>NC_088391.1:21814000-22514500 GCF_037993035.2 Macaca fascicularis | reverse complement strand
TGCCAAGCCTTGGGTCTCCGTCAAGCCCAGGCCTGCTGGACTGTTGTGGGAACCATGCAGAGAGATGTGTCCACTCCAGTCACTGGCCATGACTGCGTGAGAGCACACCATTTGTGGTCAGCAGAGCACACACTCCAGTATCCAATCTCAAGAAATACTTCCACAGAACGGTGACCCTAAGACTCTTATCTTTTCATACTAATTTTTCCAACCCTAAAACATCATCAAAGCAAGAATCACTGAGTCTTATCTGGCTCCTTGTAGACACTGTTGATTCAGCAGCATTTCTTTGAGCCTTGCTCAGAGTGCCCCTTTCTATGTGACTCTACTTTTGGACCTGGGAAGAAAACAGCATTCTCAGGTGGTCTGTCTATTCTGCCCTTGCCTTTCTCTGCTGGCTCCTGACATCTGCCTGCCCTCTGCAGTCCATTTCCCTCAATGAAACTGGATCTTCAACTGTGTGATGGCCCCAGGACACCACTCAGTCTTGGCAATTAATGTGGGCCTGTTATCTGCTAAACTCATTCTGAATAATTTCATTTGGCCCCAATTATCATCTAGGCTGTGAACAGATCACCCTGTCTTGGAGATATTATTTCCACTCAGCTCCAGGGTTCATTTTTGTATTTTTTTAATGATGCAGTCATTATCCTGGTTAATGTTCTTCCATCCTCTTTCTTCCTACACCTCTCTCGGGAGACCTTACAGAGCCTCAGCCTGCATCTGCTCAGCAATCTTAACCTCCCAGGCCCGGAAGTCCAGTGCCAAGTCCCTGTGGGACCTATTTGTCCTTAGGGCATATAACAGAATTCAGCAGGCCCACTGACCCCACTACCCCAGAAAGATGATGTGTACACACAGACCTGCTCTGCTCCAATCCAGAAAGTGCCTAATCAGCCTAATCGGAAAGTACCAAATGTTATTTTATTATAGGAGGAATTTCTATTTCCTTTCCTGCAATTCCTCTTTATAAATGTTCTAATCCCATATACATAATAAGCCTTTGGATTTGTTCTATTTTAAAATTCTTGATTGTGTTTCCATTGAGGCTGGCTCTCAAGATCCTGTTTTTGATTTGTAAGAGCATCTTTCATCTCTAGTAACCTTTGATGTACAGCTGGCTCCAGACTTAGCTTAGACCACTCCCCAAACTCTTTCTGACTCCTGTCCTTATTGGGATTTTCCTACCATCAGCCTGAGGCCTGTTATACCCTCTAGCCAACCAAGGTCTTCCCTGTGATATATCATCACATCATTGTGATTTTCTCAATTCTTTACCTTATCCATTTTCATTTCTCATTCAGTCTTCATCACTTGGTCTTCAGCAAATAAGTGGGACCTTAAGAGGAGCCTCTAAAATGCTCATCAGATATTACCAACTGCAGTTTCTCAGTAGAGCCTTCTTTCTTGGCAATTTCTAATTACCCCTGGATTACAAAGTAGTAGCTCATAAGTTAAATTAAGCTCATAGATCTGTTTTGATGGCATGTGCTGAGTTTATTTTTCTTTGAATGCCTTCAGGTGTGGTTTTCACTTTTTGCAGGCTCGGCATGCTCCCAATACTTCCTGTATTCTTGGATCTGACCAGTTTTGTTGCTTTGTACTAACTATCTAAATATCTCTCCTATAACCACTTTCTGTTCTGGGAACATCTGTCAACCCATTTGTTCAAACCTTCTGAATTCTTCTTCTTCCATTTGGCTCTCCCTACCTGTTCTCTATCATTCCTGCAAGTTCCCCGCCACTGCTCAATATACTAGTCCTTCTTTGGAGCCATCTTTCAGTGAGCAACTTTCCTCCAATAAGACTCAACTTCTTTTTTGAGTTTGGGGAATGGTCTAAGCTAAGTCTGGAGCCAGCTGTACATCAAAGGTTACTAGAGACGAAAGATGCTCTTACAAATCAAAAACGGGATATTGGGAGCCAGCCTCAATGGAAACACAATCAACAATAAGATTCTACTATCCCATATATGCAGGTCATATAGGCGGATCGTTAATCTGACTTTCCATTAAGTCACTCTCCATTTTGAGTCCTAATATCAAAAGTCTAGGATGGTATGAGTTAAATCTTCATCTCTGTTTTTAAATGTAAAAGATCACAGAAAGAACTAAAAATAGTCCAGCCTCAATGTTTCACATGTTATTGGCTTGTTGTACAACTCTTCATTTTTAGTTTTCAAAAAAAACAAAAAAGAATTTTCCAAGCTTTGCTTTATCTGCCTCTTGCATTTATTCATGAGGATCCATACCTACTCAATTTAAAAACACTTCTAACGGTTCTATCTTAGCTCCCCAATAGGCCCTGTTTCTCCACACACTCACGCAAATTTTTAGCATGGTATTATAAATCAGTTTCCTGTATGCTTTCCCAAAGATTATTCGTATTTGAAATAAAACATGTTAAAGTAGTTAGAGTCAAATACAGTTTTAGTGAACAGAGTTTAATGAAAACATGGACAAAAATCTATGGTAATTTGTGCCAAATTTGCCAGTTGTGCAGAGAATTACTTGGTATGCTGGGAGCAGTATCTAGGAGCCTAACTTTGCATAATTACTTTTCTACTGTTGGGCAAATAGATCAATTGTATAAAAGATTTGATCTTTAGTTATAAATAGAAATGATGACCTCATTTATAGAGTTTAAGAGATCTGGTGTTTTTTATTGACATGCACAGAATCTACATAAACCTATATATGGTTTTTGGTTTTTAACTTTATAGGAAATCAATGTGTTGACAGTTGCATTAGTCAACCAAGACCGAGAGAATAATATTGAGAAAAGAAGCCAAGGCTTAAAATCAGAGAAAGAAGCTCTGCTAATAGGTAAGGAAATTCTGTTGTCTTCATCTGTTCTCTTAAATAATTGTTAGTAATTAACTTAATATTTTCGTTATTAACTTATTAATTTAAACAACATTGCCTTCTGGTAAAATGTGAGATTAATTTCGTCAAGATTATATTATATACATTTCAAATTAGTGGCATACAGACTAATGGGGGTTTTGCCTTTCTGTAACTGTATATATTAACTGATTGTCAGACATAAAACTGAGTTCAAGAAGACACTAATTTGCATCTCATGTGTCACAAATCTGAATTTCAAATTTTGGGCATGCCACTTCCAACTGGAGGCCAGGTTGCATCTAGTTCCAACAAGCCATATCCCCAGGCTCAAGAGCAGCTTTGAACCCTGAGATTAAACTCTAAGCCCCTTAGCAGAGGCCACATCCTAAAGTCACCCCCAAGGCTAGACCTGCAATGCTGACAAATAGGGCCATGCAGGGTACTGATGCTAGGCTAATCCAGGACAGTCGGCTCCAGGCTTCCCCGTCCAAGTTTGGATCCTTTTGTCCAGGATGAACAAAAGAAGCATCCTTAGTGGATCCAGATGTCGTACTTATTTTCACAAGGAAGAATTCTTGATGAGGATGTGCCGGCAGTGCGCATGGAAGCCCATCTTAGATGGCTGTATGTTTAAGGCTGTATTTGAAGCCCTCAAATTCAGAGAAAGGGAAGCCACCACCCTCATGCTGTGATGCACAGAACTGATTCAAGCTGCACCTCGGCACTGACCCCAGTGTGGGGTTGCCAGGTGAGACTGGCTCTGTGGTGACATGATTAAGACTGAATGAGGCCAATGTACGTGCAAGACAAATTGTTCTTCAGCAGTTCGTTATCTGGCAGAAATAGTGCCTGGTTGCCTTTTTTTTTTTTTTTTTTTTTTTTTTTTGTTTGAGACAGAGTCTCACTCTGTCACCCAGGCTGGAGTGCAAATGGCATGATCTCGGCTCACCACCACCTCTGCCTGCCGGGTTCAAGTGATTCTCCTGCCTCAGCCTCCCTAGTGGCTGGGATTACAGGTGCGCATCACCACGCCCAGCTAATTTTGCATTTTTAGTAGAGACGGGGTTTTGCCAAGTTGGCCAGGCTGGTCTCAAACTCCTGACCTCAGATGATCCACCCGCCTTGGCCTCCCAAAGTGCTGGGATTACAGGCGTGAGCCACCATGCCTGGTCCCTGGTTGCATTTTGTAAATACTGCATGTGCTCACCTAAAAATGACAGGTACGACAGGGCCTAGAGAAGCTGGCACAGGAGGAATTAAATTCAAAAGATAGTCCAGAGTCCATCCATCATATATAGATTTTTCAACTACAGGGTTATTGAATATGACATCAACTTAGAGATACTCCGAGGAAAACCAATTATTTTTTTTTTGCTCTGATGATATACAGCTGTAATAACATGCCATGCACGAGTCTCAGAAGACATGCTGATGTGCTATCAGTTCCAGGAACCCAGAATGAGCCCATATGTAGTTGGTAACGGGATTTTTCTTCTAGTGGAAAACATGTCTAACTCTGACAGCTGTTTCTCTGTCACTCAGTGTGACCAAGGTGTGATTTTTCCCTATAAGGTTTTTAGGGTATGAACAAAGCAATTAACGATTTGCAGTAAACTTTTCCCTCTTTGTTTAAGTGGGAATAATTCTGTCCACTGAAGGTTAAAAAAATGGGAACTGATCTCTATTTTCTTTATTTCCTTCCTTTCACTAGAGATTGCTGCTGCTTTTATGTTTTAATTGGAGAACACAGTTCATTTACAATGTTTTCTAAGTAGTTATTAGGTTTTATTTATATATGTGCACACATACATGTACTTTTTTCAGTTGGCTACTTCAAATATTTTTAAATGATGTGCTTTATATGCGGTACATTAATAGGAATAAGTAGGAAGATTACATTTGTAACATGCTATGCCTGCTGATGTCTTTGGTATCACAAAAAATATATAAAATTAGTTAATTCAAGTGTGTTAGAAAGAAAAATATTCGTAAGTCAGGATCTCCAATAAAAAGCATACACAACCAACACTAAACTTTCCAAGACTTTTCCCCTCACTGTTGGTCTTTTGAACTAGTTTACCAATATTCGCATTTGAAGTTAGGAGTAGAGCAAAAGAGAAACAGGGGGTGACACTTATTTTGAATCAATATATGAGAATATTTAGGTAGAAGGGAGGCCAGAGACTTAAGTGTTTGATTAAAATAAACTTAGGAGTTTAACTTTCCCTTCAGTTATCCATTACCTTGCTACCTTTCTCGATATTTTATTTTATTCTTCTTAATGACAGTTTGACAACAGATGTGATTTCCTGGCCAAACCCACTTCCAAAACATCTATATGCTTCTACTCTTTTGTATAATCCTCCAAAAGAGGATAATCCTCCAAAGAGAGAAAAACCCTCCAAAAGAATGCCACAATGGGGAAGAGTTTCCAAGACTGGCAAAATGGATCCTGCCAAAAGCTGCAGTTGCTGCCTGCTACTAAATGATCCTATCTGCTAATTGAGTTTGGTCATTCATACTTTGTAGATACCTGACTCTTGGGTCCATAAAGAGCTCCCCTGAAGCTTCTGGAATCTAGATACAGACTGTGGTAGGGATAAAACTGCTCTGGACCAGAATAGAGAAAAAGGATTTTCTGGTGCTGGGGCTACACTTTACTGAAGAATTCTCATACACTGAATGATTCTAGGAGCCCTCTGGCCTTCTGGTACATCTAGAGCAGTCATAAATACTCTGCAATTCCCCTGAAGTCTTCCCTTGGAATAAAGTCAGTAGAGAGGACACAATAGTCATGCTCTAGGCCAGCCTAGAAGGCCAAGGATACAGCAGAAAATCTCCCACAACTTGGAAACATTAATTGGCAAAATCTTCATCACATCTGCATGCTTATAGTGTATGCTGTATGCCAATATAGTCAGATGATCAGTGCCCTCTTGGGGCACATAAATGTTATATAAGAAACGCACACTGGCACAAAGCATTCCCTGGAAGAGAAAGGGAGTGAGAAAAAAGGCTCTTCAAATGGATTCCATCTACAGAGAGAATACAGCGGAGGCTAGAACTTCCTAAACAATGAGCAATTCTAGTTACGTATAATTATTTGTGACACTGATTTGACTGGGCAAAACGGTATATTCTGTCCAGACAGTCTCATGACCATTATATAAAACTAGAGTCTTTATTTCAAGGCATAAAGTTGGTACTTATTAGAGAGGATCTGTGGGATTTCACTGACATTATTTGGAATTTTGCAGATCTGGATCCTGAGTATTGTTAGAATTCGACCATTCTGACGGACTTTCTTCTTGACAATTAATGGGTCTTCCAATTCAACTAAAGATAGGCCCCTGGAAAATATTTTATTATTGTGATTTCTGGGTTATTCGTTTTGTAATCAATTTTTGTGGAGACAGGTTGACATACAGTTGGACCTTAGAGAATTCCATTTTTATGGGGGCATTGCAGGGTAGCATTTTATGTTTCCTAATGCTATAGTAACCACACATAAGGTCAGCTTGACATTGCTCAATGTCTATGCCAGAACTCCTAGTTCATTTCACATATGGCCTACATGTTGGATTGGCATACACTGAAGTTGTTTGGGATAGAATGAGTCATTACTTTTAGTTTGGGGCCAATTTTTGGAGCTGTGTTTGGCTGGATATTATGAAGGAAAATGGATCTGATTTTTTTTATTGATAAGCTAATAGTTCTGCCGAAAACTGAGAGTACAACTCTCTGGGTCCATATCACTCTATCTTCCCTTGCTTTTTATAATAATTCCAACACAATAGATTTCAATCCCAGCAGCTCTGATTGGCACCCTGTTGATGCTAGTCATTGTAAATACTATCCAGATACAGTCAAAAACTTCTCCACAACTTTTAACTGTAACAAAGCAGCTTTTCTCTAAAACCTCCCTGGTCCCCTGAGAACTGTCCTCAGGTTGACAATGACTGGGCAAACTTCATTACATATCCTGAGTCTTCTGCAGATCAGGACATACACATCATTTCCATCACAGTCACCATCTCACACATGCACAAAACCAGACTATACAAGAAGCGGAATGCTCCTCCTAATGTGGGTATTAAGAAACAGCTGAATAGAATATGGAAAAACATTTTTAAAGAAGGTCAAGCAATAACTTTTTGGTGATTTCGGTGAATAAAGTTGAGGCTATATTTAGGCTGTACCTGAGAAAAGTAATCTTGGGAGAATGTTCCTCTCTGGAAACTACTGACCATAAAGAATGAGTCATTGACCTAAATCTTGTTTCCAAGGCACAAACGTCCATATCAATAAATCAACAAACATTTGTCAAGAGCCTACAATAAGAATAATCAGTCTTCATCATGCAAAATAATTATCTAGGCAGCCTATTTAAAAGGTAGAATCTTTAGCCCCACACACATGTGTGGTGGCTCACGCCTATAATCCTAGCACCTTGGGAGGATGAGACAGGAGGATCACTTGAGCTCAGGAGTTCAAGACCAGCCTAGGCAATATAGTGAGACTCCCATCTCTTAAAAAGAAAAGTTAACTGGGCATGGTGGCATGCATCTGTAATCCCAACTACTTGGGGCGCTGAGGTGGGAGGATCTCTTGAGCCCACGAGCATCAGGCTGCAGTGAGCTGTGAGCAGCACCACTGCACGACTGCCTGGGTGACAGAGTAAGACCCTGTCAAAAAACAAAAAAAGAGAGATCCTGTTCATTGCAATACTAACACCTGACGGGATACTAAAGCAGGCATATCTGGTACTATGTTTTTGAGAAACGCTGGCCGGTTTATGCTAACCCATGCGTTAGCTGGTGGTGGAAAGATGATCCTCCCTCAAGAAGTTCATAGATAGTGAGAAAGAACGCAGTTAATTACAATGAACTGTGGTTTGTACTAAAATCAGGGACACAGAGAAGGGGCTACTTATGTTACAGATGCCTTGTCAGAAGAAAGGACAGCTGAGCTAGTCCTAAAGGATGAAGAGGTTTTCACTGGATGGATAAAGAAGTTGTTAAGGGCATTTCAGGTACCAGGAATAACTTACTAAGAGGCCCAAATACAGTCTGAGGGGTTTAATGGAAAAAATAAGACAGACAAATATTACAAAATAAAACTAACTAACCAACCATACAAGATCAGGTTTTGTACTCACCAAGTAAGTGGAACAAACTGCTTTTTTGGAAAATTAAAGCTTTTTAGAATCCCAAGGCACTGAGAAGCATCAGCCCAAACCACAAGTGTTTGATCAGTTTCATACAGTTTTTTCTCCACTTCCCATATGCGCTTCATCACTCTGCAGCTGCCCACAGACAACTGTCCCCTCATGGCTTACTAGGAGACCCAGATTTCACGTGGCTTTTTTCCCGCTGATTCTCCAGTTCAACATCCATGGAGCCTTTATATAGGCGTCCACATGAAACAAGACTATTTCAGGCTGGTTTATCATCAGGCCTCTGGTGATTCCCAGCAAGATGTGACTGTGTCTAGAGACACAGCTATTCATCTGCAGAGCCAAGGTCTCCGGAAAGCCCAAGCTGCCCCTCTATCCCAGTGAGCTGATGGGCCCAGGGTCTTCTGAAGCTTCCTAGGAGACTATCAACCAGTGTGGGTGTAAAGAAAGCTAATCTCAGCCAGAACTTTAGAACCTGATACAGAGAGTTTGGAATAAAAACTCCAAGCAGCCTGGGGGAAGGGGGAAGTATATTCTAGAAAGATTCCATTTCTCATTCCACTCAAAGAGAATAATAATATGCTGACCAAACTGAATGCACAAAGTGATAGTTTCATCGGGTAACCAATATAATTAAACTATATCAGGGCTAACCTGTCCCACTCCCATCTTTTGCATAAGGATGCAAAGGAGAAACCATAATACCTAATGATCTCTAAGCAGCCCTGAACGGTGGGGGAGTGGGAGGGGTCCTAAATATTTGTGGATTGAGGCATTTCATCCACTGGGTAATGTAACACAAATCACTTATCCAAACCACTGTGATAAGTGTGTAAGCCCTCATATTGTATAAAATTAGGAGGTTTGATTAGATGGTCTTTTTCAGCTCAATTCTCTAATATATAAGGACTATTAGGAAAGCTGCATTGCCCCTTAGTGATCTTGTATGTAAGTAGAGGCTCATGTGCATCAATATATAAACATGAACTCTACTATCTTATACCTTTACAACAAACAAGAAGGAAAATCTGTCTTGACACTATCACCTCTTTCCACCGACAGTCCATTTCCTGCCCCTGTCCAAAGCAGGATCCCTCCAACGCACTATGCTTACGGTCACCATTCCCTCCCTCCCCTCTCTCTCCAGCCTACTCCAGTCTGGCTTGCATCCTCACACCAAAACCATTCTTTTCCACATCATCAGAGAATTTTATGTCACCAATTTCTCAACTCTGTCCACCTGGCAGCTACTTGACATGGTTGACTACTCACATCTTCCGGAAATACTTCCTTCTCTCCGCCATCATGATGCCACACTTTCTTATTGATCACACCCTCTTCTCAGAGTCCTCTGATGAGTTTTCTTCAGCTTACCTCTAAATTTTGGGCTTCTTCAGGCTTCAGTCTTGAGGCCCCTTCTCTACCTAGGAAATCTCAATGAATACTCTGGCTTCAAATCCCTTTTTGTTGCCATTGCAAATGTATACCATCTCCAGGTGCCATTTAATATTCTTCATTTAAATGCTAATGCACATCTCAAGTTTAATGAGGACAAAACAGAACTCCTGATTCCCCTTTTTCCTGCCCTAATGTGCTCCTGCCCCAATATTCTCATCTGAGAAAATAGTCCCACCCAGTTGCTCAAGTGAGAAATTGTTTACTCGTATTTCATTCTTCCCCAGCCTCACTTCTCACACCAGCCCCCTGGCTCTCCCTTTGGAGTCTGCTTCTCCCTTTGCAGTCCAGAGCACGACTTACTACTCCAGTCTCAAGCAAACACTTGACTAGCCTCCCAGTTCCCCTCTGTTCTACTCTCCATACAGCAGCTTGAGGGAAGTTTTTAAAACGTAATTCAGATCATGATAAGCACCTGCTTAAAACCACTCTTTTGGTTTCCTGCCATATTTAGAATTTAAATCTAATCCAAACTCTCACCTGGCACACAAGGTCCTGCATGATCTGGCCCCCATCTACCTCTAAACACGTGCCACTCTCCAGCCCAGTGTATTCTGCCACCTCACCTCCACCTCAGGGCCTTTGCACTATCTGTGGCCTGTACCTGGAATGGTCTCCCCCAGGCTTTCCATGGCTGGCTCCTTCTCATCTCACACTTGAGAAGGTCTGCTTTCTCAGGCAGAGGCCTTCACATAATCACTGTGTTAGTCCATTCTCATGCTGCTGATAAAGACATATCCAAGACTGGGTATTTTATAAAGAAAAAGAGGTTTAATGGACTTATAGTTCCACAGGGCTGGGGAGGCCTCACAATCCTGGCAGAAGGTGGAAGGCAAAAGGCACATCTTACATGGCAGCAAACAAGAGAGAAGTGAGAACCAAGTGAAAGAAGTTTCCCCTTATAAAACCATCAGATCTCGTGAGACTTACTCACTAGCATGAGAGCAGTATGGGGGAAACTGCCCCCTATGATTCAGTTATCTCCCACCGAGTCCCTCCCACAACATGTGGGAATTATGGGAGCTATAATTCAATGAGATTTGCGTGGGGACATAGCCAAACCACATCCATTGCTTTGTGTAAGGTAGCATTCCAGCAAGCTGCAGGTTGCTGTCTCTCCTGTCCTCTTCCCTGATGTGTGTTCTTCCTTGTGCTAAGCACTATCTAAACATTTTTATTTTTCATCTTTGTGTTTATTGTCTTGTGTTGCTCCCCTAGAATAAAAGTTCCGGCCGGGCGCGGTGGCTCAAGCCTGTAATCCCAGCACTTTGGGAGGCCGAGACGGGCGGATCACGAGGTCAGGAGATCGAGACCATCCTGGCTAACACAATGAAACCCCGTCTCCACTAAAAATACAAAAAAATTAGCCGGGCGTGGTGGCGGCGCCTGTAGTCCCAGCTACTCAGGAGCCTGAGGCAGGAGAATGGCGTGAACCCGGGAGGCGGAGCTTGCAGTGAGCCGAGATCGCGCCACTGCACTCCAGCCTGGGCGACAGAGCGAGACTCCGCCTCAAAAAAAAAAAAAAAAAAAAAAGTTCCACAGGACCAGCCCCTTGCCTATCTTATACAATGCTGTGCCTCTAGCACCTTGCCACCTCCTGGCTGCTAAGTGTTTCAAGTATTAAAATAAGTGAGGAAGCAGTACAAATCTGGCACTATTTGGTTAATTTAAATACTGCATCCTTAGTCTTAGTGAGGCCCAATAATGAAAATAAACTTGATGGTTTTGATGAGAGAAACTCAGAGTGCTTTTGGGTAGACAATTTAAATGGGCCTTCCTAACGAGGTTGGCCACAGGCATCTAGAGCTAGTTACTTTCTCTTTCTAAAGTAGTTTTTTAAGATTCTGAGATGTGCAAAAAGCCCAATAGTACTGATAACCTCCTTTGTTCTTTTAAAAAACTTTTTAAATTAGGCACTTAAAATGTTTTTTTTTTTCCACTTTTGGAAACCCATTCTCAAATATGGAGGCCTTCTACATCTCCATGGAAACAAGCAAGTCCAATTGTTGAGCCATGCCCTTGGAGATCCACCAGTTCAGTAACAGCTAAATCCCCCACCCTCCATTCCTTAGTGTTCCTTTTACCACAAGCCTTTAGGTCCATTCCAGAGGACCATAAAATAGTCTCCGTTTTCCAGGTTTGTGGTATTTTTCATTAACTTCTGAGTTACAGCCATCCTTTTTCCATCCGCAGGGAATGTCCCAGTTCCTTTAAAAAAAGCTGCAAAGAGGCTTTACTTGTTTATTTAGAAAGATCCCCTCAAATGAACCTGATCCAAAATCACAGGGCCTAGAAACATTTTCTCAAGTGGCATGACTGATGCTTCTGTGGTGCTACAGGGATGGACAGATGCAGGAGTGGGAGGTGGGCTGAGGAGAGGCAAGGTACTGGGGAGGATGATGACTCATGCTTTCCTTTCTGCTGTGTCTCTAACAACACTGGATAATTGGGTTGTCATCCACAGGAAAAGCTTGGGAAGCCTATTTGTGACTGCCTGCCTTGGCTCTACATATATCTAGTGGCAACTGCCGAACTCTTATAAGGAAAAGCTAATGGCTTCTTAATATCAGCTACCACAGGGATGGTTCTGAATACCCTCCTAAAAGAATACTCAAGTCCACGTCAGGATTTCTAATCTGATTTTAGAATCTGATTTCCCCCTTAGTTATGAGCAAAATAGTTTCAATGAAAATTTTCCTTGCTCAAAACATCCAAGTTACTCCATCCTTCTAAATCCATGACAGGACGGGTTAAGAATAAGAATTTTCAGTGAATAATACCTCAAAGTTACCTGGTTTTTGAAAGATCTGTTACTGCTTGTAGAAATGTTTAAGGTTCTTATTTATTCCCATTTATCAATAATAGACTAATAGAATTTTTAAACAAGTATACTGGCGATTGCCAGTTCTGGCAAATAAATACATTCAACATATACCTCTTATGAATGTGTACTATATTGTGGATATGGAACCAGAACACACAAAGACCAAGAGCACAGCTCCTTGGGCTGCAGACCCAGGATTGGGGGTGAGAGAGAGCAGACAGTGGAGGAGCAAATCCGTGTTCACAGAGGGTGCCAACTTCACAGAGGCAACAAAAGGGGCTACTCTAGGTCCTCCCATTTCTGGTGTTCCTAAATGACCCATGTCAACACTTTATCTCCTAGGCTAAGGGTTATCAACCTCCCCCCAACCCACCCCATCCTCCTCTGACTTGTTCTATTCATCCTGCTAAAGGCATTTATGTTGATAACCATACACCCATGGACATTTACAAAAGGCTGTAGGTTATGCAGGAGATTTTGAAGACTCTCCGGCCAGGGGGGATATTAAATATGAAAAATGTTGTTACCTATTTGCCTGGGGTAGTTTACTTAAGACTGCTCAAGTCTTATGCCCTCTTTCCCCATGGGAGACTTATACACCCTTGTCACCCCAAAGGCTGCAGTGCCACTGCCACTCCCTGTCTCAGCCCTGCTGCGTATTTTCCACCCAAGGAATGCTGCTCCCCACCTTGCAGCAGCCCTCACCTCCCTGGGAGAACCCCGCGATAGAGGAGGAGAAAAAAGCTTCCGGCTAGGAGCACCCCCTCACCTGCTCACAAAGCCAAAGCTGACTCTTCCTTCTCCCTCCCCTGTCGTTCTCCTGTCCATCACTTGTGGGAGGCTCTCTGTGGAAAGCAGTGGCCATAGGACCTGGGATGGTCAGTGAAAGCCCCACTCACCATCCTGAAACAGGGGATTCCCTCTACACGAACTGTGACTCAGCCCTTACTCTTTCATTCAAAAAATAGAAAGACTAAGTTCTAGTATTTGATAGTACAGTAGGGAAATTACAGTTAACAATAATTTACCGTATACTTCAGAATAGCTAGAAGAAAATATTTGGGATGTTCTCAACACAAAGAAATGATAAATGTCTGAGGTGATGGCCATGCACATTACCCTGATTTTATCATTACACATTGCGTACAGGTATCAAAATATGCCATGTATCCCAAAAATATGTACAAATATTATATATCAATTAAAATTTTTTAAAACAAAAAAGGAAATGCAAATGAAAATAATTATTTTTAAATAGTTCTACTATATTCTAATTTTTTTAAAGAAATCACTCATGAGCTTTTATATTTTAACTCTTATTAGTAATAGAATTACTTACAATGCCACTTCACCAGAATTGAGAATTTCAGACACAGGGAAGTAGCTGCCAGGTCTCTAAAATTAAAATATAAGTAAATAAATAAGGGGAGGGGACAACACAATGCCCTGAGTACATTAAAAGTGGCTATTTTTCCACTTAAAGATATTTTTTAAGTACCATCATTGCCTTCTACCATTGCCATTATTTCAAAAAAGGACATTTCGACAAGAAAAAAGGAAGAATATAACCTCAGAATGAAATGGTAGTTCTTTGTATCTCAGGAAGAACAGGTCAGTCTTTAAAAACAGATATTCTACCTTTACAGGGAAATGTGGGCATTGTTTCTACCTCCCCATCTCACCGTCAACCTCTAGAAGCCCTGGAAACGCAGCGTTCTGAGGATAGGTCTTGGGGAGTCCCTTTGGTTCTCTGTTCTCAGCCTGAGGATGAACCGGGAACTTTTCTTTAAAAACTTGCCACTCATCCCATAGCATCAGGGAGCCATGAAACCCTATGGCAGATCAATCCAAGGTCACCTACAAATATAGGATGACGTAGTACAAGAATGCTGTGTGCACCTGTGCCCACCCAGATGGCATTTCATACAGGTGAGGGTCTGCCCTGGCTCCCAAGCATGAAGGCTCACAAAAAACAGAACATGAAGGCTTATCCTCAGATTTAATTCATCTTGAAACCTATTTAACAGAAAGCTAAAAACTATCAGTCTGAGGACAACTTTTCTTTTTCTTTTTCAACTTTTATTTTAGAATCCAGGAGTACAACGTGCAGGATTGTTACAGAGGTCTATTGCATGACTCTGAGGTTTGGGGTATGACTGAACTCATCCCCCTGGTAATGGCATAATCCCTAACAGGTAGATTCTCAGCCCTTTCCCTCATCCCTCTCTCCCGCCTCTAGCAGTTCCCAGTGTCTACTGTTCTCCTACTTATGTCCATGAGTACCCACTCTAAAGCTCCCACTTATAAGAACATGCAGTATTTGGTTTCATTTCTGCATTAGTTCACTTAGGATAATGGCCTCCAGGTGCATCGATGTTGCTGCAAAGCACATGATTTCATTCTTTTTTATGGCTGCATAGTATTCCATGGTTCATACCACATTTTCTTTATGCAGTCCGCCACTGATGGGCACCTGAGCTGATTTCATGTTTTTGCTATTGTGAATAACAAGTGCACAGCTTCTTAACAAAGAGCAGTCTGCAGTCTATGGAGCTGACTTCCTCATGTTCACTATTTTGATTTTGGATCCAGGAACAGGGAGAAGAGGAAGGTACTGCTTTTTACTTCATTCCTGACATCAACATCCAACTTTTCATTTGTCAGTACAATGTTGACAGCTGATTTTCACAATGGAAAAGCCTTATAATTTATAATCAAACTGCAGCCAAACCATCCATTCCCAGACCTTTTAAAATGATCTTGTAAATTACAGCAGCAAGAAGGGGAGAAAGAGCTGGCTCCTTTTAGACAAGAGCGACAACCAGGAAGAACAGCAAATGTTTCAGGAAGAATTTGGGCTTCCTTCAATGGCAGTTGGGGGAAATATAGATTAAATACTTTTCATAACTAGCAACTGTAATTATCAGGAAAATTTGAGGCGGTGTGATTTCTGACACAGTTGTATGAGCCATTTTCATACTGCAAAGTCCACTGAGGGAAAGAAAAGATAATTTTATCCTTCCAATAACTATAATTTTATATTGGTAAATCAAGCATAAAATTGGTAGTTGAAATGCTTCCAGGAGTCTTTGTTTTGAAATACCTTTATTCAGCTGTATATTATCTCAGAGTCTAGCTTTGCTAACTACTATCATTCCAGGAGATCAAGTGTTCTGTTTACCATGTTACTCTTACTGCCTTCAGAATGTGCTATTATTGAATGCTTGTTGAGTGCTGCTAGAAATGGCAAGACCATAACTCAGCATGAGAAAACAGTCACTGGGGTTAGATAGCATTATTTAATGGAGACTCTCATTTGCCTCTGAATAATTTCCAATGTTTGCCTTTTTAATTCAGGTATCATATCAACGTTTCTTCACGTCCATCCTTTTGGAGCCAACATAGAATATCTTTGGTCATACATGCAGCAGCTGGACTCCAAGGTAAATTATTTTGCTCAAGTGAACTTTCATTGCTAAAATTTAGCATGTTGACTGCTGGCTGCAGGTGGACTCTGCATGAGCTGCACTAGGGCTGTAGCACCCTATGGGGGTTGATCAGCCCTTTTCTTTTGCAAGGACCTCAGTTTTTGGCAGATTGTTCTCTTCTTTTTGCTTGCTTTTGTCTTTGTAAAAAGAAGAGCAGTTATCCAAAATGACAATGACTTTTAGCAGATGCCAAATTAATTTGGAAAGCTTATGAGATATCTAAAAATATAGATTCACCTGAAAGTTCCCAAAATAAGGGTGAAATCAGGTGAGTGTGGCTAATAGGGCATCATCCTCAGACCATATTATTATAGGATTCCATGTTCTAGACTTCACACAATTGAGGAAAAATCATCCCAAATAACATAAAGATCTGATATGACTCAAGAAAGCTGTATTAATGGCTGTTTTCCAGCATTGTTCTCTAAGTGGAAAAAAGTGACTGCAAAATTCTTCTCAGCTGTGCCCCTCCAGGCTCACATCCAGAGCCAGACATCACTCCTCACCTCCCTGAAGCTCAGCTTTTCCCATCCACAAATTAGCTGTACTCCTATCCCATTGCAGTATTGGTGTGCCCAAAAAGAAGAGACAAAAAGAATGTGATTTATGTGTCAAATTCATGTGAACAATGGGAGGGGCCGTGACAAAATAAAACAACATCATTAACCAATACTAGGGAAGCCCAGGAGCGGGGTGGACACAGAAGCAAAACAGAGAAGCTAGTCGCCTGTCAAATTTCTGGTCATGAAAGAAAATGGAAAAAAGTAAGAAGGTCCTCTATAGAGCACAGCAAAATGCATGAGATTGGTACGACCAGACCAGCAGCCTGCAGTGCTGTGTCCCTGAACAGATACAGATACCTCATGCTAAATTTTCAATGGCTAGCATGCACCAAATGACTACCTTGTGTTCTTATTTTGATTCAAATAATCTTCCCAATACGTGATCCCAAAAGTGTTTAACCTCTTCAATAAATCTAACACTTCCCCTTTGAGAGGAATCTTTTCAGTTATACAGATCCATGCCTTTCATGACAGGGTAGAACAAAACAGGGTGAAAGGAGTTAGGGAATTTTAAAATTCTGGAGGTTCAGAATCATCTGTTTCTCTTTAGTTTCCCCTCACATGCACAGGGAAGTAAGAGAAAGCACTCATGTTAAACTCAGATGAAATGAGAAGGACTTGCTGCACAGTGTTCCTTTGTTGTCATATAGATTTGAAGGATTTCTCTGCTGTTGTTTCCTCTTTACTGGTATCTTGTTCCTTAATATCACCGCCACCTTTGCCTGGAGGATTAAACAAAACACTGCTTGCACCAATGTGTTTGGCAAACAATAAGCCCTCAAAAAATGAATCCTATTGTTGCTACCATCCTTCCCTTGTATTGTTGACATTTCTGTTCTCCCCTTTCTGGAAGTCCCAAGTGGGAAGCCTTTGTTGAGAAGCAGTTGTTGTTTTAGTAGAAGCCGAAATGGCCAAGAATCCACTTGTCGTTTATCGAAGAATTTCAGGACTCTTTGTTTCCTCCACTCCATCATCGCAGGCTGACAATCTATGATGATCACAAGTGTGTGTGCCTGCATGTGTGTGTGTGTGTGTGTATGTGTGTGTGTGTGTAAAATCATCTCCTGGGAATGGGCAGGGAGGGATCGATAAGTAATGAATTGATTTGTTTTGGCTAGGGTTGGGGGCCGGGGAATGGTGGAAGCTCTTGTTCTATTCTTATCCTCAGGGCTCAGGTAAGATTTGTGATGTTCCCTTACCAGTCTCTGAAGAGAGAGAATTCACATGCCTGGTCCCTGGCCATTAGATGATGGGCCTTTCTGGATGGGATTCAGTCAAGGGAAGTGCATCTCATCACAGACTGGTACTTTTATTTTGGAAGATGAAGAAAGTATTTCCCTTACAGAGGAAATTTCACACGAGGTGTCCCCTGCCTACCCCCAGATAGCCCTCCATCTTCTGAATGAAATGCCCACTAGAGCTGTCTGGTTCCTCCTCATGCTTGGGGTAGAAAGTATATTGAAAAAGAACTCTAAAACTGCTGGGCACCAGGGATCAGACCACATGCTCTTTCTATTCCAGTGAGGCCGAGAGGATAGACTTTTTAATCCAGACAGCAAAATCCAATGCCCACCCTGTACTGACGAGAACAGGGAAAGCAGGCTTAACCCAGTCCTGTAATGTCACTGTTGTTAGGATTTCCCCCAAGCCTACATATGGGCATAAGAATGACTAGGAATGGAAGAAATTAATTTAAATTATGCTGGGCATGTACATTGCACATGGCTTCCTAAAACCCATGTAGCCCAATAATAAGCTATCTTCCAGTTAAATATTATTCCTGCTCTTGATATTTGCATATTTTTCTCTTCTTGGCCTTTTCTAAATTACCCACTGTCATTCACCCTGTTCTCTTGTATCAGAAATACTTGAAAAAGAAAGATTCATTCAGAGGAAGACAGGGTAAGGGCTGGGGGGTGGGCATGGCTTCTGCAGCTTTGCTAAGTCAAAAATCTTGCCCAGAGCACAGCAGGCAAACTCTTTAAAATAGGCAGCCCTATCATGAAAATGGTTTCTATCAATACATAGAATCTCCCATGTCAGCCCCAGGGCCCATCAAGTCCAACCTCTTGTCTGTCCGAAGCAGCCCAGAAGACACATTTGACTGGAGCATTAGCAGATGAATACTTCTTACAGTCAAGAGGAGGGTTCATCTGCTCTTCCCTGTTTATGTATCCTTTAGGAGATGAAGGCCCAATTTTCCAAGCGTGTCTGGTTGCCCCCTCTACACACCTGCAGCCTCTTCCCAAGGCCCATGGTGTGGAAGATTCGGTTCTGAAAACCAGACTTGGCGTAATGTGACCACAAAGGCTGGAGGATCTAGAATGACCTGCTATTTTGGCACGACACCACTGTGACCAGCTTGAGAGGTCATGGGCATGTGTTACATTTCCCACAGAGGGGAAAATCATCTGTACTAATAGCATACCTCTGTGAACACCTAATGAATGCCGGGATCATTCACTGCTTTTCATGTAACCAGCACTGTCTTAGGGACCAGAGAAGAACAGGAGATGGCCCAGACACAAAAGAAATCTAAGATAGAACCCTGTTCTCAACAAGCTTGTCACCTAGTTATGAAATGACTTGAGAATCAGACATGAACTAATGAAGTGCTAAACTGGGTAGGGAAGATACTCTGAACCAGGAGTTAAAGAAGGGTGAAATCTGTGGGAGTCATGCTTAACATAAGGTACCCTCAAGTCCACGCTTCTTCCGGTGGCTTCCCTCGGGGATGCTTTAGCTAACATTGCCAACATTTCTTTCTGTTCTCCCCTTTCTACCCACTCTTTCTTCTCTCCTTCCTTTCGCATTTTCCTTCCATATTCTTTGCTCCTTTTAATTCTCTCCTGTTTATCTTCTTTCATCACAATTTTTTCTCCCTCCTTCCCTTCCTCTACCAGTTTCTTGCTTCACTCCTTCGAATTCCTGGCTTCTTGTCTTCTTTCCTTTTTTCCATCTTTCTCCCTTCCTTCCTCCCCTCCCTTTGCCCCATCTACATTTTGTATTTCTCTCTGTGAACATTTATTGCGAGGTGTCTGTGTGTGCTAACACTGTGCCCTGCCCAGGATGTGAAGAATGAACAAGATTTAAATGTGCATTTAAAGGCTAAAAGTCAGTTTTGCCCATGGAAGGAAGTCTGGTTTTCAACTGGCTTCCCTGACGCTCCGGCCTCTGCTGGGGTCTTTTCAGTAGCCCAAACAGAGGCCCCTCTTCGCCAGGCTTCCCTTGCCTGATGATATGGGGTATGGAGCCAACCATGATGAGAACAAATTGATTTGCATCTGCTTGTGTCCATTTGTACATGTGCTTAGAGGCCAGGCAAGGAGGCAGTAGGCTTGGCCTAGAGTCAGCAAATTAAAACATAAATCAAGCAGATTTTATAAATGACCTCTGTGGTATTAACAGCACACAAGCTCCTTGGTTACACAGAGCCTGTTTCCTTCTCATGTCTGTTTTTTTGTTTTTTTTTTTTTGTATTTATAGCAGATAAATCCTTCCTAAAAGAATAAGTGTAAGAAAGTTTCAAACAAAATAGATGGAAGAATCCACTTCCATCAAAGATTGAATATATATCAAAGATTGAAAATATATAGGCCACAAATTTCTTGGAATAAAAGCCAGCTGGGTAAGAGGGTAATCAAAACTTCACGGTTATGACTATCCTCTGCACTTGCTAGAGCACCAAATACATGGTGTATGGGAAAAAGATTTCATAGTCATGGCATCTATCTCTAATCTATATCACAGTGCTGCACAGTGCTCCCTTAACCACATGTATTGCAATCTCCTCATAATATGCTTGAGAATGAGGGAATGCGTCACTCTGAAAGCTGGGCTGGATTCACAGGCCCTGCTCCAAGTTCTACTCCTTCACTTACCTGCTGGGCAAGCAACAGCTCTTCCCTAGACCCCGGCGCTCCATGTGTGAACAGGAGTAGGAGCTTAGAGAGAATCCCTGGTTTCAGAAGTGATTCTCGTGCAGGATGAGGAAAGGGATAAACTTCACTCAGAGCTCAGCCACTGAGGTCTGGGGGCTTGGTTTTATGTAATGACTCCAGAGTCTCAGTTCTGAAGACAAAGAATGTACTGGTGGGAAGGCAAAGGATATTGTGACGGGCAAGATAATAGCTGACAAATTATTAGGAAGAGAACAAAACTGAAGTAAGTGGAAGTATTTGTAAAGTAAAAATTATTTGGCCATAGGGAGAAAATGAAGGACAAATTGAATTTTCTCTTGAATTTGTCTTAAAAATCCCAAAAGATAAGATATCATAAAGGTTATTTTGTCAGAGTAGGGGAAAAGTTTGAAAATCATAAAACTAACTTACTTGATACAGGTTTCACCCTGATCTTTCTTCTGTCATGAGACAGAAATATCTTTAAAGAACTTTAAGGAATTCTTCTAGAATTAGCTGGGATCCCTTTTTTTCTTGTGACAGGGTCTCAGTCTGTCGCCCAAGCTGGAGTGCAGTGGAGTGATCACAGCTCACTGCAGCCTCCAACTGCTGTGCTCAAGGGATCCTCTTGCCTCAGTCTCCTGAGTAGCTGGGACCACAGGGACATACCACCGTATCAGCTAATTTTTGTATGTTTTGTAGAGATTGGGTCTCTCTATGTTGCCCAGGTTGGTCTCAAACTCCTGGGCTCAAGTGATCCTCTCACCTTGGCCTCCCAAAGTGCTGGGAATATAGGTGTGAGCCACCAGGCCCAGCTGCTGAGAGCCTTATTAAATGAATATTTTAGACTTTTATTTGAAGTGGTCTGTTCCATAATTGTGACACAACTCATAATTTGCATCTTTGTGGCAGAACCCAGCTGTTACCTTACACCACCAACAGCAACTACAGCGAATACATTTGAGATTAATTCCCATTGTACTAATTTCTGGCTTTCTCAAAATCTGAAGCATGTATTAAGTAATTACGAGGATTTCAAATCCTAGTTTCACTACTTCTTAGCTGTTTGACCTCAGGCAGTTTATTTAACATCTCTGTGCCTAAGTTTCACCCTCTGTAAAATGGTTTTTGGGGGGTTATCCTTGTATTAAATGACTTAGTAGATGCAAAGCATTCCAGAACAGTATCTGGCACACAGTAAGTGCTACTAAAGTGGGGACTGTCATTTGTTTTGTGCTTTAAGATGCACAAAAGACCTATCACATCCTCTCATTTTGAGATCTTTGCCACAACCTAACTGACAGATAAATGTTGAATGGCTTGTCCTAAGACTAGAGCTAGGATATGAAGAGGCCAGCACTCAAACCAAGTCCTCAGGGCATTCCCCATGTTTCTTTCCAATTCCCTTGTCTTGCAAATGAGAAAACAGGTGCCAAGAAGTTAAGTGACTGGTTACTTAACTGGTTACTAAACTGGAAGAGGTTACTGATTGTTCTATCACTGTGATCCAAATCTTCTGTGTCTGGTTTTCTTCACTCCAGCAAGTAAGGGGTGCAATTGCTTGTTTATTGAGCTTTCTAATGAGATAATGCAGGTGAAGCACTTATTCTTCCCTACCCCACAGTGAAGACTCAGCAGATGGTAGCTACCACTCTCCTGCTCCAAGCCTTGTCCTGATTCCTTTGTGGTTAAAGTCTAGGCTCAGGTCAAAAGACGCCACGGAAAACAAGATGTTGCCACATTTCAGTACATGCTGGCCAAGACTTGCCACGATTTGCTTACTGTTTTGGTGGATCGTTCATGTGGGGGTGCCCAAGCATCAGCAATATGAATGTGTGTGAGCCAGCTGAGTTGGAAATTTTCAGTGTTTTGCTGTTGATGTTGATATCAGTCTGAGAGTATTCATCACAGAAGAGCCCTGCCCTCTTATACACAGATGCCTTCCATGGCATCCACACCCACCCAGGGCCAGAGGGGCAGTGACCAAGAGGATTATTTCCTGTCCTTACTTCATGATCCCCTCCCTGGTGGAGGTGGGCAGGGGTGGTTAAGAATGAGGCACCACAGCCAGGATGTCTGGTCCACACTTATTGCCTGTGTTACCCTGTGGGGCTTACTGAGTCTCTCAGAGCCTCAGTTTTCTTGTTGGTAAATTATTCCCTATCTTATGAGAGTGTGGTGAGAATTAAACAGTGTTTTCAGAAGAGTCTGGCAAGGAAAAGTTTCCTGGTGGTTTTAAGTTGTCAAACTTTTTACAGCCAGCTGCAGGGCTGCTGGATGGGACTGCCCCTCCTGACCCCAGCTGGCCTCCTACACGTTATCTTTAAATCAGATATTTATTTTGCCCTCAAGAACTTGGCTTTTTCTCCCCTTCCTAATGAATGGCACAGGGCTTCTTCCCTACATTTCCAAGGGAGGTGGCGGTTACAGGAAACAAGGTGCTGGTGGGCTGGCATGCACCTCGGCCTGTGTGTTCCGCTATGGCCTCTCGTTGATCTGGGGAAGGACGTGCCAGGGGTGGCACTTGAATTTGACTGGAGACTACAGCCCACCATAGATGATCTGTGCTGTACTCCTCCAAAAGAAGGGAACTCGTTGAGAAGGTAACTTGGTCTCATAAGGCATAAAGAAAACGTCCTCCTAGACCAGTGAAAAACTAGGTTTGACCACATACCACTCCATGCCACAAAAGGTTAGATAATAGTGTCATTTTCTATCAGTATTCCATACACACACATATACATATCTACATAAGAGAGAACTTGTGCCAGGCACTGTGTTACCTTTTACACATAATTCTTACAATGCCCTGATACGACTTCTATTACACACCTGAAGAAACTGAGAATTACAAATGTTAAGTAATCTTCCCAAAGTCACACAGCTTGAGGCCTAGCCAGAGTAAAATCCAAGCTTGTCTGGCTTAAGTCCCCATTCTCTTTTTTTTGAGACAGAGTCTCTGTCTGTCTCCCAGGATGGAGTGCAGTGGTGCCATCTCGGCTCACTGCAACCTCTGCGTCCCAGGTTCAAGTGATTCTCCTGCCTCTCAGCCTCCCGAGTAGCTGGGATTACAGGCACGTGCCACCACACCAGGCTAATTTTTTTGTATTTTTAGTAGAGACAGGGTTTCACCATGTTAGCCAAGATGGCCTCCTGACCTCGTGATCCACCCACCCTGGCCTCCCCAAATGCTGGGATTACAGGTATGAGCAACCACGCCTGGCCTAAGTCCCCATTCTTAACCCAAATATGCCTGACTATAAGAATGATCTGCGACGGTTGTTAAAAATAGATTATGTGGGCTACCCCCAAGACCAGCTGAATCAGGGTCTCCAGAGAAGAGGTTGGCTGAGGGATATGATTTTTTTAACAAGTGCCCCAGGTGACTGCTACTGAGAAAGACCTCCCAACACCCCTGGTTGTCCACCCCTGGCTGTTGACAATCATGGAAAGTGCTTAAGGCACACCAATCAAGGCCCAGGCCCCAACCCATGAAAGAACCCTTGGGTTCTTTCCCAAGTTTTGTCTTTGATAAAACACTTAACCGTCTGTAGTTCACACAGTTTTCTGAGCTATAAAGTGGAGATACATCATAGTATCTGCTCCCAAATCTCACCAGAGTGCTATGAGGATGAAAGGACACTGGTGGTGAAGGGGTTTTGCACAGTGCTCACTGAAAGAAAATTTACTTCTCAGTTATTATGAACCTTCACATAATCTGTCTCACAGGCTTTTGTCGGTTGACCTGGGAATTTAACCATCCTTCTAATATGGTGTTTATGGGAAAATGCATTCAGATTTCAAAATAATTCACAAAAAATTTTAGAATACAATTTATTTCCATTTTCAGGACTGCCTCTATTTAACTAAAGTTTTGTATTATAGGCCCAGGAATATTGAATGTATCATATGAAGTCCTTTCCATGAGAACATTAAATGAACAGTTGATTAGATTTCTTGGTCTATTTGGTGTCTTTTTTAAATGAATCCTAATATTGTTAAATGGAAAGTGTAGACTCTAAAATGATATCTCTACAGTGTTTACACCATGAAAAAGTGTAATAGCTCTGATTCATTGAACATTTCTATGTGCCCAAGTCTGTGCTAAGCCAGTCGTTTCCATGCTATCCTTATTAAATGTTATTTCCATTTGCTGAGGCTTAAAGAGACTAATTGCCTTTGTAAAGGTCATTTAACTTGTAAGACTGAAGATACAGGATTCAAACAGAATATCAGACCCCAAATTCTGGGAATATTCAAACAGAATATCAGACCCCAAATTGGCCACCCTGTGATATAAAATCCTCATGCACACACATGGATTGGCACACTGACACAGGAAAACAAAAGCAATCACTGTGCTAGAGCAGAGGGACTATGGCTGATTTGCTCTTTAAAATGAATTATTGGTGTAAAACTTCATCTAATAAAAATATGGAGAAGAAAGAAGTTGCATTAAAAAATATACCTGAATTTTATGACTGGATATCAAGACTTGTATTGTTGTAGGTTTTGGAGTTTAGATTCCGTTCCGAAACCTTCATGGTGTCCGGTCCATGTGAAAATTAAGGAAGAGAAAGAAATGTGGGTGGCAAGAAATCCACCCGAATGTCCTCTGCTCCTGGCAGCATTAAAGAAAATTGCTGTCCTTCATAGATGAGGATGAAGCCACTAGTAGTTTTCCAGGAGTAGTGATGGATTTGCTCTGAGCCCTCTTAAATTCCCTCCCCATCTCCTTTTATATCAGGGGAGGGCTGTTCAGGCCTGGTGCTGCCAGTAAGGTAGCCATCCATATGAAGGGTGAACTCAGCACTTTCCGCCCAGCCAACTCATGCCCCACCCCGCCAGCTGCTCAGGAGATGGGATACCCATATTCAGTACTTCTGAATGTTCCTTTTGTAAGGACGTCCCCTGACAGCCCAGTAGAAAACTAAATGCTGTTTAGATCACTGGGAAAGCTCATCCTTCCCCAATCCATTCCTCCTTTAAGATGAGTTCCTTTCCCCAAAGTGACTTTTCTTCCTTTCTAACAGATATCTGCAAATGAAATAGAAATGCTTTTGATGAGGCTGCCACGCATGTTCAAACAGGAATTCACGGGTGTGGGAGCCACGCTGGAAAAAAGATGGAAGTTGTGTGCCTTTGAAGGAATTAAAACTACCTAACTGTGAAGACCTAAACATCTCTGGAAGTGAAACCATGTGAACCTGGCCAGGGCTGTGCGATGGGGGAGCAGGAGGTGTGGGGTTGGTCCAGCACGCAACCTTTGTGGAGCCGTCGAAGCCTGCCTTTAGTTATATGTGTGGCGTTCTCTTGTGAGTGGAAATGTAATTGTGTACCAGTTCCTTAAAATAAACAAAGCTTCATACTGTGACAGATCTGTTTCCTATGAAAACCAAACAATGATTCCACAGTCATAATGATGGCAAAATCTTAAAATATGCTACATTTGAGAATAGCTCACCAAGCAAAATATTTAAAGTTAATGATGGTGTAGCGATGATTGTTGCTAGGCTACAGAGTTGTATATGTAATGTATAGCTGAAATCATTAAATGACATTTTCCTGAAAGTCTTTCTGTTTTAGTTAAAAAAAAAAAAAAGAAAGAAAAAGAAAAGAAAAAAGAAAAAATAATTTTACAGTGAGGGAAAATCATACCAAAAGAAAACTTGAATATGTGTCTAAACAGTTATTGTATTTTGTAAATTAAGTTATATGCTGTTCCAGGGACTTTTGCCTTATTGAAAAGGCAGAAAATATGATTGGACACATTGAGAATGCTTTATCAAGAATATTATTTTTCTAATGTAACAATTCTCCATCATAAGTTCTTTTAACAGGGACTGCGTAACAATTTTCATAAAGTGTAAATAAAGGAGAAACTAGTGTTATTGTCTTGTACTTGGTATGTAGCATTCAGGTTTATGCATCAAAATAAACATTCAGTAAATATTCCTGTTACAAATTTTATAGCAAAGATGTTAATTTTTTTCAATAAATATGACTTCTACCATGTTGGTTTTACAAATTATTCTTTGACACATTTTATTTCTCCCTTAAGAAATCTTTTTCTCATTATTCAGTCCCACCTCATATCCTATCATTTAAAAATGATAAAATACATGAGTGACATTAAGAGATAAAACATTATTTCAAATAGGAATATATAAAAATTGTGGAGTGGAAATTACCAAGAAAGGAGATCATACAGCATTAATATACAATATTAGAGTAGATTTTTTAAAATAGTAGAACATAGAATCCACAAATAATAAATTTTTACTTTGTTTTTTGTCCTCCTGGGCAGGTAAAAAGTAGTCCATTGATCTTATTAATTCTTGGATTTACGTATCTGTATGTTTACTGGAAAACACATTAGAAAAGAAACGAAGGAATCTACACTCAGACCAACAATTTAGACAGAATTTGGGCTTCCCCTCTTTATTTTAGTAACAAATGGGATATGACTTAAAATTTTGTCCCCTTCCTGCTATCCTACATAAGAATCACAAAAAAGACAAGTATCCTTAACCGTAATTGAAACATTTTTTAGGAAGACAGCTAAACAGTTTATGTTCTCTGGTATTATGAAAAGATACTCATAATTTCCTATTGGACTTTTTGTCCTTCATTGATATCTTTATTGATAAGTACCTTTATTGATCTCTGATAAATTAAGGTACTTACTCATACCTCCCATAAATATCTACACATGTGTTTTGTTCAGGCTCAGGGCTAACACTATGAATATAAAGGTAAGTAAGAAAAGACCCTCTTCCTTAATGTGCTCAGAGTTCAGTGTGAAAAAGACATTTTCAGCCCAGCACGGTGGCTCGTGCCTGTAATCCCAGCACTTTGGGAGGCCGAGGCAGGTAGATCACTTGAGTTTAGGAGTTCGAGACCAGCCTGGCCAACAAGGTGAAACTCCATCTCTATTTTTAAAAAGTAGCTGGGCGTGGTGGCAGGCACCGGTAGTCCCAGCTACTCAGGAGGCTGGGACAGGAGAATCACCTGAACCCGGAAGGTGGAGGTTGCAGTGAGCCGAGATTGCGCCACTGTACTCCAGCCTGGATGACAGAACCAAGACTCTGTCTCAAAAAAAAAAAAAAAAGAAAAGAAAAAAAGGCATTTTCCCAAAAGGTTCTATATGATGTGATTCTGGTAACAAGAAAGATATGATAGGTGCTATGGCATTCAAACTGTATGTCCATATCGTATTAAACCCTACACATCTTCCCTTACCATCAGTCCATGCCTACTACCACCGTCATCCTGACAGATTTATCTCCATATCAGGAGACACAAATAAAGACACAGCAGTCAGAAAGTAGAAGACATCATTTACAGATGATGCTATTATTATAAAATAGAAAACCTAAGCCGTTCACCTGAAAACAAGGAAAAAAGAATTCAGTAAAGTGGCTAGTTCTATAAAGTCATGAAGTGTAGTAAGGACACAGGGGAAGGTACCACAGCCTATGCTATTTCTAGTGGAAAGCATGGTGGATATTTTCAAACATGCATTGATACTTTCAAGTATTACTGGCAGTCACTTTAGTAGAAAGACAACCTGCACAGCGTAAACCCCTAACACTGAGCTCTGTGCTCACGCAAAGCTGAGGGACCTCATATTAGATCTGACAAGAAGATATCATTTCCAAACACATGGATATGAGCCCTACGGGGCAACTTGGGGGAGTGAAACGGTTAATTCAGCTTCCAAAAATATTAGAGTCGTTGCTGGAGAGAAGCTTCTGCACTTGGAAAATCTATTTTGACTGTAATTTTTTTATTTACACTTGAAATGAATTCTATTACTTGTCTAGAAATACGTTGGTTATATATTTTAACTTCAATTATGTGAATAATTGATTTTTGGATTTTTTTTATCCTCTATAAATTATTTCACAGACTCTCAAGTTCAGATGGGACTTTGGCGATCACCTGGGGAAGGAACTAACAACGGTGCCTATGAGGGTGGTCTGGAGACCACGTGTATCTGTCACCCCATTCTCTTTAATCCTCCTGGTAACTCTATATGAAGATAATATTATTGTACCCATTTGTCACACAAGGATAACGAGGCTCCTAAGTTTTAAGTAATTTGGCCAACTTTGCAGTTAGTAAATTTTGAATCAGGATTTGAACCTAAGGCTAACTGGCTCCAAAACATATTCTCCTTTTCACTAGTCATACTTCTATTAATAGTTCAACCCATTCCACCCAACTGTGAGCCTAGTGCCATCCAGTGCCTTTGGATCCCTTTTTATCCTCCTTTATTCTCCACCATCCCTTACACATGGGTAGAGGGGTGAAAACTCTTCACGCCTTTCTCTCCTTAGAATAAGCAAAATATTGAAGGTTTGGAGATCCTTGTGATCTGGTCCCAAAGGGCCTTTCCAACTTACTTTTTCACTGTTTCCCTGAAAACGATTCATCCTTTTTCTTGCTTTTCTGCTTTTGTTCATCTATTTGAATGAAACAACCTTCATCATATCTAGTTAACACAGTTCTACCCAACCTTAAATGTGAAATAAGGCTTCATGCCCCAGCAGAAATCGCTCCTCCTGCCTCTGCACACAGCCATCCCACACTGTTTCTGAAGGCACCTGCCACCCAGCTGTCCTTGCCCTATTATATTACAAGCTCTTTGATGGACCTGAACACATCTCATTTACTTGGAATCATTTCTCGAAGTGGTTTTGTTTACAAATATTTAGAAAGTAGGACAGAGAATGATCCAAGATGTTTTTCTACCTCCGGGGACCAATCTGCCTATACTTACCCAAAGGGAAAATACTACAAAATATTTGAAAAGGCTGCAAATATCTTAGATCCAAGATTCCAAGGTGGGAAATGTGAGCGAGAATGTACCGCATATTATTGAAATAAAAAATCAGCAACCCAATTCCTATTCAAACTTCAAACCCAGATCACTTATCAACTGTTCTATGAGGTCCTGATTCCCTCAGGAGTCCTTCTCCTGGGCTTCCCCTACTATTCATTACATATCTATTGCAGCCCATTTACTGTATTTTAATCATTTTTTAATGTGGCTGTCTTTCCACTCTTGTAGGCAGGAGACCTCCCTTACTCAACCCTCTAGTCCCTCAGAGTCTGACATGACATATCATTACTTTTAAATAAATATTTATCACATTAATGAAAGAAGAACTCACACAGGAACTTTCTGAAGTTGTTGAATCAGAATCTATTCAGGTATTAGGTCCAGCAATAGAGGCTAAAACTTTTGTCTCTCCATTGTAATGCCTTGGCAGAACCCTTATTTTTAAATTTTTCTTTTTTACTGTGGTAAAATAGAATACTTAACAATTTAGCTAGTCATAAGTGTACAATTCTGTGACATTAAATGCATTCACAGTATTATGTAACCAATTATCACTATTTATACCCAAAACTTTTACATTATCCCCAACAAAATTCTGTACTCACTATACAATAACTCCTCATCCTCTTACCCTTCTAACCTCTGGTAACTTCTATTCCCTGCATCTCCACGAATGTCCCTGGTCTAGGTATCTCCGGTAAGTGGAATCTTACGGCATTTGCCCTTCTGAGTCCGGTTTCTTTCACTCAGCATAACAACTTTAAGTTTCATTCATACTGTAGCATGTATCAGAATTTCATTTCTTTTTAAGGCTGAATAATAGGCTGGGCACTGTGGCTCACACCTGTAATCCCAGAACTTTGGGAGGCTAAGGCAGGTGGATCACTTGAGGTCAGGAGTTCGAGACCAGCCTGGCCAACATAACGAAACCCCATCTCTACTAAAAATACAAAAATTAGCCAGGTGTGGTGGCACATTTCTGTAATCCCAGCTACTTGGGTGGCTGAGGCAGGTGAATCGCTTGAACCCGGAAGGTGGAGGTTGCAGTGAGCCGAGATCACGCCACTGCACCCCAACCTGGGTGATAGAGTGACACCCTGTCTCAAAAAAAAAAAAAAAAAGGAATAATATTCCGTTGTAAGAGAACTCTTCTTGCTGGCTTAGGTATTTTTTACCTATTACAGTAAGAAAAAGTCCTTGATCAGTGTTGGAAACTATCTAAATACCGCATCAAAAATAACATTTGAAAGTGTAGGGAAGCTTATTTTTAACTCAATAAACTGTTCATTTTTGTTGAGGGTAAAAATGAAATGAAAAAAAAAAAAGTTGGTAGTAATTGTGTAGAAAATGAGACTGACTCAACAAATATCCATGCAACAAATTATGATTCACAACAAGTTGTTTTTCTTGGTAAGGGTCGGGGATGTTTTACTTTGAGGTTGGTTCTTGGGGTTTTTTTGTTATTGGCAGGGGTTGTAGCCCTTTTCAGAAAATGGCTACTGTATTTATTTATTGGACTCAATAACAGGTGGTTTATCTCCAAAATGTAAGACCTCTTTTCCCATAGTACTCAGTTTATTCTCATAAACTGAGAAAATAGAGACATCAGATCACTCAAAATCTTATAGCTTGACTTATTTTTCATCAAAATGGTAAAAGGTTCACATGTATATTAAATAAGCCCGTCATAAGTAACTGAAGAAACTATCCTGCGTAGCACACTGAAAATAAGCATTTTCAACAAGCTATAGTGAATGTGTTTACATATTAGATCACTAAAACACTGTCTCTCTAGTTCCACCACCTCCAATTTCCTCCTCTACTTGGCAAGTGGACTTTCTTTCATTCCCAGGCTTCAAATGTTTGGAAATGTCTCCTACTGTGTAGGCGAGCACTCAGGCTGCACTGGGGTCAAGCCCAGCCCAACATTCACTGACCTTGTGGCCACGGCACATCCCTTAACCGCACCGAGGTGCTAGTCCCAGATCGATAATATGGGAACGTTAATGCCTATGTCATAGGGTGATGATTAAATAAGCGAGCAAGCATAAAGCACCTCATAACATACAGCCAGGCAGACCGAAGGCATTTGTTTCTACAAAAATAGTACTTAAACTACATCATTCCCAGAAAAGGGAAAAAACCCTTTCCCTGCGATCAGCCTATTCCTATCCTGACCATTGACAAATAGTCAATCGTATGCTTCTAAATACAAGATAAAATAAGTATAAAACAAGCATAATCCCCACCAATAGTCCATTAAACATATTCAAGTGTAAGACTGACATTAGCAAGATAATTGTAATTCTCTAACCTGCAAAGACTTCCGCAACTCTTATAGACAAATAAGTAGTGACCATCAAAGTTCTCTCATCACAGAAAAAAATTAAAGCCTGAATTCTTTGTTACAGCTCCCTTTTTACTTGTTTGGTATATTTCCAATAAGCAGTAATTAGGGTTAAATACATTCAACTGTGAAGAAACTATGGCTCTGGGTTACTGCCATTTTGAATGATGGTCAACTAGGTATACAGTATGCAAAGATTAAATAAAGTATTAATTATGGTTTTTTTTAACCCAGCAGAGACATTGTCAGGAAAAATTATAGTTGTAGCTGCAATAGTATTATTTTAGAGAACATACACATCTATTATAGTTGCTGAGAGTGTCAAAGTAAAGGACTCCAGTTAATCTAGTAATTACAGACTGGTTATGTTAATAAAATTAGCTGTTGTGGTCCAAAATTTTAACTGTTGCCTGCTCACAAAACTGTACAGATACCCAACAAGCTCTGATGTTTGCTCTGCACATTTCACCTCTCATATAATGTACATTTGTCAGTACAGGGCTATTCACTCCATGGGAAAAACAGAAGCATAAAAATAAATTGCAGACATTTTACAGTAGAAAATGTTACGTCCTCAATACAAGGCAAAAAAGTGGTTAACGTACAAGTGCATTGCATGTAATGAAATGCATTTTTTGCCTAGCAAATATATTTAGTGTGTGTTGAAAGTTGTAATATCTTCCCCTGCACAAAGAAATTTCTATTATAAAGCTCATTTGCTATTGCAGGGAGTGAAACCCTTTTTCTTGTTTACTAAAGTAGTCCATCTTAATATCAGCCCACAACACTGTCAAGTTCACTTAAGAAGAACTATGTGTAGATAAGAATAGGACTGAATCAGAAACCAGAATATTCCATTTCATCTGCTTTCCATATCTGAGAAAGTGCTATGTAATTCACTACATCTGGTAGCAATCTCATTTTGGAAAACATTTTTCTTTTCAGAAGAAAAGGCTAAAAATTGGCCAATTTGAGGCTCTCATCAATAAATAAATCTTTTGCCTTTGAATATGTTTATGCATAAGTGAGGATTTGTTTCTCTAGTATTTCTTGAGATAAAATAGCAAGTATGGTCTGGGAAGTCAAACATTATCTTCAGGTGGAGATAATGTATGAAAACCATTGTGGGTCTTTTATTAAACAGACATTATTATATCAAAATCAACATCATGCATCATTTTTAAGACTTGCAATCATAGTAAATCAAGTTTCAAATATGAAGTACTATTAATTCTTAGATTAATTGTCACTGTCTAAGGCTGAGCAACAACAGGGTAGGATTTTGCACCTCACTGTCTGTTCCTTGAGGGGATAAAGGGAACTTTGGTTCAATGTGTATCTAAGACAAGGTTTTGTAGGCTGAGCCTTGTATGCAATTAGACTGTGGATAGTGGGGGACAGTGTGAAATCTAGACTGTGCTAACCTATAGTCAACTTTTTTTTTTTGGAGACGAAGTCTCACTCTGTCACCCAGGCTGGAGTGCAGTGGTGCGATCTCGGCTCACTGCAACCTCCACCTCCCATGTACAAGCAATTCTTCTGCCTCAGCCTCCCGAGTAGCTAGGATTACAGGTGCCCGCCACCATGCCCAGCTAATTTTCATTTTAGTAGAGACAGGATTTCACTATGTTGGCCAGGCTGGTCTTGAACTCCTGACCTTGTGATCCACCCGCTTCAGCCTCCCGAAGTGCTGGGATTACAGCCTTGAGCCACCACGCCTGGCCTAGTCAACCCATTTTTCTATTGCTGCTCTACCACGGGGGACTGGTAAATGAAGTACACAGCTTTTTGGTCTGGAGGGGATAGATCACCTGCCTGAGAGGCAGTAGAGTGAGGTGCTCAAGAGCATTCTTCTGGAATCATCCCAATTCAGTGATCATGGCCACATGATTTAATCTCTGAAGTTTAATCCTGAAACGGGATAATACTCACCCTTATAGAGTAATTCTGTAATTTGATCCATTGACTAAGTAGTACTAGGTCATCTAAGATTACAGAATTCTTCAAGCGACAGCTTTCAATCTCATGGCCTCACCGTCCCCTGCCAATTGAAAAGTGTTTCCCCTCAGAGATCACCACTAATACATCCAGTGGAATCCACTTTCTGATTCCTCTCTGGAACAACAAATGCGTCCATACAACATAACAGAAAATCTCCCACCTGTCGAAAGAGGTTTGTGCCCAGTGTGGGACTAGAATTAGGACTTCCAAACAACCCCAGATTCCTGACACTTCACTGAGAGATTCTGAGAACTCACGAAACCAGTGAATAACAGGCAAGCTCCTAACTCAAACCAGACCTCTTGGAAGAGAGTCTTGGCAAAGACATACCTGGTATGTTTTCTCAAATATAAAAGTATTTCGGAGGAAACAGAACAGCATCCCACTCTTGAGACAGAGAAGGGACTAGATATCTTCCTCCTGGGTCCTCTATCTCCAGTAAGGATGGGACACTTTGGTGGGAGAATCAAAGGGATAAAATCCATCTTGTGCTCCTCGGTTTCATATTACTTTATGGAAAGGCAACGTGGATGTCTTTATCCCATATTTCCCCAGTGTTCAGACTGGAGGAAGGACACGGGGAGAGAAGGAGTTAAAAGGTTCTTAATGCCATTTGGAATTTCTCAAACTTGGAAGTTTAAGCTGGGGTGTAAGAGCCCCCAACTCCTGCTTTGTTCTTACAACCCTTTTGACTCCGTGTTTCACACTTCCTTCTTTTCCCATAGGACTTTGCTCTGTGAGTACATATGTAACTGGCTCATTGATTAATCAGGTCATGTGTAGTGATTTTCAGTGAACTGGGAAGGAATACCCATTACCACACACATATACATTTGCTAACACACAGATATATACACATCCACACATACCCACACTAATAAAAATTCCTGTACACACTCATGTAAATATTACATGTGGTACAAACATATACATATGTAGCCACATTTACACACATTCACAACTTCACTGACATCCAGATACTTCTGGGTTTGGCAATCATTTTTGACCCCTCAGGTTCTTCCCTCTCCTCCCTCTATTTCTTTCAGCTATTCACTTTTCCCAATAGGGATGACTAACCTGGGACAAACAACAGAAGGTGACACTCAACCCTGTAGGTAATAAACATATGGAATTTACTTTAAAAAGATGATACTGGCAGGAAATGTAGGAGGATTGAAAATATTTCTAACAAATTTATGAAAGAGCCAGAAAAGGCAAAGAAACTGACACAGTTAACCCACAAGGACATCAGAGAACTCTGTTCCAGGGAGGCACCGGCGTAAGGTTGTAACTCAGGAATTCTTTTTTTTTTTTTTTTTTTTTTTTGAGACAGGGTCTCACTCTGTTGCCCAGGCTGGAGTACAGTGGTGCAATCTCTGTTCACTGCATCCTCCACCTCTCGGGTTCAAGTGATTCTCCTGCCTCAGCCTCCCCAGTAGCTGGGATAACAGGTACCTGCCACCACGCCCAGCTAATTTTTGTATTTTTAGTAGAGATGGGGTTTCACCATGTTGGGTAGGCTGGTCTCTAACTCCTGACCTCAAGTGATTCGCCTGCTCAGCCTACCCAAAGTGCTGGGATTACAGGTGTTAGCCACCACAACCGACAGAAATTCTTATATTTACACAGAAATAATTTCTATGGCATACAGAGGTTATTAATGGCACTATTTAATGGTCTATCTATATCCATACCTCTTGTTCTGTAACATTGTAATCTTGTCCTATTCCAGCTCTGGACTTGATCATTTATGCTGCTTTGGCCAATGAGACAGCTGGAGAAGACCCTGTGCATTTCTGCTTGCCCTCTTGCATGGTTAGGTTTACATACTCTTGTACTCAGACACTACTAATGAGAATGCATTGGGCTAGCTCACTGGGCTAGCCATGACGCATATGTGCAGCTGAGTCAAGTGGCCCCAGCCAAGCCCATCTGGATCTGCTGATGGCCAGTTGATTCCTTAAGAAAATATGTCAGAGACAAGAGGAACAATTCGGCCTCAATAGTTGATCTGCAGACTTGTGAGCTAAATGATTGTTTAAGCCACTGAATTTTGGAGTGACTTGTCATGCAACATTATTTGTGGCAATAACTAACACTGAAACTGTTATTTAGAATTAGGGTGCTGCGATTAACAAAAAAAAATGGGCAGAGGCTAGAAAAATTATGAGGAAACTGCTACAAGAGGATGGAAAGATGACAACATGGGTTATGCAGTAACAAAAAAATGAGAAAACTGCTACATATGTCAATTCAGATGGTCGAAAATGTGCCTAATAAACTTGGGATTTGAGCAATAACATTTCCAGGCATAATGTTGAAAGTGTCTGCTGCATACTGCTAAGATTCTACAAGAAATGAAAGGGCTAGAAAAATAACTGTCCAGTGCATAAGCAAATTGAGAGAGGCCATAGAGGAAATAGGACTTCTTGGTTGGAAAAGAAAATTGCTTTTCATCTGTTTCTTCAGCTGGCAAAAGAGTCTCAAAGTAAAACATAGCCTGGGACAAAGATCTAATCAAATACTTGTCTTTAAGACCGTCTATTAAGACCCTGGAAAGAAACAGGACAGAAAACAGCGATCCTCTAAGCTCAAGAAATGTGCTACTAGGAGTCTTAAGAGCACTATCTCACAGTACTTAACTATCTCACAGCCCAAATAACTATGGTTGAATCTAGAGAGACCTAGCTCTGAAAGTATTGTAGGTGTTGCTTTTGGCCCATTAGATTTATAAGAAATTCACAAAAGTTTTGATGGTACTATATTGACAAAAGGATCACCAGTTTACACTAAAAGATACTGAGACTATTCAAAATGTAAGAAAACCTCTAGGTCTCTAATTTCCACAATCCAGAAACAGGCTAAGAAAGTTGTCTAAAGCACACAGGAGTAGCCAAGGGGGTAGAAAAGACCACCCAGATGGTACAGAACAGAGCCTTAGAAAACAACAGACTGGGGAGTCACTTCCAGGGGGCAGAACCGAGGCCTAATCAAGAATATTCCCTCCTCTGGAAGAGAAGGTCCTGGCAGCATTTTCAGGGATAGAATTCAGGATTGCTATGAGCCAGTGCCTCTTACTAGCTTTCCATTCTTCCACTTTTTGAATGGGGTTGTCCACTATACTTATTCTGTCCTTTCTTACCCTAATGCATTAGGTTTGAAGGTCAAATTTCTTGTCTTTTTCACTCATAGATCTTCAAATCAAAGCAACTGTACCCAAGGAGCCGCATTAGGACCTGTTTTACACCTTGAGATCCTGGACCTTGAGCCTGATGCTATGATTAGATGAGACCTTTAAGGATCTTGGGAAGAGGGAGAGAGTATATTTTATACATGAGAATAAAAGAAAGAGTTGGGGCCAGAGTGTGAACATTCGTTTCCTATCAGTTTCCATTCCAATTCCTGTATCAGTCTTACATTGCTACACATAATGCTACATAACTGACCACACAAAAATGAGTGGCTAAATCAACCATCATTTATTGGCTCACAGGCCTACAAGTTTGTAATTTAAGTTGGAAATTTCTCCTGATCTTGGTTGGACTCACTTAAATGTTTTCTAGGTCAGTTGGCTCTCAGCTGAGACTCACATTTCTGGTGGTGGTTGGCTAGTGGTTGGCTTGGGGCAATAAGGTCAAATGACCTCAGCTTTGTCAATCCCACTCTCCCCCACGTCTTTCTCATTCTTCCAGCAGGCTAACCCTAGCCTATACTCATGGTTAGCATATGGTAAATGCCAAATGACAGCATTAACTTAAGCATACCCTGAGAATGACCCTATACGGCAGGTGCACCTGAATGTGTATTCTGAGCTAGGGGGTTTGGGAGTGGCCAATCTGGAGATTCATTCCTTGTCTATGAGGAACATCTGAGCTCCCTGCCTGTCCAGTGGAACATGGGCTGTATGGGGGACTGAGACCCCGAGATTGGGGTTGCATGAAAATTGCCAAGTGGAGGCTGTCAGGAAAAGGGTGTTAAGTGAAAATGCTATATAAGCCACATGTTTTTTGGAAGCGGTTGTGGTTCTCCTGCCCAGCCCACCACCACTAGGCCATGCAATTATTCTGTCCAGCCCATCGCCTCTGGACTCTCTCCCCTGTATGTAAGCCCCCAGTAAAACTCATGTCTCATTCACTGGCTCTGGGTCTCTTCTTCCGCCTCTTGAACCTGGTACCATCCCCAGTGCAGTCTATAGGGGTTCAGTACAACAGTTATGATGAAGGAGCCAGGGAAGATTAAGATTTGTAGTTATAAAGAGCAGCAAGACAGCAAGCCTCAATGCACAAGGACTTTCTCAGTCTCTGCTTGCATCATGCCTGTTAACTGCTGATCAGCCAAAATAAGTCACATATCTAAGCCCAGAAAAAAGGAGTGGACATATCAATATAATCAACCTACCATAATTCCCAAACTGTGTCCCATGGAAACTAGCATCCCACAAGACATTATCAGATGTTCCACTTAAAAAAAGTTCTATGGTCATATATATTTGTGAAATGCTGCTTATTACATTCTCTTATTAAGTCACACCCATTAGCCTATCAAAGGCTCTAAGAATTCCTATTCTGTTTACCTTGATTTAACTGGTGTCTCCTACAATTATTTAGCCATGAAACACATTAGTTATTTAAAATCTTAAACACATCTTGAGAACTGTTCTATGAATCACAATCTGAGTAACACCAGTCTATGCTATACAAAGTCACTGTAATAACTGCATTATGATAAGGAGCTTTACGAGGCCTAGAAGTTTTCATGACACAGGTAAGTAAACCACTAATAATAATTCTTTTCTCTACTTTCATATGAGAAAACCAAGAATCAGAAAAGTTAAGCAAGCCCCACAGAAAAGGAGCAGCAAAGCCGTGCTATATCCTCACATCTGCCTGATTCCAAACACCCATCATCTCTTTATCTCCCTACTTGTCAAGGGTGGAATGTCAGACACCACGAGAAATGGCAGACAGAGCAGCACAGGGTGATGGTCTGAGCCAGGAAGCTGGCTTTAGTCCTGGCTTAGCCACTGACTAAATGATCTTGAGCAAGTGACAGCCTCTTAAACACTTTCGATAGGAAACACCATTCTCTATGCTCCCATACAGCTAGAAGAATCTGGAAAAGATTTTTGTGAACAGTCTTTGGGACACAGAAATCTTCTGAAGCTTCCCCATGTGCCACAGTAAAAACGACCTCCAAGGTACTGCCCTGTCATAAATCTAGTCCTGAACATAACAAATTCATTTTTTAATTTGTTTATTTCAATCACTTAAGATATTCAAAATAGCCTTCGGGCTGAAACTCTTCCCTTGTCCTTTCTAATTTTCCAGTGAAATCTCAATGATGTATTCCAGTGAGGGTATATTAATATTCTGAAGAAATAGAATACCTGCATTGTAGACTCTAATTTTAGAACATTCATCACTGAGATGGCTTTCTCCTTCCTGTCCTAATTTTTTTTTCAGGTTGTCAGGTTGTTGAAGTATATTAAAGTAGGGGGTGACTTTCCTCTATGAAACATTTCTTTCTTGAGGTCCTGCCCTTTGTGAGGACTGAAGGGAGGTCCAGGAAACGGAGGATCCGCAGCCCTTGGCCACACTCTGAGTTTGCACTCTAACTGGGGAGATCAAACGAGGAGCTGAAAGCCCCAGCTGAACAGCGGGAACAAAGTCACTTCATCAAAGCCATTTCACCGTCATGGACTCTGTCCTGGCTGTATGTTACCATCATGCTGAGGCCATCGGTGAACTGGTCCCAAAGTCATTTCCAAATCAATTCTGAAATACACCTGGTTTGGGTGAGGCAGCGCCCACAGCACCACACAAGACATTCAAGCAAATTCATCGTCTTGGAGGAAACATCCAAAACACATTTGAGCCTCCTGTTCTCCTATGAGGAGCAATGCGACTCCTGTGCTGTTACTGCCGCCAGTGTAACAGTCCATACCACGGCTGCTTACTCTTCCTTTAAGGCACGGAGGGCTGCCACAGCAGGATTTCTCAACCTCAGCACTACTAACATTTTGAGCCGAGTATTTTCTGGTGGGGCTGCCCTGTGCATTGTGGGATGTTTAGCAGCTCTAGACGCCCACTAGATGACTACAGCAACCCCGGCCCCCTTCATGACAATCAAAGACTCCAGACATTTCCAAAAGTCCCCTGGGGGGCAAAATCTCCACTGGCTAAGAACAACTGCTCCAGAGTATGAGAGAAGAAAAAAAACAAACAAAAACAAAAAAAAACTTTTTTTTTTTTTGGTAAAAACTGATCCCACCCCCAACCACCACCAGGTAATGACCGCGGGGTGCCAAGCTTCCCTACAAGCCCCTGCCCTTGTGTCCAGCTGAGACATCTCAACAGCTGTTCACACTAAAAGCCCTCATCATTTAACAGCTGTTCTTTTCTCTTTTCCACTTGTCCTCGACTGCCAACACCTTTTGCTGCTCTACTCACCAGGTTTTATAGCTCTTCATTAGGCTTCCAGTGGGGAGAATGTTCTCCAAGCTTTTATAGCCATGACTCTTGACCGATTTGGGATGAATTTAGTGGCAAAATTGGGGAATAGGCACATTGAAGTCTTGCGTCCTAGTGGTGACTAATCAAGGTCATGGGCCAAGCATGTGTCCTCCAGTTCCTTCCTTTTCAGGGTGAATTCTCCGTGGACCCATCTAAGCACATTCTCAAGACCTCCACCTCTACAGAGCTAGGGTTGAACTGAGGGTCTTAAAAAGTCCTGAGTCTCAGAAAGGTAGTATACTTTGCTTTAAATCATAAAGTGGTAAGATGGGAGAACAAGGATTTAAGGGTGGATTGATCCACCTCCAATGCCGCTGCATTTTCCTTCACCAACACACCAACCACACTCCTCCAGAAAACGAGAAGCAATGATTCAGGAACAACATGAAGGGCATTCCACATTTCTTCCCGCCGTCCTCACATACTAGAACACACATGAACAATTTTACATGCCTACAACATGAAATCAATAGATTTGATATTATATCAAATAATTGTTTTTATTTCTTTGGAGATAGAGTCTCGTTCTGTTGCCCAGGCTGGAGTGTAGTGGCATGATCTTGGCTCACTACAACCTCCGTCTCCCAGATTCAAGTGATTCTCCTGCCTCAGCCTCCCAAGTACCTGGGATTATAGACGCGTGCCACCATGCCTGGCAAATTTTTGTATTTTTAGTAGAGACAGGGTTTCAACATTTTGCCCAGGCAGGTCTCAAACTCCTGACCTCAGGTGATCCACCCATCTCAGCCTCCCAAAGTGCTGGATATATTTTAATATACACGTTTTAATTTTAAAAACATAACATTTACTCTGTGGCACATCCTCATTTAATCCTCATAACAACCTAGCAGCAAATACCCTATTCCTATTTAACAGTTGAGTAAACAGAGGCAACGTGATGTTTGCAACTTCCCCAAGATCACACAAGAGGCAGGGCTAATAAGAGGCAGGGCTGGGGAAGCTCCAGAATGTTCTAATTACCTTCTAGTCCTTTGTAGAGAAGGAAATGTTAAAATTAAGTGTATTAGTCACTTAATGTATTCGTGCCTCTCTCCAGAGAAGCAGAACAAATAGTTTGAGTGGGTAGTTGGATGGATAGGTAGACAGACATTTATTTAAAGGTATGGTTCATGCAAATATGAAATCTGGGAAGTCCAAAATCTGTAGGGCAGGTAGGCAGACGGTAAATACAGATAAGAGTCAATGCTACAGCCTTGAGTCCAAAATCTTCAGGGCAGGCCAGCAGGATGGAAACTGGCAGAATTTCTACGTTGCCATCTTGAAGCAAACATTGCTGCTGCTTTAGGAAACTGGTCTTTGTTCTTAAGACCTTCAACAGATTGGATGAGGCCCATCCACTTTTATGGAGGGTAATCTACTTTATTCCAAGTCTACTGATTGAAATGTTAATCACATCTAAAAATTACCTTCACAGCAACATCTAGACAAGTGTTTGAACAAACAATGGGGCACCACAGCCCAGCCAAGTTGACACACAGAACTAACCATCACCCCAAGAAATAAGAATAAGGCAGAAGTATTATTCTTGGCATCCACTGATTGCTCAAAGGGAAGCTGACCCTTTCAATTCCAGGTGCTTTGCTCAATGTGTCAAAAATAAGAACAAAGCAGTAGAAGAACCACAAAGAGGATTGTCACAGACACTAGAGGGAACATGTCAAAGCCCAGCACTTTCCTCAAAGGAAGGCGGAGGGGAGCAATGCAGGCAGTGACAACCCAGGATGCCACAGGAATGAACAACAGGGTGGCTTACTGCCTTGAAATCTATGCTTGGAGATTAGATCTGACTTATTTTAGGTAGGTCTAAATGTTAACATGTTAACAGGGCATGCCAACATCATGGGCATAATGGAATCCTGATGGGCTCTGAACCAGCTTCCCACCTAGACTCTTCTATCATCCAAAATGGCTTGTAAGGGTGCTTAGGGGTGGTAAGCACAGGAAAATACCCTCTGAGCTCCTTCAGATCATTTCATTTGGTGACAAGCCTATGGGGCCTGAGGGTAAGTTAACACGCTTCCTTTGCAAGAGAGAGTTTCCACTGCCTACAGTCCCGTCTGGTGCTGTCTGCATCCCTGGCTTGCTTTCAGTGATTTTACGTTGTTGAGGTGTTTTGGTTTTAATATGTTTTCCTCCTAACAAAAATGATTAGTGGAGAGAGGTCCTGTGTGCTGCAAAGAGAATACATTGTAGGATGTTATGTATTAAAAACTGGCTTGGGATCCAGGTGTCAGCTTCTTACTACAACTCAGCTCAAAGCTGGTTCCAATTCTCTTTGCTATGCTCACACTGGCCTCTGGAGAGCAAAATGTCCATGTGTAGAGATTTTGTGAAATGGTCATATTAAAACACACACACACACACACACAGATACAGAGAGATGACTCAGTTGTTCAGGAGGGAGACCATAGCTCCAGATATATTCCCAGTTCTCCTCCTTGCTATGTGACCTTGGGTACTTTACTACTCTGTGCCTTGGTTTATCTACTTAATACTTAAATGGTAATAAGACTTGTCAGTCTTCTTCCTATCAGTACTAAATTAAGATGTTAGAACACTCGGTAATCTTAAAGGATGTAAATCAAGCACAGCAAGATACAGAAACCATCAATATCATCATTTTAGGTCAAAAATAAGTTTTACATTCCAGGTTCTGGTGATGAAAGGCTAGTGGTCAGAAATGCTCTCAGCTGCCCACAGCTCTTGTCTCCGTGTTTAACGTGCTCGCCTTCAGATCAAGGAGTCTTTAATGAAAGACAACCTCAGAGTACACTAGCATTGCTGCAACAGCAGACTGACAAAAATGGAGACAGATGGCTGCTCAGCAGCAGGTTTTTAAAATGAATTTACTGTTTATGAAATGTGCTAGATTGATGGTGCCAGTGACTGAGTCTACTGCTTAAAGGGAGAGATCAATGGGAACAAGGACAATGACCTGGGCAGCCTCCCCTCCATCCCCTTGCCCCTGCTAATCCCAGGCAGGAGGTTCAGGCTAGATGCCAAGTCCCCAGAAGGGAAACAGTATATGGACTTAGGGCGACACCATGGAATAAGAAAACAGATTCAGCCCCGTTTGTTCTTTACATTGGCAAAGAAAATGTTAGCGAGCCCCAGTTGTGTGAAGACAGAGGAAAGATGAGGGCTCTTCCCCTGGTAACTGTCCTGTGTTCATCTCTTGGGAAATAGCTTGAGGGTGGGGAGAATGCATTCCCCAAAATGAGATAAGCAATGCGCACCATCTTTATAGCATAATCATTAAAGAGACAGTGACTGTCCTCATCAAATACCCTGAAGTTTGACATACCCCAACGTCATTCCTTACAATTCTGTATGATCATCAGGCAGTCCTCCCAGGCTGCGGCAAGTTTTATGATGACCTTCTTTAATGCTGTCAAAGAATTTCTGCCCATCCCTAATAGCCTCATTCTATTTCCACAACCATTTTCTTGAAAGAGACTGAAACTTTGTAAAACCACCTCTGGCACTTTTGAGGCACCTCTAGCGTCTTTGGTCAGGCATTGTGGGTGAAGAACATAAGGAGAGATCACAGCTGAGGAAAAGTGACCCTAAATCAAGGAGAGCTAGGTCTCTATGACCTGCAAGTGTCACTGCCTGAGAGCTTTTAAAGTGCTCCCTCTATTGTCAACCTGGGCTTCTTTTGTCTTTTTACTGACTACATGATTTGGCACCATAATGGATTTGCATTTGTGTGTATCATAAAAGTATTCCTGAGACAGCCAGCCCTAAGTGAATCAGGCATGACTGTAAATTGAAAAAGCATTCTGGTTTGACACTCAAGATACAGCAACAATCTTTACAAAGTGCACAGCCCATGTGCTTCTGGGAAGCCTCAAATGCTAGCCCCAACAGTCCCGGTCTGACTTGCCAGGGCTTGACACATCCAGGACACTGTCCCTGATGCAGCCCGATACAAGGGCTTTGCATTCCACAGCAGGACCTCTTTCAGACATGGCTGGACAACCTAGTCAGAAGAGTTGGACAATAGGACCTATAGTGACAGCCACCAGAAAGGAGAATCTACAGAAACTGGGAGAAACTCCAAGGCCAGACACCAGGCAGAGGTGTGAGGTTGGAGAACAGCAAGAAGCAGTCAATGGGAATAGCAGAGGCAGACCAAAATCACTGTCATCACAATGGTGGAGAGGCAGGTCAGGGAACAATCTGTCCTGCTCTCTTGATCTGCCCGGCCTTGCGGAGACCTTGTCTATAAAATACTGAACTGGTTTCCAGTCTCCCTGGCTTCCATGTATTTTGTGTTTTTTAAGTGGGTTAACCTCAGCATGCTCCTGTTTCTTGAATCTCACAAGAGCCTAATACAAGTATCATCTCACTGCAGCTAAGGCCAGCGGAATGTAAGGGTCAGTGCCTGCCCTGACCTGGATTTATACTGGCTACTAACGATAGTGTGAGTCTCCTAAATAGCCTGTGGCTAGGGGAGGATTTATTCACTCACTTCTTCAGGCATTCAGCAGTCTTTTTGAATGCCTGTTATGTGCTAAGAATGTGCCAGGAACTACAGATACAAAAGATAATTAGAAATGGACCTCAATCTCAAGAGCATTCCCAAAACGCAAACTTCCCTGTCTGCAGTTCTGACTGTCAGGCAGCTTGCAGATGCAAAGGTTTCCCACCCTCAATATTTTCAGTCAGAGACTATGGAACAAACACCATTGTTATATAAACACACCTTCACTGCCAGTGGATCAACAAGAGCTTAGCAGGGTTTAGTGATACAGACAATTGGGAAGAGAAAATTAGAGAGAAACATCTAAGGAAAATAATTGGAAGTTTAGCTCTTCTACTCAAAAGAGCCCAACAAAAATAAAAGATAAGCAGAAAAAAAGATACAAGCCCTAAATACTGTAAAACACTTTTTTAATGATATGTTTCTAATAGAAATGCAATTCCAACCTGCCCAGGTTTGGTCAGCAGATGCGAGAAGGTGGGTAATGAAGGGTTTATTGAGATACGAGGAAGCCCAGATCAAAAAGAAAGTAGAAAATGACTGTTTTCCTGGTAATATTCTAGGGAAGGAAAGGGCCGCTGTTAGCCCCCAAAACACTTCTGTGTCCGTTAGAAAAAGACGCCTTCTCTGGGCAGACAAAATCCCATGCCAGCACTTATGCCTCAGCCAGTATAGTATAGCTGGATTTCTGCCCTCTTTTCTCCTCTTGCCAAGCGTTCCCTGTGCACTTCACAACTTATAAACCCCTCATGTCACAAAGAAGGGAGGAAAAGGGAGAGAAACAGACAAGAATCACTCAGAAACTGAGATAGAGACAAGGAGGAAGGAAGAAGAGAAAGAAAGGCAGGAGAGAGGGGAGAAAAACTCAGAAGGAAAAAAGGAGGAGAAAGGGCGCGAATGCACACGCACACCAGACGCCTCAGACTTGTTTCTCTATGGTCAACTAACGCTTGGTAGTGAGAGAGGCGAGGCCAGGCCAGGCGGCTCCTCTAAAACATTCGTTTGGGTTTAAATGAACACATTCGTCTTAAGGACTGACACTCGCAATGCACTGGGCTTGAGACTCTGGACACAGATTCTGGAAATGGGCTTCCTGTCCTAAAAGGCCTACTGCCTGTTGGGGGAGCACAAAATGAAATAAAATGTCGGCCGGGCGCGGTGGCTCAAGCCTGTAATCCCAGCACTTTGGGAGGCCGAGACGGGTGGATCACGAGGTCAGGAGATCGAGACCATCCTGGCTAACACGGTGAAACCCCATCTCTATTAAAAAATACAAAAAACTAGTCGGGCAAGGTGGCAGGCGCCTGTGGTCCCAGCCACTCGGGAGGCTGAGGCAGGAGAATGGCATAAACCCAGGAGGCAGAGCTTGCAGTGAGCTGAGATCCGGCCACTGCACTCCAGCCTGGGCGACAGAGCCAGACTCAGTCTCAAAAAAAAAAAGAAAAAAAGAAATAAAATGTCTACCGACCACTCTGGGAGCACCAAGGTACACAGTTAATTCTGACCAGAAAGGCTCCTTTCGGGCAAAGGCATGGAAGTCTTATGACTTTATTACACATTTAGAAAGTCAAGCTTGACCAGAACAACCAACTAACCATCCACCCATCCACCTAGCAATCAACCAGGCAGGGTCCCTCCTCATATTACTAAGGTGTGTAGTTGCTGGAGGCTTTAATAAAAATGCCAGCTGTCTTGTCAGTTTCAACCATCACCATTTTCTGTTAAAAACAAAAACAGCTGATCTAATTCACTCCACCTGCATCACCACGGCCACAAAAATTTCCCTCCCACCTACCCCCATCTGCTATGCGGCCTCATTTTGGAGATTCCTTTAATAGTATGGGGGAGAATCTTCTTATAGCACATGACATTTCCTCGATCACTACCTTGGTTACCAATTTAAAATCTTCCAAGCAGCTGAAACTTAGAAACATCTCTGTTGTTTAAATTTCTCCAAATATAGCTGAAAACAGCCCTGGTCATCATCAACTCTGTTTGTTAGCTGAGGAAATACCTAACAGTCAACTGGGAGCTACACCCTATCAACATGACCTGGCGTGTGTGGACGTATGCAGGAGGAGAGATGCTACAAGAGGGAGAATGAACAGAACAAAACCCACCTGCTGCATGTTTTTATCACAGCCAGCGCTCCAGGTCCTAGTTTTTTGTTTCTCATGGTAATTCATTCAACACATACTTGCCAAGCCCTCGCCTGAGTATTAAATACTGAACGAGGTTTTGCAGATACAGCAGCGAGCGAAAGAGACTTAATTCCTGGCCTCAAGAAATTGACAATCTCATTTATAAAAAGAACTACAGCACACAATAAATTAATTATTCAATAAGGATTACTGAGTAGTAACTACAAGTGTGACTGAGGCAAAGTACAAGGCTCTAGGCCAAGTGTGTAACTGGGGCATCTGATAAGGTTTGCAAGACAGAGAAGAGCCCCACAAGGCACGCACCTAAATTAAGACAAGAAAACTTGTCATGTTGAATCCCTATTCACTTCAGTAGGGACGGCACTAAGTTCAACAAACCAAAGAAGAGTCCCAGAACCAGCAAACAAGACACAGGGTTTTATCAGTGGGAAACTTACCCAAAGAGATGGTGCGGTGAAAGTAGGCTAGACGAGAGAACCAACGCTGCTTGTTAAAAAGCATGCCGTTTGTACAGCACCTTCACTTAGAACCCTCTCCCAACAATCCCCACCTGGCAACCTTAATTTAACCCAACACAAAGGGCCTAGATCCCCTGTATGACCCAGGTTCCCAGGGAACAGGCTGGGGGCTCAGGTGTTCCTCACTGATAAAGAATGACTCTCCGGGTTGGCCACTCCCAGATTCCTGAGCTTGGAACCCACATTCAGATGTGTCTGCCATAAGGGTCATTCTCAGGGTATGCTTAAGTTATGTTACTGCTATCAGATGTGTCTACCATGCACCACTAAATAGGAGTTAGTCTGACAAAGAGGTAGGCGAGAGCACGCCAAAGGGAGAACAGCCACACCGAAAACCTTGAGGCCAGTGTGACTTCCACACCCAGATCCTGAGAAGTGATGGTGGAGTATGTGGGGGTTAGATCACGGGCTCATAAGGCCAACTTAAGAGTAACCTCCGTTTGCTGTCTTTGAGTCTCAAGTATGGTTTTTCTTTTCGTCTCGGTTGTCTGAACAAGAAATATCTAGAAAGAAGTACCTGATCTTTATTGTGAGATGGCTGCGTCATGTGAATGCATCCTAAAAATGTCAATACAAGGAAGACAACCTTTGCATTTAAAAATACAGGACTACATGACACTCCAGTAGACCCTTCCCTACCTTCTCAGTTCCAAATACAGCTGCTGCACCATCCAAAAGACCCCACCCCTGCCCGCCTCTCTTAGCAATGCATTCAGAGCTTCCAGTAACTTCCATTAACTTGAGCTTCCTGACAGCTCACCTAAGGCTGCCCTGCTTCTCTGTGGGAAGAGAGCACAGCCTCTTAATGTTAACATCATCAGTTCCCTCTAAGAAGGTTTAATAGCACAAATGGCTTTAGTATATCCTCTTTGGGTCTACATTCCTGCCATTTATTCATTTTAATTCCTTTCTCATTCATTTTAATCAGTGAAATACTTAGAAAAAAAGAAAAGCTAGGAGAGGAAAATCCCAGAATTATAAGTTTAATAGTCCAAAAATGTATAAAAGATTTCAGTTCTTTTAAATTCCCTTCCCCTAGTCAGATTCAACTAAAGGTACACAATAGAGGGAGTCAAGGTATTCCTCTGACATTTACAATATAGGATTTTGCAGCTGAGTAAGAAATTGGCAGAAATCTTTCTGTTTCTGGCATTGCCGGAATTTGAGATACAGTGTGGTCTCCAGGGATGGGAGTTAAGTTCTGCGCTGGATTTCAACTCCGTTTAACTGCCAGTGGTAGTCGACAGCAGTCATGATGATTCCTAGGCTGCAGGAAGGTGGTGTGTGGTCAGTGATAGGGTACAGGAGTGCTGCGTCACAGTAAGCATGCCACCCATTTCCCATCCCTGGCAGAGTTCTTGAGAAAATTCATGGGCTTTTGAGCTTGACAACCTGTGGTTGAATGCTGGCTTAGCTATTTACCAGGTTTATAATCTTGAAATTGAAAGGACAAGGCCATAGAAGGGTCATCAGTCCCTGAGTCACTAACATCTGCTCTGACCTGGGGAACATTTTTCCTGTCCTCACTACTGAATGCACACAAACATGGTCACTCGAACAGTAATAACTCACATTTGATTCCTCTGTGGCCCTGCAGGATCACTTAACCTTTGGAAATTCTTTGGAAATCTTTCTATAGGTCTCTATAAAGTCATCATCACAGGTGCATTAACAGGTCTATTCCTGCTAGTGCCTCTAGCCTACCAGGCTTAAAGGATCTTGCTGCCTCTCCCAGAAGTAGCCCATTTCCCTTCAATATGCCCCATGGCAAAACGGTCTCCGTTTTGCAGGTACAGTGGGGACCACTGCTCCTCCATCAGGTAGCACTCTGACCCCAGGAACCCTCTTAGTGCCTAGCTGGATTGTGATGTGCAGTAGAATTCTAGGAATGACTCACAGTGTGGGTCCTTCTGAGTGTAAGCGGAATCTGTAAATATGATGAGCAATCACTTCTGTGATTATGCTACCTTATTTGGCAAAAGAAAGATTATCCAGGTGGGTCCAACATAAACCTAAGGAACTCTTTAAAAGCAGAGTTTTCTCCAGCTAATGGTAGAGAGAGAAGGCAGAGAGATCGAAAGCACAAGAAGGACTTGAGGTGCTATTGCTTGCTTGAAGATGGACGGGCAACGTGGGGGAGAAATGCAGGTGCCTCTAGAAGCTGAAAGTGGCTCCCGGATGACAGCCAGAAAAAACATGGGAACCTCAGCCCTGCAACTGCAAGGAACTTAATTCTGCCACAACCTGAATGAGCTTGATACCAGATTTTTCCCCAGAACCTCCAGATAAGAGTCCAGCTCAACCAAGACCTTAACATCAGCTGTGTGAGACCCTAAGCAGAGAACACAGCCAAGCCTGCCTGCACTTCTGACCTACAGAACTGTGACGTAATGATGCTGTCTGGTATTGTGTTACACAGGATAGAAAACTAATGCCTCGCGAAAGGGGAAGAAGAGCACTCCCAGAGCAGTGTTGTGCCCGCACTCATATTTTATAGTTCGGGTAAATGAATCTTTCTGATCTTATTTACAACCTCATTGTTTTCCAAAGACCAGACATGTGTCCAGTGGGCACTGGGCCTAAAGATAGTCATTATTTTGCTTTCAGAATTACCTTTCTCAGCTACTGGTTAAAACTCTTGTAGGCCTTATTTCTTTCTGACGAGTTCCTGTGGAAGGCTTTCCAATTCCACATTGAAGAGATATATGAGGTTATCTTGATTCATTTACTCCTTCATTTATTCATTAAACAGTGGAATCCCATCACAAGCCAAGCTCTGTTCTAGGTTCTGGATACAAAGAAGGACACATTAAAGTCCTATCTCTCATTTCCATAAGGGGCAAAGAAGCAAACAGATACCTATCTATATTGGGTGATGCCAAGTGCCATGAAGAAAAATAGAGCAGGATAAGGGGATTAAGAGCAACCCAAGAGTGGAGAACGAATTTTACAGAGTGGTCTGCAAAACCTGAGAGGGGTGCCATTTGAGCAGGTGAAGAGTTAGCCATGCAGATGTTTGGGGGAAGAACATTGCAGTCAGGGGATTTGAGGGTAAGGGTGCTGAGGTGGGGCAGTGCTTGGCACGTTCAAGGACTGACATTGCTGGAGAGAAATGAGCAAGGAGGAGAGAAGCAGCAAATGAAACTAGTGAAGTATCAGGGCTAGATCGTGCCAGGCACTATAGGCCACTGAAGAACTTTGCATTTGACCCTGAATGAGATGGAAAACACTGGATGGATTTAAACAGATGAGTTTCATGGTCTGACTTGCATTTCTAGGGGAGGGGAGATACAGAGGAGGAAAGATGAGCTAGTGGGCTAGTGCAGTTGTCCACTGAGAGTGGATGGTGGCTTGTCAGGGAGGTAGTAACGGAGATAATGAGAAGCTATTGGATTCTGGATATATTGGAAGATTGTGGTAACAGATTTGTGGATGTCCTAGATATGGAAGCTAAATGAAAGAGAAGAGTCAAGAACAGTATATGCCTCTGTCTGAACTCCAGCAGAAGACGTGACTGAAGTTGTTTCCCAGGAGACACCCAGGTTTCCAGTCTGTTCTACCAGTTCTCCAGGAGCCACCAACATTCCTAAAGCCCAGTGGTGACATCCACACTTCACTTGAGACCCCTGATTTGATGAACAAAAATGTGGACACAGCCAAGCTTCTGTCAGGAGGCAAGAACCCAGGTGAGGCAAAATCTTCCAAGAAACAAAGATCCCTGGCTCAGCAGTCAGTCTGTTTTTGTTAACCAGGAAAGGGCAAAATGAAGCATGACAGTGGTTCCTCAGGCCCTAATTCTAACACACTTACACATTTCTGCCAAACTCATTTGAGTATGACATTGAAGTTTGAAGATGACATCTGGAACTGCGTCCTAGTCTGAGTCTCAGCTGGAGAACTGGTCCAGACAGTATTTCACGGGTTCTACACCACCTCAACCCAATCACTGCTTTTGTATATGAGCAGAGAACAAGCTTTGGAATCCTGGCATTAAAATCACATGTGGTCTCTGAAGGTAGAGTGTCACTTTATGAACAAGAGAAGTCTGAATAGAAGAAACCTTTTACACAGCTAAAAAGAGCTAGTCTACACAAAATGGTGCAGAGCCATTTCTCCCAGCTCCTCCCACTAAACACACTATAAAATTTGGAAATAGTGCAATAGGCCCCAAAGAAGACCAAAAAAAACAAGGTGAGCTGGTGTGGGATTCCAGGACTTGAAGAACAACACAAAAGGAAAGTGATGGGGCATCTTGTGTCTCAAATCAGGCCAAGGGGCCAGCATGAGATAGCCAGTTATAGTAGGTGGTCAGTCCTAAAGCCTCTTGGTCCCCATAGTCCTGAGACTCTTCTCCCCAACTGTGAGACACTGGGTTGAGGGTCAGCGGGGAAGAGCCAGCAACCAAACTGACCCAAATAATACCACAAAGGTTCAGAAAATTAAAAAGCTAAAAAAAAAAACTTTAGCTCATAAATGATTCTGATATTTTTGTAGCTAAGGATTAATAGGATAGGCTGGCATATATAGCAGAGTTGAGCTGCAGGACCAATAAAATGTTCTCAGTAAAAGGTTTCTCTAGAAATAGAGATGTCCAGGTAGGGTTGCTAGCAGTGAAAGCCCTTAACCTTACCTTTATATTTTAAACACAGGCAGATTAAGGTTAAATTGAAATACACAATTTTATTGGTATACAGGAAGTAAGAAAGAGACATTGGTCTGTATAAAGCTCTAAAATAAAATGTGATTTTCAGCTAAGGTGCTTTGGGGGAATACACATAAAAGAAGCTTCTGAATAAAATTGAAATGTGCTTTTGAGCAACATTTCAGGGCAGTGGACCCTTACCTGTATCAAGAAGGCCTTACTTTTTTCAGGCCAATTTAAATATGAAAATAGACCACCTTCCTGAATCAGACCAGAATTTAAGATCCTAGTGCCATCATGAAAAGTATTATTACAGGTGAGCAATGAGAAACTTTCGATAGTTCCCAAACTGTCCATATCTGAAGCAATAAACATCATAAGGTTGCCAGTTATCTGAAACCAAGCTGGGGAAGAAAGTAAAGTGTTGGGGTGGGTGGGAAGAAGATTGGTTCACCAACATTTCAAAGAAAATAGAGGTCAGATATAAGAAATCAGTTAAGGATTAACTCAAGAATGTGAAATAAAACATCCCATATGGAGTTGCTACGTAATCAGTCAAATAACCAAACTGCCCCTTCTCACCCTCCCTCTTCGAAGATAAGATCCCTCCATAAATGACCTGTTCTGTAAAGAACAGTGGGAAAAATCGGTTCTTAGAAAATTGATTTGAAGTTTTTTTGGGGTTTTTTTTGTTCTGTTTTGTTTTTTCCTTTTTTGAGACAAAGTCTCGCTTTGTCACGCAGGCTGGAGTGCAGCAGCACAATCTTGGCTCACTGTACCTGCGCCTCCCGGGTATGAGCAATTCTCGTGCCTCAGCCTCCCAAGTAGCTGGGACTACAGGCACACGCCTCCACGCCTAATTTTTTGGTAGAGATGGGATTTCACCATGTTAGCCAGGCTGGTCTCAAACTCTTGGCCTCAAGTGATCCGACCGCCTCAGCTTCTCAAAATGCTAGGATTACAGGCGTAAGCCACCATACTCAGCTGGAAAATCAATTTGGAATTTCAAGAAGAGAATTTCCCTAATACCACAAAGAGGTTTTAAAAACAAAAATTGTAGCTAATAAAATCTGGTTGGATATATGCCTTTCACAATGAAAAAGACTTCAAAATCTGTTGTACTTATGTAGAGAAGTATTTTTTCAATCAATACGAATCTGAAGACCACCAAGTCTGCAAAGGCTGAAACCTCTGTCAATTATTGAAAGGACAACTAGAGTCATGCAGCCAATTTATCCCTGGAGCATGATGAAGGTCCTCACTGTCATCTCTCCAGCAACATCCTATGTGGTTTTCTGCAAGTGTCTTTGTCTTAATTTCTAAGATTTAAAAAATGTAAAGAATTTCTAGCTTGCTAAAGTCTATATTAAAAGACTGGAATGTAATCCGCCAGATTAAAAGTGAGTTTAGGTTTTTTTGTGACTTTTTCTTCATTATAAAAATAGCACATACTCAATATGAAAAATACAAAAATGTATAAAGAAGAAAATGTTTAAAAACCCTTAATCTCACCATCTAACATTAAGTTCATTAAAAATTGGTTTGTATCTTTCTGGCATTTTCCCTAAACATATAATTTTTTTTTAAATTGGAATCACGCTACATGAAAAGTATATATCATTTTCCTCTTTATATCTCTTATTCTTCTATATCAATACTTTTCAATACACGATTTTGAATCACCACATACTATTCTATCTCATAGATGTACCATAATTATCATCCTTATCATTGAATATTTAGTTCAGAACCAATTTTCTCTATTAAGAGTTTTAATGAATATCCTTGTATGTAAATATATTTTATGCCTAATAATTTATTTCTGATTTGCTCACAGAATTAGAATGGCTGAATCAAAGGGTATAATGTGTTTAAGACCATGGGCTAACTGACATACTGCTTTTTAGAGAGGTGAACTAGATTATACTCTAATCGGCCATGTGTAAGAATGCTTGCTTTACCATATCCTTGAAAGAAATTCGTGGGTAGGCTTCTGTTTCCAGCATCGGCCAACTAGATTGTTTCAAAGAAGCCTTCTGGCTGAGAATAACCAGAGAAGCAGGATAATACATGTTTTTAAAATATTTTTAAAGACATGAGACCTATCAAGAAAGTAAGACTTGTGAGGCAAAGATATGGCAGAGGAGAAAACCAAAAAAAAGCAAACCCACAATTCAGGGTCACTTTGATACTTACGGCTGTTACTGATGTTTTTGATACACGGCTGTTACTGATGTTCAAAGTGAAAGTGGCAGCTAAGAGTCTGAGAAACAGAGAAAGGCTTTTAACAGCTCCAGATTTAACGGTCAAAACTTGGAAATCACTAAGAAGGAGGGACCCTGGTAAACACCCTGGGCTTTCAGGATTGGAAGCCTAAAATGTATGGGTTAACCAGCAATAGACCACACCTCACAGTTAAGGCAAGCATGACTGGATTAAGGTGATCAGCTTCCTTGCCTAAATGCCTTCCAGAAATGAAGTAAATCCTCTTGGGAAGGGATAGGATAATCCAGAGCCACAAATTATCTCTGCCATTTTTCATGAAGAATATCTGAAAAGTTCAATAAAGAATAAATAGGTATACAAAAAAAACAAGGCTAAAGAGAAAAGAAAATGAGAGAAAAAGAAACAGAAACAGAGCGGCAACAACAAAAACAATCCAGATACTGTAGATATAAGACACAGCTAGATATGTTCAATAAATTAACAAGAAGTTCTAACAAGAGTTAAAACCAGAAAATATAAAAAAGAATCAAATTACATTCTAAAACTGAAAACTATCGGTGAAATATAAAACTCAATAGATGGAAACAACATAATAATCCATCAACAGATGAATGAATAAAATATGGTACATGTATACATTATTATCAGAAATAAAAACAAATGAAGATTGATACATGGTACAACATGGATCCACCTTGAAAACACCCTATGCTGGATGAAAGAAACCAGCCACAAAATACCACATACTGAAAATGTCAAAAACAAGCAAATCTATAGAAGAAAGGAGACTAGTGGTTGCCCAGAGGTGGGCATGATGGGAGGTTAAGTGGTGATGGCTAAGGAGTCAGGGTTTCTTTTCCAGGTAATAAAAATGTTCTAAAAATGTTCTAAATGTAAAAAAGAAATGTGGTGATGGATACACAACCATGTAAATATACTAAAAGCCACTGAATTATACACTTTAAATGGGTGAATTGTATAGTGTGTGAATTAATGTCTCAATAAAGCTGCTTTAAAAAAATCCTCATAGCATGATTCCAAATGGATAGATTTAAAAGTCAGTTAGGTACAGTTCAAGACAGGTGTAGTGGTGCATGCCTCTTGACCCAGCTACTTGAGAGGCTGAGGCAGGAGGAACACTTGGGCCCACTAGTTCGAGGTTACAGTGAGCTATGATCACACCATCGCACTCCAGCCTGGGTGATAGAGTGAGACCCTGTCTCTAAAAAAAAAAAAAGAACATACAAGAAAAAGATACTATTAAAAAGATGGTTAGTAAAGTGGAATATAGGCCAAAATAAAACGTATTGACTGACACGAAGGGACAAAAAGATGGAAAATACAGGAAAAATACTTAAGAGTTATACTATACGGACATGGTGAAAAGTCTGACAGACCTATAATGGGAGTTCTAGGGGGAAAAAATAGAGCAAAAGTAACAGCTGAAGAAATAACCATGACCCTCAATGTTCCAACAGAAAAAAGATACTGACCAAGCTCCATTAGCCACAAGAAAGATACATAGAAGGAAATAGCACCTAGAAAATATCACACTTACATTTTCGAAAATAAAAGCCAGGAGGAAATTAGAAAGGCAGGAAGATAAAGTCTCATTATAAAAAAAAAAAAAAGAAGATAAAGGCATTTTTCAGTCAAACAAAACTAAGGGAAAAAAATCACCACAGAAGCTTCACACTAAAGGAAATACTGACTTTTTGTTTGTTTGTTTGTTTTTAGATGGAGTCTGGCTCTTATCACCTAGGCTGGAGTGCAGTGGCAGGATCTCGGCCCACTGCAGCCTCCGCCTCCTGGGTTCAAGTGATTCTCCTGCCTCAGCCTCCTGAGTAGCTGGGATTACAGGCATCCGCCACCATGCCCAGCTAATTTTTGTACCTTTAGTAGAGATGGGGTTTTGCCACGTTGGGCAGGCTGGTCTTGAACTCCTGTCCTCAGGTGATCTGCCCCCCATGGCCTCCCAAATTGCTGGGATTACAGGCGTGAGCCACCACACACGGCCAATACTGACATATTCTTTAGGTTGAAGAAAGATGACTTCTCAATGAAGCAAGGAGATGCCAAAAGGAGTAACAACCAAGAGAACTAGTGACAATATGGGTAAATGTAAAAGAATACCGACTCTATAACATAATCGTATCCTCTAGTATTTAAAATTTATATAGAATCAACACATATGTCAACAATATCACATAAGTTGATGGGGAGGGAAGTAGATTTAAAGTCCTTACATTGTTTGGGAGAGGTAAGGCATTGTTTTATTTTTTAAAAAGTCAGTAATTTAAGATAACTACTAAAAGAATATAAATATTAAGAGAGAATATTTGAATTATGAGAAATAATTAATTCACAAGAGCCAATAAAGATTAGAAAAAGAAAGATAACAAGTGGGAAAAATAGCCTTTACTAAAATATATCAGTAAATACAGTATATCTATATTACATACTCAAATTGAAATATAAAGATTGGTAGATTAGACTTAATAAAAATCAGCCATATACGGCTGATAGGAAACAGGTACTAATTATAACAGCATTTAAATATTGAAAGTAAAGAATTGTGTGATGTGTGAATCCACTGGTCAGATAAAAAAAGAAGGAAGAGATAGGACACTGGAATGCTGAGCAAAGAATTAGCTGCTACAATTTATTAAGTATCAGGAAAATAAACACTGAGGCAGGGTTAATTACCAGAGATAAATAAGGATGTTTCACAAGATAAAATGGTCAATCCACCAGGATCATATACAATTCTGAAATTGTATGTACCTAACCCATATTTGTATGAAAAATATATAAAGCCAAAATAACAGAAGTAAAAGGACATGCAAAAAAATCACAATTACAATGAGAGATTATAACATAACTCAATAATAGAAGAACAAGCAAACAATAAATCAGTAAGGATACAGATTAGAGCAACAGGATTACAAAACGGGCCTAATTGACATATTTAGAACACTGCACATAATTTCAGAATGCACATATTTTCAAGTGCACACAGAATATTTACCAAAATTGACCATATGTTGGAGAATAGGGCAGGTCTCAAAAATTTCAAAGAAAAAAAATCATACATGCTATATTCCCAGGGGACTCCAAAATTCACCTAGAAATTAACAACAAAAAAATAACTAGAAAACATATTTGGAAAGTAAGAAGTCCAATGCTAAATAACCCAAGATTCAAATAAAAAATTATAATGGAAATTAGAAAATATTTTGAACTAAATGATAATGAAAACATATCAAAGCTTATGAATCACAGTCAAAGCCTTATTTAGAGGGAAATTTATGGCCTAATAATCTAGTCAAGAAAAAGAACTGGAAATCAATTTATCTGAGAAACTATTTCAAGAAGTTTTTAAAAAGCAAATTAAATTTAAATAAAAAATAAAAGATATTACTGAAATAAACATAGGAGAGGAGAAACTAAGGGAAAAAGTTGGTTCATTCAGTAGACTAATAGCCTAGATCAGGAATAAGATAACTTCTTCTGTAAAGGACCAGATAAATTTTTTTTTTTTTTTTTTTTTTTTTTTTTTGGTCGTTGCAGACTTTACGGTCTCTGTGAAACTCTTTATCTCTGGCATTGTGGTGCTGCTATAGATAATATACAAATGAATAAGTGTGATTGTGTCCCAACAAAAGTTTATTTTATTAAAACAGACCCCAGGCTAGAGTTGGCCCAGGGCTGGAGCTGGCCAGCCCAACAAAATGAGCCGTGGTCAGGGGTGTGAGTTTCTATGAAGAGAGAGCGCTCACACAACTAAAATTAGGGCTGAGAAAGAGCACATCATTACAGGTCCTATTAGACATTAGAAAGCTCAGGCCGGGCGCGGTGGCTCACGCCTGTAATCCCAGCACTTTGGGAGGCCGAGGCGGGCGGATCACAAGGTCAGGAGATCGAGACCACGGTGAAACCCCGTCTCTACTAAAAATACAAAAAATTAGCCGGGCGCGGTGGCGGGCGCCTGTAGTCCCAGCTACTCAGGAGGCTGAGGCAGGAGAATGGCGTAAACCCAGGAGGCGGAGCTTGCAGTGAGCCGAGATCGCGCCACTGCACTCCAGCCTGGGCGACAGAGCGAGACTCCGTCTCAAAAAAAAAAAAAAAAAAAAAAAAAAAAAAAAGACATTAGAAAGCTCATAAGAGATCATTGTGAACAACTTTAGGCCAAATAATTTAAAATTTTAGATGAAATAAACCCTAAGGAAAGTGCAACTTATCAAAACCAAATGCAAACTCAAAATAGTTCTCCATCTATTGAAGCCTTCCCTTAATGAAAATTCTAGATCCAGATTTCACCAGAGACTTCCATGAAATATTTATGGAAAAAAATTACCTAAAATAGACAAATTCTGTAAAGTATTAAGAGACAATCCTCACCAAATCATTGAGGACAGCATGACACTGAAACCAAAATTTGCCAATGACATTACAATAAAAGACAATTAGAGCTCCAGCTCGCTCACATTTACACAGATGCAAAAAATGATATACAAAGTTTTAGTAAATCAAATGTAGCCACCTACAAAAGAGATAATATACCATGAACAATTTGGGTTTAAGAAAAAAAGTTGGGTTTCACACTCAAAAATCAATGTATTTTTAAAATAACTTCCAAAAGAGGCTACCATGGCCTCTAGGAAGGGGACACTCACCTTGCCGCCGAAGCTGCCCAGCAGGAGGAGGAGCTCAGTTCGCGGAAGCAGACGCCCATGGACGCTTCTGGCAAAGCAGAAGCCAGAGCCTGAGCCCCTGGTTCTGTCTTCGGACGGCCACCAAGTCGAGACTGCGCTCAGCCAACAGCTAGTGCTGCCTGCGCTGGCGTGTGCAGAAGTTTGCGCACGACTATGTACCAGCAGCGCGGGCTGCAGTTTGAAGGGCTGGCTGCTGCTGGGCCTGGGCCTTTTCTGCCTCTGCTGCCTCACCTTGGCCATGGATGCATTTCCTAAATCCAGGCCCTCACACCAGACACCGCGCTGACCTGGCCGGCCGCTAGGACCTGATGGTGACTGTTCGGACAACCGGCCGATCACCACATGGTTAATAAATGCTGGCCAGCCTCTCCTGGGCTTGGAGGATCAAGTGACAGTCTACCATTTGCTATCCTTTCGTCTTCCCCCAAACCACTTCCAACCAGGCAGAGGGAGTGTGGGCAGGGGACATCCAGGGGTGGCGGTGAGACGGGGGTCAACGTGTAGTAATGGGATGCTGGGTTGTCTGCCCATGCTGGAAGTGCTGAGATCTCTGCTGTTTGGGCCTCTTCGCAGTAGCAGCCTGTTGCTCTTGTGTCCGAAGCTGGTTCCTTCCTGTGGGCTCTTGGTCTTGCTAACTTCAAGAATGAAGCCGCGGACCTTCCCTGTGAGTGTTACAGCTCTTAAAGGTGGCACACACCCGAAGAGCAACCAGCAGCAAGATTTACTGTAAAGAGCAAAAGAACAAAGCTTCCACTGCCTGAAAGGTGACTAGAGGGTTGCCGCTGGGGGCTTGGGGGGCTGGCCAGCTTTTATTCTCTTATTTGTCCCTGCTCACCTCCTGCTGATTGGTCCATTTTACAGAGTGCTGATTGGTCCATTTTACAGTGTGCTGATTGGTCCATTTTACAAACCTCTAGCTAGCCGCAGAGTGCTGTTTGGCACGTTTTACAGTCCTAACCACAGAGTGCTGATTGGAGCATTTTATAATCCTCTTGTAAGACAGAAAAGTTCTCCAAGTCCCCAGCTGACCCAGAAGTCCAGCTGGCTTCACCTCTCATTCTTAGAGGCCTTCATAGGGTATTTCCATAGTATACAGTTGCAGCGTGCTTGTGGGGCCTGCCTACAGTGACAGATCTGGAGAACTACAAGGCGTTCTGTGGCTCCTCAGTGGTGCTCCCCGCAGTTGCGGAAGGTTGGAATTCTATCACAGACTATAAGCGACTTCTGGATTCTGAGACAACCCACCTTACGCAGGACATCAGGCCTCATATGGTGGTGGATATGTGTCATTTGACTCATGCCCTACACATTCCTTTGAAATCTTCAAAATAGAGAAATACCAGAGACTGAAACTGCTAAGAGAAGCAAACCCAGAGAGGAAGTCAGGCAAACAGGAAGAGGCAACTCTTCCCTTTTGTGTGATTTGCAAACTGAGCAAAGCTTTCCAGAAAGCCTTGAAGATCCTGCAGTTCTTGACAGTGACCCAAGAGTTAGACTCTAACAGTTCAGGATGTTGTGGTGGGGCAGCCTGAGCTGCCAAAATTGACTAAACATTTCTGCAGTATATGGTATAGTCTGACCTCAGAAAGCTGTGGATTACCGTAGTACTCGAAGATCGATTCCTTTGCATTTTTCAGAGAAGAGCCTAGAATTCTACAATATCTGTAATTATATGGACTTCTTTTGTAAGGAGCTCTTTGTAGTTTACCAGATAGTCATTTTATGCCTGGAATTGAAGTGTAATAAACTTAGTCTTACTGAATTGATCACGGATGATATACGTAAAGGCAGTTTATTGTTTAGTGAGGCATTCTTTGGGTCTTCTCATTCAAATGATAGACTGTATCCTACAGAAATAAGTGTTTTAATATGTAAATTTTCTTAACTATCAGAGAAGTCATTTCATTAAACATTTTTAATTAATATCAAAGTGGGATATTGATAGGTTAGGAAGGTAAAGGAAGCAACCTTTGTAGTCTGTCAGTTTCCCTCACAAATTACTGATGTTTTCTTAAAGTTAGCCTCACAGTCCACCTTATGTTGTACACATATAACGTTTTCTAAACTATGTACCATGGTTTCGCTTGCTTTGGAATCTTTAAGTTCAAACTTCCCCAACCCCACCCCTCATCCTTTAATTCGTCTTTTCTATTTTCATTCAATTTATATTATTCAGCATTCTATAGCCATGTAAAATTCAGGTGTTTTTGCTTATTTACATACCTAGCAACATTTTCACCAAATGCCTGATAGTCTGCCCAGATTCAAAACTATACAACATAATTAGAAGGAGAAATTTGATACGTGAGTATCAGTGGCAAATTTAAGAATACACGTCTTGTAACAAGGGGGTTTTTATTCTCCAGCTGATTTTGCATTAAGGCTCACTGTTACCAATTTTTTAAAAAAGAGAAGGCAGAAATCACAGATGTAAATGTAAAATTGTTGTATCCTTGGTGAAGAATTAAGAAAAAAACAAAAGCTTAAAACTACTTTGGAGCAGATAAAACCATCTACAGCCCGATTTACCCTACTGGTAACCAGTTTACAACCCCTGGAATGGGTTTTTGTTTTATTTTAAAAGCCTGTGTTGTTTAACAATCAACTTCAAAATTGAGATAGTCATCACTTTTTCATTGTGGAATATATGGTAATTCATGCTTTGAATAGCTAGGCTTTAAGTATCCTATGGCCCTTCTCTGTTATGAAGATGGAACAGGCCACTTATGACTGCTTCTCTCAAGGAGTTATAGAAATAAATGACAGTCGGAGAGGGGAGACTGAAAACAAAAAACTCAAAAACAACAAAACAAAAACCTCTTTGTTTGCAAAGAATAGAAAGCAATATCCTTTATCTATTAAAGAATACCTATCCAAACCTACAGCAATCGTCACAGCTGATGGTAAATTGTTGAAAGATTTTGCTCTGAGATTTGAAATGAATCAAGGACTCTTGCCATCACCACTTATATTCATGTTGTAATAAAGGTTATAGCCAGTACAATGCAGCCAGAATAAGAAATAAATATTTGAGAGTTGGAGAGGAAGAAATAAAACAACCAGTTGCTTTTTTCTTTTTATTCTAGAAGGTAAGATTATATATGTAGAAAGTTCAAAGTAACCTAAAGCTATTAAAATTTATAATTTATAAGTACTAGTTTCATGGTAAATACACCAATTATATATCTTTGTGCTAGTAAAAAAGGAAAACAAAACTTTTAAAGAGATTCCATTTGCAATAAGATCCCATTTATAATAAATATGAAAAAAATCTAAAAATATATATATGTAAAACCTTTACATAGGAAACTATAAAACATTACTGAGATAAGTTAGAAAATATCTAAATAAGTGAAGAGATATACCATACAAGGGGTCTTCACAAAGTTCATGAAAAATGTGTATTATGAAAAAACTAAAATAAACTTGTACTAACTTGTTATAACATATCTGAACCGAATCCTATTTGATGCACTAAGAAGTATAAGATGTCAGTTTGAAAAGAGCTTCTTTCAGGGAAATAATTATAACTTGTTTGTGCTCTAATCAAAGAAGACCAACCACAGCAGAAACAATAGTCAATACCATCTCAATTGGTTCGGCTTACACAATCCTGACTAAAAAATAAAAATAAAACAATAACGTTGAACAAACTTTCCACTCAATAGATGCCAAAACCATGTGCCCAGATTAGCTGCAGACAAGAGCAGAACTTTCAACGAAAGTTTTAAAACAACTGAGATCAAGATCCTGAAGTATTTCTTTGCAAAATTGTGACAGGAGATGAAACGTGATTTTACCAGTATGATCCTGAAGACAAAGCACAATCAAAGCAATGACTACCAAGAAGTGGAAGTGGTTCACTCAAAGCCAGAGCAGACTGGCCAAGAGCAAAGGTCATGGCAACAGTTTTTTGGGTTGCCCAAGGGCCAAAGAACAATAATATCTCCTTATTATGAGAGTATTTTGAGAAAGTTACCAAAGCTTTAGTAGAAAAATGCCTGAGAAAGCTTCACCAGAGTTCTTCTCCACCATGATGATGCTCCTATCTTCTTATCAAACAAGGGCAATTTTGTGAGAATTTCTATAGGAAATCATCAGGCATCCACTTACAGACCTGATTTGGCTACTTCTGACATTTTCTAGGTGTTTTGTTTTGTTTTTTTCTTATCTTAAAATATCTTTAAAGGGCACCTACCATTCTTCAGTTAATATTGCAAAAAATGACTGCATTGACATGATTAAGTTCCCAAGACCCTCAACTCTTTAGGGATGAGCTAAATGGCTGATACCATCACTTATAAAGGTGTCTTGAACTTGATGGAGTTTATATTGGAAATAAAGTTTATACTTTCCACAAATGTTTTGAAGTACCTTTATATACACATATTGAATCAATACTGTCAAGATGACAATTTATCTAAATTGATTTATCAATTCAGTGCAATACAAAACAAAATTTTTGCATATATTCACCTAATAACAGAGCACCAAAATACATGGAGTAAAAGCTGACAGGAATTGAAGAAATAGACAATTCAACAATAATAGCTGGAGACTTCAACACTTCACTTTTAATAATGGACGGAACAACTAGACAGAAGATCAACAAGGAAATAGAAGTCATGAACAGCTCTGTAAGCCAGCAGGAGCTAACAGACATCTATAGAATATTCCACCCAAAAGTAGCAGAATAAAAACTCTTTGCAAATACACATAAAACATTCTCTGAGATAGAACACATGTTAGGACATAAAATAAGTTTCAATATATTTTAAAGGATTAAAATCATACAAAGTATATTCTCTGGCCATAATGGAATGAAATTAGAAATCAATAACAGAGGGAAATTTATAATATTTATAAATATCTAGAAATTAAACAACACACTTCTGAATAACCAATGGGTTAAAAAATAAAACACGAGAGACATTAATTTGAGTTGCATGAAAACAAAAATACAACATACCAAAACTTAAGGGAGGCTATGAAAGCAGTGCTTAAAAGGAAATTTATAGCTATAAGTATCTGTAGTTTAAAAAAGATAAAAGATCCTGAATCAATCATCTAATCTTTTTCCTTAAGAAACTAGACAAAGAATAGTAAATTAAACCCAAAGCAAGCAGAAGAAAGGAAATAATAGATCAGGGTCTAAATAAATTATAGTCTTTTCAACAAATAGTGAACTGAATATGTACATGCAAAAAGATAAAGTTGGGTATGTACCTTATGCCATATTTTTACTCAGAATATATTTATTCAAATATAAGTTTACTCAAAATGTATTGAAGACCTAAGTTATGGACAATGAAGATAGCTTAGGTTAAATCTTCCATGGCCTTGCATTAAGCAATGATTTCCTAGAGATGACACGTGAAGTATAAGAAACCAAAGAAAAAATAACGTTGGACTTCAAAATTTAAAAAATTTATGTATCAAAAGACACTATCAAGAAATTGAAAGAACCCACAAAATGGGATAGAGTGTTTTCAAATTATATATCTGATCAGGGTCTAGTACCCAGAATATTAGAAGAAGTATTACTCAATAACAAAAAGACAAATAACCCAATAAAAATTGGGAAATAATCTGAATAGACATTTCTCAAAAAATGATATACAAATGGCAATAAATACATGAAAAGATGCTCAACATCATTAATCATTACAGAAATGCAAATCAAGTCAGAATAAGATACCACTTCACACCCACTAGGATGGCTCTAATAAAAAATACAGATGACAGTAAGTGTTGGACAGTTTGTGGAGAAATTAAAACTGTTGTCATTGTTGGTGGGAATGTAAAACAGTACAGCTGATTCGTAAATCAGCTGGGCAGTTCCTCAAACAGTTAAATGGAGTTGCCACATGACCCAGCATTTCCATTCCTAAGTATATACCTGTATTAGTCCGTTTTCACATTGCTATAAAGATACTACCTGAGACTGGGTAATTTCTAAACAAAAGAGGTTTAATTGAGTCACAGTTCTGCATAGCTGGGGAGGCCTCAGGAAACTTACAATCATGGTGGAAGGCCAAGGGGAGTCAAGGCACATCTTACACGGTGGCATGGGGGCGGCGGGGGAGAGAGAGAGACGGAGAGAAAGAAGAGAGAAGAGAGACAAAAAAAAAAAAAGAAAACTGTCACTTTCATCTAGGATCCACAACTGAGAATCACTGGGATGTATATGTGAACTCATTCAAACTCAACCCTTCAAAGACATGGACAATTTAGCATTCAACACCATGCACTTTACGAAATAAGGCTCAAATGCCCTTCCTCCTATTTCTCTCCTCTGTTTCAAGGCAGAATAGATTTGGCTGATGACAGATGTGGTGTAAGTAACCAGTCTTGGAGTGTGACCTGATGCTTCTGGATTCCCATTTATAGAATCTTGTTCTCCAGGAGGAATAATAGGATTCAAGTCATAGCAAAATCTGAACAAGCAGCTCCCATCCAAATGAGCCTCTGAACAAGCAGCCCCTCCAAACTGAGCCTTTTCACAGAGCCCCACTTCCTGTCTTTGCCAGGCCCATATCCCCAAGCCCTTACTTCAGATCCTGGTCCATCCCCATAAGGTCTTTTCAGACCTTTTAATTATTATTAAATTAGTTATTTTGGTGATTGGTAACATTCAGTAACTAATTTAGTAATATTTGATAATTAAAATAACATTGTAGCCAGGGTATGGTAGCCTGGACCATAAATGTATCTCTGATTCATATATTTATGAAAGCTTTCTAAACTGAAAACATTTTCAATATGACTTTTACTTTTCCTCATTCCAAGGTGAAGTCATCATGATAATCATAGAAATATTATGAGATATGACAGCATAAGGCACTATGTGGACTTTTTAAAACGTTGCATCAAACATTTACTAATCCATGTGACTACACCAACATGCATTGTTCCAGTAGGCTATCATGAATGACTTTCTCAAATGTCAGGCTAATATCCGTATGTACTTGTATTACATTCTCCTAATCTAGCTAATATTTTAACTTTTCCCAAGAACAATAAAAACAAAAGAAGCTCTTCTCAATTTAAAAGCACACAGGGGAAAAAAAAATCCTCCAATCTGATATGTCTTTTATATGATCTTGGAAAAATCTTTATTTATATTATGTTTTCATTGTTATAATCTCTAAGGGAGGCATTATGAGGCAGTGGATAAAAGCCTGGATTTGGAGTCAGGAGACAGACCTGGACTCTGCCTCTCATTGCTGGTTGACCTTGGTAAAGTCATTTAACTTTCTCCTTATCTCTAACGTGGTAAGAATAATGCTTTCTTTCTACTTAGTATCTAATTAAGAAAACAAAATCCCATTCAAATATTTACAGCCCAGGGAATTTAATACAAAGCATTGCTTACTCAGGTGGTGGAGACTTTAAGAGTCATAAGGAAATGGTGAAGTAAACCAGAGATTTCAACAACAGGAAGCTATACTACTCCTCAGCAGGAGACAAAAGGGAAGAAGCAGAGTTCTGGAGTCCAGACACAGAAGGCTTGTCTCATAGGAAGTGGACTCCCAGAGGAGAAGCAGCTACCTGCTGCTTAATGGAGAAGGCCCTATCACCCATTGCTTTCCATTAGCCAAACCCAACTGGCAGCCAGCCAATAAGGATGGGGGCATAGTTTGCAAGGTCTAGCCCCTGGTAATACAAAGCAGAGCAGAGAAACAGTGAGGAATAAATCTGGGGGCAAATAAAGTACCTTTGTAGGGTTACTGTGAGTATTAATGTAAACCAAAGAACATATAGGAAAGGCCTTTGTACACTATAGAGTTCTGCAAAACATAATGAAGTGTTGATTTATAAGATGCATTTCATGTAAGACATCAGGGACATCTCTCTCTCCTCTGATCTATAACATTTTACCTTTACTTTCCCTCCACTTACTTTCTTTCTGCCCAATTCTCTTGATTTTTAAACACATGTCACATCTTTCTCGGCATGACTTTAATCCCTGAGGTCAAGCCTATGTCTGATTCATTTTCATAAGCATCACCATCCATTTCCCTTAGTAGATATTCAGTAAGTATTGGAAGGAGGAAGGAAAGAAAAGAAGGAAATAAGGAAGAAAGGGAAGAAAGGGAAAAAAGAATAAAGAAGGTGGAGGGAGGAAACAAACAGCATATCCTGAAGTTAAACTAACTTACAGTATAAAAGATGATTCCCGCCAGTTGCGGTGGCTCATGCCTATAATCCCAGCACTTTGGGAGGCCGAGGCGGGCGGATCAGGAGGTCAGGAGATCGAGACCATCCTGGCTAACACAATGAAACCCTGTCTCTACTAAAAATACGTAAAATTAGCCAGGCATGGTGGCACACGCCTGTAGTCCCAGGTACTCAGGAGGCTGAGACGGTAGAATTGCTTGAACTCAGAAGGCGGAGGTTAGCTGCAGTGAGCCGAGATCGCGCCACTGTACTCCAGCCTGGGTGACAGAGGGAGACTCCATCTCAAACAAACAAACGAAAATGATTCCCCTATTGCATATTAATGGCATTAAGTCTGAAATTTCTTCCTCATAAGGATTTGACTGGAATGTTACAGGATGTTTAACATCCCTGAGCGTCACCAATTAAGAGATACAAGTTCCTTCTATGATAAACACAGTCATCCACATTTCATAGCCCCTAGGAGATGACTGAGGCCCATTCTCAGCTGAAGGATACATCTCCATCAAGCCCAGCCTCGTGGCAATCCCAGGCATTCTTTCTTCTATGCTACCAACCCAATATACTTCCCTTTCACTTTTTATTTGATTTTATGATAAAATTATTCATTGTCATATCTGTTTGGGGAGAAAATGACTAAATGAAGTGTAAATGTTCTCAATATTTATCATCTACATGCAATGCAAGAGACAAAGTGATCCAAAGGAAGTTTGAGGAGGTGAACTTTGTCATAGAGAAACAATTTCATTCAGAAAAAAATATTAATTCCTTTGCCCTGTTGGGACAGGACTATTCATTTATTCAACCAGCAAACCTATTGATTAGTTATCATATGCCAGGCAGTGTATTAGATGCTGGGGTACATGGATATAAATAGGACATAGTCTATGTCTTCATGGAGTTTTTGATCTAATAATGGAGACTGAGATGTGATCAGATTGATGGTGAGAAATAAAAATAAAATCCTAACCCCCTCAACCAACTAAACAGATCTCCTCTTGGCCAAGAGAACCCCAAGGTAACCTTAAAACTGAGTTCCTAGCCATGATAGGATGGGAAGTCATACACACCTCCGTATACCCCCTCCTCCACTAACAGTCGTTAAACTTTCTTTTCCAAGGGTTTCTAAGTCCTTCTGAAAGACTTGCCAGACTCCCCTCCTTGTTTGTAGTTTCAACACAACAAACAACCAGCGTTCCTTCCTGATAAGAGGCCACTGACCATGGACTGGTTCAGGCCGGTTTACAGAGGCTGCACACTATGTGCTTCTGTGTCCTCTATTTCACCTTTTGATGTAAAAAGCCTAATTTTAATGCATTTAAATGTTAACTCTCCACCCCAAAGCAAACATGGGATGGATGGATGTTTGCTTACTATGCATATGTATGCCCCTCATGAATATTTACAGCCTTGTGTGTGTGTGTGTGACGGAGTTTTGCTTTTGTCACCCAGGCTGGAGTGCAATGGCACAATCTTGTCTCACTGTAACCTCTGCCTACCAGGTTTAAGCAGTTCTCCTGCCTCAGCCTCCTGAGTAGCTGGGGTTACAAGCTCCCACCACCATGCCTGGCTAATTTTTGTATTTTTTTTTTTTTTAGTAGAGATGGGGTTTCGCCATGTTGGCCAGGCTTGTCTCAAACTCCTGACCTCAGGTGATCCACCCGCCTCTGCCACCCAAAGTGCTGGGATTACAGGCGTGAGCTAATGTGCCTGGCCCATAGCTCCTCTTAAAACCTGTTGAATATATATACTTAGCTAACCCATTCAGCATACATTTCTGTCTCATTCTTCTCTCCCTTGAAGTGCCTGCTTTCAGTTTCTGTGGGAGGCTACACTTCCCAGCCTGTGGAACAGCCAGCCTGCAGGCTGCAATTCTTTATAAGAAAAAAAGCTCTTCTTTCCAAATTTACAAACTCCATGATTCTCCAGTTGACAGTGAGGTTCAGGACACACTACTTAACAGTATTTTAAGCTGAAGACATTTGAGAAAACTGCAGAAGCAGGAAGATCACTGTCACCTTCCTCTGCCCTTCTTCCCTGAAGCAGGTCATATAACCTAGGAAGGATTTCTTGACATTCCTCTGAAGCAGGTCATAAGACCCTCATGTAGGAGGCACCCTCCCTATACCAGGAGGAAAAGAATATCCTTATCTCTGAAGGCAAAGGGACACAGAGAAGAAACTGAATAAACAGGCCTTGCTAAGTTCCCCCAATTTGTTACCATTAGATCATACTCCTTGCCCTATCATATTTCTTCATGATGCTCCACTCTTCATCAAAATGACTATAAAAACATTCAAGTTTAACTGTTTCTTTGGTCTTCATTTCCCTATGAAGGCTTCTGTGTCACATAAAACTCACGTTAATTAAATATGTATGCTTTTCTCTTGTTAATCTGTCCTTTGTAATAGGGAACTCTCCCATAAACCAAAGATGGAGAGAGGAAAAAATATTTTCCTCCTCAACAAGACAATTACAACGCAGTGTGTTAAAAGCTGTAACAGTAGCCAAGAGCCTTAGGGACATGCCTTAGTGTGTTCCATTTCAGCAGCTATTTAGGGACACTTTGAAAAGGCCTGGGCAATAATTGGCCCACACTGTGGACTTCTAGGAACTTCCCATCACAGTCAGGGCAGGGACCTTGGAGGGCAGAAACAATGATGGTGAGTTGCCTAATGTGGTAATATCCTAAGTTACAACTGCAGGTTCAATTCAAACCCTTGAACTGTGGGACCTACAAACAAGCAGTCAGCTGGTGCCAAAGCACAATCCATTTTGATTTGACAAGATGATCCTTGTTTGTCTTTCCTACTAGGCCAGCTGACACATTAGCCTCTCTGTTGCTTAATGATGCAGTTGTTATTGTTGCTTTCCAAAGTGAAGCATCACGTGGGTATACAGATGTGTGCAAAAAATATTTATGGCCGGCCGGGCGCGGTGGCTCAAGCCTGTAATCCCAGCACTTTGGGAGGCTGAGATGGGCGGATCACGAGGTCAGGAGATCGAGACCATCCCGGCTAACACGGTGAAACCCCGTCTCTACTAAAAATACAAAAAACTAGCCGGGCGAAGTGGCGGGCGCCTGTAGTCCCAGCTACTCGGGAGGCTGAGGCAGGAGAATGGTGTAAACCCGGGAGGCGGAGCTTGCAGTGAGCTGAGATCTGGCCACTGTACTCCAGCCTGGGCGGCAGAGCGAGACTTCGTCTCAAAAAAAAAAAAAAAAAAATATTTATGGCCTCTCCCAATGAAATACATGTCACGGCAAACTCTCCCACTGAATGCTTTCACTTATAAATGTCACTCCACCCCTCATTTGCCAAGAAATAAGGGTCCAGGAATGGCAACATGACCCTATAAAGACATATAAAATGCACACTGTGAATTAGTCCTTAAAGATGAAAGGCTGTGTGCTTGGAAGTACTTAAATCATTGTTGAAATTTCAGATTTCTCTTGCTTGAACTGTGCATGCTGACTGTGATTCATCAGGGCCTCACTCCTGTTCGGCTTCAGACATGCTGAGAAATGACCCAATAATCCCAGAGGAAGATGAGCCCATCCGTTCTCTGAATTTTCAGAAACTCAATACATATATCTACTAAGAAAGTAAGGCCGTAATGTCTCGTCATAGTGGCCTGTTGTGTCAGGGTTACCAGCCCAGGACCCAGGATCAATAGACACTGAACCAATGACTTTGTCTATGGGTTGACAGAAGCCTTGTATCTCAGGGAGCTTTATGTGAGTATCACATGAAACAGTGCTGCACACGAGTCTGCATGTGTGTGCATGTGCGTGCGTAGCCATCCACTGTTATGAAGCCCTTATTTGCAAATCCTCCAGGCATAAACTGAAAAGGAAATTCATTCAAATGAGATAATAGAGAATTGGAAAGTGCTTTCTAAGCTGTAAAACACATGCTAATGATGACTGGTAGTTGCCATTTTATTATTAGTGCCATTTAAATCTTTGATTGTCATAATTAGTTATCATCATCAACATATATAGAGGAGAATTTTTGTTATTTAAAAAGCTGCAACTTGAGTTATTTTCAGGACTAGAACTATCTTTAAGACAGACAGCCAAATCATGAGTGAACTCCCATTCATAATTGCTACAAAGAGAATAAACTACCTAGGAATGCAACTTACAAGGGATATGAAGGACCTCTTCAAGGAGAGCTACAAACCACTGCTCAAGGAAGTAAGAGAGGACACAAACAAATGGAAAAAAATTCCATCCTCATGGATAGGAAGAAGCAATATCATGAAAATGGCCATACTGCCCAAAGTAATTTATAGATTCAATACTATCTCATCAAGCTGCCATTGACTTTCTTCACAGAATTAGAAAAAACTACTTTAAGTTTCATATAGAATAAAAAAGAGACCATATAGCCAAGACAATTCTAAGCAAAAATAACAAAGCTAGAGGCATCATGCTACCTGACTTCAAACTACACTACAAGGCTACAGTAACCAAAACAGCATGGCACTGATACCAAAACAGACATATAGACAATGAAACAGAACGGAGGCCTCAGAAATAATGCCACACATCCACAACCATGTGATCTTTGACAAACCTGACAAAAACAAACAATGGGGAAAAGATTCCCTATTTAATCAACGGTGTTGGGAAAACTGGCTAGCCATATGCAGAAAACAGAAACTGGACCCTTTCCTTACACCTTATACAAAAATCAACTCAAGATGGATTAAAGACAAACGTAAGACCTAAAACCATAAAAACTCTAGAAAAAAACCTAGGCAATGTCATTCAGGACACAGGCATAGGCAAAGATTTCATGACTAAGACACCAAAAGCAATGGCAACAAAAGTCAAAATTGACAAATGGGATCTAATTAAACTAAAGAGCTTCTGCACAGCAAAAGAAACTATCATCAGAGTGAACAGGCAACCTATAGAATGGGAGAAAATTTTTGCAATCTATCCATCTGACAGAGGGCTAATATCCAGAACCTATAAGGTGCTTAAATAAATTTACAAGGAAAAAAAAAAAAAAACATCAAAAAGTGGGCAAAGGATATGAACAGACACTTCTCAAAAGAAGACATTTATGTGGCCAACAAACATATGAACAAAATCTTATCATCACTGGTCATTAGAGAAATGCAAGTCAAAACCACAATGATATACCATCTCACGCCAGTTAGAATGGAAATCATGAAAAAGTCAGGAAACAACAGATTCTGGAGAGGATGTGGAGAAACAGGAATGCTTTTACACTGTTGTTGGGAGTGTAAATTAGTTCAACCATTGTGGAAGACAGTGTGGCAATTCCTCAAGGATCTAGAACCAGAACAGCCATTTGACCCAGCAATCCCATTACTGGATATATACCCAAAGGATTATAAATTATTCTACTATAAACACACATCCACACAGGTGTTTATTGCAGCACTATTCACAATAGCAAAGACTTGGAACCAACCCAAATGCCCACCAATGATAGACTGGATAAAGAAAATGTGTCACATATACACCATGGAATACTATGCAGCCTTAAAAAAGGATGAGTTCATGTCCTTTGCAGGGACATGGATGAAGCTGGAAACCATCATTTTCAACAAACTAACACAGGAACAGAAAACCAAACACCACATGTTCTCACTTATAAGTGGGAGTTGAACAATGAGAACACATGGACACAGGGAGGGGAACATCACACACTGGGGCCTGTTGGGGGCTTGTGGGGCTAGGAGAGGGATAGCATTAGGAGAAATATTTAATGTAGATGACCAGTTGATGGGTACAGCAAACCACCATGGCACGTGTATACTCTATGTAACAAACCTGCATGTTCTGTATATGTATCCCAGAACTTGAAGTATATTTAAAAAATTAAAATTAAAATAAATAAATAAAAACAAAAAAATTTTTTAAAAAGAGCAAGAAAGTGCTGTACTAGAAATTTTTTGGTGTAGAAACTAAGGCCCTAATAATTTTATCCTAAGTAGACAGAGAAATAAGCAAATTTAAGGAAAAAGACAACCAGAAAAGAGATGAGAAGAGGGCTAGAGGCTGGGGACTGCAGAGTCAAAGGACTTTTAAGAATTAAATGTCTGGCCGGGTGCAGTGGCTCACGCCTGTAATCCCAGCACTTTGGGAGGCTAAGACGGGTGGATCACGATGTCAGGATTTCGAGACCAGCCTGGCCAACATAATGAAACCCCATCTCGACTAAAAGTACAAAAAAAATCAGCCGGGCATGGTGGCAGGAGCCTGTAATCCCAGCTACTCAGGAGGCTGAGGCAGGAGAATTACTTGAACCCAGAAAGCAGAGGTTGCAGTGAGCCGAGATAGTGTCATTGCACTCCAGCCTGGGCGACAGTGCGAGACTCCGTCTCAAAAAAAAAGAACTAAATATCTTCAATTCAAATCTAAGTTGTGTAATGCCGCAATAGAAATCCTTCTCATTGCCCTAATACTTCAGGAAGCCTCTGCATTCCTGACTTTATCAGTCAGAAAGTGTCTGAAAGAGTGAAGGAATCAAGGTGGCACTGAACAAGGGGTGACAATACAGAAAAGAATCAGAGAGCACGATATGTCAAGACAGTTCCTGAAACTGGTCTGTTTTGGTTGCAGCAGAAATTCAGAGCCAAGAGTTACTAGAAGAAATGTAAATTCATCCAACAGGGTCTTTCTTCCTCATGGGGCAGGGCGAATGGTAACATTGTATGCTCGCCATTGTTCTTAAGGCTCCACTTGCAATAGTTTATTGAATCAGCACCCCAAACTTATACAGGTATTATTATGCCCATTTTACAGACAAAAACAGAAAAAATAAAAAACAAAAAAAAACAGAGAAATTAAGTGGCCTGCACCAGATCACGGTGAGTAAGAAGAGTACCCAAATGTAGGATCTGGGCTGATGGACTCTAGCACTCACGTTTTTGTTCACTATACTCTGAAGCCAATGTCACTTGAATCTCAAAAGTCAAAAGGATCCCAGATGATATCTGGGGTACAAATACCTTGTGATTAACAGTTTTCAAATGAGTGAACTTGGGGCTGAGCTGCGTTTTGAATGCAGAGTGTTTCCGTGTTCTTGGAAACCAGAGTCAGATCAGTGCTCACAAACAGAAGTCCCATTAGCCCGTGAAGGAGAGTGCCCATTGGGACAGCCCTGGCATGGAGGGCGTGCATCGTTCCCATCTATGGGAGCCAGACCAGCACTAGCCAGATGTTAGGAATGTGAAAGGGGAGCAGAGGAACTGACCCTGATCTAGAAGAGTTGCAAGCCAGATCCAGGAAAGTCCTGAGGAAGCCAGTTCAAGTTGAGCTGGACCTCTAAGGTCCAGGCAGTTTCCACAATTACCACCTCTTCCCTTGGCTTGCAATGATGAACTTGAGAAACCTGGGGAGGCCCAAGAAGTCGGGTCTCTAGAAGCCTGGGGTGGTCAGTGGGGGTCTGTGGGTGTGCCCTCAACCACCAGGGAGCAAGCAGAAACTTGTGTCAGAGAGATGTAGTGGAGACATATTGGCGAAGCAGTGAGGACCCAAGGAGCAAAGACCAAAACAAGAACTGTGGGAGGGATGTGTGAGAGTTGTTTGCATTTGCTTCCCCAGCCCTTTGGCATAGTTAAGGCTGGGCCAATTTAAACGGCTCCCGCCAGAAATGGCAATAATGATTACATGGTTGCATTTGATTTTTCAAGGCACTCTGACTGGTTTAGACCTCTGAGTCTACAACCAGCCATCAGCCAGGCCTGCTTCCAGAAGCAGCATCTTCTGGAAACTAAAGGGACTTTTCTCAGAACATTTTTAAGAATCCTGAGATTACAGAAATTGGGAAGATAAAATTATTGTGAGATAAGAATACTGTTATTTGGCAAGTGGCATTCGTGTTAAAATAAATTTTTTTAAAAAAACAATGATGTGTGTGGAAAGGTGGATCAGCAGCTTTATAAGGTGTAGGTTCAGGGGCTAATGAAGGCGTAGTGCTCCCCAATACTGTCCCGGCCTCCTCATGGTGGCTTAATTTGCTCCATCAGTAATATATCTTCTCTCCAACGGCCCTCTCCAGTGCTCCAGCACAGAGTTTTCTGGAACATATCTATCCCCCAGCCCTGGACTTGTGTACTCAGCTCACTAGCTCCCCAGAAATAACAAGTACCTGGGGACCTCATAACTATTCAGCACTGGGGGAAGAGGGTGGTGGGGAAGGTGGATTTGGGCTAATTTTCTCCCTTTTTCCTGTTCTGCCAATACCTCCCATCCTAGAGAACAATCAGATGCCATCAAATGAGCAATAGAAACTAATATGGATTTAATGAAATGAGGGCCTTGGATTGACAGTACTTTGTTTTAAGGACTCTCTGGGCTCTGGCAGCATAATTTATTCATAACCTGCTACTCCCCAGGAAGGGAAGACAGATGGTTTATCTATTTCCAAGTTGGAGGTTGGAAAACTAAGATCAATAGGCATGATCCCATGGCAAACACTGCTGTCTGGCTGTGCTCCAAACCCCTCTCTGCCTTTGTCCTCCTCCCACTCTACAGAATGAAAATGCCAGCGATTCATGTTACAAGCTTCCTCTGCAACTGAAGGCAGTGTAACAGAACTATGCCAGTAGGCCTCTGGGAAGGATTTCTCTTCTCCGATCACAGGTGGGAGGCATGCAAAGATAACACTCTTGTGTGACCCTCCTTCCTGCCTTTGGATGTTGTTAGGTGAGGATAACCCCGGAAGCTGTGGCAGCCATCTTGTGGCCATGAGGGGAAGGCCGGAGACCGGCTGCGATAACAAGCTGGTGCCTCGATGTCATGGAAGTGCTAAACGTACCCTGGAACCACCTTTGTCCAGACTTCTTGTTGACTAAATAAAATCCTTTTTATTGTCCTATCCTCTGTTACTTGTAGCCAGACACATTCCTTTGAATTTAGTTGCAGTAAATAGAGCAGCACAGATAATATCTGAAAATACAGAATGGCCGAATTGAGGTGGCAGGACAGAGGGCAGTGAGGGCCCAGCTAGAATAGGCTGGATGTCTGCAACACTTGCTGGATGGCAGCAAGACATTTGCTTTGGACTCTTGCTTGTCATGCCTTGAGATTCCAATCACGTGCCAGCTGAGGCTGTAGTGTTAAGGGAAATGGCGGGAGATGTTTTGGATGTTGAATTATGTTGGCTACTTCTTGAAGCTTTTGGCAAAGTCCTACAAGAAAAAGATGAATGCAGATTAGAGAAAATCTGTCAGGAGGGAGGGAAGAAAAGGAACTTTTCTGAGATGTTCTCTGTTAGTAGTCTGAGGTCTGAATTGACTGAGAGTTTCATAATTTGGAGACATGCTGGAGTCAGAAGCAGGGCAGTGTAGACATAACAAGAAATAAGACTGACGACATTCCCAAGTTCCCAAATTCCCCTCATCCAGTATTCTTCGACAGGCAAAGAGGGCAAGTGTGCTGGCAAAGGTCTGATCAAAATAGAGCCTCCCCACCCAACCTCTTATTTTGAATTGCTTCAGAACCACCACCATTAAGCCGATAAAGAGGCGAGACATGAAGCAGCCAGACCAGATCCTGGGCCATGGCCACCATGGAGGTGCCCTAATCAGATCTCCCTTCGAGGAAGAACTTGCAATGAGAGTGGTTAGCTGACAGCCTTTGGGATCCCACTCCACTTTGGAGTGGAAATCTTACTGTTTCTGAGCAGCTTCTAGACGATGACAAGTACAGCAGGCATCCAAGGGCCTGGCTATTTCTGCCCAATGTGGAGCTCTCCTAATGAGCTGCTTTGCTCTGCAGTTCCCTGTTGAGTTGGCAAAGACTTATGCCAGATCTGTGTCATAGTCTGAGGATTTTCCTGCCCAATCCTACTTCTACCCCATCTCTTGTGACAGGTGTGAGATTTACATCATAGTCTGAAAGCTCTCCCGTTCCAATCCAGCCTCCTTAACTTTTAACTTTCATAAGTGTCACCCCCTAAAAATAAATTGCTTGCACTCCTAACTCCATCTCAGAGTTCTGCTTCCTAAAGAACCCAAACAGACACATTGATTGCAGGAATTGACTTGAAGCGAGATATCAGAAAGCCCAGTAAGATTTTGAAGCAATTGCATTGCCAGATAGACCCTAAGGCTGCTCCACAACAGGTTATGACCATTGAGCTCTGTTAAACTCCTAAGACAATATCAAGATCCCAAAACCTTGATCTAAAATGAAGTGAGCTGGAAAGGCTGTGCAATTTCTAAGTGGAGTGTCTTCTCTAATGTCTCAGGTGGGTCACAGGGGACATGAATAAGGAATATTTTCCCAAAGATCGGTATTATAGGCTGCCAGATAGGCTAACCAAGGAGTTTAATCCTTTCTCAACCTCATTATTCCAGATCAACAAAACTAGATATGTGGGGAAAAAAAAAACAAAAAAACAGTGGCCATTGTGTTTCCTATCATTCTTTTTTCCAATTGCAAATTTTAATGGAAGGTAAATTAAACTTCAGCATCATTGCATTTGAAGCAGATAAGTTTTCTTTTTATTTATTTTATTTATTTATTTATTTATTTATTTATCTGAGATGGAATCTTGCTCTATCACCCAGCCTGGAGTACAGTGGCTCAATCTCACCTCACTGCAAGCTCCACCTCCCGGGTTCACGCCATTCTCCTGCCTCAGCCTCCCGAGTAGCCGGGACTACAGGTGCCCGCCACCACGCCCAGCTACTTTTTTGTATTTTTAGTAGGGACGGAGTTTCACTGTGTTAGCCAGGATGGTCTTGATCTCCTGACCTCGTGATCCACCCGCCTTGGCCTCCCAAAGTGCTGGGATTACAGGCATGAACCATGGCGCCCGGCGAGTTTTCTTTTAGTTATCAACTGCTACACCATAGGAATCTACACTGAGATGTGATGGCATGGAGACTACAAATCACCCAGATGTGCAAGATTTGGTGCTGGCTACAGTAACTGGATGATCCTGTGGAGTTGTTCTCTCTCAGATAATGGGCCACAGCATTCCACCCACAGTGGCTGTGGGAGAGGAAGGATATCTACAGATGGTGGGTGGCCTGCGGGATGGATTCTGGTAAGCACTTTGGCAGCCTATCCACATACATGCCCAACTTGCTTTTCACTTGTCTTCCTTCCACAGCAGAGGCTGAAAACCACAGATTTCTGCTTTCTCAAACTTTCTTTGCTGCTGAGACAGAGGAGAAGTCAGCCGGGGAAGCTTCTGGAAAGGTGTTTTTCTCTCTAATACTAGGAGAGAGGTACAAAGGGAGAGGTCTGCTCATCTCCCCTGCTTCCTTTCTGTAGTTACAGTCGTCAGTCACGTCAGAATTTGATATCTGCAGCTATGTTAGTTATCTTGTGACTGGGAAAAAGCAAGAGAATGGTAGAGACACAAATCCGGGCCCTGACACCTGGAACCACCCTCTCCAGACCTCTTGCTGGGTAAACAATAAATGTTCTTAAGATTTCCATCACTGCTAGTTGGGTTTTGAGTCACTTGTAAGGGAATGCATGCTAACTGATCCAGTTGCAGATTTCTCCAAAAGGAATCTCCAGTTATTTTTGTTACCTATGTACATCTACCCTAAACTGTAAAAAATATATCTTCATATGGATCATATAAAATATTAGAAAGTACATTAATATCATAACATTGTGAAATCTTATTCCTATGCAGTTTCATGTTCACTAGTTAAAGAATATATCATCTATTCACTGTCACATTGTCCAACTCCAAATCACTTGTTCCATTGGAAGTGCTAATAAAATATCTAGTCCCATGAATTAGATTCCATACAGTGGGCCAGGCCTAGAGATGCTTTTTCATTCTTGCAAGTGATGGACGTAAACAAAGCATGGCACCAGGACTCAGGCCCCTGGTATTGGGAGAGGACTTCCTGCTAAACCTAACTTTGCCACTGGTTTCTTCCATCATTTGCCCCATGAGAGGGACAGAGCTCTAGAAGTACAAAATGCTGTTATGCCTTCCTGCCAAGCAACTCCAGTAACTGGTGTGAGCCATCCAGAACAATGACTTTCTAATCCCTAATATTCTTTAGATATCATCCAGTCTAATGCCCTTACTACACAAATAACAAATTGAGGTCTGGAGCTATGGAGTGACTTGCTAAGCTCACCTTCACTATGTAACGACAGAATGAGGTGGGAAATTAAACCCAGGTCTCCTTTTTTTTTTTTTTTTTTTGAGACGGAGTCTCGCTCTGTCACCCAGGCTGGAGTGCAGTGGCTGGATCTCAGCTCACTGCAAGCTCCGCCTCCCGGGTTTACGCCATTCTCCTGCCTCAGTCTCCTGAGTAGCTGGGACCACAGGCGCCCACCACCTTGCCCGGCTAGTTTTTTGTATTTTTTTTTTAGTAGAGACGGGTTTCACCGTGTTAGCCAGGATGGTCTCGATCTCCTGACCTCGTGATCCGCCTGTCTCGGCCTCCCAAAGTGCTGGGATTACAGGCTTGAGCCACCGCGCCCGGCCAAACCCAGGTCTCTTACTCAGTGCTTACTCTTACTCAGGAGCTTTATCTGTTTAACTTTTCTTTCCAAGTGGGCAAGACCCTGCACAACCTCTTCTTTTGTATCACACTTTTCAAGAGCTCTAATCCAGAGCAGTCATGATCATATCTAATAGATGTCCAATAAAGTTTTATTGAACAAATGAATGAATGGCTGTAGTCTAAACATGGGAGAATTGCTTTGTGACTGCTGAAGTCACACTTAGGAGCTAAACATGTTTAGAAGTTTTTCATCCCAAATTATCCCACTGAAATGAAGCATTCTATTGCCACACTACAGGCATTTGACATCATAGACACTTAATTAATACTTGTTGAATTGAACTAAATGGAACTGACTCTTTATGGGATCAAAAGTATCACAGACTTAAACTACATATTTAGAAAGACATCTTTGCTTTTCAATTACGTGATTAAACAGAGCTGCTGGAAATGAAGCTTTCTAAAAATATTGATGGGAGAAGACAAAGATGCTTACATTTCTCAAAACTATGTAAGAAAAAATGATTTCAAATATCATTTGCTCATGATTTCATTCACTAATTGAACTTTATGGAACATCTCATGTCTGTCAGTGCAGATTACAGGCATTGTGGGAGAGTCAAAGGTGAAACAGACACAGTATCTTCCTATTTCCAAAGTATTTCTATCTTAAAATGCAGATAAGATATGGATGTCTATATCCAATAAATAATTTGTTACAATAATTGGGTTATAAATACACATCTATGTATACACCATGAGCTCCCAGGAGAGGGCAGGCTCATGGACTTGGCCTTGGAAGGTGAGTGTCTCAAGCATCATCCACCCTGACGTTTTGGTGGTGCTTGCTATGGTCACATGTCAGCATATCTTGACTTGGTAGCAGTTCTGTGAAAGCAAATAAAGGTATTTAACATATCCTGGGGATCAGGGGCAAGTAGGTGGATGGCACATGGGGTGGGTCAGGAAAAGCTTCCTAAGGAAAGTGATAATTGAGGTGACAAGAGAAGGATGAGTAGGAGATAAGCAGGTGAAAGAAGAATGAATAACATTCAACTTAGGGGAAGTAGCAGAAGGGAAAGAGGAGTCTGGGACCAGGCAAGACTGGAGAGGCAGGCAGGGTTCTAAGCAGCCATGTTAATGATATTGGCATTTATCAGAAGAGAGGTGGAAAGCAGTTGAAGCATTTTAATTAAGAGGGCTTTTCGATATATATTTAAAAGTGCTTATTAGTGAGTCAAGGCTGAGATGATTTCTTTAGCTACCTTGCAAGCTAATAATAGACTTTGGATACTGGTGATAGACTTTGCAAACCATTCTCACAAGAATTCCTTCTTCAGATTTGATGGTCGTGAGAAATTCCACAGGTCCCCTTTGCTGTTCATCATCAGAGACACTTGAGGGGCACTGGCAGTGATCTGGTTGCTGATCTGGGCTGGATAAAAGTGTAGTGCTGTGTTTGTATCATGATAAATTTAATGTATGCTGGCTCACGGCATCAACGCTTTATCAAAAGAATAAATGGAAAGTTATTCCGGGCGGAGAGGGTAAAGAGATCAGTTTATGGGAAAGAGAGCCTCCTTATGCACACATTCTGTAAACTACAGATCAAAAGCCAGAAGAGGAATGCTGACTATGAATAATGAAATCACACATGCAAAGGGTGGATGGAGTCAGACATCCTGACGATTTCTTTTTCAAGGAAAAATCAAGGCTTTTGCTTGATGCTGAATACTTTGAAGATAAGTGCTCTGAAGGCAGAGCGAGATAGCTATCACATTCAGTAGAGATAGGTGAACTTTCAAAATTGAGTTCATTTAAATAGCATGCGCTGGAGGGCCCCTCCAGACAAGGAGGGTCAGAGTGGCATTCACGACAGTTGAGGGACACTTTAATCTCAAATAACTTGGTTATTCCACAATGTCCGGTGGTTAGGGACTGAGCTGACCTTACCGAAGACTTTAAATTAAAAACCCAAGCCCATATCCTAAGTAAGAAAATTCCAGGCTGGGCGCGGTGGCTCAAGCCTGTAATCCCAGCACTTTGGGAGGCCGAGACGGGTGGATCACGAGGTCAGGAGATCGAGACCATCCTGGCTAACACGGTGAAACCCCGTCTCTACTAAAAAAAATACAAAAAACTAGCCGGGCGAGGTGGCGGGCACCTGTAGTCCCAGCTACTCGGGAGGCTGAGGCAAGAGAATGGCGTAAACCCAGGAGGCGGAGCTTGCAGTGAGCTGAGATCCGGCCACTGCACTCCAGCCTGGGCGACAGAGCGAGACTCCATCTCAAAAAAAAAAAACAAAAAAAAACAAAAAAAAAAGAAAATTCCAAATGTGGTTGAATTGTCAGAAAAACAGCGCAACCAAAATCACACCCCAGGCAAGTACATTTCTTAAGGCTCACTCATTCCCCAACCTGTTAAGCTTCAGCCCTGCCTTCTCCCCACATTCAGTTGTAATAGAATCGCTGGTGCCCAGGTAGAGTAGCCAACCATGCCAGTGTGCTTGGTACTGTTGGGTTTTAGCACTGAAAGTTCTGCATCCTGGACTGCCACTCTAGTCATGGACAAAGTGTGTTAGTCAGTCACCCAACTGCAGTTACCAGTATTCTCTGATGGTCATACACAGTGACCTGCTTGCATCCCCACCTGGCCTCTCAGCAGCTATGAATGTGGTCTGTCTCTCCCTCTCTTTCTCTTTCCTTTGCTAACACTTCCCTTTTAACCACTAGAGTGTTCGTGCTTCTCATGATTCTGCCTTTAGCTTTCTCTTTTTCTCTCTTCACCATTACAGTGGGTTAAACAGCACTTCAGGTCCAACTGAGAACCTCAGAATGTGACCTCAGTTGGACCTAGGATCTTGCAGATACAAATAGTTAAGATGAGGTCCTGTGAGATTAGAGTGGGCCCTAGATCTAATGTGACCAATGTGCTTGTAAGAAGAGGAGAGGGCACACAGAGATAGGAAGACACAGAGGGAAGAAGGCCATGTGGCTATGGAGGCAGCCATAAGAGTGATGTAGTTGGAAGCCAAGGAATGGCAAGGATGGACAGAAACTACCATAAGCTAGGAAGAGGCAAGGAAGAGTCCTTCTTTAGGGACTTCGGGGGAGCACAGCCCTGCTGACACCTTGATTTCAAATTTCTGGCCTCCGGAACTGTGTGAGAATAAATTTCTGTTGTTTCATGCTACCCCGCTTTGTGGTAATGTGTCATAGTAGCCCTGGGAAACCAATATAACGCTCTTCTTAATTCAACCTCATGGCTTCTATTTCACCTACACTCCAGTGACTTATGTGCTGGCCTGGAGCTCTCTCCTGAGATGGAGACCTGTGTTTCCAAGCACCTCCTGAAACAGTAGACACAGTAGAGCCAGGCATTCTGCACCTACTGTGTGTGTAATACGTCTAACTCTGAGTTAGTCTCTTCCACATACCTCCTCTTCCCTTAATAACCTTTTCTCTAGGTTAATGGATTCACCAAACACCTGCCTCCCCAGTCTCAAATCTTGATGCTACCCTTGATTATTTCTCCTGCTCTACATTTATCTGTCCACTAAAACCTCACAATTCTCTTGCAGGAAATTCTCTCTGTAGAGAGTTGGGTGAGGTATAGGGTGTGTCCAGCTCAGGCGACCTCCACGGCTCGGTTTCAGACAAGTATCTGAGCAGGTCTGATGGCCTGGGGCCTGGACCGGGGGCAGGAGGTCCAGCCGGAAGCCCACCTGGTAAGAGACATGTATGAATTTTTGAGAGAATGGCCTACATGTTTCTGGCTCACCCAGCTTACGATAACCAAACAAAGTCACACTTCCCTTTTATAATCCAAATTATGATGGCAGAAGACTTCATCCTGCTTGCCTGCAGGGAACGGGTCTTCTTCAAAGTGTCCTTATGCTATTTCCTAAAGTTCCTGGAGGGACGTCTCATCTGTATTCACAAATCAAACTGGCACCTGCTGGCATCAGAAAGTGCATTAGGCAGGGCCCTTTCGGCCATGTGTGTCAGAGCCCATCACAAACTCACTTATGAAAGACAGGAGAATAATGGGCTCCCATTGTTGAGAAAGATGCTGCAGCTTTTCATGTAATTGAAGTAGCAGTGGAGGGCACAGTGGCCTCGAGAGCCATGCGAGTGCTCAGCGCCTCCGCTGTGCTGCTTCTCTTTTCCCGTCTCTCATTTCTGTCTGTCTCTGCTCTCTTTTATGTACCAGCTTTGTTTTCTCTGTAACCCATGGCACACCACATGGCAGCCCTTGCTTAGCAAACCCAATGGAAAGGAAGCACCTTTCTCTCCCAACATGTATGAATCAATCCCAGGGACGGACTGGTGAACTCTACGTGGAACTCACACCCATGCCTGGGCTGTTGCTACGTGCAGGGAAAGGGGCACCGTGATTAGCCAGGCCTGGATCAGGAGCCTGTCTTTTCAGCTAGGAGACAAGGTCTGTAACTAGGGAGGAAGGAGCGGAAAGCCAGAATCAGTTGCTACCACAGGCCACCACAGCATTGTCCTTTGTCTTCCTTTCCTGCTCTGGTTCCTGAATGCCCATGGCTGCTGCCTCCAGAGCCACATGGTAAAGCCTGGGCATTGCTGTCATGAGACTCAGAGAACAAGCAGCACTGCTTAAGTCCCAGTGACAAAGCACGTCACAAAGAAGAACCAAAGAGGATTATTTTATGCAACAACTCCTAGCCTGACAGCCAAGGGCCCCTCTTGAAACCAGCAGTCATATCAGGCAAAGGATGTGAGAGGAAGCAAGAGGGCAATATCCAGGGTGTGCAGCCACGTGAAGAGGAGGTGAAGGTCATCAGACTCAAGAACGTCAAGGACCAAGGACCAAGGTCAGCCTCATGGTCAGCAGTTCAGTCAGGACCAAATGGGACCAAGGGTGGGGAACTCAGAGATGGAACCAGCAGGTGGAGTCTTATTGACCCAGGATTTTTTCCAAAAGGTTGAGGTGTGTATGTGTGTGTGTCCCCTTACAGAGTAGAAGAACCCACATCAATAAGCAGTCAGTTCTAGACAGATTCAGATTCTGGGACATTAGTATTCCTGACTATTTCCGTCCTCCTCAAAGCATCAGGCCATGGAGATGCCCCTGGAATCCCATCGTAAGTGTTTACCTTGCACTTCCAGGCCCTGCTGCCACTTCTCATGGCAACAAAAACAAAGCACAATGCCCCATTTGGATCAGGGCCAGCAGAGAGCCAGACGGGGGTGGAAGCAGTGGTATGTGAGCAGGACTGCCTGCTCCTAGAGCGGGAGCCCAGGTGCCACCCTTTGTCCCGGGTCGTTTGTCATAGGATGTGAGGCTGGTAGCTCTGCTGCAGCCCATTCTGGTCCAATATGGGCCAAGACTGCTGGCCGTGCCATCGCCTGGGCCCTGACAAGTCAATAGAGCCAGAGTTGGCAGCCAAGCTGATTTAAAGGGTCCATTTAGACTTATCCTCACTTGCAGCATGAAACACAAATGATTGTGCTTGCCTAGAGAGGCTTGGGGAATAGAAGTTTGTGGCTTGACAGAGTGTAATTAACACATCAACTACACAAAGCCCAAAGATGGACTCCGCAGCAACACCATGATTACTCCCAGGAAACACTCTGGAATTGTATCATCCCATCCAAATGCGTTGGGACAAGCGTTTATGTGTCTGGATGAAAGTCAAGGCAGATTAAGAAGTGCTTATGCCAGAGGCAGTTTTTCTGACCAGCATGAGGAAGCAAGAGGTGAGATGAAACCAGAAGGGGCTAAGTAAATAATTCCACAGCTATGAAACAGAATATGATGTGCAACTAGGACTTATATTATGGAAGAACATGTAATGACACACTATAATGTAAAAAGAGCAGAATATAAAACTGAAGAAGCAGTATCATCCCAGGACTCCCAAATACTTAGGAATTTTGTGTGCTTTTAGAATAATTTTTAAAAATTTGTGCACCTGGGTTACTTGCATAATCAGAAAATCTCAAATAGTATTATTTTTAAAGAAACAACACCAAAGGTCAGAATGACCTTTCTCAAGCTAGTAAATATCTGTTAAATCATTCCTACCCTTCTCTCCCCATTCCCTGGCACTGACTCTTGACCAGGAGTCTTGATTGAGAAGTGAGGTAAGTCCTTTTCCCTTTTCGGCCCTTACTAATAGTTCAGGCCATCAAGGGGCAGAAAGTCCCAGGGTCTAATCTCATATGAGAGGCACACACAGATGGTAAAGAGAGCCATTTCCATGGAGACTTGAAAAATAAACTGTTTAACTTAATGGTGTTCTATAAAAACCAATTACTAAATAAAATAAATTACAACAAAGCAACACCACAATGGCCATCTGTCGTATGTTGTAAAGGAGATTTCTGCATGGAGAAGGAGGTTGAGCCAAAATATCTCTAAGGACTTCTCCAAACCTGAGATTCTACGAAATAAATAGTGAGCTGGAATAAAGGAATATCTATAGGTTCTGCGATCTGGATTCAATCAAGCACGGATCAAAAATATTTGAAAAAACAAAAATATCAATAAGAAAATAAAAATACAACTTTTAAACAATACAACAATTTGCGTCGCACTTACACTGTGTTAGGTATAAGTAATCTGTCGTTGTTTTAAATTAAACAGGAGCACGTGTGTAGGTTATATGCAAATACTGTGCCACTTTATATCAGGGACTTGAGCATCCATGGATTTTGGTATCTGAGGGGGCCCTGGAACCAATACCCCATGGATCCTGAGGGATGACTGCATGAGGAAAAACTCTGCTTTGCCATATATTCTGTGACTTCTGGCACCACTGCCTGAGCAGCCTCAGATTGGTCAGGTGACCCTTCTTTCATGTTCCAAAAATCTTACCCCATATGTAGCCTGTTTCTCCCTGAAGAACACTTGGCCATCGCCATGCTTCCGTCTGCTTCTCGGTGTCTCTGTCCTTCTGACAGTGCAGTCCCTTCATTCGTTCTGCCCGCGGCATGCAGCCTGAATTGTGGCAAGAAGCTCCCGCATAACCACCAGACGCCCAAAGGAGAGTGTCCTCTCTGAAAGGGCTCAACTCAACTCCTTCTCATTCTTCCACCCTAATGGCTCTGGCACGGCATCAGACGCCAGAAAATACATGGGGCAATTTCTCAGGGCATAATGCAGTGGGAAAGCAAGCAGGCGGGGCTCATGATGGCTGCACGCTACGCTGCCCACGCATTTTAGGCCAGTGTGTTTATGTCTGGTACGCTGGGTTTCAGGAATTATTTATCATATCTAAAACAGAATTTTTTTTCCCTGGTATGTATGTGGCAAAGGAAGGAGGAAGAGGGAGCTAATATTGGCTAATAATTGGGAGGCACATTTTAGATGCTTAACTCATTTCACTCTTCTTGAGAACTCTCTAGAGTGGGGACTGTGAATCTTAGAGTGCTCAAATATCTTACCCAGGATCATGCAGTCAATAAATGGCAAAGCAAAGGTTGGAACTGGGTTTGTCAGTTTCTTAAGGTTTTATTTAGCCAATTCAAAAACATAAGATTTTGTTAAATTTTTCTGAGTATCATGTCATTTGAGAAAACATTAATAAGTGGATATAAAGGTCATACTTGTACCTCATCAATATTTCAGCTTCAAGTTACCTGTAATTAAATTGTATAATTTAGAATATAATGATGCCACTGTATTAGCAAGATAGACACACTTAGTGATGCTGACTACTGAACACAAAAGAGCCATTTAATTTAAACAAGATCATTCAAATGTTTGCTTTGCCTAAAGCTTATAAAATGCCATTTCATTAAATCATGTTTTCATTATATAAGATGACTGTCGTATCAAAGCTATTTGACTGTTATAGAATTTAGAACAATATGATGTTTGTTATGAAATTATGAACATATAAGGAAAAATACTTTTTAGAATAAAATACACTTGGCTATATTCATTTATTTGCTAGTTTAATAAATCACAGTAGAGCATCTACAATGTGCCTCGTGCCCTTCTAGGCACCTGGGGTACAGCTGATTTCCCCCACAGAGTAAGTGGAGGGCAGCAGAAATTATAGGAGGCTGGGTAATGGTTCCCATAAAATATCAGGTCCTAATCTCTGGAACCTATACATGTCACCTTACGTGGAAAGAGGGTCTTTGAAGATTTGACTACATAAGGGTCTTGACATGAGAAGATTATCCTGGATTCTCAGAGTGGACCCTAAGTACAAACGTAGGTATCTTTCTGATTGAGAAGCAGAGAGAGATTTTTTTCTTCTAAGAGATGAGGTCTCACTGTCTAGCCAGGCTGGAGTACAGTGGTGTGAACATGGCTTACTGCAGCTTCCATCTTCTGGTCTCAAGTGATGCTCCTGCTTCAGCCTCCCAAGTAGCCAGGACTACAGGTGTGCACCACCATTCCTGGCTAATTTTTTCAAAATGTTTTGTAGAGATGGGATCTCACTATGTTGCCTAGGCTGGTCTTGAACTTCTGGGCTTAAGCCATCCTCTCTCCTTGGCCTCCCCAAATGCTGGAATTACAGGTGTGAGCCACCACATTTGGCCCAGAGAAAGATTCTGACATCGACACATGGAGGAGAAAGCATGTGATGATGGAGCATAGAGAGATTTGAAGGTACTAGCCCGGGGGGTTAGAGTGATGCCACCACAAGCTATGACACAGTGCCAGAAAGAGCTGGGGCAGCTCTTGTGGAATCTGTCTGCCAGAGTAAGGAGACTGGATTTTAAATTCAAGAGTCGTAGAGACATTGAAGGATGTTAACGGGGAATAGCAGGATCCACTTTACATCATGTAAGAGTTGCCATGTAAAGAATGATTGTAAGGGACAAAGAGACATAATTGCAGCACTGCAGATCAGAGATTCTGGTGGCTGACTGGTGTACCATCTTTGCCTGGAAACCAGTCCCTCTTCTGGGCACCCCTATTTTAATTGATATTCCCACTATGTCCCCAGTGACCTATGGCAATAAGCTGGATGGCCCTTTCCACTTTTCCTTCTCCCAATCCACCTACCTCTCTCATGTCATCACATCTGATCAGGTGGCCTCCAACCCTGTGATATCCCAACCCATCTCCACCTTCCCGTGACCACCACTCCACTTTTGCTCAGCTCCTCATTGCGTTTTGCCTGATAAATAACTTTGAGCACCTGGATTGTACCCTAGGTTCACCACTTATTAGCTAGGTTACCCTGGACAAGTTACTTAACTTCTCTGGTTTTTAGTTTTATTATTTGTAACACAGTCTCACCTCACAGGAGGGTGTGGGGATTACATAACAGATACAAAGTACTTACAATAATGAATGTCATTAATAAACAATGAATCTTAGTTGCTATCGTCTTTGTCTTTGTCATGATCTTCATCATCTTTTCATCACCATCATCATCCTTGTCCTAGCTGACGGTCCCCCCACCCCTGCCTTCCTGCCTGTCTCTCCTCCAGTCCCTCCTACACACTGTGACGGATTAGCCTTCTTGAAGTGCTGCTTTGATCAAATCATTTTCCTCAGACACTTCCAATAACTGCAGGATACTCCCATATGAAATATCAACTCCACAGCCTGGCTTTCAGCCCCTTCGCCTTTTCCAGTCTTCTCACTTCCTTACTGATTTTCTATACCACAGCCAAAAGCTGACCCTCCCTTTTCCTGAACACAAACCACGGCTGAATTTGCTTTTTCACCCGAGGCCTCTGCTCTTTCCTCTGCCTCCCGCAACCTCCCCCAGCACCGCCTCCAGCGTGCCTCCCTTACTGCCTGTTAGGTTTGAGGTTTTTCCTCTTTGAAAACTTTCAAAAGCTTATTGATACTTCCTGTGGGGTCTCACTCTTCCCTCCCCTGAATAAGCTCATTTACCTATGTGTCTATATTGGAGCAACCTACAGACCCCTTTTCCTGCCTGCTTTTATCAGAAGAAGACCTACAAACAATTTAATCCAGGGCACTGCCCTACACTTGACATCACCATTCACTCTGCAACAGCAAGTTTCTTCTGATGGCCTCATAAGGCAGCCAGGCCTGGGAGGGGCCGAAGAGGATCCAGTGCTTCCTTGCCCTGCAGCGAGGGGTCCACTGTCCCTAAGAGGCAAAGCTAAAAGAAAGGCAAATTGGAAACATGCCCCTTTCTCCATGTAGGATTATAGGGTCAGGCTGTGTGATCTCTGAGGCAAGGTGCAACTTCATAGATGACTTGTAAGGTGACAAGCCCACCTGTAGCTTTTCCCTAGGTCCCATTTAGGAGTTCTCAGCCCACCCTCACCCAGCAGCTGTGGTGACCGAGCAGAAAACATAATTATACATGTAGCTGAAGCTCTACGTTACAAGAATCTTAAATCAACCCTTAGAGAAGCACGACATTTTCCCTGCACAGATGTGGTGTTCCTGCACTCACAGACTTGAGGATATAGCTGCAGAGTGGATGATCAGAGGGAAGAAATTCAGGACTAGCACTCACAGAACATCTGAGGGGACAGCCTCCTCATGCAAGGCCAAAATGGGAAGGTGCAAGAGAAGGAAATGTCTCCCTAGAACTTCAACTCGAATCCCCCCTACGTACTTGGAAATAGTCTTGCGAGGTTTTGTCTAGTAGTTGTTTGCTTGTCTCATTGCCAGAAACATTCTCAGCTGCTTCCCCTACCCAATAGCACATCCATGTTTTCATAAAGGAAAGGAGATTTCCACTCCAAGATCAGAAGGAAGTATGGGAATGTACATTTTGATCCCCATTTTTACTGTTTTCCCTTTCTTAAAAAAAGGGAGGAGGAACTGGCTTGATTCATGATCCAAGAGAGGCAGAAATTCTTGGGATCACATCCCACATTCCCGTGGGTGGAATGCTTGGCTTTAAAAGTAGAAAACAGGCTCAGCCCCTCTCTTGCTTTTTTGGCCCATCTGTGCTCAGGCAGGATGGGTCCTTTGTATTCAGGCTCCATGCTGGGTCACAAACCACACAGGCCTGTTATTGGGAAGCCCAGCCAGGCTTCTCTCTCTCTTCTATCTCATCTTTCTCCTTCATTTACGACTTGATGAGGTCAGCCTGATATTCACTGGGGGCCACATAACTTCAATTCTGGTGGAGGGAATCAGAAGGAAGATTTTGGTTCCAGGGGCCCTGCAATGCTGCAGTCCAGTGTTGCCCAGGAGCCCTGCGTTCTCGAGGTCACTGGGCACTTGCTGCATCTACAATAAAATAGATCCCACTTTTTGTTCCCCCTGGGGAACGCTTGCACCATTGCTCAATTGGTTAGAACCCAAATGGAAACTCCAAACCAATAGCCATTTGGTAGAGAATTCCATGTGTCTAAATTGTAGTCTCAAGTATTGAATTTGGCAAGGTCTACAGTATAGGTTGGCCCAAGGAGAAATGGGCCTGTACGACCCTTTGGATGGGATGCTTTTGAGATCACTTGTAGGATCAGCTGCATAGAAGAGACTCAGAACCTGGGAGAAGCTAGAGAAGATTCCAGACTTGGGAGGCAATATGACTTAACCTCTTGATTGCCCTCCAGGGACTGGCAAAGATCACCCGTAAGGACAGAAAATGAAAGGTCCCTGTCACACCTAGATAATGCATCTCATCCCCTTGCCAGATTAGAAACTCCTCATAATCTGGAGCTGTGTCTTACTCATCTTCGTATTCAACTGTCAAGCACTGAGCCTGGCACAAGATAGGAAATCAACCCATATGTATTGGGCTGAATTACGGCTGGACTGAAGAAGATATGGGTGTGAATTTAAGGATAGGGTTGAAAGACATGAGCTCTGTCAGGTTCCAAAAAGAATTCCCTCAAACTATCCCTGGTCATCTCATTGGAATAAGAAGCAAATGGATATCACCAAATGGAATAGAATCTTTAAATACAAAAGATATTGTGAAAAGAGAGACAAAATTATTAAAGGAATTGGTTAATAACATAATTAATTAATTCTAATTAATTAGGTTTTCTTTTTCTTATCTCCCATGTATTTTTTTATACATCCTTCCATAAGTGATTGCAATATGGATCCTCTAGTCCTTCTCTTCCGCTGGTTGTGCTCCATCCATGAACACACATGCACACGCATACATGCAGTTATCCCTCTCAATTGTGTATGTGCTAAGTTGTTATTCAGAAAGGAATCCAGGAAGAAATAGTCCCAATGAGATTATCACCACAAATCTTTTCCAAGGCCCCAAGACTCTTCCGTCGTGGCCTCTGAAGTGTACACCAATGATCCAGAGGCCAGCTGTTTTCTGGAGATTAAGAACCAGGTAGGCCGGGCGCGGTGGCTCACGCCTGTAATCCCAGCACTTTGGGAGGCCGAGGCGGGCGGATCACAAGGTCAGGAGATCGAGACCACAGTGAAACCCCGTCTCTACTAAAAATACAAAAAATTAGCCTGGCGCGGTGGCGGGCGCCTGTAGTCCCAGCTACTCAGGAGGCTGAGGCAGGAGAATGGCGGGAACCCGGGAGGCGGAGCTTGCAGTGAGCCGAGATCGCGCCACTGCACTCCAGCCTGGGCAACAGCGTGAGACTCCGTCTCAAAAAAAAAAAAAAAAAGAACCAGGTAGGTTAAATTGATGACCTGAGATTCTGCCTTGGGGCAGTAACTTCTGCCAATTATTGAAGTTACCGCTAGTTTTGAAAAAGTGTTTGCTTTAAATCTCAAATAATGTAAATCTCACGGGCAGGAAGAGTCCCTCAGCAGCCATTCCAGCCCCAGTGAGAAACCAGAAAAGATGCCGAGACATTATGAGACAGTGGAGACAGGGATCTATCATTGGACTAACACAGCAATCGTCTTTAACATGCAGAGAGGAGAGGAAGACTTGTTTCATCTCATTCATGTTGCAGGGAGAAGCCACCGATTTGAGTTTCAAATTATGGCATAATAGCTCATTTATGCAGATCATAAACAAGATTATATAATGTTGTTATGAATGAAATATACACACCAATCTGGGTAGGCCTTCCTCCCTTGTTAATTCTTATATTTTGTTTGTATTTAATCTACCATTAAGATTGAAAGTCCTACGTTTGTTCATTCAACCAAAATTTACTGCACGCACCGTGTTTGTTCTGTGTTAGGCAATGAGATCCAGGGAAACTTAGGAGCTTCCAGTCTATTGCGTGAGATCAGATATGCTCGCAAGCAAATGCAATTACCTTCCTCCTGTAAGGGCCATGTGAGGTGTATTAATTTCCTTGGGTTCCCGTAATAAAGTACCACAAACCAGTTGGCTTAAAACAACAGAAATGTAGTCTCTCAGTTCTGGAGGCCAAAAGTTGGAAATCAAGGTGTTGGCAGGGCCACGCTCCCTCTGAAAGCTCTAGGCGAGGATCCCTCTTTGTCCCTTCCTACATCCCTGCCTTCAGCAACCTCTGGCTTTCTTGGCTCTGGCCTCATTTTCACTTGGGGCTCTCCCGGTGTGTCTCTGTCTGCCCAGGGCTGCCTTCTTATAAGGACACCAGTTTTACTGGATTCAGGGCCTGCCCTACTCCAGTCTGACCTAAACTGATTACATCAGTTTATGTTTACAGTTTACAGCAATGACCCTATTTCCAAATAAGATCACATCTGTAGAATGGAGGTTACGACTTCCTATCTTTTTGGGGAGCGAAGGGGAGACACAATTCAAACCATGGCAAAAGAATCTTTAAAACCGGCCGGGCGCGGTGGCTCAAGCCTGTAATCCCAGCACTTTGGGAGGCCGAGACGGGTGGATCACGAGGTCAGGAGATCGAGACCATCCTGGCTAACACGGTGAAACCCCATCTCTACTAAAAAATACAAAAAAAACTAGCCGGGCGAGGTGGCGGGCGCCTGTAGTCCCAGCTACTCAGGAGGCTGAGGCAGGAGAATGGCGTGAACCCGGGAGGCGGAGCTTGCAGTGAGCTGAGATCCGGCCACTGCGCTCCAGCCTGGGCGACAGAGCAAGACCCCGTCTCAAAAAAAAAAAAAAAAAAAAAAAAAATCTTTAAAACCTGATGCCCTCTTGTGAATGGCAGCAAAGCATTAAGGGTTTGTTCTTACTCTGCGAGCAGGACTCGAAGCATCAATATAATCCAGCTCATCTGACCCAGGGGTCAGCACCTCACATGGCCCCACATTGATCTTTGTCCTCTGAGCATCAGGGCAGCCCGACCAGAAAGCCACGGAGCCTCTGAAGTTGGACTTCTGGGACTGTTCTTCCTTCTCTTTTTCTCTTCTTTCTTTTTCCCATGGTATCTTATGCTAAAAACCTAGAATGTACTTTGTAGACATTATCCTACAAATTCTTAAGAGGGGTCTGAAAGTTTTAGTAGTTGGAATGGTTCCACTTCCAGGCATCTGTATGTCTTGAGCAAAAAATAACGTGGGGATGCCTGTCCTGAGCTGTCTTCTTGGACCCGTGACTGCAGGACAGGGAGGCTTCATAGGCGAATTCTAGGGCTGCCAGTAACCCAGGAAAAGGTCTCATGCCTGCAAACTAGTCTTCAACGCAAGGGCCACTTTTAGTGGGAACTTATACAGCTTTCCTTGAGGGAGAACCGTTTATGAGACCAAAAACGAGAAAAATCAAATTGCCAACTCTGAATTGCTCCGCAATGAGGGTTGCTTTGAGGATGTTCATTTCCTGTGACATCTAGAAGAGGGCTGATCTAGGTCATTACTTGGTAAGTGCTGTTGTTGGAATTATCCTGGGAACTAGCAGACAGCTGAGTTAGGACTCGGGTCACACAGAGGGCAGATTCCCAACTGCAGATTCCAACGGCTCAGGTGAAAAGCTCCTCCCATTGCTGCTCCTCTGCGCTCTCCCAGTCCAACCTGAACCCGAAGCAGCAGAGCAGCGGCGCAGGCCGCGGAATTGTTCACACTTTCTTTCCCTGCAGGTTTCTGCAGGAGTCTGGTCTGAGCTAGAGGGAGAGGAGAAGCTTGAAACAGGATGAGAGATGACAGTTTTGAGATCAGGTTGTTTTTGAAGTTTGTAATATCGGATGATAAGAATGTACATCAGTACCTGGAAGTAATCAGAAAAGCGATGCACTTGGCCCTAGATACTTTCCAAGGCCGGGGAGGACTGGGGTTGAAAGACAACAGTAAGAGAAAATGAAGGGGTTTTCTGTGGGTACCCCTCTGTGTCCTGCTGATATAGGTATGATAACAAGATTATAGTGGTGCTAGGAGAAAGTTATTTATTGAAAGGTCAGATGTAGCTCAAAGTAGCATTACCATGAGTGAGCAATAGAAGTCCTAAGTAGATTTCATTTAACCATTGAATTCTATTGTGGAAGGACAGCCTTGCAGACTCCAGTCTTTGGAAGGTAGAGGTTGTAAAGGGCTTCAGCTTCCCATGGAGACATCCCTCCCTGTCCTTTGTCCTTCTAATGCTCTGTTTTCTCCATCCAGCTCCCTCCTTCAGGGTCCCTGCTTCCTTTCGGGTTCCCTCCCCCATTCTAACCCAGAGAACCCCGTCTCTTCCCAGGGGAGGTTTCATCTCTTGGTTCCTTCCTTTGTGCTGCAAGCTTACTGAGCCAGGGTTCAGCAGATCTCAGAGGAAGTGCTCAGCCTAGTCTGATAGACACTGGAAAGATGTTGGGTATTCGCCTGGCAAGAGTGAGGGAGGAGGCGGATCCTGCACCTGTAGCTCCAACGTCACCTGGGAGCTCAAGAAACAAGAATCTCAGGCTCCATCCAAACCTACTGCACCAAGATCTGCAATTTAACACAATCCTCTGGTGATTCATGTACACATTAGCATTCGAGAAGCACAGCTTTCCTCAGTAGAAATCAGGAAGGCACGGCAATCTGGTTTTAGCACATACCCTTGTTGTTGTCAATGACACGGAGAGAAACATCAGGCCAAATACCACTTCCTGCATCTTCTATGACGCATTTGAACCTGTGGATTCAAAATAGTCTTGTTTCTCCCAGTCATACTCTGAATGGCAATTTCTCAAGATCTCCCTGATGATATATATAAAATGTATCTTTTTTAATTTCTAAGGTTTCTGTACTCATGCCCCATCGTCCATCTTTCGCAAAGTGTACAGCTGCAACAGATGCATAACCAATTGCCTAGCAGAACTGGCAACCCTAGTTACCCCAGAGCAGGTACTAAAATCCATTCTCCGGCAAGGTACCCGAATGCCACTTGGTCACCTGCCTTCCAAGCACAGGCCTCTGGAAATGGCAGATTCTAAGAAAGAGAGAAAGTTCTGGGGTACAATTGTTGCCCTCAGAGCACTAGCAACAAGAATCCTGATTGGAAATGACTTCAGCGTTCCTTAGGGAATGTATTTCATAGAACCTGGCTAATTTAAAAAGCAAAACAAAACCTCTGGAGGAAGATGTAACATTCTCCAAAATTCAAAATGTGTACAAAGTATAAATCTCTGACTTTAATTTTTGGAGCTTTTTTTTTTTCTTTTTTTCTTCCAGTGACTATCCTTAAAGCTCTCATGATGGAAATTGAGAACTGTTCTCCATTTCCTCCCAGCATATTTTAACACTTGATTTTAACATTCTGAACTTTGCTGGGGCCTCTTCCCTAGCAACCACAGCATTAAATCAACAGAGCAGTTCAAGCTTCAAACCCCTCATTCGGGATGTGGAGCAAAATGCATCCAAAATCTACTCCAATCTATAGATCATGTATAAACAACTCAACAACCCCTTGAATAACCCATGACCCATGCTTTTTTTTTGGGGGCGGGGAGGGGAGATGGAGTCTCACTCTGTCTCCAGGCTGGAGTGCAGTGCCATAATCTCGGCTCACTGCAAGCTCTGCCTCCCAGTTCCACCGATTCTCCTGCCTCAGCCCCCTGAATAGCTGGGATTATAGGTGTGTGCCACCATGCCCGGCTAATTTTTGTATTTTTAGTAGAGACGGGGTTTCACCATATTGGCCAGGCTGGTCTCGAACTCTTGACCTCAAGTGATCCGCCCGCCTCAGCCTTCCAAAGTGCTGGGATTACAGGCATGAACCACCACCCGGCCACATGCTCTTGTTCTCAGAATGGCTTCTAACAAAAGTATATGCTCAGACATAACAAGGTCATTTTTTTCTAATCCAAATTGCAACTCAGGTCCAAGAAGTGTATTCTTTTGCATGAAATAATCTTTCCAGGAAGTTTCTCCCAGGTGAGAAATTTTAAATGTGCTTCTTTCAACAGGGAAGGCAGACAAATGACTTTGGCTGGTCAAGGGTTATATTTCTCACAGCCAGGATATTCCAATTGGTTTCTCATTCCAAGGGATCAATAAACAGCCAGGCTTATATGCATAAAACTGTCTGGGCCTCACCAGTGCTAACACAGACCATTTCTTGAGCTTCCCCTAAGGTGGAGGCTTAAAAAAAAAAAAAATCCTGACATCACTGAAATATGTACAGTAACAAAAACAATAAAAGGAGGAACATGAGAGAGACAAACTCGGCTCTGGATGTGCCCTCAAGACAGTTGTTGAGCACAGTTCAGGCTTTCTTCTTGTGCAGAGGAAACACAGACCAAATTTAACTCTGTCAGCAAGAACAAGCTGAGATTTCTGTCATAGTCGTCTTTGCCCCAGATAGGACCTATAAGAAAAACAGTCTATGTGAGAAGAATTAATGTGACAGGGGGATCACTGTTAGTCTGAAGGGCCTCAGACCTACAGAAGAGCATAAAGATAAAAAAATTTTAGATGCTCTAATCCCCATTTAGAGACTTCCTTAGCATTTGGGCTTCAGGTGGGCAGACCTGAAATCCATCCAATCCTCTCAGCCAATGTCTGTCCCTGAGGATCAACCATCAGCTTCATAGCTCTTTCATCCCTGAAGGGGCAGAGTACATGTGAGATCACATGTTTACTCCTGGAAGCAGAATCACGGCAAAGTTTGCCTCTCCATTTCCTGGAAGGGGTTTTGTGAGAACCTGTGCTCCTCTCAAAAGTAGGTTGACTTTTCTAAGAAGCTTTTGTGAGAAGGTAGGATCAGAGCCACTCTGTCATCTTTCACCCTCTCTCATTGACAACTCTCTTTCTCTTGAGTCACCAAGAGACGCCTTTATCACTGTGATTAAAAAAAAAATGACCTTGAGATCCCAAGTGCAGGAAGTTTGGCTACCCATTGGGTTCATTTACCGCTATACCCTTCCACCAAATCATAGGAAGAACCATTGAGAAGACCAATTTGGATTTGTACAAATACAATCATCATGGCAACCACACTTGTTCAGTCATTCAACCATGGAAGAACTTTCTATTAATATTGGTAAGGACCAGCCAGATGAGTCCTCAATGAGGATAGGCAAATACAAAACTCAGTGTAAAAAACATAGGTAAGAATGCGGAAGACCGGCATCACAATGAAACATGGTTACAGGACAGCATCCTTGAAGTTCCCTAAACAAATGGGAAAATAGATTTCAAAACAGTAATAACCACGAGCAGATATTTACAGAGCTTGTGTACTGAACAATAGTCTGGTCCCTGCAGCTAGAGAGGAGCACACTTGGTAGAAAAACGGCTTTGCCGCTGCCCTGCAGGACCTTGTGGATTAACGAGGACACAGAAAGGTGGGTGTGTTTTTACAGCCCCACAGGGAGGTTCTACAACACACAGGTGGGAAGAAAGTCATCTGAGGGCAGAGTGAGGTACCGGCTTTTTTCAGAGCAACTAGCGACAGTTTCTCAGAGGACGTTCATCACTCAGGAATCTGAAAGGACAAATAGGATGACAAGCCAGCCGTGTCTGCAACGTCTTGGGCTCATTGAGCAGACAGTAGTGTTAGAAGTCAAACGGACCTGGGTTTGGACCATAGCACAGACTCACTGCGGGATGCACAGTCCTGAGCAAATTACGTAGCCTGGGTGAGCCTCCATTTCTGAATCTGTAAAATGGGAATAGTAATAAATATCAATCTCAGAGAATCATCAGAAGGATAAAACACCACAAGACATACAAACTGCTCACTCTCATGCCCAGTACATTTGAGGCTTTCGATAAAAAATGACTTTAGTTTTTATATTTTGTGCTTCAGTTCTTAAAACTGAATGATGGACCACATTTAAGAGAGAGAGTCCCAAAAGACAGAGGATTGTTGTGGTTTCTGCCTTCCACCCCCGCAACTATGCACTAAAAAAAGAAAAAAGAAAAAAAGAATGTAATGCAGCAGCTCCCCAAGGCATTACATTAGTGGGGAAAAAAAGAACTTGCCGGTTTTCCCTTTGAGCCCGGCAGGCTTTGAGAGAAATCTGAAGAGTCATCCCTGTGAAAGTGAAGGCTGACAACAGTACCCCATTTCAGCATGCCTGCTTGGTTTACAGACAGCTGCCTGTGCGATCAATACCGCAGGGCTCAAGGTAGCAGGCTGTGTTCCAGCCCACCCCACCCATCAGGGCTGCTTATTGATTCCAGCTGCTGCTGGAAAAATCCAGGGCTCCTATTCCTTGATTTGGGGGGGCAGAATTGGGGATCTGGAGCTGACTCTTGAGAAAACTGGGGGCCCAGATATTCTCACAGGTAACTCATAAACTTGGGCCATCACAGAGCTGAGCCAGCACCCAAAGGTGGCTGAGAAATTGGCTCTCTGGTGGCAGAACTCTCCAGGCTAGTTCGTGTAACAGGTGGGGACTCTGCCCTGGAGTTCACAGGATTGCTAAGTAGCATTTATTCAGCATCACATACTGATGGCCAGACTTAGCAAATAAAAATACAGAATGTCCAGTTCAATTTGAATTTCATATGAGCAATGAATTTTTTTTAGCACAACATCATCCCGAATATTGCAAGACATAATTATACTTAAAAATTGCACATAGTTTGGCTGGGTGCGGTGGCTCACGCCTGTAATCCCAGCACTTTGGGAGGCCAAGGTGGGCGGATCACTTGAAGTCAAGAGTTCAAGACCAGCCTGGCCAACATGGTGAAACCCCATCTCTACTAAAAATACAAAAATCAGCCTGTTGTCATGGCGGGCACCTGTAGTCCCAGCTACTAAGGAGGCTGAGGCAAGAGAATAGCTTAAACCCAGGAGGTGGAGGTTGCAGTGAGCCGAGATCATGCCACTGCACTCCAGCCTGGGTGACAGAGAGACCTTGTCTCAAAAAAATAAAATAAAATAAATTGTACATTATTTTTGTGAAATTTAAATTTACCTGGGCATCCTGTATTTATGTCCCAAATATTTCATAGGATTTTTTTTTTTTTTTTTTTTTTTTTTTGAGACTGAGTTTCACTCTTGTTGCCCAGGCTAGAGTGCAATGGCGCGATCTTGGCTCACTGCAACCTCCGTCTCCTGGATTCAAGTGATTCTCCTGCCTCAGCCTCCCTAGCAGCTGGGACTATAGGCTCCCGCCACCATGCCCAGCTAATTCTATTTTTAGTAGAGCTGGGGTTTCACCATGTTGGCCAGGCTGGTCTCGAACTCCCAACCTCAAGTGATCCACCTGCCTTAGCTTCTCAAAGTGCTGGGATTACAGGCATGAACCCCCGTGCCTGGCTTCACAGGACATTCTTATACTGAAAACTTATTTGTTGTTAATCTGAAATCCAAACTTAACAGGGTTTCTCTTGCATTTTATATCTGGCAAGGCTACCACACACACACTTATATGCATACGGGAACAGACATGGTTCTGTCAGCTACAGTCCTGCCATCCAAAGCAGAGAATCGCCCTCAGCAAAAGTCGAAACTTCTCCAGCTGGCATTCCGGGACTTCCACAATCTGCCTCACTCTCTGCCAGCCCTTTTCCTACACAGCCACTCCATTCTAGCCTAGACGGTCCTCTTCGTGACTCCTGAACATTTCCAAAAATTCCTACCACCCCTCACAAAGGGACAATGACTTGTCATGCTCTCGCTCCCATTTGAAGATTCACACTCACCTGTGCTTCAAGACCCACTCAAATCTTATCTGCTCCTCAAAGTCTTCTATAATTACCTTTTCCTCCATGCCCCTCAAAGGAGCCCCCACGTGGCTCCTTCCTGCTTGGAACCCGGGAAGTGTTTGCTTTCGCCTTCATTCAATTGCCCTGAGGTTGCCTTGCCGGTTAATTTTCATTTGTTTCTTTAGCAAGCGTGAGCCGACGTCTGTAACTACGGCTCAAGAAATGACACAACCCTTTATCTGTTCTGAGCCCCCACCTGCTTGGCTGGTGGGCAAACTAATCCCATTCCTTGTGTGGGCCCCCAGGGTGGGACCATATAAGCCTCATATGACTCCCAGGCCGGTAGTGTGTATGAGTGCGTGGGGATGGGAAGGGTGAGGGAGGGGCAGGAGCAGATGCTAACTCCACTTTGTCTTCAAGTGGGAAAACACAGCCTGGTACACACACATTATCTCGCAAATTACACGGTCAGTCTGGCAACACCTGCTTCAGCTGGAGTGCAGATGAATGAGTTAACACTAATCAGCCCCTGGGATCTAAGAAGCAACATCTTTGATGAAGGCTTTTCTAACTTTTTGAGAAAGAGGTCAAAGCCTTAGAAAAGGGCCTGTAGACGCCACCTGATTCTCCTTCCTCCCTTTTTTCTTGGCTGCATCTCCCATCCTGAGATGGAGCAGGGATCCCTCTTAGGGGTCTGTGCCCCCCTCACCACCACCACAAGCATGGAATGAAAAATCTTAAGTTCCTTCAAGGAAAATTGCAGGCACTGAGCTGGCCCTGAGAAGTAAATGAGCAATTTGATCAGCAAGAACGTAATAGTAGCCTAAAACAATAGCCAAGGAAGTTAGAGTCACGGGATGTTTGGTTCCCTAGAGAAACTAAAGATTAATTCTTGATGTATGTCCCTGAGTTGTTTTTCAAAAACCTGGACCCCCACCAAATGTATCTGCTGGCACACAGACCTTGGATAAGGGGGAACCGGGGACTGAACTCCGACTGCTGCTCTTCGTTCTTTCTTTCTTCCTGATGGGCCTGGAATAAGTCACACCTGTGAACCAGAGCTAACATTCTTTTCTGCTAACCCCAAATGTTTAAACAAAGCTGCTCTTCCTTAACCAATTGCAAATCAGAAAATCTGTGAACCCACCTAAGATCTGTAAAGCCCCCGCTTCAAGGTATCTCACCTTTTTAGGTCAAACCGATATACAACCTCCATGTCTTGATTTAAATTTGCCTGTATTAACTTGTTTTCCTGAAAATTTCCCCTGCCTTTAAAAACTCTTGCTTGCAAACCTTTGTAAGGGGTCACGTCTTAAGCATGAGCTGCCCAATCAACGTTACCTGGTGCCCTGCAACTAAATGCCCTCCTTTCTCCCCCTGCAAACCTCACTGTGGATGTTTGACCTTATTGCAGCAGGTGAGCAGACCCCAGTTCAGTTCAGGAACATCGCCTCCCCTTCACTCCCTCTGCCTCAGCCACACTGCACCCCTGCCTGGCTGTTCCTCAAACACGCCAGGCACTACGCATGCTCCCTCCTTGCCATTCTCACCTTTGCTCTTCCCTCTGCTAGCTACACAGCTCGCTCTCCCTCACTTCGGGTCCTTGCCCTAACATCACTTTTCATTGAGGTCTACCTTGACCATCCTATTATAGTTGGAGTACCCTTCCTAGTGACCTCTGTCCATTTCCTGCTCTATTCTTCTTCTTCAAACTTATGGTCATGTAAAATACATATTTTTTTACCACCTTTTCTTATTTACTATCTATTGTACCACCCTCTCCCCCTGGAATTTAAGCTCCAGAGAGCAGAAAATTTAAAATCTATTGTGTTCACTATTGTATCTCTAGTGCCTGAGACATAATAGGCAGTTAATATTTGTTGAGTGAATAATTTTTTTCTTGAATATTTTCACTAAACATTATGCCACCATCTGTAACTCCACCTAGTTTTTTTTCTGATGTCCACAGATGCACCTCTCCAATAGGCTGTGTGTTCTAGTAAATGAATAATGGATGCCCAAAGGAATTGAGGCAAAAAAAGTGTGCCTTACTCTTTAACTCATAAGATGTAATACTTGCCGATTAAATAAAAAGGGGAAATTTGAAAACATACATGCCCACGTCCTCTAACCTTAGGATAAAAGAAGCAATCTTGGGGAAAAAAACAAAAAACACAGTGCTGACCTTTGCAGGGGTTGAAGGTGCTAAGGGCAGTGGCTGTTTCTCCAGCAGACGTTGGGACTACACGTTGAACCATCTCCTCCTTTCCCTCTACCCGTTTGCCCTTCGCGCAGTACATACAACACAAGCTTCATTCAGAGCTGTTGAGTGCAGCCTCTAGCCATGGAGCAGGTGAAGTTAACTGGCCCCCTTGGGGATTGAACCTAGGCTCGGGCCTCATTAGCACCAGCTGCAACCAACTAGTCACACGCAGGCTCCACACAAACAGAGAGATCACGGGATGCTGGGCAGGTGCATGAATAAACCAACACACCTGTAAATAATGAAATATTTACAGAGGCAGGGTTAGCAAGACTTTGTGAGGAGGGCATTGAGTGAGAGGGGAAGAGCATCAGTTTTCTTTCCTTCGGACGGGGAAATGCAATGCCCCTCTAAGTGTGTGTTTAAGGGAGGCTTTAGGTCTCCTCAGTTCATTTGTAACTCGGGGTGTTGCTACTATTGCTATTGTTCTTTTGATTATTCAAGAACATTTCTCTTCTGTTTTAAAGAAAACTAATTGCAAACATCTTTGAGGCAAGGAGGCTTCATTTTCCACCAGTCAAGCCCTTTGTCGATTAAGTAATAAGGCCCATTATACTGCTTCTTAAAAGCAATTAACCAACCAACCAACCCTTCCTCAACCTCAGCTTTCAGGAAACTTGCAGCTTCCGGAGGTGGATGTAACATCAGGGGTCATTTAGCAAACGAAGGGGAGAGTCTTTGGATTGATTCATAGAGAAAGGCCATGATTTTCACCACCCACTCCTTTGCCTAAAATGCTCGCCAGAGGGAGGAACTCTGAGTGTGACTCGTGTAGCTAGTTTTTCTAACCCTGTCCTCCATACAGAGCCTGAGGCAAGGATTAGAGTGTGGCTGCTTTATTTGAGAGGTGTAACCTTGGAGACGTGAGGAAGGAAAAAAGATGAGGATCAAGGTGATGCAATGGTGCTGCTCTCGATGCTGCTTCTTGGTGAGTGGCTAGAAACACAGGCTGCTCTGAGTGTGTCCACTCAGCTCGTGGGACTTCTGCAAAAGGTTAGCCAGGATGAATCACACCTCAGGGTGGAGGGAGGACATACTCTCCACCTCCAGTTACCTGGGTTCAGGATCACACTCCAGGGAGGTAACACCCTGCATTTCTGGGTATCATCTGGTTCCTTAGGAGCTGCTCAGAAGGCCAGGTCCCACGCCCATGGCTGTGGCATTTTATCCAAATCCTGGAGTGGAAAGGTGACCTGGAATGGGGATGCTCAGCAGTGGGGATGGAGAGTGACTCCATCTCGAACAGGAGTTGGGTAAAATGAGGATGAGACCTGCTGGGCTGCATTCCCAGGAGGTTAGGCATTCTTAGGCACAGGATGAGATAGGAGGTCGGCAGGACTAGTGTCACAGGATTCAAGTCAAAAAGCCCCTGCTAACGAAACAGGATGCAGTAAAGAAGCCAGCCAAAACCCACCAAACCCAAGACAGTGACGGAAGTGACCTCTGGTCATCCTCACTGCTCATTATATATTCATTGTTATATTCGTGTGCTAAAAGACACTCCCATCAGCGCCATGACAGTTTACAAATGCCATGGCAACACTGGGAAGTTACTCTGTATGGTCTACAAAGTGGAGGAACTCTCGGTTCCAGGAATTACCCACCTCTTTCCTGGAAAATTCATGAATAACCCACCCCTTGTTCAGCACATTATCAAGAAATAACCATAGTGTAGTCAGTCAAGCAGCCCATGCCGCTGCTCTGCCTATGGAATAGCCATTCTTTTGTTTCTTTACTTCTCTAATAAACTTGCTTTCACTTTACTCGATGAACTCACCCCAAATTCTTTTTTGTGCAAGATCCAAGAACCCTCTCTTGGGTCTGAATTGAGACCGCTTTCTGGTAACAGGGTCACACGGACTCAGGGCCCCAGCTGGATTCCAGGCGGTTCCAGATCTTGGCAAAGACAGTGATGCTGTTGGTGGGGTGAGGGGTGTGAGGCAGCACCTCTGGAAATAAGGTGGTTTTGAAGGAAACTAAAGAGGCTGTCAACATTTGTGTAATACAGTGGGGATCTCCAAGAGTTCTTCCTACTTCCAACTCAGAAATAACAACATTTCTCACAGAACATCTTTTGAAATCCACCGGTCATGCCTTTTGGCTAGTTTGTCTGCTTCCATCGAGATCAGGCCAGAGATTCACCCGAGTGGTTCTGCTGAATGGCCACTTTCCCCTCTAAGGCCCCATGCTGTCCTGCTCTTTGTAAATGCCATGTTCCCAGGTTCCCCTTGCTTGGGCCCAGGTGGCACCTTTTCCCTGCTCAGCCTCTTTTCTCAGCAGAGGACTGACGTTCTTTGAGGTTACAACCAGGGCCTTGGGCAACAAGATTGTGACCTTAAGTGACACAGAAGCCTCAACCAAGATGGCTCCACCTTTCAAGGTGGCAGTTGCAATGAAGTTGGTGCCAATGGGAAACACATCCGAGATGGAATGACGCAGGGAAGGACATGACTTGGCAGTGGTCCATCCAGGTGGACAATCTGTCTTTTCTTGTCACAGTTTTTATTCCTTGTGGCTTGAGTGCCATGCTTGCTACTTGCAGAGACTGGCATGAGAAGTCAGGTCCAGAGCATGGCACAGCATCTCTGTGAGGGGCTGGTGAGATGCTTCAGTGACATTTCAAGGCACCAATGTCCACAGCTTTCACAAAACATTAGATATAAGTCAAAGGAGATGGTTTGGGGTCCATTTAGCAATTTCTTTCAAAAAAAAGTGGTGGAAAATGTGTATTTTTTTCAGAAAGAATATGCATTTTCCCACCATTTTCTCATAGACCATTCATTGCTTTCACCTGAGAGCCTCTAAGATTGTGTGTGTGTGTGTGTGTGTGTGTGTGTGTGTCTGTGTGTGTGTTGGGAGTTGTGAGGACAAAGAATAAGACAGAAACAAAACAAGAAACAAATTCTTTGCCCCTTCCCACCCTCCACAGCAGCAGAAAGCAAATCAATGCAGGAGGCTATTTCAGAGGCAGCAGATGAATAGAAATATCCCTGCTATTGCCCTATGCTCAGAAGAGAGAGGAACCCTTCCTGTTCTTTAACTGTTCTGCCTACAAGATCCATTGCCATGCTTTTTTTCAAGAGGAATTCAAAATTAATTTGATTTTGCTGCATCTTGTCCCATTTTTATAGAAGTGTTAACTGTTCATTCAAAAATAAAAATAAAGGATTATACAAGATGCATGCAGCTGCCTTTTATACTCAGGGATGAAAAACTGGTTATGAAGGAGGTTAATGTTGTTATTCCAGAGAGATAACCCTGGTTGCTATGGCGAGGAATCTTCTGTCAATCATCCCGATGAAGTTGGCTTCTCTTACCAGAACAGCCTCTATTAGAGCTGCAGTTTGAATATATTTGCCACTGAGCCTTGACTCAAATGTTTAACTTAGTGGACAGGTCTGTGTTTTATCAATTGGAACACCGTAGACGGAGACTTGTAGAAAATGCAGCTGAGGAAAGCTGCATTCTCTCAGAATGAGCCAATTTAAACACCCAGGTTAGGTATGCCTTAATTTCCGAAAAAGAATGAAAGGATTTTGGCCAGAATTGAGCTAACCGTGACTACCAAAGGAAAAGCCCAAAAGAAGACGTAAAAACGTGTGCTGTGACTTGGTTTGTAAAATGGGAATTCCTTTGGATGGATTTAAGTATATTGATTGTTTTTTTTTAATCCAATGGTTTTGATCTGTGACGCTCACAGCTTAATGATCTGCCGTTCCTGCTGAAATTTATTCAGGCAATAATCCACAAGAAATTGGTTGTTTTCAGCAGTTTATGACTTGTTATTTAACATTTAACAGAATGGCTATTTATTTTGGAAACAACCAATTCTGAGAGGTTTATTGCTATTGTAAACCATAATCAACTGCTTGTATCATTACTAGTTTTGCAAGAGATAAAACGGGCAGCTGCAAGGGGAAAATTGTTGAGTAGCTTTAAACATTTGCATTCGCGATTGTACAAGGGAGTTCCTTCACCTTGAAGTTCGCCTGCATTTATGGCAACTATGCACTTGCCTTCAGTATGAAATTTTCAGCATTCTGCTTAAAATTGGGTCCTAATATGATATGAAGGTTTCTGTAATTTTTTTTCCCCCAGTTACTTGGATGGAAAAAGAAGATAAGATTTGGATGGGCAAGGACAATGCAACAGATTACATTTTTTTTATCCCAATATCATAGCAGGAATTAAGTGTCACTACTTTTGCAGAAATCCAAGTGTTTGAGTAATGTATTCTACCAACCCCTCAGAGAGCTTCTCTCGCCAGGGTTTCTGCTGCAGCTCTGGCTGCATGGCTGTAAGATTCAGTGCCAAGGCCTGAGTCCGAGAACGTCATTACATCTCTGAGCTGTTCAGCCTGGGGATGGTGGGGGCGCGTGCAGTGGGAACGATGCCTTATGTGCAAAGGACACGATGTGCAAAAAGGCCACACAGATTCTTTCTTGGGCAGGTTTGGTGGGAGATGTTTGGGATTTCTGGCGGAAATCACAGAGTCCTAGAGCTGATAGGGGCGTGGACGGGCACGAGAGGGGCTCATGGTCCGTAGGGGATAAGTGTTCTGTGCCCTGGGGCACTGAAAATAACTCCTTGACAGGGAGCCAATCATTGCATCTTTATGAGTATCAGTTTCCATTTTTAAAAATGGAGATCATAATAATGGCACCTATCCTACTATGAAAAGGTTATACTGGGCTATAGTGTGGCTAAAGTATCAAAGAAGAGTGGGCTAAAGTATCAAAGAGTAGATTATGAAAGGGTGAAGATAAAATGCAATGCTTTCGCCATAAACTTTCTTATTCTTCGTTATTCTGTGTGTCTACCAGTAGACTAAGTCAGTTGAACAGCCACAAAGATTGTGTTTCAAGACGTTTGGTTTTTGAAAGTTTGTGTTGCAAGCATCGCAAAATGACTTCCTCAACCAGAAGTTTTTCCAGGCAGGACCCCATACACAGTATTTTCTCTGTAGGAAAAGGGGCTGTAAGAAGAGAGATGCATTTTTATCTCAGGCCAAGGGGAAGCGGATCCACTTCTCAGGCATTGTGGTGAGGACTTGGGGGTGGTTGGGGTCGGGGTGGGGCATACTCCTCCTTATTACTTCCTGTGCTCAGACCACAGCCCTCAGAGGGGCTTAGAAGATTTAAGGGACATGAAGAGCCAGCCAAAGAGCCACAGACGAGGGAGAGGAGAGGGACAGAAATAGATGCACACAGAAAGATGACGACAGAGAAATACATACAGAGAGGGAGATAGACAGAGCCAGTGAGAGACAGAAATAGCCAGTTACCAAGAGAGACAGAAAGATTACAAAGATAGACACAGGAAGAGAGAGAGGGAAAGAGAGAAAGAGACGAGGGAGACATCATAATCATAGCAAATACTTATATCACACTTATTATGCGAGAGGAAGTAGAAGAGATGATGAGATTCGGAGAAAAAGAGTCACAGGAGAGATGGAGGAAGAAAGTGTGAAAACAGCAAGATAAAGGGCAGAAGATGGGGGAGAGGAGGAAAAGGAGGACCAGATGAGAAGGGCAGCTCTCCTGAGTGTGTGTGTGTGTGTCTGGGAGAGAGAGACAGAGGGAGAGGGAGGAGAGTGAAGGCGGCTCTTCCTGTCCTCCCGGGGAGCTGACAGAGGCCCTCATTAGTAGCTGCAGGACTTGAACAGAAGGGAGGAGAAAAGGCAACCGAAAGAAAACTGGAGAGTGTCCCTGTTTGGTGTGGATTTGCTGCAAAGGGCAAACTCATTTGCAAGGATGACAGATCTCAAATTAAAAAAAAAAAAAAAAAATCCCTCCAAACCCCCATGGCTTAAACCTGGGAGCATGAAAAAGTATGAGAAGGTTGGCAGCGCCCTCGTGCTGGGAGCACACAGTGGGGACTTGGCCCAGTTGCCCTCTGGGCAGAGGGCTGGGCTGTCAGGATACAGAAATCATGCCCAGGCCCAGAGCTTTCCATCCCCACTCCAGGGGGGAGGGAAGCAACAGCCACAAAATGACAGGGACGCCCAGAGTCCCGCTCCGCTCTATTGTTATCACACGGCTTTCTAGTGCAAAAATAACAATAATTGCTCCCTTGTACTTAGCATTTATTATATGCCAAAGGCAGCGCTGAATTTTTTCATGCATTATCTCATTTAGTCCTTACATAGCCAAATGAGGTAACAGCTCCCATTTCACAGAGGAGGACCATGTCTGTCAGAGCATATTCTTAACTACTCTGATACGGGTAACAACAATGTTGAAGGAATTTTAAAAGAAAAATATGCCCATATCTCCACATTTCTTTACACATGTAACCAATTTCTTTACATTTTTATAATAAACTCATATTCCATATTTTCATTTTTTCACATACATGTCATCACTCTCATCATCATTATTACTGTATCGCCCCCCCCTTGCCTTGGACTGAAAGGAAGACACTCTGCATGGAAATGATTGTCGTACATCACGTCCCTTGGGATCTGTGTTACATCCATGTGTACCCAGTGAACGTTTGCTGAGTACTTTGATGTGTCAAGCACTGTGCCAGGTCCTGGAGTAAGTACAAAGCCCCTGCTCAGCCCAGTGTGAGAGACAGAGAATGCAAAATCTCATTTGCATGACTCATTTATTTGTAGAAAGCACTTATTTGCATAACACACTCATTTGCATACCTGAGATGACCTCTGCACCAGCCCAGGAGGCAGAGCCTGGTCCAGGTTCCAGGATGATGAGAATGATGGTGAGAACTTGACCCAAGGTTGTCTTTACTTTTGTTTCCCCCCGAAGCAGCCAACAACAAGCAGCAAAAGGGACACAGACAAAGATGCAGCAGGGAAAACAGGGTTCCCGGAGCCTTGGCCCAGTGCTCTGTGGTCCTGGCAGCTGATGCAGATTTCAGACCACCAGGAGGCAGGAGGGTGGAACTGCTGCCTCATTGCTTGGGAACTCCCAGCCTCATCAGCCACCAGAAGCATTAGGTGTGACTCAAAAAGGCAGAAATCCTGCCACTCAGCCTGGAATGTCAAGGTTCTGGGCCATCACTGTGCAATGGAACCTTGTGCGATGCTGGACATGTTCTCCATGTGTCCTGTACGTAATGGTAGTCTGTAGGTGCATGTGACTGCCAAGCATCTATAAGTGGCTGATGTGCCTGCGGAAACAGATTTTTAATTCTATTTAATTTAAACTAATTTAATTTAATATTGTTATTGTTTAATTATATTTTATATATGTGTATATTTTATATACATCATGGAGAATGGGGTATCCATCCCCTCAAGCATTTATCCTTTGAGTTACAAACAATCCAGTTACACTCCTAGAGTTATTTTTAAATGTACAATTAAGTTATTATTGACTATAGTCACCCTGTTGTGCTATCAAATAGTAGGTCTTATTCATTCTTTCTACTTTTTTATACCCACCTCCCCGCCTCCAGCCCCTGACTACCCTTCCCAGCCTCTGGTAACCATCCTTTTAGTCTCTATGTCTATGTCCATGAGTTCAATTGTTTCGATTTTTAGATCCTACAAATAAGTGAGAACCTGAGATGTTTGTCTTTCTGTGCCTATCTGATTTCACTTAACATAATGTCCTCCAGTTCCATCCATGTTGTTGCAAATGACAGGATCTCATTCTTTTTTATGGCTGATTAGTACTCCATTAAGTATTAATATATGTACCATATTTTTTCTTTTTCTTTTTTTTTTTGTTTCTGGAGACAAAATCTTGCTCTATTCCCCAGGCTGGAGTGCAGTGGCATGATCTCAGCTCACTGCAATCTCTACCTCCTGCGCTCAAGCGATTCTCATGCCTCAGACTCCTGACTGGCTGGGATTACAGGCACCTGCCACCACGCCCAGCTAATTTTTGTATTTTTAGTAGAGATGGAGTTTCACCATGTTGGCCAGGCTGGTCTTGAACTCCTTACCTCAGGAGATCCACCTGCCTTGGCCTCCCAAAGTGCTGGGATTACAGGCGTGAGCCACCATGCCTGGTCTATGTACCATATTTTCCTTATCCATTCATCTGTTGATGGATGCTTAGGTTGCTCCCAAATCTTAGCCATTGTAAACACTGTTGCCACAAACATAAGACTGCAGATATCTCTTCTACACACTGATTTCCTTTCTCGTGGGTATATACCCAGCAGTGGGATTGCTGGATCCTATGGTAGCCCAAGTTGTATTGTTTTGAGGAACCTCCAAACTGTTCTCCATAGTACTAAATGCTAACTAATTAAAAATCATATGTAAACAGTAACATGTGACTACTGGCTACCATATTGGACAGTATAAATCTAGACTGTGGATTCCGGGCTAGCCAGCTCTGGGACAGTCTTTCTGCCCCTGAGTCTGTGCTGCAGGCAGGGCCCACAAGTTTCTATCCATCTGTCTATCACAGGAACTCTTTGAGAAGACCCGGCTCGTGTCCTTATGCATATATGCATCCTTGGTTTCCACAGCAGTTTGACTTCCCTATGCCTTGCATGTAGGTGGGCGGGGGACAGAGAAAAACAGCTGCTTGCATCAAGCAGGTTTTTTTCTTGCAACCAAGCCAACTCAGGCTGATTTAAGCAGGATATACACTCATTACAAGGACATCGAGAGGATCACATATTCAGCAGGAGGGCAGAAGAACTAAGTTCAGGCTCCTACGGACTGGACGGTGGCTTGGGTCAAGTGAGGAGGTCACAGTCTCCATTGCTGATACTGCTAGCTGCAGTCACTGGATGCCCCCATTTACTGTGCTGCTGCACGTGCTGCCCTAAAAAGATTATCCTTCTGCAGCCACTGCCAGCACCCTTGTCATGGTTATAACTCGGGGGCGATGTGTCTGTTTGGTGGTGACTGAGCCATCTGGCCACCTGCTAGCTGCAAAGGAGGCTAGAAAAGCAAGTAGCTGCCACTTTCAGCCTCTATAATGGGAGGCAAGATCTGCCTTAGCTCAGGGAATTCCACAAAGCCAAGGAGCGGGCTCAGATGCTCAGCGATGGTGCGAATGAATATTCATTCATGACTACTGCATAAACTCATTCAAATCTCCATTGAGGCAAGCGAGAACTGCATCCTGAATCCTCTAGATTCCGGAAAGCCTATTGTGAATGTAGGCAGGCTAACAGGAAACTAGAGCCAAGGCCCATTGTATTGGCCACCCTGTGGAACTGCCCTTCCCGAAGGGCATGGTGATGCGGTGCCATAGGTGGACAGAAAGGATGTTATATGACACAGCCCCGTGAAACATACGTCTATCCTAAGAACAATGTCCACGACATGTTGAGGACATTGTTCATGACCCTGCACAGGGTCCTTTTTATGAGAAACGATGAGTGAAGTTGCTCTTAGGCCTCAGAACTGGAAATGCCATGCCTTGGCTGACCAGCCGTGAACAGCGTGAATCAAGGAACTGATAGGCACCAGCTTCGGGTTGGCTGCTGGAAAGCTGAGGGCTAAAGCCAATGCCCACCAAGAAGACCCCAGAGTAGATATTTTACATAAATTTTTCGTATTTCCTTTTGCCCTGATCTTGGCACCAACTTTCAAGTGAGTGATGTATTTTAAAGGTCAGTTATAGGTTTGTAATCCACCTCAGCTCCTTTTTGGGGCAAGTCAAACAAACAAACAAACAAACAAACAAAAAACATAATAGTATCAGCCCATAAGTATGCCAACAGGTCATTTCAACATGCCGGAGATGCAGATGGGCCAGTGGGCTCTCTGCCTGGAGAGATGGGGACTCTGAGGCTGTGGAAAACTGCGAGGGCCCCCTTTGGAGGCTGAAGAGGTGAATGTTCATTCATGAAGAGGACAAGGCAAGGAAGACCCTTCCAAGCATCAGGAGCAAAACCAATATTGACGTTTGGTTTTCAGCCCTTTTTTCCTAACATTCCCTGCTGCAGTCTGGAGGTGGGGTTTTAACACCCAGGTTCCTGGATGGTTTTCTCTGACTCACATTTGTGCCTTCCACATTTTTCCAATTGTAGGGGGGCTGGAGCAGAGTGGGAGAGGACTCTGGTGCTAAATTAAGAGGCTATTTTCTGGCCCCACTTCGATCCCATCTGCCCCATTTGGCTTCCATCCCCACGACAGGTGGGCCTGGCACAGCAGCTCAGGCCTTTCAGTTAATTGTGGGCGGCTCTGAAAAGGCCTGTTCACTCACTTAGGAAAGAAACACCCAAATAAATCCACCCCCTTTGGTGGATTTAGCAGCCAAAGTAGCTTTCTAGAGAGCAAATGGTGCCAGACCAATTTAATTTCCTTGTCTGATAGAATGAAAGAGCACACAGATAAGGAAACAAGCAATAGATGCAATCTCCCGGGCTGCACAACAGCTGCAATGCTGCCCGACGGATATCCTCATCAGGCGAGCAAAATGGCAGGGTCACAGTGGGGTGAGATACAGAGGAGTCAAGCAGCACTTGATGGGCCAAATGCCTGAGGCCCTGGAGCCCTGGGTGGAACCTAGGCTCTGGGGCCAAGGATTGAGGTGCAGTGTTTCAAAGATCCTCCTGAGACTGAAGGGTTCCTTTAGTTTACAATTTGGTGACCTTCCTGATGAGCTTCAAGCAAGGTGCAGAGGATCTCTCATGGGAGGGGGTGGTGTGGCTGCAGGGCCCCTTGGTGGTGGGAAGCTTTACTGGGCTATGGAGCCACAGCTGTCCTGAGAAGGGGCTCCTCTTCCCCGGGCCGGGCACCTTTTGTGTGAAACAGCATTTTATGTTGTAAAGAGCTTGGTCTCGGGTGTCTTGGGCGTCAAGCAGATACTGAGATTGGGGCGCCATCTTTGATTCTTCTTATTAGCTGGGTGTGCTCAGACGCGTCACTTACCCTTTCCAGACTTCAGTTTCTTTGTCTGTGCAATGGGAATAATTCTGTGTACCTTGTTGTACACCGAGCATTAGAGGCTGAAATGAGTGTAAAATGCACAGTGCCTGGCACTCAGTAGGCAGCAATAAATGTCTTTCCTTTTCCCTCCTACACTCATGCTTCCCAGTGCACCCCAAATGGTTCATGCCCAATGAAACACCACTGGTTACATTAGCCCAGATATAACATTGTCATAAGGGGTCTATGTAATAAAATGAAAATCCCTCAGGGGCCCGGAGTCCCGGGACAGGAGCTGTGTAATGAGACATAATCAAATAAAAAGTAAAGCACACAGGAGCATCATCACAAATGAATATAGCCAGTTGGACTTTGTATTAGGGCACTCCAGAGAAACAGAATCAATGGGAGGTGCGGATAGAAGGGGAAATCCATTTTAAGAGATTTGCTCAGGAGGTTATAGAGGCTGGCAAGTTGAAAATCTGCCAGGTGGGTCACCAGGCTGGAGACCCAGGGAAGAAGTCATGCGGCAGCTGAAGTCGGAAGGCTGTCTGCTAGCAGTATGCATTCTCGCTTGAAGGAGGTCAGTATTTGTTCTATGAAAGTCTTTGACTGACTGGATAAGGCCCACCCACATTATGGCAGGCAATCTGCTTTACTTGAAGTCCTCCCATTAGAATGTGAATCTCATCCAAAAACATCCCACAGAAACATCCAGAATAATGTTTGACCAAACACCTGGGCACTACAGTATCCAGCCAATTTGACAAATTAACTATCTGCTCAGGGGAACCTCCTTTCAGTCCCCACCTCTTGCCCCACTGGGTTAGGGGATACCCTTCTCTGCTCCCAGGGCCCATAGTCTTCTTAGAGCCAAGGCTCATGGCCTACCCAGCTGCGTATCCTAGTGACTAGCAAAGGGCCAGGCACATAGTAAGTGCTTAAGTAATGCTTATTGAATGTACAAGAACTAAGAGAGTGCAGGTGCTTCATGATTTCACAGATAGCCCTTCTGTCATCTTCTTGAACTAGGAGGATGCAGGAGTCCTTAGCCTGTCCCCCAACATCTGGACTTAGCTCCACCCAGGTATATAAATGGCAGTGTGGAGACTACCCGCCAGCTTTCCCACTTACTGGCTGTGTGATTCAAGACAGCACACTTCACCACTGGGGCAAAGAGCAGCCACTCAACACACAACAGCTCTCATTCCGTAAAACCAGGATTAGCGAGAGAAATGCCTGCTGGGAAAGTTGACCAGACAGTGGGTATTCTGACATACCCCCAGGAAAGTCTAGAGAATCTTTGGCCCAGGCTTAGGACAAAGCAAGACATGACAATGTTGGGGAGGACAATCAGGGCACTGTTATTCGAGTCTCTATAAAGCGTTGGACACATTTGATTCCATCACTAAATCATCACAACAACTTTCCAGGCAGGGAGGGCTTTTAAAAGTGTTTTGTGCCATGAGTCTATGGACCTCTCGTCAAATAAAGTTTTCAACTGCATATAAAAAAATTATAAAGGAAACCAATTAATTTAAAATGCAGTTTTTATAAAATGAAAAAAAACATGTGTGATATCATGGTGTAAGTGCCTCATTACTAATGCATTACATATCTAGCAGCAAGTCTAAAAGCAACTGTAATTTTGAACCGGATGAATACAAATGATATTTGAAGTTATCTGTAACAACTGTAATGTAATATAGAAGTATGTGTGGTTTGTTCTGGTGACAAAGTCACAGGCTGCTAACAAATGTTACTGACATTCATCATCAAAGAAAATGCTAAATTTTAGTTAGAAATTTGTGAAAAACAAAAGTGATTTTTTTTTTCCAATCCAAACCCGAAGACCCCCCTCTATTTCATTCACAATTTCCTTGGATGTCCATTATTAAGGTAAATCTTTCTATCCCCAATTTACAAATGAGGAAACAGGGGTTCAGAGAAGTTAAGCAATCTTTCAAAGATCACACAGTAAGTGAAAGAGCCAGGGCTCAAACTCAGAAGTGCTGTTTGCCGCCTAAAGTTTGCTCTGTTTTCACTATACACAGCCATGCTTCTCAATCATGCTCACTTGTGAATTTGTTAAAATGCATATTCCTGGGCTCCACCACTCGAGGTTCTGACTCAGCAGGCCCGCGGCAGGGCCTGAAATTCTGCACTTCTGACCAGCTCTCTGATGATGCTGTGCTGCTGACCCTGGGACCACACCGAACTTCCCAGTCATGATTCGGGGCAACTCTATTCAAAGCAGTGAGTCACCCAGTCCTTGACTTCTGAGCGGGTGAAAGAGACGATCACTTTGGACAGTTGCACTGACAGTCAGAGAGCCTTCGCAGTCAGATGTGCTGGTGCAGGCTTGTTCTTACCACCCCGTTGGACTGCCTGCTTCCCCCTTTCCTTACCGTCGCTCTTTAAGCTGCCTGCTTTGATCATAATCCTTCTCCAGGCTGCCCTTTTGTTCTGTTTCACTTGGATAAAAGTGCTGTGGCAGAAGAAAAGCCCTCAGAGAGATTTGCCCTCAGTTAGGCCCTGGGGATGGCCTTGCCTGCAGCCCTTGGAGTGAGCTGAGAGGCCCCTTCCACGCTGTCCCAGGCCCTGATCCCTGAGCTGTGTTCCCGCAGAGCCCTTGCAACAGGTGAGGCTCTGTACCAGGGCCTCACTCAGCCTGCATCTAGTCCAGGGATGCTCAACGTTGGCTGGATATGGAGAAATACTGTTGCCTGGCTCCCACCCCAGAAAGTCTGATGGTCTGGGGTGCTGCCTGGGCATTAGAACTTGTAAAAGCTACACAGGGGATTGTAAGAAACAGGCAGAGCAGAGGATCACTGGTTTAGTGAAAGGAATTGAATTGTGCACACATTTACGGAGCCCCAGCCATGTGTCAGGTACTATGTTCAGTGTGTGATACGCACCACTTTATTTCATTCTCACAGCAATCCTGTGAAGTAGGTGATATACTTCTATTTTACAGTAAATTGTCGAAAGCTGCACAATAAGTAAGTATATGACCTGGAATTTAAATCCACATTAGCCTTTCTCCAAAGTCTGAGTTCATGAAATCTGCTATTTCCCTGTGAAGAGGACATAAAAACGGCAACATTCTCTCTTACACCTAGGCCCGGGGTCTTCCTTTTAAATCAGTCTTTATTCTTTTTGCTGTGATCAAGTGTTTAGAAAACGTCACGGATCTGGAAATCCATCAGGCAGCACCTCAAGGAGGCTTGAAGATCTGCAAGGTCTTTTCCAGCTCCAGCTTTGGCTTCTGAAGTCTATTTGTCACAAAAGTGCCTCCTGTTCATTTCACTGGATGCCTCCTCTGGTGTCCTAAATGCAACATGACAAGTGACAAATGTTCTGAAAGGAAGGGAGGTCCTTGCACTACAATCATGTTGGAATGAATGACTACCCCGAGCAGACTAAATAAATTACCCAGCATTCACTTTAAGCCAGGAGAGAAGTTTTCTGGAACTTTGGCTAAGAGTCTTAAGCTCCGTAAGAGTCTTAAGGCAGCAGGATAAGGGGGAAAGAGGAGACTATGGGGGTAGAAGACATGGGAGCAGATCCAATCCTACCCCTTCCTGACCATGTGGTTCTATGAAAAGTACTTATGCTCTTGAACCCCTTCTTTGTGAAATAAATCTTGATATTTAATGCATTAATAATAAGCCATTACTATATCACAAATGTTTTTCAGTTTTATAAAAAGTACTGTTTTAAAGTAATTGGCTTCCTGTGAAATTTTTTTTTGTTATGCATTTGAAAACAGACTCATAGCTAACTGGGTGTTGTAAGGATGAAAGAAATAATATAAAGAATGTTTGACACAAATATCAGGCACTCAGTAATGAACAGCTATTAATATTATCATACCTTGCTTTGCCACAAACCTGGCCAAAGGACTGTTTATTTTTTTTCTCTAAATGCTCTTGGATAAAGTTTTCAGCTGTTAAACATGTATTCTTATTTAGCCACAAGTATTGATAGTCATTTACTTACTTTAATAAAAATATTCAAACTGCATTCCAGTGTTGTCGTAAAATACTTTGGTTCAATTTCCAATCTAGAGATGAGCATATTTGTCTACAGGCATTTCCTATAAGATCAATTCCTAAGGCTTTATGTGAATATATACTAGAAGAGACCCCAGAAAAAAAGAATATAGTTGAGGTTAAAATGTTGGAAATACTGGTAGTTACCCATTCTTTTAAAAATTCACTTGGAATATTTGTACAGTACTTGAAATAAAATAAAAGCAGTGGAGACAAAAAGATAGGCACTGAAAATGAGCAGTTTTTGAAAAGCTATCATGTACAGGCACTAAGCAGGCATGTCTGTATCTATGAAATCATTAAACTCTGAGGTATGTATTATCATACCCATTTTATGGGTCAGGAAATCAAAAGAGAGGTTACAAAACTTCCACAAGATGACTGTGCTAACAGAGTGGGTCGGGGATTCAAACTTAGGTCAGTGTGACTTGGAAATGTGTGCTCCTTCTACAGGTCCTATGGCCACCAGTGAGCACCTAATGCAAGTGGCTCAGCAAAGGCTGTCCTGCCCAGAGTCACATAGCTCTAGATTCATAGTCATTGAATTCATAGTCACATAGTCATTCATAGTCACATAGATTCTAGGAGACTGAAAGTTACAGGAACTCAGATATATTGTGTCTTTGAGGGAAAAAAAATTGCCTCCATCAGATTTATTTTTTAAAAGAAATTTACAAAGTCCTCAAGTAAATCTTTACTGGATAATTTAGGTTAGACCACATATTATCAGCAAATGCCTTGATGGTAACGAGAGATGTGTTGCCATACCCCCTCCCCTCCCTTCTCAAAGCACTTTGGATTGGTAGATACAGTTTTCCAAGAGGCATCAGCATAAATATTAGATCATGAAAAGAAACACTAGGCACAATCCTCCTTTGAAAGTGGATCAAATTGGCAACACATGTAGGTGTGTCTGCTTAATGGAGTCGAGGGAGAACAAGACCAAAGATGACTTCATGTCAAGTGAAAGACATCTTCATATAGAGCTGAACATATGCAGATCCCATTAGAGCAATGCAAGTCACTTGCAGATGTTACCTGGCAGCTTTGCACCTGGCTCTGTGAAAAATACTAATTGGCTTCAAGTTATAGTCACACACCTGATTGGCTGGGATGTTAAAAAAAATTAAATCCATCAGTGTGGGAGGCTTGCAGCATGGAGCCTATACAAGGCATTCTATGCAGAGTCCGTGCTTGGCATTGGTGAACTCCTATACTGAGCTCCAGATAGAAAACTTAAAATGATGCAGTATTACCCAGCGTGAATTTAAACAAACAGAAGATTTTCCAGCTACCTGCAAAATGGAGTAAAGATTCACGCCTGGAACTGGAAATAAAAAATAGCAACTCAAATTTGGTGCTCTTAGGCCGAGGATGAGCCACTTCCTCCATGTACCAAAGAAAATGGTTCAACACTCTAGTGACTACTCTGTGCAAATGCAAAATGTTTCTTGGATGAAAAAATCAATGTTACTGTGCCTTGCAAAAATATTAATAATGCCTTGAGCAAACACTTCTCTTCGAGGAGTCCAGAACATGCTGTGCATTTCTTCTTGTTACTCCCTATGCCCTGTCTCTCTCTGTAGGCAGGTAAGTGGGTGATATTTTAGAAGGGGAAAACAAGGTGAGGCAACCTGGGGGAAGCTGCCTCAGTTCTGTCACGGACCCAGAGCTCCTTGACTGCCCAGCAGGAACCACGCCCCAGCGCCCTGATGTTGTGGGTGTCTAGCAGATGGATGCAAGTGTAACTGCTGCAAAAGCGAAAAAAGGCCAAAAGTAGGAAAGGATGGAGGAGGGAGAAAGAAAAGCTTTCACTGCCATTGTGGATTTGTAACTCCCAGACAGCAAAGACCAAAAGTTCTTAGGCTAAGCAGCCTCAAGAACAAGAAACGGTTGCTGATGGGGGTTGGAAGGGAGACAGAAAACCTAGAGGAGAGTAGAGTCAACTGCCATGCATTTCATCACGTGATCCAGAAAGTCGGAACCCTTGTCAGTAACCCGAACACCAAAAATCTCTGAGCCTCTTTTGGTTGATCAATTTGGCCCCTAGAACCAATTTACACTACGGCAATTCCCACTGCTGCTAGTGCACGAGGCACTGAGCAATTACTGCCGGGCCTATTGCTGACCCCACTAACTAGGTGTTCACGGCTCCAGATATTTCTGGTCAGTTTACGTGGGTGACACATTTGTTAGCCAGATTGTTCTTCTTTTTCCAGGAGTAACTGCTGGCCAGGCTTTGAGGGAGAACACTGTACTCCCTTGATATTATTAAATACAAGAGACCCTCATACCTTCTGACACCCACAGACTTTACTCAGAGCCCTAAGGGAAGAAGCCGCATGGAGCTGAGGGCATTACTGAGCCACACACCAGATCTGAGGGACTTCCCTTTTGGCATTCTTGCTCTATTAAAAATTCAGTCCTTGTAATCCCAGCTACTCGGGAGGCTGAGGCAGGAGAATCGCTTGAACCCAGGAAGTGGTGGTTGCGGTGAGCCAAGATTGTGCCATTGCACTCCAGCCTGAGCAACAAGAGCAAAACTCCATCTTAAAAAAAAAAAAAAAAAAAGTTCAGTCCAAAAAAGAGATGGTGACACATTACAATCATCTACTTGTCTCTGCATTTCTACATAGAGCATATGTAGGGAATAGCTGCTTCACAAATATTTTGAGTAAAAAATGTAAACTAATAATTTCATCAGTTGTGTCTGTTTTCAGGTTTCCCACACACCATACATATTCTTGCATGGTTTCAGATCATGGTAATATGTATTCAATTATGTCTATACAGAAAATTGTTGTTCCATACATAAATCCCATCAACAGAGTCAAATAGAACACGCTCGCTGTGGGATTCTGTGTATTGTTCTTAATTCACCAGACTGCTGTGAAAAACACATTCATCTCCTGAAAACAAATCCAAGCTCCTTTATGTCATGTAAGCCCAACACTACCAGTCCTCCTCCTCCTACAGATTTGGAAACAGATCACTTGATGGTGCCCATGACATCGTAAGACCTCTAGGCCGGTTAAGCAACTGCAATACATACTCGGCCCACAGAATGTCTAACTGGCCTCAGTAGATATTAAGATGTGACCACTCCATGGGGCAGGATGTGTTTGTACGTGTGTGTGCCTGCCTGCATACACACACACACAAGAGCCAGGGAAAGACAATGGAAGAGCCAGAGAGGGGAAACAGAGGGCTCATCTGTCTGTACTCTCCTCCTGCTGGAAGTTGAAAACAGTGGCCTTATTCTTCACGCTAAGTATAGGTTCCCAGGCATTTGTGCAGTCATATTCAATAATATATTCTGGGGCCGACGGTTCAGATGTGTCAGCATTTCTATTACCATTGCCTATGTTTAGAGTTCTTCATGCAGTCAAAAGTGCTAAGGCCAAAAATTGTTATGAAGATAACAGAGGCAAGATATAAGTAAATAAACCACGGAACTAGGTACTTTTCTTTGGTATTTGCATTACAAGATAAATATAAAAATCAATTTAAAGGTATTGTTGGGCTGATTTCTGTTTTTTCCCTTCTTTATTTTGGTATGAGAGGTAAAAATCCAAGTTTCAATACTGGCTTCTGAGAAAATTCACATGTCTATGATTTGGGTTTCTAATAGCTGCTTTTGAAAGTGAACCAATCGATACTGTGTCCTGAGGGACAACTGGGCTGAGCATCTCATGAGGAAGTAAAGGGAAGTGTAGAAAAAATGAAAGATTAACATTGACTTTTAATAAATAAAAGAGTACACAATGTAGATGAAGTTACATAACACATGAGGTGTTCTTCAAGAGTTATACAACAGAAAAATTGAGTGTAAATTCAATTTTGGCAGGTTAGGTTTTATTTTAACTGCACTGGGAAAACCACGTAGATAAAACTATCTTATTGCTTATCCTTTACAATTTTAAAGCAAAACAAACACAACAGCATTTTATTTAATTGTAGTGTATCCGTATTTTCACATATTGGCTTTAAAAAAATATCTGCTTACAAGAAAGGAAGGAAAGCCCAAACAAGAATGTAGTATGTAAGCGAGTACAAAATGGGATACAGTATAAGGCAAACTGATTACCTAAGTCCCAAGAAGTCAAGAAACAGAGTGTAACTCAGATCCAAGCAGGGTTAACCAGGGAAGGCTCCATTTCTGTGTGTACCTGCTGCTTTCTTCGGCACTGCACTATACAACATTCTGGGGCAGCCTGAGAGATGCAGACTATACAAATATAGTCTCACATCTCACCACCAAAGCACAAACATTCCAGAGGCATGGAAGCCAAAGTGTAAACACTTCTGCAGTCAACCCTTAACTATTCACATTTACAGAAGGAAAGAGCAAAGACACCGCTAATCCAATAGATAAATGGAAAGATCACTGAGTTAGCTTTGGAATACACTCTTTTGAATACAGGTGTATCGTGTTCAAGGAACTCACAAGTCTGTTATGAATATTAGTCATAAGGAGTCATAAGGAGTTAGAAACTTTCTCCAGGAGTTAGAAACCTTTTCAACATTTATTACAGCTACCAGAAATAGAGAATTAACTGGACAATCTCAAAGATGCATTTGACTGGTAACTAAAGTTCCATTGATTCCACCAGACAACTGTAAAACTATATAGATAGAATTTTGGAATTTGGCAAATAAGTATGGCATGAACAAATAACCCTGTTCAAAATTGAAAATAAACAGCAGAAAACAATTTTTTTAAAATTCTACAAAAGTACTGAAATTCCCTTTCAATTGCTGCAAGTCACCTCATTTCAGTTGCCTTGTTTTCATTGCCTCTCTGCTCCTTTCAATAAATTCGGTCTTCTTGTTTTCATCTTTAATACATTGAGCTCTCTCTTCATTTCTCATGCAAGGTCTTGCTGCTTCACTTTCATGAGCTGTTTTTGGAACCTTGCTGTGGATGTTCTCCTTGAAAGCTCTTGTCCATGAACATTTCAGATAAAATCTCATCAAAGCTTCCTCCATCATCACTCTGAGTCAGAGAAACTCACTCTGCTAAAGTTTACAACAGAACTTTTGCTATGTGCACTTGGATGGACGTCATAAGCTTCCAGGGAAGAATTAAAGAGATTAGGTACTCCTTGCTCATGATGCACAATGACACTGGATCCTTTATAACTCCAGGCCACGTGCATCAAAGAATGAGCCAAAAGTCATACAAGTCCCTTCATTCTGATTCCCACATTTTTAGGACAAGTGCAATATAATATAAAGAGTATGTTTCAGAGTCTGAATTTGGATCTTAGTCTCATTACTTACTGGCTATGTAATCTTGGAAAAGATCCTAAACTCCTCTGAGCCTGTTTGTTAACCTGTAAAACGGGGATACATAATAGTACCTCTTAGGCTAGCTACGAAAATCAAGGTAACATAGGCAAAATGTTTGGCACAGGTACTAAACAAATGTTAGCTAATATTACTGCTTTTCTTAGAATGAACTTATTCTAATTATTGGCATTTAGCATTATAGTTTACATGTCCATATTGAACTATCTCTATGTGATTTTTATCCTGTCATAATTGAAGTTTGCCACTGTTGATTGCCCCCCGCTAAGTTGAGATACTAATTTGAAATTTATGGCCAACATCTAGCCTAAGTGATCATATTCTACTCATGTGAAATTAAGCTCCGCCTTAATGCTGAAGATTGAATATCTATTTCTCTACATCTATGTAATATAGTCTGTTCAGACTTAAAATTTTGACCAGTGCTGCTAGACACTGTTGAATCGAACAGAGAGCGAAAGGGTTATTATGGCAGGAAGAGAAATGAACATTACTTAATGAACTTGCATTTCAGTTGAGCAGGGTTTTTAATACAAAAGAAAGAGCTTTTTATAAATTCTTTTGCTCAGCAACAATAAAAAGAGGAAAAGAGCACTCAGCTGGGAACAATAGCTACTCAGCTCATAAAAAATCATTAGAAGGAACATTTTCTTTGTCCGCCATGCCCAGCAATTTCGCTGGTGGGCAATGATCCAGATCACTTAGGTTCCACCTACAAAAATGAGTCCAAAGAACCTTCTCAACTTTTCCAGCTAATAAATTATGCTAACAAAAATCCTAATCTCTTAACGTGTGCAATGCCACCATAAATAAAATTTTGATTCATAATTCATGGAATGTTTTTGACAAGTAGACGATACTGATCCACCCATTAATAGGATTTGCTCTTGAGGTTGCTTTTCCATTAGAAGGGAGGGACTATGCTGACACATTTACTCATTCCCATCAAATCCTCCTTGCAGCCAGGAGCCTGTATCTGGTTGATGACTGTTGGGTAAGGTGCAGGGTGCCAGAGGACAGCATGGTTCCACTGTGTGAAATAAGCTGGAGTACTTGGATATTTCACTTTTCACTGCAGTCTCTGTAGCTCATCTTAAGTTGGTTGAGTCAGAGAAACTTCATATTCTTGACATAAAGAGCCTGGCTGATTCATCTTCTCCCACAAATGGTATTAAACCGTATTAAGCTAATTGTCAAGTGTGTTGAATTACCTTATCAATAAAAAGCTCTTTTCTGTGTTCAAGGTTCCCCATGACAACCAAAAGATTCCTGCACATGAATAAAATGTATTTCTAATGACACTGCTGGATGATCAATCATAAGCATGCCCATTAATGCAACTCCTATATGTCTTGTTAATTAAAAAGTATGAGGGAAAGAGTTTTCTGTTTAAGAATTTTTTTTTGTATTTAGCTTGAACATGAACATTTTAAGAATGAACTTATATCTTTACTGCCTGATATAGTAAGTATTCAATATTTGCTGAATGTCTAAAATATATTTCACAAAAAAGTGCTTTGAAGACTAAACAATGCATTCCGAGCCCAACATTTTTTCCTTACTAAACTTCTCTCCACTTGTGACTTTACGCTGAAGATTGGCACCATCAACTAAAATCTAAATAGCATTCTATGTTCCCCTTTAATTCACTGTCCATGACTTACACTTCCTCTGCAATCTGAATTGTTTTATTTTTAAAAGGCCTTCCTAGTCCCTCAGATTGCATCTAAGATGTAAAAATACACAGAAACTGCAATATCAACAGGACTTAATTAAGCAGAATATGCAATGACAGCAAATATGCAAGCACAATCTTTACTGAAGACAGGTAACCAAACAAGCTTTTTACAGATAAGGAGTTTCGGGGGAAGGGTGTGTAGCTGGTGAAAATTCAGTTTTATAAGTATACTGCCATTGAGAGAATTACTCCTGAGTATCTGCAACTGTACTTACTCACTGCAACAGTAAACAAGACAGATATGATCCCTGTTCTCAGAGAGCTCATAATTCATGATATTACTTTTGCTGGATGCACCCGAAAGAGAGGGATACATTTTAGCTTGGCCTTCAACTATGTAGGTATAGTTGTGGAGATCTGGGGATTAGGATGGCATCCTTAGGTACAAGGATAACAGCAGAAAAAGAGTAGTTGTACTTATTATCTGAAACTTTCTGAGCTTATACTCCAAGTAGCTGTAGTTCAATTGTATATGCCTGATTTTTTTAAGTAATACCTTCACAGACTCAAGGGGAAGAAAAAATCCCAACCCTGTCCTGTTGCATATTAAAGATGACCACTGATTCTTTCAGTCCTTTCTATCCTCTCCCTTTGAATCGAGGCAGGCTCTGTAATTCTTAGACCAACTGAATATGGCACAAGTGACGCCCTGACAGTTTCCAGACCCAGGGCAATCTGGCAGCTTCCATATTTTGTCTCTTGGAACACTCTGTTATAAGACAGCTGCTATGGTGACGATGCTCTAGTAGCCCTGTGGAGAAGCCTGTGTAAATAGGAACCTAAGCAGAGAGAAAAACCGAGGCTCTCAGCCAACAACCAGGCCCAACTTGCTGGCCGGAGAACTGGTGCCTCCAGCCTGTTAATGCTGCAAGGAATGCAGACGAGCTGTCCCCACCATGTTCTACCCAAATTGCAGATTCAAGGGTGAAATAAATGATTACTGGGACATACCTGAAACTTTACCCTGAATCCGAGGTATTTTTAAAGATAAAACTAACTAAATGAGGCAGTGAAGGAAGTAAAAATTATATTTTTTGAGCATTTATGTAACTAAATGCTTTATACATCCTTATTCTCTACAATAACCATATTTGATAGGATTATTTTCTCTATTTTATAGATACAGGTTATTGACTAGAAAACTGAGTAACTGCCCAAGGTCACATAACAGGAGGATAGTATACAAAAGCAGACCTGGCTCCAAGGTACCTGCAAAGAAAACAGGAATTAAGGAAATTCTAAGCTAATGCTGGGGTGACTCAAATTCTCATGAATAAAGTATGGATTAGGAAAATATGACATCAATTAAAAGGTGCAACTGAGGGTGCCCCAATATTCCTTAGCAGAACTTTCCAAATTAGCAGTAGCATGTTTTGATGCATAGTATTCAGAAAACAGCAACATTTTCTTAGTATGTAAAACTTTATGATGCCTGCTAAATGCAAGTGCTCCAGAGTAAAGAGGTTACAAAGATGAATGGCAATATTCTTGCTCTGAAGGTTCTTGCATTTTAGTATGAGAAAGAAGGTATGTTACACCAAGAGTTGCTTCGCAAGGTACCAAGCTATAGCCCCTATAGGTATGTATCATGTGAAGAATAAAGTACTATGGGGATTTATTCATTCACTCAACAAATATTTATTGGCTGCCAATGTAACAGTAAACAAGACAGATATGATGCTGCTCTCAGAGAGCTGATAATTCATGATATTACTTTTGCTGGATGCACCAGAAAAAGAGGGATACATTTTAGCTTGGCCTTCAACTATGCCTAGACTTCAACTATGCCTAGACAGGTGGGGATCTGGGGATTGGGATGGCATTCTTAGGTACAAGGATAACAGGAGAAAAATGAAAAACACTAAAGCATGAGAAAATTAGTAGGACATGTATGGGGACTTTAAAGCAAGAACCATATTTTATCGACTTTAAGGTTCCAGCAATTTAATTCAGGATCATTATTTTATAAACCAAAAGAAAAAATAGTAATTAAAGTTTTACAGAAATGGTTCTCAACTGGGGGCGATTATTGTCCTCTAAAGGGCATGTGGCAATATCTGGAACCATTTTTGTTGTCACAACTGATAAGACTAGTCTTTAGTAGATAACAGGTCAGGGATTATTGCTAATCATCTAAAATGCACAAGAGACCTCCCACAAAAAAAGAATTATTTGGCCTAACATGTCAATAATGCCAAGGTTGAGAACTCCTAAACTACAGAATGTTACAAGTTGAAAGATGCATCTAGGATATCTAAAAAGTATATTAAGATACAGAAAATGCAGTAGTTCAGTTTACCTGAAATGAACCCAAGATTTGTAAAGGAATACTGGGAAATAATGCTGGCACTCTGTATCTGAATCTGTTCTTTCACCTTTGGAATAGTAAAGTGATAATGATCAGGGACTATGTTTTAAGAAATTAATTTAATGCAGTGTAAGTCACAGAGCTGGCCTTTGATGACCACTCTGTCCAAACTTTGCTTTCTAGAAACCCTGCACTCTAATCACTCCAATTGATATATCTATTTCTGCTAATTGTCATCTCAGAATAACACTCATCTCAGAAGAAATAACACTGACTCACCTCACCAATCATTATGGTATCTCTGATTATTTTTCTTTTTTAAAGCCCAGCTCTATGCCACTTATTCCTCCTCTCATGCAGTGTTTAACATATTATTTTCTTCCTTTGAACTTTTAAAATATAGCACCTGTATCTAACAGCATTCACTATGTGTGTGATTTATCCTTCCTCTACATGTAAGTTCCTTTGGGTCATGATCCACAACTGCTTCATACGTGCAACTCTCAGGGGACTCACGATAGTGCCTTGCACATCAAAGGGGTCAATAAATATTTGTAGACTGAGTAATGAATAAATATACAGTACTGGGAGAATATAATTAAATACAAATTCCTCAGACTTCTCTCAACCTTTCCTCACAGGGCTCATTTTGTAAACGTGAATCATTTTAGTAGCTCTCCAAGTCCTCATGCTTTAGCTATAGGGTCTCAGAGGGAGCGGGGTTCTTCACCCTTACTTTACAAAACACCATTTAATAAATTCCATTACATTTCAGATCATATCTCCAAGGGGTATCAGCCAGTACTTGCTCTCAAGACATTTAAAACACCTTATATAGGCAGAGTCCCAAATTCCCTGAAAAAAAGAGACAATTAGGGTACAAATATAAGCAATAAGAAAACTTCTACTCATTGCTCACAAATCCCAATTGCATTCTTGATAATCATACTTTTTGCACACGTGTGTGTGTGGGGGGGTGAGGGGATTTAGAACATAACAAAAATCTTAAAAATGTATGAATGTAACAAAGAAAATAAGAAAAAAGGTCAGTTATAGAATTTTAAGGAGATCCTTTAAAAGATAATAAAAAGCAAGACTATTATTATTTTATTGTTATACAGCTTAATGATGGAAGATAAGATTGTGGTCAATCCATACAGAAAATTAAGAAGACCATGTTTTAGAATATTTTGCAGGTCTTTTTTTTTTTTTTTTTTTTTTTTTTTGAAGTCCCCTCTTTTTTTTTCCTTCAGCGTGGTCCTTAAGCATCAATCAACGTTTGGTGCCAGATTCTAGCAAGTCTTTTGCTTCATTTATTTTGGCCGCTACGTAAGGAGATCCACCTGAGACAACAAAGAAAAATGAATTAAAATATACTTCATCATTGATACTAAAAATACTCTTCTCTGATATTGTCTCACACATTAATCCTGACAAATTATTTTATAAGCTAACTAAAAATCAAAACAGTACAAATTAAACTTGATTAGTGAAGTCCTACAACTATCCAACAATTAAAAAAAAACCTCTGAGAAAAATGATGAAAGAAAGTTGTGATCAGGAATAACTTGAAAAATACTCAAATACTTCATGGGTCAGACATTCACCTTTCCAGTATTTGACCAGAGAATTTTCTAAAATTAAGCGGATGGTTAGGTAAATAAAATAAGTCTTTTCCATGACTGTTTTCTTTTTTTTTTTTTTAAAGACACATTCATGTGTGAAAAGGGGTATCTTTTTGAAGAACATAAATCAATCCAAGGGGTCTTTTTAAAGTACTAATCAAGTCTTATGATGTCACAAAAATAAAATGCATGTTTAAAAAGGCAACTATGTACTACCCAGTGCTAAAAACCTACTTACTTGAGATAAATGATCTAATATTAATAAATGAGAGACAAAAATAAGGTCAAAATAAATTTTTGTTCTCTGAAATGATTCTATTCGAATACTGACAGAGTGTAGTTTTGGATTTACAGTGCCCCAAAATAAAACTGAGTCAGTTCCTTTTTAGAGTTCTTTGCAATGAATTCTTTCTAATGTAAACAGCAAGAGGAAAACTGAGGTGAATTTCAAATGCAGAATCACTGTAAATCACAAACAGAACCTATTTGACATACAAAAATACTAGCCCCAAACTGTCACATGAAAGCTAAACATCATGCGCCTTCTAACTTCTAGTCCTGAATACTGTCATTGTTTAACGCTCAGACTAACAATCATATTACAGCTCACCAGTCTCTCTGTGTTTTTTATTTTGTATTCTCCCCTTAAGTGCAAACCATCTATACCTGCTGAAAACATCATAAGGTCTTAGTAGCTTACAACAAACCAAAAAGCATCTAGCTAATATTGGTGTACATTGTCCTGACTTTTTTCCAGCCTTTTATTGATATCATACCACCCAACTTATGAACGGAAAAGAAAGCAAAGAAAATACATCAACAAACATGGCGTTGTGGTAGAAAGGGTAATGCTGGAGAAAGCTATATTTAGCTCTTTGCCCTTGAGGATACCACTGACATTTTCATATCAAGATCTGAATTGCTATAAACACTTATGGAATATATCACAGTATGTCCTTGAATATGCTATAAGAGTTACAAAGAAAGCTGATAAAAGTTTAAAGCACTTGGTTATGAAATCTGTTGATTTCATGATTATCTTTGCAGACGATCTAGCAATCAGGAATTAGGTAACGTCAATGTGGTAAGCTGTTTAAATTCTTAGAGTTATCAGGGTGATGTCCTCAATGTCTTGAATATCCTCAGCAAATATTAAAATATTAAACTTAAACATAACATTTGATTAATATGCATTCTGGATATTTCAATCATAGGCTGTAATATGCTCACTCAGCAGTTTGAAGGCCTAGATGATAGAAAGTCTTATACATTTTGGACTGGTTCTTGTGACCCTCATTCTACCTCTAAATAGTTGGAGAAGTTCCTCAGTCCAAAACTACAATTCCTATAGTCTCTTCAAGCAGTGTTTGATTCACATCAGGTTCCATTAATTAGAGCCATTCTTATGAGACTTGGAAGGTTGAAATGCGGGAAAGCCTTTCTTGCTGAACCTCTTTATCATTATTACTACCAGTAAGCAAGAGTGCAGTTATAGTGGTGGCAGCAACTGTGCTTCTCCCACAGTTCTAGTGGCAGCCTGTGAGGCAGCAGCTTCCCTGACACAGTAGCTGTGTAATTGTTTAGGAATGATTCTTGTAGGTCAAGTGTAGAACTTGCTCCTTCAGATCTTCGAACAACGTGTAACCTGTGCTAAATGTTCTCCTGGTTAAAATACCTAGTTGCTGGCAGTGAATCCTGACTGATAACACAGGATAGGATGCATACCCTAAATTTAACAAAAACAAAATACTCTCGGCTGTACACAGTGGCTCACGCCTGTCATCGTAGTACTTTGGGAGGCTGAAGTGAGAGGACTGCTTGAGCCCAGGAGTCTGAGACCAGACTGGGGAACATAATAAGATTCTGTCTCTACAAAAAATTTAAAAATTAGTTGGGTGGGCCGGGCGCGGTGGCTCAAGCCTGTAATCCCAGCACTTTGGGAGGCCGAGATGGGCGGATCGCAAGGTCAGGAGATCGAGACCATCCTGGCTAACCTGGTGAAACCCCGTCTCTACTAAAAAAAAAATACAAAACACTAGCCGGGCGAGGTGGCGGGCGCCTGTAGTCCCAGCTACTTGGGAGGCTGAGGCAGGAGAATGGCGTGAACCCGGGAGGCGGAGCTTGCAGTGAGCTGAGATCCGGCCACTGCACTCCAGCCTGGGCGACAGAGCAAGACTCTGTCTCAAAAAAAAAAAAAAAAAAAAAATTAGTTGGGTGTCGTGGTGCACACCTGTAGCCTGAGGCTGCAGTGAGCCTTGATCGCACCACTGCACTCCAGCCTGGGCAACAGAGTGAGGCCCTGTCTCCAAAAAAGAAAAGAAAAAGAATAAAGAAAATAACACTCTTCAACCCCTCTCAGTTTTCTGGGGGAATTCGGTGAGTTCCATTTAATTAGAACACTCACCTTCACCCTTGGTATTTCTGTACCTTTGTTCTTCTACCACTAAATATTGCCAGAGGTCTTCTGCTTTTGGCTACTGTGAACCATCATGTTTAAGACCAACTCTGCCACTGACACCCAACTAGAAGAGCTAAATAAAATATAAACACATCAGTACAAAAGCACTGGAGGGCTACCAAGTCAGTCAGGTCTTGAGGGACCTGGAGATAAGGAAAATGTACTATGATGAGTCCAACATTCTGCACTGCTTTTTTCCTTCAAAGAAGCCAGACACATAAGAGTATATAATACTATTCCATATATATGAAACATGTCTAAGGCCGAGCACAGTGGCTCAGACCTGTAATCCCGGCACTTTGGGAGGCCGAGGCGGGCGGATCACGAGGTCAGGAGATCAAGAGCATCCTGGCTAACACATCTCTACTAAAAATACAAAAATATAAAAAATTTTAGGGAAACCCCGTCTCTACTAAAAATAAAAAAAATTAGCCGGGTGTGGTGGCGGGCACCTGTAGTCCCAGCTGCTCAGGAGGCTGAGGCAGGAGAATGGCATGAACCCGGGAGGCAGAGGTTGATGTTGCAGTGAGCCGAGATTGTGCCACTGCACTCCAGCCTTGGCGACAGCTAGACTCTGTCTCAAAATAAAATAAAATAAAATAAAATAAAATAAAATAAAATAAAAGATATGTCTAACCTATAGTCTATGGCAGAAAGAAGAATGGTGACTGCCCAGGCTGTGGACTGCCCAGGCTGTGGGGAGGGATTGGCAATGGGAAAGGGCAAAAAGGAACCTCTGGAGCTTATGGAGATGGTATATGTCTTGACTGTTAGTGGTTACATGCACATATATATTTGCCAGAACTCATCAAATTATGTATTTAAATGGGTGCATTTATTCTATATAAATTATATCTCAATAAAGTTGATTAATAAAAATCCAGCAGACTATATATTAAGAGACTATACTTTTAAGAAACAGAAAAACATACACTATCAAAAATAAAGCTGACATTGTTATACTAATTATAAGATAAAGTACATTTTAAGGTAAAATGCAAAACTAAAATGGGCAATTTCACAGTGTTACAAGGGTCAGTCTACTGGTAAGAGAAGGCAATTGTAAATTTGAATATACCTAATAAGATAGCCCTCAAAATACACAAAGAAAAAAAGGAGAAAACCAAAAGGAAAAACACACAAATCCACAATCTTAGTGAGTGATCCCTCTTCTCAATAATGCATAAAACAAGTAGACAAAATGAAAGAGTAAGAACACTGAAGTTAAATAACATCAACAAACTTGATTTAACTGACACACATAAAACATTCCGCCCTACAAGTGTAGAATGTATCTTCTTTTAAACTGCACATGGAACATTTACTGTAACTGACCATGTGCTAGGGTATAAAGTAAGTCTCAACAAACTTCAAAGATTAAAATAACAATAAATGGTGCTATGTAAAGTGTCTTCCATGGATGAATGTTGATTTACAACTGCTATTAGACCATAGGTTTGGAAATTGAGATTAAGTGTTCAGAAAATATAGCTGTTTGAAATAATAGTGTACCCCTGTAAAACCTGGATCTTATATACATACTTTTTTCCTCAATTTTCTCATTTCATTTTCACTGTATTTTACAAAAGCTGTCAGTCCACCAGAGATTGAGAGAAAAAAAAAAAAAGTCCTCCAACAGAGTTTGAGAAACACTGAAACAGAGTCTGTTAACTGACCAGAGGAGAACTAAACTAGAAATCAATAACAAACACATCTAGAAGATGCCAACGTTTGAATATTAATCAATACACTCCTAAATAACTCACGCATCAAGGAAGGTAGCACAATAGAAATTAGCATTTGAGAGAGAATCAACACAATGAAAGATCAGTTCTCTAAAAAAGTAATCCACTTCATGTCAGAGCATGTAAAAATGTAAAAGATAAATTCCAAGAAAAAGAAAACCTTTCAAAACTAATATAAGAAGAAATGGAAAATCAAAAGAATATTTAAGAAGCTAAACATGTAATTAAAAATCTTCCCAAAAAATAATAATCCTGGCCATGATTTTGTTGAATTTTTCCGAAAAACAGAAGAGAAAGAAAACACTTTCAACTCTTTTTATGAGGTTAGCATATCTTTGATAACAAACCCTAATGAAAATGTCACAGGGAAACCACAGATCCATATCTCTCATGAGCACAGGTGCAAAACAAACAAAATATTCACTTATCAAATCAGACTAGATATGATGACCAAGTTAGGTTTATATCAGGAATGCAAGACTGGCTTACATATCCAAAAATTAATTGATGTAATTTACCACATTAACAGAATAAAAAATAAATATATATTTATTAATTTATTTTTTTGACACACAGTTTCTCTTTTGTTGCCCAGGCTGCAGTGCAACGGCTAGATTTTAGCTCACTGCAGCCTCTGCCTCCCGGGTTCAAGCGATTCTCCTGCCTCAGCCTTCCGAGTAGCTGGGATTATAGGCATGCACCACCATGCCCGGCTAATTTTGTATTTTTGGTAGAGATGAGGTTTCTCCACGTTGGTCAGGCTGGTCTTGAACCCCCAATCTCAGGTGATCTGCCTGCCCTGGCCTCCCAAAGTGCTGGGATTACAGGCATGAGTCACCGCGCCCAGCCAAAATAAATAATCATGCCAATAGCTTCAGAAAATTCAACACACATTCATAATAAAAGCTTTCAGTCAAGCTTCTGCACAGCAAAATAAATAATCAGCAGAATAAACGGACAACCCACAAAGAGTAGGAGAAAATCTTCACAAACTGTGTATCAGACAAAGGGTTAATATCCAGAATCTGTAAGAAACTCAAACCAATCAGCAAGAAAAAAATAAATAATCCCATCAAAAAGTGTGCTAAGGACACGAAAAGACAATTCTCAAAAAAAGATACACAAATGGCCGACACATATATTTTAAAAAGCTCAATATCACTATTTATCAGGGAAATGCAAATCAAAACCACAATGCCATACCATCTGACTCCTCCAAGAATGGCCATAATTAAAAAATAAAAAAATTATAAATGTTGGCATGGATGTGGTGAAAAGGGAACACTGTTACACTGTTGGTGGGAGTATAAACTAGTAAAACCACTATGAAAAATTGTACACACATGCTTATAGCAGCACAATTCACAATTGTAAAAATATGGAACCAGCCTAAATGCCCATCAACCAACATGAGGATAAAGAAAATATGGTACATATATGTAATGGAATACTACTCAGCCATAAAAAGAAATAAAATAATGGCATTTGCAGCAAACTGGATGGAATTGGAGACCATCATTCTATGCGAAGTAACTCCGGAATGGAAAACCAATCAGTGTATATTCTCACTATAAGTGGAAGCTAAGCTACGAGGACACAAGGGCATAAGAATGATATAATGGACTTTGGAGACTTGGGGGGGAGAAAAAGGAGATGAGGGATGAAAGACTACACATTGGGTACAGTGTACACTGCTTGGGTGATGAGCACACCAAAATCTCAGAAATCACCATAAAAAAGCTTTTCCATGCAACCAAACACCACTTGTTCCCCCAAAACTATTGAAATAAAAATAAATAATAAATAATAACACTAAATGAGAATGGATTAAACAATCTAGTCAAAAGGCAAAGGCTGTCAGACCGGATTAAATGACAACATGATCCAGCCAGGTGCAGTGGCTCAATGCCTATAAACCCAGCACTTTGGGAGGCCGAGGCAGGAGGATCACTTGAGTTCAGGATTTTGAGGCTAGCCTGTGCAATATTGCAAGACACTGTCTCTATTAAAAATAGAAGAAAAGCAAACAAGCATGACCCAACTATATGTTCTCTATAGGAGACACACTTAGATTTGAAGACAAAAATACTGAAAGTAAAAGGATGGAAAAAGACATATCCTGACAGCAGCAATCACTGAAAAGCTATAGTAGTTAATGAGACAAAGTAAACTTGGAAACCAAAAATGTTATCAGAGACAAAAAGGGACATTCCATAATGAAAAATGGGCCAATCAATCTGGAAGATGGAACAACTGTAAACCTATGTGTACCTAACAATAGAGCACCAAAATATATGAAGCAAAAACCAACCAAAACAAAAACAGAAACTAAGAAATGAATAAATATTTTATAATTCCAGCTAATACCCCACTTTCAATAACAGAACAACCACACAAAAGATCAACAAGGAAACAGAAGACTTAATACTACAAACTAACAAGACCTAACAGATATTTATAGAACACTACCCAACAACAGAATATGCAATTCTTCCCAAATGCACAGAGGATATTCTCCAGGACAGAGCATATACTAGGCCATAAAACAAACCTTAATAAGTTGAAAAGGACATAAATAATACATTATATTATCCTACCATAATAGAATGACCTTAAACATGAATACCACCACCTATAGCTTATGGGACACAGCGATAGCGGTGCAGAGAAATTTATAGCTACAAATATCCATGTTAAAAAAAGAAGATGGCTGGGCACAGTGGGTCACACTTGTAATCCCAGCACTTTGGGAGGGGGAGGGTGGAGCAGATCTCAGGAATTTGAGACCAGCCTGGCAACAGGGCAAAAACCCTATCTCTACAAAAAATACAAAAATTAGCTGAGAAAGGTGACATGTGCCTGTAGTCTCAGCTAATCAGGAGGCTAAGGTGGAAGGATCACTTAAGCCCGAGGGGTCGAGGCTGCAGTGAGCTATGACTGTGTCACTCCAGTCTGGGTGACAGTGTCACTCCAGTCTGGGTGACAGTGAGACCCTGTTTCAAAAAAAAAAACAAAACAAAACTTCAAATCAATAACTTAATATTCAACCTAAGACAATGGAAAAAGAAGAGAAACTACTGTATGTCAATAAATTAGATAATTTAGAGAAAATGGACAAGCTCCTCAAAGATACAAACTACTGATACTGACTCAAGAAGAGACAACTTGAATATTCCTGTAACAAGAGACTGAATCAGTAAACAAAAAACTACCCACAAAGAAAAGCCCAGCCCCTGATGGCTTATAGAAGAGAGAACATTTCCTAATTTATTTTATAAAGCCTATATTATCATCATGCCAAAACCAGATAAAGATATCACAAGAAAGCTACTGATCAATATATCTTATAAGTATGGATGCAAAGATACTAAAACACAATACCAGCAAACCAAACCCAGCAACATATAAAAAGAACTATAAACCATGACCAACCAAGGGAGGCAGGAATTATAAACCTTGCATCCCTGTGGGATTTAACACAGGGATGCAAGTTTGGTTTAAGCACCAAAAAATAAACATAACCAATCTCATCAAAAGAAAATAAAATTCACATAATGATCTCAATACATGGAGAAAAAGCATTTGACAAAATTCAACACCCTTTCGTGAAAAAAGCACCCAGCAAACTAGGAATACAGAGAAGCTGTCTAAGTGTTAGTATGTTTGTAGATAAAAAGCATCTACAAAAAACCCACGGATTGAATGGAGAAAGACTGGATGCTTTTCCCTAAGACCAGAAGAAAGACAAGGATGTCTGTTCTTAATGATCCTAGTCAACATTGTAATGGTGGTGAAAATGAGGTTAAAAAACAAAAAGACATCCAGACTGGAAAGCAAGAAGTAAGACTATCACTATTCCTAGATGACATGATCTTGTATACTGAAAATCCTAAAGAATCTACTAATAACTATTAGACCTAATTAAATAAGTTCAGGAAGGTTATGGGATAAAAGATTAATTACAACTCAACTGTATTTCTATACATTTATAATAAACAATCTGAAAATAAAATTATAAAAATAATTCCATTCACAATAGCATTAAAAAGAATAAAACAGGAATAAATTTAACAAAAGAAGTACAAAACTCAGACTTATAAACTACAAAACATTGTTGAAAGAAATTAAGGAAGATCTAAATAAACAGAAAAGCATCCTGTCTCTGTGGATCAGAAGACTTAACACTGTTAAAATGGCAAAATTCCCCACTTTACAGATTTAATGCAATCCTTATCAAAAATCTCAGCTGATTTCCCCGTAGAAATTGACAAGTTGGTTCTAAAATTCATATGGAATTATTACAGAAGGACCAAGAATAGCCAAAACAATTCTACAAAATAAGAATAAAGTAGAAGGACTCATACTTCACAATATTAAAACTTACTACAAAGCAACACTAATCAAGACAGTGTGGTACTAGGACAAGGACAGACAGACAGATCAATGGCTAAAGGGTTTTCTTCCTGAGGTGATGAAAATGTTCCAAAATTAAGTGTGATGTTTGCATATGTCTAGGAATATGCCAGAACTACTGAACCGTATACCTTAAATGGATGAACTGGTATGGTATGTGAATTATATCTCAATATAGCATTAAAAAAATAATGCAGAGACAAGGGGATCTGAAGAAAAATATTTGAGTCTGATTTGGTTTATCAGATCATTAGAGAATCACAGAAACCCAGAGTTGGAAGGGTTCTACCTCTTACCCAATAAATGAATTCCTTCTATGACATCACTAATAAGTTCCTCTCTAGTAGTTTTCAATCAAATTACCTTTGCTGCCTCTATCTGCACATCACTTTTTCCATTGGAGCTGTAGCTCCAATGTCTAGAAGAGGACCCTGTTCTACCGACTTCCAGAAGCCTCAATAATTACTAGCTGACTGATGTCTTGCGTTCCAGCTACAAGAAAAGTCTTCCTTATAGGGGTCAAATTTTCACTGCTTAGAGTTTCTTCTCAGTGAACATAACTCTGTTCTCATAGAGGCAAAGAAGAGGGACTTCACATATACATGCCACATTTTAGGTATTTGATATTGCAAAGATCCCCTCTAAGTTTCTCAGCAAATTTTCTTTTTCTTTAACCATTGCTTTGGCCAAAAGCCTAGGAGTCATCTTTCTTCATTTTTTCTTACCCTTGATTCATAAGCTTTGTTGGGTATTCCTTCAAAATATATCTGGAATTAGACCTTTTTGTTTGAAACAGTTTCGCTCTTGTTGCCCAGGCTGGAGTGCAAAGGCTAGATCTTGGCTCACCACAACCTCCGCCTCCCGGGTTAAAGTGATACTCCTGCCTCAGCCTCCCAAGTAGCTGGGATTAGCTTCCCGAGTAGCTGGGATTACAGGCATGCACCACCACACCCAGCTAATTTTGTATTTTTAGTAGAGATGGGGTTTCTCCATGTTGGTCAGGCTGGTCTCGAACTCCCAACCTCAGGTGATCTGCCTGCCTTGGCCTCCCAAAGTGCTGGGACTACAGGCATGAGCCACCGTGCCTGGCCTAGACCCCCTTTTTTTTTTCCCCCTGACCTCCTCTACTACAACAACCCTCATCCAAAACAGTATCATTCTCTTGGATTACTACAATTTTCTCTAGTGACTTCCTTGCTTCCACTCTTGACTCCCTGTTTGCTTCATAGCTGCCAAAATAGTGTTCCTAATATTGCAAAACAGGTAAGAGCATTCCCATAATACCTAAAAATAAAACCTGCAGTTTGTAGTACGGCTTGCAAGCCACTCCATCATTTAGCCTTGGGCTTCCTCTCCAATTGTATTTCCTACCACTCTCCCCTTTGCTTGCTAATGCTCCAGCTGATCTGCTTATAATTCCAGAAACAAACCATATGCTCTCATTTCAGGACCTATGCACTTGGTGTTTCTTCAGCCTGAAATACTCTTTCTTCATTTTGCATGACTTACTGCCTTAGGTCTCTGCTCAAATATTATCCCCTTAGACAGAATTTCTAAGAAGGCTATAAGTAAATCAGCATCCGCCTCCCCTCCAGCTGCCATTCTCTATCTCATGCTCTGCTTTTTCTTCAAAGCGCTTATGATCCATGACATCATGGGCATTTTTTATATCAGCCTTTTCTGCATAACAAACCACCCCAAAACTTAGTGGCTAAAAGCAACAATGTTCTTTTTATTTCTCACTTTTCTGTGGATTGGCAGGGTGGTTCTTCTGAGCTGGGTGGTCCAGGATGGCCTCATTAGGGCTTAAGCTGGGACAGCTAGGCCTCTCTCTACTTGGTCTTTCATCCTTCAGGTGGACAGCTTCGTCTTCTTCACTTGGTGGTCTCAAGGATCTAAGAAGGTAAGAGCTGAAGCTGCAATGCTTTGTGAGGCCTAGGCTCAGAAATCACATAATGTCATTTTTTGCTATATTCTATTGGTCAAAGCAAATGACAAAGGCCAGCCTGAACACAAAGGGTGAAAAATCAGACCACCTCTTGATGGAGGAGCTATGAAGAATCTGCGGCCATTTTTAAACTACCAATTACCTATCTACTATTGTCTCTCACAGTGGAATATAAGATTCCTAACAGCAAGGCCTTCGGTTATCTTCTTCAGTATCTAGTGCATTATCTGGCTTACATTAAGTACTCAATACATTTTGTTGAATGAATAATTGCTCATATGACATTGTTTCCAGACACTTCATGATCCTATTCAATTTCCTCTGAATATGTGATTTGTCAGTATCCTTAAAAAATCTGGGATCCAGAAACAGACACAAAATTCTAGATAAGATCTAAATGCCTAGCTCAGTACAGCTGGATAAATGTTAATTGAATCAATGCATAACAAATAAACACAGAGGACTGCAGTAATATTTGGTCTTTAGTAAAGATACTATGTGTCCTTTATGCAGCTTAGGACCACATTAAAATTTTAGCAGCTTTTATGCTATTTAATCTTATAGGCCTTGAGATCAAATGCATGTCCTACGGCTCTTTTCCACATGAAACACTGTCAAATCTCTGTCCCATAATTATACAATTGACTTTTGAGACTTAAAACATTATATTTATTCCCCCAACATTTAATCTCTTCTAAATCATCACCTTCTCTAGTTGATCATTACCATTGGCTAAAAACTATTCAAGCTTTTATAATTAAAAAACAAAAGTAAAAAGCAAAAGAAAACAGAAAATATAAATTTTTCTCTTAATGACTCATCCCTCTCTTGCAGATACTATTCCACTTCTCTCCTTCTCTTCCTCACAAAACTTCTCAAAATAGCTGTGTATATAAGCTAACTCAACTTCCGTATCTTTTCACTCCTTAGCCCAGCACCAATTAAAACTGTTTAAGGTCATCAAAGTCTTCCAATGTGGAAAAAAATACTCTGGACCCTCCTCTCTATCCTTATTTTAATGGTTCTCACAGCAGCATCCAGCCCAGTTTATCACTTGGTTTCCTTAAATATATTCCTGTCTTAGCTTCTATGGTATCATTTTCTCCTTACATTTTTTTCCTTCTGTCTCCTTTGATGATTTCCTGTTTATTAACTTGATCTATACGTGTTTGGTTCCTTAGACCTGGATGTTCCGGTTTTTTCCCTCCTATTTCTATCCTTACTTTCTCTTCTCATGACCTCTTAAAGTTGGTTTCAACACCATCTTAAGTTGATGATTCTTAAGTCCAGTCTGCTTCTCTGAACTCTAGAGTCATTTATTCAATTCCTATTCTCCATTCCCACTTGGACAATCTACTGACTAATTCATTTAACATCAAGACAATATTTTTTTTTCTCCTAAACCTGTTTACAATCCACTTGTCCACTCTAGATCATCCCCATTTCGGTAAATAGCTCCACCATCTACCTAATTTTTTGACTCAGAAATCAAGGGGAAATACTAAATGTCCTGTGTCAAATCAAGTGGCAGCAACTGTTGCTTCTATTTCTAAAACATATCTCAAATTCACTTTGTCTCCATCCTAAACTAGGTCATCATTATTTCTCACTCAGATTACCCTACCAGCCTCCTAGATGACCGGCTAGTCAATTCATTTGTCATACTGTCTCAAAAGTAACTTTCTTTACTTTTGTTTTTGGTTATGATGGAGTAGTACGTTAGATGCTCACATTGAAAGCAACTTAAAAAAAGCCAGACAAAATTCACAACAAAAATGAAACCACTACTAAAAAACCCCACCTCTTGAACTAGTCTTATAGAGAAACTTCTAAGAAAACATGACTTGAGGGTCCAAAGATTCCGGAAGGGGAGGAAACTTAGAGAGGTAAAATGACATTCTGAAATTGCTTTTTCCCTTAGATTATTTGACGATGCTTGGTGTAAGGCAAGAAATTAAAAGTATGGGCAAAAGACACAAGAAGGCTGCTGCTGGGGCAGGCAAGGTATCACAAGCTGCTAAGACAAAAACTGTAGACTCAAAGATTTAGAACTCAACTGACAAAGGCAAGCTTGAAAATAGAGCCTGATACACAGCTGATTTTTCCCTCTAAGTACATACCAAATTCTGAACTTGTACAGGGTAGAAGCAAAATAGAAAGTTTCTGAAAAAAGCAAGAAGCTTCTGAAAAGCATAGTAAAGTTTTTGGAAGTTTCAAAATGCTAAGGAGACTGTGATTAGAGATCAGAACCTTCCAGGCATAGGAACCCCACTGAACACCCCAGAAACCCGGCTGGAACCCGTAGAGCAGTGGTTCTCAAACATTAGTGTACATTAGAATCAACTGGAGGGCTTCGTAAAACACAAAATGCTGGGCCCCAACCACAGGGTTTCTGATTAAGTAGGTCTAGGGTAGAACCCAAGAGTTTGCATGTCTAACAAATGCCCAGGGGAAGCTGCTGACAGTGTGGGGACCACATCTTTAGAAATACTGATAAAATGAAATACATCAACACTTGGATGATTTGTAACTCTCAGTGAAGCAGTATTCCCCAAATGACCAATGAATGATGTTACAAAATCACAGATGGGAAAAAAGAAAATTCAAAGTAAAAGATAGACCAATGGATTTTAATATAAGAGACTTTGAAAGTTCATTGGCATGGTTTCAGGTTCCACAATGCAACTAATCTTTAAGAAACTACCACTTGTTGAGTTCTGGTTTAGCAGCAATGAAGAATATCTGCAATTATCTGAAAAGATGAATAAAATATTATTTCCTTTCCCAACTACTCATTTGTGTGAAGTCGTATTTTCTTCATACATTTAAACAAAACAATGTATCACAAGAGAATAAATGTAGAGGTTGATATAAGTATCAGGGTACTTTCTGTTAAGCCAGACATTAAAAGAGAGGTGCAAAAAGGTAAAACAATGTCACTTTACTCATTAGTCTTCTCAAATTTTATTGTGGAAAAGACAAATTTTTATAAAGATTATAATATGACAAGTTTAATATTTTAAAATGAATTAATAGGTAAATATATTTAAACTTGCTCAGTTTTAGGCCAACACAGTGGCTCATGCCTGTAATCCCAGCACTTTGAGAGGCCAGCGTGGGAGGACTGCTTGAGTCCATGAGTTCGGGACCTGGGCAACACAGTGAGATTCCATCTCTACAAAGATAAAAATAAAAAATTAGCTGGGTATGTTGGCACACGCCTATTGTCCCAAGTACTTGAGAGGCTGGGGTGAGACGATTGCTTGAGTCTGAGAAGCCGAGGCTGAAGTGAGCTGTGATCACACCACTGCACTCCAGCCTGGGCAATGGAACAAGACCCTGTCTCAACGAAAACAAAGAAAAAGAAAACAATTACTCAGTGTTAATTTCTATTATTGTAAATACTCACAGAATCCATATAAAGTCTTTTTTGGTATGAGACAAAAAAGTTTGAAAACTGTTGCTTTCATACAAAATGTAGGGCACTTAAAAAATTTACTTTGCATACAAACAGAAGTCCTGAAATCCAAATAACTATGAGTAATATATTTAAGAAAACAGAGGAAAGACGGGAAAGATACATAAAATTATAGAGAATTTCACAGAGAATTGGATTTCATAAAAAAAGAATCAACTGGCAATTTTAGAAATGAAATTAAGAGCTTAATAGATAGTTAAGACAGTGTAGAAGAAAGAACAATGAACTGGAAAAAACTAATAGTCCCAGTATTACTTGAGAAGTGGCCAAAGTAATATTTTATTTCAGACTGTAGTAAGTCAAGAAAGTATGCTGTAGTTTTTTCTGTTTTGTTTTGTTTTGGTTTTTGAGATGGATTCTCGCTCCGTCGTCTGTCGCCCAGGCTGGAGTGCGGTGGAGCAATCTCAGCTCACTGCAAGCTCCACCTCCCGGGTTCACATCATTCTCCTGCCTCGGCCTCCCGAGTAGGTGGGACTACAGGCACCCGCCACCACGTCCAGCTAATTTTGTTTGTATTTTTTTTGGTAGACACAGGGTTTCACGGTGTTAGCCAGGATGGTCTCGATCTCCTGACCTCGTGATCTGCCCACCTCGGCCTCCCAAAGTGCCAGGATTATAGGTGTGAGCCACCTCGCCCAGCCAGTATGCTGTATTCTTTGGACAGTCACTGAAGAAATTGTTTTGTTTTGTTTTCTCTGAGGCAGGGTTTCACTCTGTCACCTAGGCTGGAGTACAGTAGCATGATCATAGCTCACGGTAGCCTCCATCTCCCAGGCTTAAGCAATCCTCCCACCTCAGCGTTACAAGTAGCTGGGACAAATGGCATGTGCCACGATGTCCAGATAATTTTTTAAAAATTTTACTAGAGAAAGGGTCTTGCTATGTTGCCCAGGCTGGTCTTGAATTCCACAGTCCAATCAATCCTCTTGCCCAGGCCTCTCAAAATAAATTGTCTTTTTAAAAAAGGTATCTATCAAGTTATTAAAGAAAAAATTATAAAATTTTAAAAAAACTGAACCAACTAAAAGTCAAGGAATAGAAAAAGGAATATAGGTGAGTCAAATAGAAAACCAAAAGTAACATGTTTTATACATAAATATATATACACACACACACAACACACACACACATACACACACACACAGCCAACATATATATGTGCGTGTGTGTATGTATATATTCAAATACCAGTAACTACATTAAATGTAAAAGGACTAAATAGTTACATTAAAAGTCTAAAATTGTCACATTCAAGGAAAACTGCATGCTGCTTGGAAGAGACAAACCAACAAGAGAAATACAAAAAGGCTGAAAATAAAAAGATGGAAAAAAGACATACCAGGTAAACACTAACCAAAGGAAAGCTGGTACAGCTATACATATTTTCGATAAGGTAGGCTTTATGGCAAAAAGCACTACTATAAACAAAGAGAGATATTTAAAACAAGGGAGAAATCCATATGTAATATATAACAATCCTAAATCATTTGCCCCCAAAATCCTTTTCACCATAAACAAACAAAAATCTAAATGAAGAAACAGACAAATCCACAATCACTGTAGGAGGTTTTACCCCTATCTTAACAGATAATGGAGTAGGCAGACATGAAATAGTAAGAATGAAGAAGTTCTCAACAATACAGTCAACAAACTTTACTCACATATCTAGAACACTGCTTAACTGCAGAATACACACTCTGTTCAAGTGATCACAAATTTTTCCCAAAATTGACGATATGCTAGATCACTGAAATCAGAGTATGTTCTCTTCCCAAATGGAATTAAGCTAGAAATCAATACTATAGAGATAACTACAAAATCCTCTATTGTTCAAAAATGAGGGAATGCATGTCAAATAACACACAGGTCAAAGAAAGAAATCATAATGAAAATTATAGTATTTTGAACTGAATGACAGCTGAAACCAGTGATCTGAATATTCATTTCAAAAAATTAGAAAAAGAACAGCAAATTAAACCCAAAGATAGTGGAAGGAATGAAATAATAATGATGCAAAAATTTATTTTATAAATAGAGATCAATAAAATAAGAGATGATATAAATAAATTACTAATATTGGGAATAAAAATGTGGCTTAACTCTGTAATTACAAACATTACCAAGGTAATAAGAAGATACTATGAACTGACTTGTAACAATAGACCTGAAATTTTAGGGGAAATGAACAAATTCCTAAGAAAAAAACCTAACAAAAACGATATTAGGGAGAAATGAAAGATGTGAAAGAAATGTGTATCTTTTAAATGAACTGAATTGGCCTGGTGCAGTGGCTCACGCCTATAATCCCAGCACTTTGAGAGGCCAAGGCAGGCGGAACACTTGAGGTCAGGAGTTCATGACCAGCCTGGCCAACATGGTGAAATGCCATCTCAACTAAATCTACAAAAATTAGCCGGGCTTGGTGGCACACACCTGTAGACCCAGCTACTCGGGAGGCTGAGGCAGGACAATCACTTGAACTCAGGAGGTGGAGGTTGCAGTGAGCAGAGATCGTGCCACTGCACTCCAGCCTGGGCAACAGAGGAAGATTCCATCTCAAAAAAAAAAAAAAAGAAGAAGAAATAAAAATAAAATAAATAAATTGAATCAGTAATTTTAAACCTTCCCACAAAGAAGTCTCCAAGCCCAGATGGCTTCATTTGTGAACTCTTACAAATACTTAGAAATAAGATTAATGGGAGGCCAAGGCGGGTGGATCAGGAGGTCAGGAGATCGAGACCATACTGGCTCACACAGTGAAACCCCGTCTCCACTAAAAATACAAAAACATTAGCCAGGCATGGTGGCGGGCGCCTGTAGTCCCAGCTACTCAGGAAGCTGTGGCAGGAGAATGGCGAGAACCCGGGAGGCGGAGCTTGCAGTGAGCCAAGATTGTGCCACTGCACTCCAGCCTGGGCGACAAAGCAAGACTCCATATCAGAAAAAAAAAAAAAAAGAAAAGAAATAACACTAATCGGCCGGGCGCGGTGGCTCAAGCCTGTAATCCCAGCACTTTGGGAGGCCGAGGCGGGCGGATCACAAGGTCAGGAGATCGAGACCACAGTGAAACCCCGTCTCTACTAAAAATACAAAAAATCAGCCGGGCGCGGTGGCGGGCGCCTGTAGTCCCAGCTACTCAGGAGGCTGAGGCAGGAGAATGGCGTGAACCCGGGAGGCGGAGCTTGCAGTGAGCCGAGATCGCGCCACTGCACTCCAGCCTGGGCAACAGCGTGAGACTCCGTCTCAAAAAAAAAAAAAAAAGAAAAGAAATAACACTAATCTTACACAAATACTCAGAAAGTAAAGAATGCTGCCCAATTTCTTTTTAAGAGGCCAGAGTTTCTTGATAACAATATTTATCAACTTTCAAAAAAGGGCAAAATAAACAGTTAATTTTTTTCACAAACAGAGGCAAAATTTTCCCCTTTAATTTATGCCCTGTATAGGAAATCTTTGCCTGTGTTTTTTTTAATATGGAAGTTTGTTTTACCTTTCACATTTAGGTTTGTTAAATTAAATAAGCAGGATGTCATCAGCCTGGGGCTGTCTCTGTGTCTCTGTACTTGGTTCCTACATAATGAACTACAACCGAACTTAGTGCTTACACAAACTGAAACCCAACTTAGAAGTATAACACACACACAGTTTCAGCTGATCACAAGCAGCCAACTCATCACACCATGCTCAAACAAGGCAAATGCTTCACCATACCATGTCCATGCCAAATAAGGCAGATGCCTAGCTGAAGCCAATCAGGTGATTCTCCGCTTTGCTTTTGTATCTGGCCTATGAAAGCTTGCTGCTCATGCTGTTAAGGGAGTCCTCTGAACCTTTTCTGGTTCTGAGTGCTGCCCAATTCATGAATCATTCCTTGCTCAAATAAACTCTGCTAAATTTGTCTGAAGTTTTTCTTTTAACAGGTTATAATCCATTAAGAATTAATTTTGCATATGGCATCACATGATTCATTTTTCCCATATGCATATATGGACAGATTGGTGTCACTGCCTTGACTAATGTTAAGACACCACCAGTTTTACCCACCAATATTTTTACACCATCAGAGAAAAGGTTGGCAAAGTGAAAAAGGAATACAGTTATGATTTGTGCACTTTTCTGCCCATATATTATACTTCAATAAAAAGTATACTTAAAAATTTAAAAAGTGGAGTTTGAGGATGAAAGGAAAACGACCTCTTAAAAAGTATACTGAATTGTATCACTCTAGTGCTTAAAAGCTGACAGTAACTTCCCTTTGCATTTAGAACGAAGTTGAAATCTTATATAGAACTTACAGTATTTCATTATCATAATACATATCTAGTTTCAAAAATCTGGTTACCACTTTACCTCATGCTATCTTTCCTCTTGCCTATTATATTTCTATCACACTAATTTTCCTTCAGGTCTTTCAGCACACTAAATTCTTTCCTCCCTCAGAGGCTTTGCACGTTAAGCCCCTTTACTTTCTTTACCACTTTTCACACAGCTAGCTCTTTCTCATCCTAAGTGTCCTCACAGAGGTTTTCCCAGTCATCCTATGTAAAGTTGCCTCTCTCCTACGTTTTATATCTTAGCTCATACTTTTTATTGCCTTGCTACCACTTGAAATAGGTTTACTTATTTTTTTGTCTGCTCCTCCATTAGAATGCATGCTGCCATGGGGACAGAGATCTAACTGTCTTGTTGAAGTTGTCTTAAGATTTAGCACAATGCCTGCCACATAGTAGGTGCTAAATAAATAATTTTTGAATAAATGGAAGATCAGTGTCAGGTTGTTTCCTGTCAATCTAATCTAAGAAATTATTTAATATATTAGTTATCACTCCCAATTCTGTTTTACCTACCGATTGTTTGCCTTGTTTTTATCTATTTGTTTATTCATTTACTCACCAAAAAAAATTATGAATTTAGAGTTTATGATGTGTCAGCCATAAGTTATGAAGAATAAGCTATGTTCTTTACTTTTAAGGATCTCAGCATTTATCAAGGAAAATCAATGCATGATTAAAACCAAATTATCTCTTCACCAAAAAAATTAGTTAACACAAAGGTTTAAATCTAAAATGTTGAAATGAAGGGAAAAGATGAATGCTCCAAAACAAAGAGTCTACTAAATCTATCAAAAAAAAAAAAAAAAAACAAGCTCATTAGGCATCGCCTTTTCTTAGTGAATCCATGTTGACTCTTGGTGATCACCTCTTTCTTTTTCTAAATATTTAGAACACGTTTTTAATGTCATGCACTGTAAGAAATTATAATATATTATTACCAGGACTTCAAACAAAAATTAGCTTCTTTTATAGTGAGAGTAATTAGAGAAAATCCATTCAACAGCATAATTACTTTGACTTGTTTTTAATCCCAATATTTAATTTAATTTTGACTTAAACACTCTAATAAGGAAGTGTGAGAATACTGTGTGTTTATTGAAAGGCATATGAGTGGGAAAAGGTTGAGAATCTCCCCACTGCAGGCAGACAGATTTCATCTAAATACAAGAAAGAACTTTCTAGTAGTTAGAGCTGTTCACCAGTAGAGCAAGCTGCCTTGTGAACAGGAAGCTCTTAATCACTAAAAGTCTTGAAGGAGAGCTAAAAGGACATTTTCCCCGGGACAGAGCAGAAAGTCCAGATTTAGGAGGCAGCATTGATTAGATCAGCACCTCTCAAGCTACAGCAAAGGAGTACTTTTTAAACGTTTTAAACATTTCCAATCTGTAGTGGACCGATACTTTTACACAGTATGAAAGTATCACACATTTGGGTATCATGGTGATGTTATAAAGCTTTCTAAATGTTTACTTCTGATTTCTGTTTTTAACTTGCACAAACTGGCCTGGCAAGAATAGGCAGAATACACATTGATTAAGACTGCATTAGACAGCCTATAAGAAATCTCTGAGCAATCTGTCCTCTCCCCTTCTATATTCACTATGCATTACTGTAAAACCACTCATTTCATAACCACCAACCTCTTTCTTCATCAATTTAAGAAAAGCAGTCTAAAAGATATTAGCCTTGAAAGCATTAGATCAAGGACCTGAGATGTTTTTACTACATCAATTTTTTATCTCACTACATTGAAAAAGAAAAATTTCCTTTTTACCAAAATACATCTGAATGCTTATTTAAAACTAATTACAAAGATTTATTTTCAGCCATTTCCCACACCCAATTTTCTGGTGTCACTTTCTTTGCACAGCTGATAATGAAATGTGTAACAAATTATAGTCGGTCACACATGTGAAATTCCAAACTTGTCCTATCAGCTGGTAGCAAAACCAACCAAAAAGTTACTTGGGGGTGGGGTGGGGAAACATATTCATGAATTCAGAAGCACTAGAAATGAGATTTAAGTATTTCCAACTACCTATAATACCCAGTGGTGACCTGGCCCAAGTAAGTATGTTGAAGGATTCTAAGAAGAAGAAACAAAATTAAGAGCTGCCCATTCTCATACTTCCCCAAATACTCTTGGATTTCTCTTTCCAAAGGCAATGAGGCATTTTTGAAAATCTGTTGTCTTCCCATTGAAAACAAACCAATCTTCCTTCTCAAAAGATAATTTTCAGGTTTATGAGCTATCATCTCCCAACTCCATCAAAGACAGAAGTTCCAACATTCCTATCACACTACACTTCTGCTAGAGCAGGAGTTCCTAACTGTGACTATATGGATGGGTTTTAGGAAGTGCATGAACTTTCTGAAACTCCAAATGTTTTTAAATTTTGGGTGAATGAGCAGTTATATGGAAAAAAGGTCCACAGTTGTCAATATATTCTTAAGAAGGTACAACAATCCAAAAAAAAAAAAAAAGGCATTTTTCTCATGTTAAAAATCTGATCTGAACAGAAACATAGGGTACAGCCTCTGCATTAATTGAACAGGCATAAAAGGTTATTAAATAATGCAAATAAAAATGACTTTAGAAATAAAACTCATATTTGGAGTTAAAGGAGTATTCGAGGCCACAATGCTGGCTAGAAGGTAGAAGCCAAAGAAAAATACTGACCTCTCGCTCCCAAGTCCATTCTTTCACACCCAGCTACCCACACAGGGCCAGACTAAAGGATATTAGTAAGCCCACTACAGTCAACAATCCCACCTCGAATAAATATACCATCTCAAAATAAATCAAGTAATTCTTTAAATACTACTGGCTCATAAGATAGACAAACATTTTCTTTTTTACTACAATTATCTAAAAATACATATTGTTAGATACATTTTAGAACTTGGTTCCTTGCCAGTGGGCACAATCAACAACTTGTCAATCATCGGAAAGACAGACAGGAGTGCTTGACCCTACTGCAGTCAATCAGAGAAGGGTATTCACTTGCCCTGGAAGGAACAGGGACTGTTTAGGAAACAGAGGGCTTCAAGGAGGCACTTCAACACATTTCTTTCTTAGCCAATTACTCCAAAAGCCCACAATGCAAAGTAAATTAACCGAGTGAATCTTTCAGTAACTGTTGAAACTGTTTAGAAATTTTTAGCAAAACCTCTTTTCAAAGTTTATTCTCATGTTTATTCACACTAAAGAACAGTAAGTGCAAAAACCAACAGAGATGATGCTCAGCGAAAAGAATTTTTATGGTAAGTAATTAAGTGAGAAAGCTGAAAAGGAATGCCTTATTTTGGTATTGGTTAGGATGGAGAGTAATCCAAAATTTGTTTTTAATTTTTTTTTTGAAATAATTAGAAAACTGAAAGTCTGTAAATAAGAATCCAAAAAACCCTTCACTCTCCTCCCTCACCCCCCTTTGACTTCTGAAATACAGTGTAACTTTCTACCATCTGTTATTTTAAAGCAGAAACAGCAATGAACATATGGGCTTTCTCTCTCAAGCAGCTGTAGTGTAGTTAAAGTTATAATAATTGTCTTTCTGTAAGATAAATTTACATTAAAAACCTGGCCAGTTAAAAACAAATGGCTCGGCCTCAGAGTCTTCCAGAATAAAATTAAGAAATTCAGAATCATCTATGACATATTACATTCACAGATTTGGAGGAAATCCTCTAACTCTTGTGCTTTTACATTTAAGGTTAAATAAATATAACTTGTTATGCCCAAATCAGTTCATAACTCATGTTTTTTATTTTTCTTGATCAAAATGGTAGGTGCATCACATGGGTTCGGGAAGTCATATATAAAAACCAGCAACTAAGTTCTTGAAAACAGATAATATAAATCTACTTGTGTGAATCACTCCAATCTAAATGCTCTTCTATGAGAAAAAAAAAATCACAATACATGTGGCACACAAACTTCCATCTCAACTACATATCATTTATAATGACTTTAAGTAATCTGAAAGGAATTCACAGCATATTTTGATATACATGTTATGAAAAACAGGAATTCTACTTACCTTTATCTGGGTGATTCAAAATCATGATTCTCTTATGAGCTGTTCTAATCCTAGCCTTGCCAGCAGATGGGCTGTAAAAAGAAATTAAAGTGCTTATAATAAATAGTGACAAATACAGATTATAAATTAACGGTTTATATGGGTTTCAAGAAACTAAAACTTAATGAGAATTTCACCATCTTGTGGACAAATATGAAATTACAGCTTTCCACTTAATTCTACTAACCATCAAAATAAATCATTGATTCAATGTTACATGTGTTTTTCTTTAGTCCTTTGTAATGCCAGTCCTTATTCTCAATTTAAAAAACAAAACAATATATAGGTTAGGGGAGTCAGCATCTGCAGACAACACTGTAAGTTTGAAAACTTACGCTTCTAAGTTATTTGGGGGGAAGGCAGTATATATGGTATAGTAGAAAAGTATTTGGATTCCAGAGGTACACTGCTGGACTTTCCCCACGCCCCCACCCTCTGAGAAGGAGTCTTGCTCTGTCACCCAGGCTGGAGTGCAGTTGCATGATCTCAGCTCACTGCAACCTCCGCCTCCCGGGTTCAAGCAATTCTCCTGCCTCAGCCTCCCGAGTAGCTGAGATTACAGATGCGCACCACCCCACCCGGCTAATTTTTGTATTTTAGTAGAGATGGGGTTTTATCATGTTGTCCAGGCTGGTCTCGAACTCCTGACCTCGTGATCTGCGCAACTCGGCCTCCCAAAGTGCTAGGATTAAAGGTGTGAGCCACCGTGCCTGACCCACTGCTGGATTTTAATCCCAGCATTGATATTTAAGATTGGGTAAACTTGATCAAATTTTTATCTTCCTGGTGCTTCAGTTTCCTCATTGTAAAACAGGGCTAGAGCAACTACAAGGATTAAATGAGTTAATGCCTACGAAGTGTTAAAACAGTACCTGGAATGTAGCAAGTGCTTCATTATAGTTATCTTTTATCTTTACAAAGGATCTCAAAACTCTTTATATCTCATAGTTGTTTAGCTTTGTGGGAAAAAACCCACAGGAAAAGCTTGGCTGTTAAAGCCTATGCAGTAAACAAAAATTAAAGTAGATAATTAAATAATCCTAAAATTATTTGGGTAGAACCCAATTTATCCAGTATTGGAAATGTTGCTCATTAGTACATTTTCTAGGCAAGGAAAAAAAATTAACACTAACAACAACAAAATCCTACTACTGCTACTTAATAGCTATACTATCTTGTTTAAGCTACTTAACTTTTTTGAGTCTCAAATGGGGATAATAATAGTTGACTTAAAGCACAGGGCAATTATTGTAAAGCTCAAAATAATTTAATTTGCATGGATGAACCACAACATAACAGTTAAAAGCATGTACAGATTCTACTATTTATTAGCTGTGAAAGTTTGTTTTGCTTAAACTGAGTTGCAATTTTCTCAAATGTAGCATACATGTAATAAAACCTACTACCTCCCAGGTTTATTTTAAAGATAAATTAGATAATATAAGTAAAAAGATTAACATAACCTAGCACACATGAAAATAAAGGATGCTTATGAGAATGTATTAGATATCTCCTGTGTTTGGAAAATAAAGTGTGAATAACCTAATTTAACATTTCTTGGATGGCTCGCAGCATTGTCATTACCACCGATAAAACTCTCAAGGTCTGCAGATGTTTGCTTGTCCTCCTACTAAATAGACCTAGAATGTTATTCGTTTAAGTTCCATTTTGAACAGTGCCTCCCCCATGCTGTTACTGGTCAATCCTTGATTCTGCTATTGTTCTAGTCTTTGGAAGTTCCTTGCTAGTTACTTGCTACCTCTAATCCGTGGGTAAGTGACAGATCACCAAGCACATTAAAATGCACTATGAATTGCTGAGTAAGCACATAACATAGTCTTCCATGAGTAAAATGAATTAAATATTTTCCTAGAAGGACTTAAGAGTATTCCTTTTGGCTGTTTACCTACGTCTTTCAGGCAGCATTCTAAACTTACTTTTTGGCTTGTGGGTATCTCCCAGATAGACAATTAAACATTGTCTGGTTAAAAGACTACTGAATTTTGAGAAAGTAACTGTTAAACATCATACCAGATGTATGAACACTACACTGTTTAACTGCCTATTAAGAAATAAAAAACATATTACATTGAAATATTATAGTTCAATGATTTCGAGTTCTGTGGCTAATCTACATTTATCACCTCCTTTTTTTTTTTGCTACACAGGTGCTCTGTAGCACGTCTTGCCTTTATTATTCATGTTTTCTAGCTGTTCTGTATGTATTTGGCATGTCGTGTTAGGTAGATTCTAAATAACTTTAGGGCTGAAGCTATGATTTGTTTCTTAAAACAGAACTTAGGATTGCATACAATGCAGGTGCTTATTAATGCATTTTACATCACCCTCCAAAAATGACTATAAAAGGTAAACTCCTGAAAAGAATACTCCATATTAGTAAATACTAACATTATAAAGGATTACTATGCAAATAATTTTAAAGTAAAAAAGGGGTAGCTCTAAAAACCTTATTTCATAAAGCTCATCACCATGTGGCCCTCTAAATAATGAAGATCAAAGTTCAGTAAAACTCAAATTTCATATACACAACACACACACACACACACATATATACGTCTCTGTCAAATTTCCTTGATAATCAAGTACAATGCTATGGAAATCAGTCCACATGGTTTTGCACATAAAATTCCATAAAGTATTATGCATACTGAGGTACACCAACCACTGAACTAAAGTAAACACAAGGAAGGAAAGTTCATATGCACAAGTATGGCATTCAAAACACTCTGCCTTTAAGATAATAATGATCAAACTCCTAATGGTGAGCTTGGGAAATGAGACCTATTCTGCTTTGCGGGCAGTGTTTATTTCCTTTTAGTTATTATTGTATTAAGTCTCTTGGACCTTAATACATTTTAATATTAATACATGCTTGTTGCTGTAAGGATTAAACAACATGAGAGAGGCCTAGTTTTTAAGTTTAGTATAAAAATTAGGCTGGGCGCGGTGGCTGAAGCCTGTAATCCCAGCACTTTGGGAGGCCGAGGCGGGCGGATCACGAGGTCAGGAGATCAAGACCATCCTGGCTAACACGGTGAAACCCCGTCTCTACTAAAAAAAAAAAATACAAAAAACTAGCCGGGCGAGGTGGCGGGCGCCCGTAGTCCCAGCTACTCGGGAGGCTGAGGCAGGAGAATGGCGTGAACCCGGGAGGCAGAGCTTGCAGTGAGCTGAGATCCGGCCACTGCACTCCAGCCCGGGCGGCAGAGCAAGACTCCGTCTCAAAAAAAAAAAAAAAAAATTAAATGTAGCTATGATGATATACCTCCAGTATACACAACTTCATTATGAAGCTGAAAATTTAACTTTAAATATGATGTTACCCAGACCAGAGATTTCAAACGGCTCCCTAGAATGCACCTGGCTGGCAGTGGGGATATGTGGAGTGGTGTTCTTGGACCTTGTAGCAAATGGAGCAGTTTTGGTTTCGTCTTTTTTTTTCACGACTGAGCTTCTGAGTAACATATAGTGATATGGTTTGGCTCTGTCTCCACCCAAATCTCATCTTGAATTATAACTCCGATAATCCCTGCATGTCATGGTAGGGGAACCGGTGGGAGGTAACCAAATGACGGCGGCTGGTTTTTCCTGTGCTGTTCTCATGATAGTGACTAAGTCGCACAAGATCTGATGATTTTATAAAGGGCAATTCCCCTGCACATGCTCTCTTGCCTGCTGCCACTATGTAAGATGTGCCTTTGCTCCTCCTTGCCTTCTGCCATAACTGAGGCCTCCCCAGCTATGTGGAACTATGAGTCCATTAAACCTCTTTTTCCTTATAAATTACCCAGTCTTGGGTATTTCTTCATAGCAGTGTGAGAATGGATTAATATAGTTTATATAAACAGAGTTCCACAAAAGTTTTTAGAAAGCTTAGAAATCTTAAATGCACTGGGCGTGGTGGCTCACGCCTGTAATTCCAGCACTTTGGGAGGCCGAGGCGGGTGGATCACAAGGTCAGGAGATGGAGACCATCCTGCTAACATGAAACTCTACTAAAAATACAAAAAATTAGCCGGGCGTGGTGGCGGGCGCCTATAGTCCCAGCTACTTGGGAGACTGAGGCAGGAGAATGGCGTGAACCCGGGAGACGGAGCTTGCAGTGAGCAGACATCGTGCCAGTGCACCCCAGCCGGGGCGACAGAGCAAGACTCCGTCTCGGGAAAAAAAAAAAAAACATAAATGTGCATCATTTCAGACAATATACAATGTTGTTGATAGGTTCTTAAAAACTGTGATTTTAAGCACAATAATGTATGGCAGGTCCCTGAATAATGTCATTTCCTTCAACATCCTTTCTTTGTAACATAGATGGAAAAAAAAATTGGTTTCATTATAGTCATTTTGTTTAAAGTCACAGTTTACAAGAACCCATGGGTGATACTAAGTGAGGACTTACTATACCAGGTATAAAAACAATTTTCCTGGGCAGCTTTGTAAAATAATTCAGGCTTTTTGTTACAGACATCAGTTATAGTGCAGGACACTACTCTCTTGCAAGGAAAAACATAAGGCAAAGACTCAAATATGCATTTCAATAAACAATTCTCATTATATGTAATATGTCAGAATGTACAGAATCATCTAGTACACACAGAGCATTCTGAAAATAGGTGACCCAAAGGATCAGCTCCGTTTCACCTTCACCTGCCTGTTACAGAGTCTACATAGCTGAGAATCAAGGATCACAGAAAATGGAACCATAGCAATATACTCGCATCTTAAATCATCTTGTCATAATCAACATTGCCTGACTGAAAAGAAAGGGCTAGATGAAAGCAGATAAGTTTTATTCACCTTTCCACTTAATGTGTTAGGGCAAATGTCTAGCTTCTGCATTCGTGACAGACATGGAAAGAAACAGGAGCCAAATTTTTTTCAGCACCTGATATTTGGTAGGTATTATATACAAAGGTATCATCATATCATTCTTATATTGTTCCCACAATGCAGAATATTATTAATCTCAATTCAAAAATGAAGAAGTCAAAGTATAGAAAAGCTAAAAACAAAACAAAACAAAAATGCTTGACCAAGATCATACAGGGCAATGCCTAAGCGACAGAATCAGGGGAAGAATCTGCTTTGCTTGGCTAACATTTGTTGAGTAGTTAGTAAGTACCATGTGTTGCAGACACATGTTCACTGTGGCACTATTTACAATAGCAAAGATAAGGAATCAACCTAAATGCCCATCAGTGGTAGACAGGATAAAGAAAATGTGGTACATATACACCATGGAATACTATGCAGTCACAACAAATAATGAGATCATGGGCTCTGCAGGAACATGGGTGAACTGGAGGCCATTATCCTCAGCAAACTAATGCAGACACAGAAAACCAAATATCACATGTTCTCACTTATATGTGGGAGCTAAATGGTAAGAGGGGAAAAACAGACACTGAGGCTTACCTGAGGGTGGAGGGTAGGAGGTGAGAGAGGAGCAGAAAAAATAACTATTGGGTACTAGGCTTAGTACTTGGGTGACAAAATAATCTATACAACAAACCCGTGACGAGTTTATCTTTAATAATAAACCTGCACATGTAACCCTGAACCTAAAAGTTTAAAAAAGAAAAAAACAAACTTCCAAAAAAAGAAGTTCACATATATTATATAATTTAATCTTCATGGCAACCTCATGCAGTTAAAACTAACCTATTATCTCTATTTTTCAGATGATGAAACTGGGGTCACCCATTTAGCAGGTGGTAAACTGGTATTTGCACCCAGATCTACTTGATATCACCAGAGTCTGTGCTCCTAATCACTGAATCTTCCAAGTGAATTTTATACAGCTTTCAGTTCTATGGGATAAAACTTTATAAACATATCTTAAGAGAGTGTAAAAATATAGGCAATTCCTGTCTGTCCTAACAACATAAGTGCCCTGCATAATATTAAAGGATATCCTCAAAAACCTTTGTACTTGGTTTTATAATGTGTTTCATACTCAGATTTCAAGATCATTAACAGGGTATTTTGGGAGCCCAATAAAAGTTCAGGAAAAATAACAATGCCATTCTGAATGATATTAAGCAAGAAATAGTTGGCAGTATAGCTAACTTCCTAATCTGACTTTCATGCTTAAAATGATTTTCTATTTTCTATTGTCTGATAAGGAGAGATCTCATCTAAGAAGAGAGGAGATCTCTTAAATAAAGCGCCAAGCTAAACTGTGTTCCTCCTCCCAACTCTCTTGTTTTTTCTGCTAGGTCATAAAAAATAATAAAATGTTTTGGCTTTTTAAAAAAATCTTTAAATTTTAAAAAATTTACAATATATCAAAAATGTTTTGTCAATATAGGACTTTATTATCTAATTTGCTTAATTGTGTTGATTATATCATCAGAAGATTTGTTGTACCTGACATACTGTGACCAATTCCCACAAAAACTTGAGAGTGGGCTCTAAGGGAATATATGGTAAACAAATGAATATCATAGGGGAAAATATTCTTAACATTAAATGTTAAATGATATCACACAGCAATCATATATCATTAATTTTCTCTCATATTGTCCAAAGTTAGACAATAAAAGGATACTAAGGTGAAACAAGTACAATAAATATGCTTGATGTCACAATGCAGAAGCAGAAAAGAACTATGAAACATATCCTGCATTAGAATTTTTAAAAATGATACATATCGAATTATAAAACTGAGTCCAGAAAGAATGTCACAAAAAGGGATATTTTGATTAACTGAAACATTAGTATTCAATTATAGATCCTTGTTAAAGAATAAAGGAACTTCACAACTTTGCCTGTTTTTTGTTTTGTTTTGTTTTGTTTTTTTTAGGGGAGTGGGATACTTTTAGATTTGAGGCTTTAAAATGTAAAAATTTGGTACTTTTTCCTCTGCCGCCTACTCATAATTTTAAATGTTAAGTATAACCTTATTGTAACATTTTCTCTTTTTTAAAGATAAGCTTGGTCACAGAACAAAACAATACTTATGCTGCACACCTACCTTACACCTAAAATAAGACCAGCTTCTCGCCTACTCATTTTCTGTTCAAATCCTCCTTTATAGTAGAATGAAAAGCTCTGTATAGGAAAGAAAGAGCAAGAAATCATTAGTTACACGTATGAGGTGGCATGACCTCAATCTCATCGTGTAGCTGCAGTGAGAGTAATGCATTTTACTAGAAGTCAACTCAAAATTATGGGCAGGGGAGAAGCACCAAACAATGAAACTTCTCAAGAAATTTTGACCAATAGGAAGTCTTAAAAAATGTTAACTTTTTTTCACTTTAAAACAGATTAATTTTTCTACACCAAGATATAACAGGAAGAACAAAAGAGATTGGTAGAAGCAAAATGCTTGAACTTTTTCTAAGCTCTGTAGTACTTTTCTCATCGGATAACCTTGATCAAGTCATTTAATGTTGATATGGCAGACATTGTTTGGCCTTTTACACTAGCCAACAGAGAATGGGGAGGAACTGATGAAGTGGGGAGTATGTCACACTAGCAGACAGGCAAGCCAAGAGAGACTGGGAAGCTGGACTGAAAGGTTTCAATGCTCCTGGAGAGGTGTGAACAAGGAGAAGAGGAGGATTCAAGATGTAATGGGAACCAGATTGTGGAGGGCCTTGTAAACAATGGAAGGAATTTAGAATTTTAAGTGGGAGAAGCCAGAGCACTGGAGTAACAATCTAACTTCGATTTAATCTAACTGCCATGTAGACAATAGAAAGGTGCAAGCAGCAGACCAGTTCAGAAAACATAACAATAATCCAGACAATATATGATGATGGTATGAACTAAGGTGGTAGCAGAGCAGGTGATAAAAACGGTTAGATTCTGGATGCATATTGAAAACAGAACTAACATTTGCTTGATGGATTGAATTTGGGATATGAGTAAAAGAAAAATTAAGAATGATGTTGAGGACACTGTTATGTGTTCACCAGATCCCCCATCAGGAGTGAAGGACTTACTCCCCAGACACTGGGGCTGTGGCTGGCTGATAGCTCCCAGCTGTCAGACACTTTAGGAATTGCCTTGCCTAAAGGAAGTCACCTCATCCCACTTTGCAGGGCAGCCTGTATCTACTGACTGGTTGACATGGGATAGAAACATTGTAGTTCTCTAGGGTTCAGTCCTTGGACTTCTTATATATACTCACTACCTGGGTAATGCCATTTAATCCTATGACCCCTCGCCCCAACTTGGGATAACTACAATGGTCATCCTTGCTTAGAGGTTATTGTGAGATTGGCTTGAGGCTTTTGGTAGGACTGCACTGAAGCCTAACTTATCCTTCCCTTTCTTTCTGGAGTTGTTTATGCTAAGAGCACTCTTTAATAAAGGTATAGCTTGCTAATCTTTATCTCACTCTGCTTTCAAGAGAACCCAAGCTGTGCAAATGACTTCAAGGTTTCTGGCCTAAACTGTCAAATTGCCATTTAATGACTTAGGAAAGGAGCAGCTGTTTATTTGTTGTGAATAACATACGTGAGGAGAATGATTTAGGATATATTAAGTTTGAAATGTCTTAAATATCCAAGTGGAGAATGTGTGACTTAACATCAGACTTAACATTTGTGAGTCATTAGTGGACAGACAGCATTTAAAGCCATGAGACTGAATGAGATGGTTTAAAAATTAGAAGTCCAAGGAGTGTTCCCTAAAGACTGCTACACTTTGTTGATACAGAAACGGAGAGGAATCAGTAAAGGAGGCTGAGAAGGCCTAGCAGTAAAGGAGGAAAATAACTACAAGTCAAGAGTGAGGAAACTAAAAATGGTTTCGAAGTTTCTGATAGGTAAGGAAAAACGAGAGCCAAGAACTGACTTCTGGATTTAGCAAAGAGGACATCAGAAACTGAGAAGAGCTGCAGACAGTGAGGTGAGCGTACGATCAGTGTGTTTAAGGCAGAATGGGAAGAGAGGAATGGAGACAGCAAGTAAAGACACTATTTTCAGTAGCGCTAAACAGAGAAACAGGATGTACAAACTCAGCTTTTAGGTGGAAACATACACATATATGATTACAGGCATATGTGTTTCTAAGCATGAAATCATTTCCTTACAAAGTAGGGAAAAATAGGTATGCTTACATGAAATAAAATCTGAAAGCATATAAATAACTTTAAAGTTTTTTTAGCTGGTGGGATTATAATTTTTTTCTTTTTTTCAACTTCTAAATTTTCAACAATGAGCACGTGCTATTTATACAATTAAAGAAAAAGAAGACTACTAAAAGAAACCAAGGAAATGACTAGAGCTTTAAAAATGGGTTGTAGGGAGTCAGATCTGGTCATTTATATAAGCTATACTCTTTGAACAGCTTGTTATAAATTTCTACTTGGTAATAAATAATTCCTGGCAATTAATTCATTCAATAAACACTTCAGCAACTGCTGTGTACCAGGCACTTTTCAAATGAGAAGCAAGGTCTGTCCTTCATCACACAGATGCTAATCTATCAATGAATCAATACTGTGAGAATATAATGTATTATCCAAGTTTCAAGTAATTTATAATCAGTAAAAAGACAAATAGTCCCCCACCCCTGACACAAGTTTTGAGGAGAGGAAGGATACCAAATTGGGTTAAGTACACATACTAACCTGAACATATTTTATATCTTTCTAAACATACACAGAGAGTATGTACATATATAAAGAGAGATAGAGAGAGAAATACAGATACAGATACAAATGGAAAGAAGTAAGGCGGCCAACTGTGGTGCCTCACGCCTGTAATCCCAGCACTTTGGGAGGCCGAGGTGGACGGACCACCTCAGGTCAGGAGTTAGAGACCAGCCTGGCCAACTTCGCCTCTACTGAAGATACAAAAATCAGCTGGGTGTGGTGGTGCACGCCTGTAATGCCAGCTATTCTGGAGGCTGAGGCAGGAGAATCGCTTGAACCTGGGAGGGCAGTGAGTTGTGAGTGCACCACTGCACTCCAGCCTGGGCAATGGAGACAGACTGTCTCAAAAAACGAGGGACTTAGAGGAATAGGGGAATAGGGGCTGGTTTTAAGGTTTCTTTCAGGAAACCAAAATTTGAACTCAATGCATACCTTACTCCCTAAATTAAAGGTAATTAGTTGATTTAGTCATAACAAAATAGAAGTATCACCAAATATTTGTTCTTACTTTTGTTTTTAAATCATGCCTGAACTAATACATAGAGTAATTATTCAGGAAAAAAATATTTCAATGAGTCTTTATTTACCTTGGGGAGCTCTAAAATTTGGAACCAGCATAATAAAAAAGATAAATTTATCATGTTTCATTAACTGTCATTCCCACTATAGTCACAAAGCTCATTAACCTTAAAAGCAGGTATTGGTATCTGAGTAATTTTTTCACTTTCAGTTTTGCCCAGGTAGACATAGAGTTTCAGAAAAGGCTACCTAAAATCTAGTGTCAGGAAGAAGTTCATATGAACACTGATTTTATTACGAGTAAGTCAATCTGTATATACATATAATCAACACAACCCTTCCAAAAGAACTAGACCATTTTAAGAACAGAGACTTAACATTTAGGGCTGTGTGCAGAAAAGTATACAAAGAGAAAACAAAAAATTGCTATGTTACTCACTACTAAAATACATTCAGCCCTCAGTATCTGTGGGTGACTGGTTCCAGGACCACTCATACTAAAATCTGCACATACTCAGGCACCACGGTCAGCCCTATAGAAACCACAGATACAAAAACTTGGCCTCAGTGTAGGTGGGTTTTACATCCCATGAATACTACATTTTTGATCTACATTTCATTGCAGACGTGGAGGGTTCATTGAGTTTATTTGTTAAAATCATGATTAAGTGGACCTGTGCAGTTCAAACCCAGGTTGTTCAAGGGTCAACTGTATTTACACATTTCTTCAGAGAAAATCATGCTTCTTAAACTTCTAGAAATTTTAGGCCTTATAATATATAACTTTAAATAGAACAAAACTGTTATCACAGTATTTTAATCTATTGTTATGTCTAAATTAATATCTATGCATGAGCAAGTACAAAATTGTAACTCTGTACTCCTCCCCACTAATAAAACTGAAAGGTCCTTTTAAGCTTGAAAAGAATATACCCATATTGCATTATATTAGGACTTACAGATATAAGCCACTGCAGAACCATTTTCTGACAACACTGTGGTAGGTCAAAGAAAATGTTTAGATCCAAAAAATGAGATTACTATAAGGAACAAGTATACCATCAAATAGATGGAGTAAATCGTCCTTTTTTCTAAAAACAGAAACACATCCTGGACCTTACAAATGATTATTTTGTACTATCCCATTCATAAAATATTGTATATATAAACAACAAAAATCAAAATCATTTTCCTTCTAAAATTAGCACTAAATGCTATAGTGCCATGTTAGATTATTTTGTGTCTCCTTTACTAAGTTAAACCAAAGTCTTCATTAGCTAATTCATTCATTCAATAGCTTGAAACACAAAAGTCCTCCAGGCAACTAGAGAAGAACTGGATCATCCCACAGTTTTAAAAGAATACATTTATCATAAGCTATAAACTTTATTATATACAATAATCTATTTGATATATAAAGCTAACGAAGGATGATTTTAATTAGTATATTTTTCCATAAATTTCACTTGACCATAAAACAAAATAAATGCAATTTAGAAAATAACATTCAAATAAAAGGACAGATTCACAAACAGAAAATTAAAAGCCTCAAAAACAAAGATGAAGGATGGGTTTTCTCCCCCAGAAAAAAATTTAAGGGTAATTAGACATTGGCTGAGTCAATAATATACATTAATACATTAATTAAAAAATCAAGCAAAAGGGCACTGGTTCAAAAGAACAGACTGAATCATAAAGGTATTTTGCTTTCCAAAGTGCCTTTGAAATGAGAAAAGACAGTGTACATTTTAAAACACCCTTAATAGGCCTGGAAAACAAGAAATGGGATAAACAGCAAACCAGAAAGTTTAAAGAAATCCTAGGTAAAATTTGCACATACAGAAAAATCCCAGCAGCCTCAGACACCAGAGAAAAGAAGAAACCCTTTTCAGAAAACAAGAACACTAAATTCAGAGTCAACAACAACAATAAAAAATCAGCGTAACTTATTAAACCAGAACAATATAAACAGATCATTCCTACTTTACTAATATAGAGCCTAAGAGGCCAGGCACCTGTCACTTTTGCCCTTAGGCTGAGAAAGAGAACTACATGTCTCTTTCTCTGATACGCATCTTATTCTGGGTGGTAGGTACTAAAAGAACCAGAGGCATACCAGCAGATCCCATTTCAGAACCCAGAAGTGTAGGGAGGTGAGAAGCTATGCCAAGCAGTAAAATGCACACAGTGCTCAACCTCTCCTGCACTCTCCAGGTACCTGCCTCTAGTCTCCTTGCTCTGAAAGACATGCCTGTTAACAAACCCACCTACATTATTTACAGCCCACGGTCAACACGCTCATTCCATTAAGTTGTTGAGGCAACCGTACCAAACTGCTGAAGAAAAGTTAAGAACATTACTTCTATTAGTCAATTTAGTCATCATAAACATAAATCAACAACCAACGATCATTGGACATTTGAGCAAATCCAATATCATGGAGGGGAAAAAAAGAACCAATATGAACACCTAACAACTGGCTTTAGGAAAAGGAGATATACCGGCCGGGCGCGGTGGCTCAAGCCTGTAATCCCAGCACTTTGGGAGGCCGAGACGGGTGGATCACGAGGTCAGGAGATCGAGACCATCCTGGTGAACACAGTGAAACCCTGTCTCTACTAAAACTACAAAAAAAAAACTAGCCGGGCGAGGTGGCGGGTGCCTGTAGTCCCAGCTACTCGGGAGGCTGAGGCAGGAGAATGGCGTGAACCCGGGAGGCGGAGCTTGCAGTGAGCTGAGATCAGGCCACTGCACTCCAGCCTGGGCGACAGAGCGAGACTCCGTCTCAAAAAAAAAAAAAAAAAGGAAAAGGAGATAAATTGGGAAGCAGAAGAGAATTTGGCCAAATTCTAATGAATGGCTTTAGAAATATTCAAAAGGATACCACATTAATTAAAAAATGGTTTGCTAGAAAGAAGAAAGAATTCTTGGAAGTTAGAAAATTACTAATGTTGGCCGAGTGCAGTGGCTCACGCCTATAATCCCAGCAATTTGTGAGGTTGAGGTGGGTGGATCACTTAAGGTCAGAAGCTCGAGACCAGCCTGGCCAACATGGTGAAACTCCGTCTCCACTAAAAATACAAAAGTTAGCTGGGCGTAGTGGCGAGTGCCTGTAATCCCAACTACTTGGGAAGCTGAGGTAGGAAAATCACCTGAACTCGGGAGGCAGAAGTTGCAGTGGGCTGAGATTGTGCACTACAGACCGGGTCCTGTCTCAAAAAAAAAAAAAAAAAAAATGTTTACCGATGTTAAGAATTCAGTGGATAGACTGAATAACAGAATGGATATTGCTAAAGGCCAACCTGGTGATCTGGAAAATAAGCCGTGAAAACACTGTAGAATGAAGAGCAAAGAAAGATAAGGAGATGGAAAATAAGAGATAAATTGGTAAGAGACATACAGAATAGACATCTTTTTATCAGGTCCAACATCCTTCTGTTTGGAGTTCCAGAAGCCGAGAATCCGAGAGACAATGAAAGGAAGAAATAACAAAAGAAAAAAATGTAAGAAAATCTTACAGAACTAAAGACCATTTTCAAATAAGTTAGGGCTAAGAATTCTTGTGAAATTCCAGATCAGTAAGAAAGAGAAAATCCTACAAACTTTCAGAGCCAAAAAAAAGCCACCACTATCAAAACCTAAAACCCAAAACCCAAACAACAAAAACCAAAACAACAGGTTGTCTACAATGGAATAAGAACAATAAGACCACCAAAAAATCTAGCTGTGAGTATGCAGGAATGCAGGAGTGCAGGCACTGAGGCTTAGTCTCACCAGAGATTTCTATACTTCTCTAATGCTGGCTCCACCAAATTTCAAGGAGCTAGCAGCTGATAATTAACAGTGAGAACAAAAGAAACGAACTGTTTAACAAAGCAGAAAAAACATTTATCATCCATGTGTTCCATATAAAAAACTTATTCTACGCACTATTTCAGCAAAATGAAAAAAAAGTATGAAAAAGAGAAAGATAAGATTGAAAAACAACATGTTAAAGCTTAGAGAAAAAAAAAGAAAGTTTAAAAAAACAATGAAAAGAGACCCCCATCGAAACTTGAGCCCTGGACAATCTCCTTTGAATGACAGAGACTTAGTGACACACAATTACAGTTCCTGTCTTTTCAGAAACCCTATTTGGTTCAATAATTAATAATATTTACAAAATCAAAACACTATATATACTGTGTTTATGAGGTGTGACATTGGGATTCATTAGTACCAAAAGAAAGTATGCACATACTTCATTTCTCAGTTTCCCTGGAATGATTACTATTTTTTAAATTGTTTAAAATATACTTGCATCTTTACTGAGGTAAAAATATAATAATGATTATAATAAAGATAAAGATATTCTAAGATGTTTTACTGCAAACTCTAAGAGTAGCACTTTGTGAAAAAGAAGCCAGATTTATTGAAAGCTAGGTTTCTTACCTTGAGGCCCACAAGGAGGGAAAGGGGGGTAAACATCATTTCCCTTTAAGAAATGCAGGTACCAGGCTCAGACTCTTTATATTAAATAGGACAAATAAGATTCCTCTGAGAAGATGAGGGAGCAGGTCATGTGAGCCACTGAAGAAAGAGTTTACATGAGCGTATCCCTTATAATCTCCTGAATTACCCTGCCTTATCTGTGAGCCTCTACCAAGTACTGAAGACTTTCTCATTTTCTTGCTCTCTCTTCCTTTACAGTGTTAAATAATGTAGTTCTGCAAAGCTTGATAATTTTCTATTTACGGTGTACTGAAGATCACCATAACAGAAAAGAAACAATTTCTGAAATTCTCTCCATTTATTATTTATAAACATATGGAAAGATATAAATAGAATTCATTTAAAGAACTATGTTACTGTGTCCATTGCTACTACTCTATTTCAAGCCATCATCATCTATCACCTGGACTATCTCAATACCCGCTTACTGGTTTCACAGCTTCTACTCTGACTCTAGGTAGCAAGCAGAGTGATAACCTACAATGCAAATCACACTGCCTCCTTGCTCAAACCCTTCCAAGGGCTTTCTATCATGCTTAAGGTAAAATTTGAAGTTTTTTTTCATTGTCTATTAGGTCCTAAGGGATCTGGGCCCAAGCTACCACTATTTCCTTCAAACACTCCTTTGGAGATCCTCTTGCTGCTAGGCTCATTTGCACCTCAGGACCTTCGCAGTGATCCGACCACCCAGGAAGCTCTCATACCAGAGGCTCGTATGGCCTGCTCCCTTATCTTCTTGGAGAAACCTTACCTGGCTTATCTAATGTAAAGATTCCTCACTACTGTTACTCTTTAGCCTCTTACCCTGATTTGGTTTTCTCAAAAGCACTCAACACTTCTAGGTATTATATATCTTACTTCATTTTTTTTTTTTTAAACTGTGTCTCTCCACTAACATGTAAGCTCCTATATCCCACTGTCTATGATAATGTAGTAAGTAGTAGGTGCTCAAAGAATACTTACTGAATACCTACCAATATTTTAGCTGAATAAAATAAAAATAGGAAAACAGAAAATACACCTATGTTCCCCTCTAATCACAGACATGCATTTATAGGACAGTAAAATCACTTGCTGTTTTTTTGAATCTAAGTTTAATTATTTGTCAGTATGTCATCCTTTGGTGCTGTCATTGTTCATGGCTAACTAAGCCTCACAAGCCTGTAATGCCTTTGCTAAAAGAAACAATTCATTTTTTGTGACCTATACCATAATATAAATGTAAGATGCTATATATAAACATTGAAAATTTCTAGTTTTATGATCATGAACTAGAACTTGATAAATTTAATAGTTGTGATAATGGTATTAACATGACATTCTGTCCTCCAATAAATTATAAATTTGGAAAAAACGAGTCTTTCTGGTAAGTTTTGAAATATTTATTGAAAAAACATATATAAAATAGGTACTTTAGTAGTTTCACATTTAGTAGTATTATATCAACTTTGACATAACTTACTTTCCCTGTTTAATTAGTATTCATTTGTTTAAGAAACATTTAGTGAGTCCTCATCCCTGTGCCAGGAACTTAGAATAGCTGATGATCAACTTGGTTTGCAGCAATTTGAGAGTCTCAAATCTCAACCAAGTTGATCTATCCCAGATCTGCTTCTTCCCTGAAGCCAACGTTTACACTGCAGGGCCTCAGTGACTTTTCTTTATATTGTCTTCAGTGGTTGCAAACTACAATCCATACTGTTGCTTTTACGGATACATACGGTCATTCATTTTTTCACTTATGTTCAGCTCCCCAGAGTAGCTATGATGCTAGTGCAAAAATGTATAATAAGTTCTACAGGATTTCACGGTTGGAATCTCATAGTTTTATGTTTGAGATGGCCAAGCATGATGTTGTAAAGGGACTAGTTTCAAATTTCAAGATGGCATCAACTCTTGGGTAAGATTCATCAGGACAAGAACCATTTCTTCTTTGTTCATCAGCTATTCCAAGCTGCTGGCACAGGGATGGGGACTCAATAAATGTTTATTGAATAAATGAACAGTAACTAAATGGGGAAAACAAGTTACATCAAAGTTGATGTAATACTACCAAACAGATTATAATAATTAGATGTCAAAACCAGGAATAAAGTTAGATATAAAAATAATGTGACCAAGAAATTAAAAGAAACTGAGCCAGTAAATTAGACAAACTCACCAATGATATAGTGAAGGAAATAAACTTCTACAAACATTGGAAAATCCAAGACCATTTTCTAAGTTAACTCAAATATGTCACACGAACAAAAATCAAAATGAGTTTTCTAACTAAAGCCACATTTAACTTACAGGAGTTGAAATCTTCTTTGCAGTTTTCGTGATAACTTGTTCTAGAGGTTTCCAGATCCGAAATGCATAGCGACCTAAATAGTAAAAGGAATAAAAGCAAACATATTTTCTATAATCAAAATCAATCAACACCTTCAAAGTGCTTGCCACAGTATTTATTGATAGTTTACATACGTCATTTCAATAAGTATTTCAAAACCTCCCAGAAAGATGGTCAATTTTTTTCATATTTTTAATTTATTGGAGGGCAGAATTTCATGTTAATACCATTATCATAGCCGTTAAATTTATCAAGTTTGGTTTATGATCATAAAACTAGAAATTTTCATTGTTTATGTATAATATCTTACATTTATATTATGGTATATGTCACAAAAAATAACATCCTAGTATTCTTTCTACAACAAACTGTAAAGTCCTATTATGCATAAAAGATACTTAAAATACTAAAATGATTAACTGTATTGTGTTTTATGATAATCACTTTGAAATATATAGAAAACAAATTGTATTTATGATCTATACTGCACAGAAATGGTTTTAATGGAATTATCTCTAAAGTAAAAAAGCAATTACATATGAAATATTTACCAAGGATGTTGATTATCAATTTTTCTCACTGAGAATAGCTACTCTCACCAAAAACTTATTTTTAGTTCTTTCCTTAGTTAGGAATCTTAATAATCAAAACTCCCCTGAGTTTTAACAACTAAAAGTCAATAGTAAAACAGGTTCTAAATTATTTTCAGGGCATCAAATAAGAGTAAAATATTATCTAGCTATTTTATCTTTTGTACCCCAATCAGATTGTGTCTTCTACCCGTATCTCTTTCTCCAATAGTCTTGCTAGAAAATCAGTATATGACACTACATGCTTTAATTCAACTTCTAACCATAAGTCTATTTGCAAATCAAGAGTTCTACTGCAAAAATTCAACTACCTAGACCTTTTAGAAAAATTTACCTGCCTATGTATAATGTTATTTCTGTGCAAACATGTTACAGTGAAAGACAGGATGCCAGAAATGGGGAAATGTGAAGATAAAAAGCTCTTGAGATAAAGGAGAACATTAAATAAAGTGAAATTAAATGAGGCTGATTCCCTAACTTGTCTGTATCTCTTATCACATAGATGTCATCTTCCATTTGATTTTATAATAGTATGAAATGTAGCTTTTATATTACCTCAAAATTCTTCAAAGCCACAGTGATTGACTTCTAATTTCAGTTAAAAAGCATTTGAATGCTTCAAGAAGCGACATCTGGAGGTTTACTCTAACTAGAAGACCTAGTGCTAACAAATCTAAGTGTACTTTCTCCTAAATTCTACTATTTGGTTGTATTTGGCTCTGGAAAAGGTCTTGCTGTTATTTAATATAATATTCTAGTCAGTAATATGAGGTTGGGAATAGTGTGGTCTATACAGAATACACACACCAATTCTTGTCATTTTACAAAGATGATACTGGAAAAATATATCTAATTTCAAATCAAAATCTTACATTTGAATTCATAACTATGCCTACTCTAATTAGTTCTAAAATTCCTTTATGTTTAGGGGCAAGTTTGTCAGAATTCTGTTTGAGACCTGATATTCTTCTCATGAAACCTCAGAAATTCATTAAGTTATATAACTGAGACGTAAGACCCTGATGACAAAAACACGAACAGAATCTGAACCACTGATCGAGATTTCACAGTTCTGATTGTTGAAGTGTTTCATCACTTCCAAGATAAAAGATTAAAATGGTGTTTTAAATGATAGTTATGAGAAATTAAATACCATACAAAACAAGACCCTCTTATTTCTCATTTTTCTATTAGATCTTACTAAACTCCATATAGCTACAATGGAATGCAGCTTTGCCTAAAAGATCCAATTAACAAGATCAAACCGATAGAACTTACAAACACAAATGCTAGAACAAAAAAGTAAATCTTTATCAATAAGGACATATTTGCAAATTAATATTTAGGAAATAGCTATGTAATTTAAAACTATGGTAAGTTAATGACAGACTCAGCAAATCCACTTTAGATCTTCAGAACTATTCTTTCCAAAAAGGTAATTTTAGCAGTGAAAAAAATTCTCCTGGATTTATCAAGGTAATTATATCAAAATGTTGAGAGACAAATTAATAAACTATATGGAACAACTATGCTCATGAGAAAGAACTGACAGCTTAAAATGTATAAACCTATCTGCAATAAAAAATAAATATGGGAGAATAAAGGAACTCCATGCCACTTACATTGCACAATATTAAAATTTCTTTTTATAGTATACTATACCTCAAACTGAAAAAAAAAGCTAGGAAGATAAACTATTATTGGAGCTAGTTTTCCGGGCTCTTGTATCACTAATTTTCTTCCCCATAAAGTTTATCTAGATTTTGCTACAATGACAAATGTTCAGTAACTACAAATGGTGGAAAGAGTGAGAATGTATTATGTCTGAAAACCAAAACCTCAGAATACTAAGGGTCTACTCAATGAATCACTGTAGACACTATTTGGAAATATTTCTCATGCAATTTATTGGTATATATTCTTTATCTTACCTGCAAATGCAAGAGCCGCAACACCCAGTCCTACAGCTATCAAACTTCTTACCTATGGAAGAAAAAATGAGTATTACTTATGATGTAACATGCTGGGTTTTAAAAGTAAATAATTTTTAATAATGAGAATAATTACGTTACAATACTATATTTTCTTTAAGCTCTACTGTGAAGACCAGGACTTTAAAAAATGTCTATGGGATTATATCTGCTGCTCACTATATCAGCTAATTCTCAGTGAACCGAAATGATTCTAGATTTTCATTTAATTTCCATATATTTGAATCCATTCTAACCGAGAGCTTTTATATTACCTATTGCTAAAATTTTTTCTATAGACGATTTTGAAGTGGGTTTGATATATTTATCTTCTATAAAGATAAAAAGCACCTATTTCCTTCTCCATATTTTACATTTGCAATGTTCAACAGCATTTGCTATATTTAAAAATTTCATGAAATCTTATATCAATGTTTAGGAAAGAAGTCAAGCTTCCAAACTTAACAAAAATGATAAAAAATTTAATGTCTACCCTTCTAGACCAGTGTAAAAATTGTCAAGTAAGGGCCCAAAATTCAGAATGTCAGATATAAGCTAATTCTGATGAGAATTTATTTTAAATTGGCTATATACCCATATTATTCTGAGCTTTTCTCCTTAAACATCTCAGGAAACTATTAGTGTCACAATAACAAAAGATTTGTGTGGCAAAGATCAATGGTAATCCTCAATATCTATTCTCTTTTTTTCAATAGGATCAGGAATTCCTGTTTTTAGCTAGATACATTTTTCCAAGCCTCCTTTAGACTTAGGTATGGCTATGCTAACTAAGCATTGGCTCATAAGATATAACCAGAGTAGTGTATGCAACTTCTGAGAAGTCCTACAGAGGGGTAGGGAGATGTCCTTCTCCTTTTCCATTTCTCCTTCCTGCTGGCTGGAATGCATACATTATTGCTGGAGCAGCCCTCTTGAATAAAGTAGGAAGAACAATGAGATGGAAAGACATTGGTTCCAGATGGAGCTGCCTTCCCACCCCTGAATTGCCTCTATTTATTAATACATGGGATAAAAATAAAAGTTCTATCTTCCTAAGCCACTATATTTTGGGGTTTTAGGCACTTGGAGCCAAAACAAATTCTAATGGATACAAAATTAAGCAGTGAAACCACAGGAACATTTTTGTCTGATAAGGATTTGAGAGGCAAATTCTGAAGAGTCGGCAGAGACTTTAAAAACACTAGCATAATCTCCCTAGGGAACAGAATGAATATACTTCTTCATTGGTGCAGACACAGTAAGATGGAGGCTGAGACTAAAGGGAGGCTAAAACCAAAAAGCCATTCAGCCATTGGCCTTCAAGTTCTGTAAGGAAATATACACCGAGTCATAGGAAATCAAAGTCCCAACCTTCAAGGAATGACTTTATAATGAGAAACATCAGGTTACCAAGGGCAGCCTCATGAAGGTGATCTAACTTTAATATGCAAAAACTCTGAGAAATCTAGAGCCAGAGGACAAGATGAAGGACTTTCCTCTAGGCTTCTCTCCCCATCAGTTCCAACTTTAAGTCACACCTTTTCACCAGGCAATGACATCAAGGCCATTTCAGTAATAGAAGATTCATTCCCTGGCAGGGGAGTGAAAGCCTAGAGCTACCTACCAGAGAGGCAAACGATCTTTAGGGTTCCTTTCTGGTTGTCTAGTCTGCCTGAAACAGGTTATTCCTGAACAGAAGATGTATTGATTTAAAGAAAATGTTCTGCTGAGGCATATTTTTGTCATTTTCTAGGGTTTCCCTGGTGTTATATATTTTGAGCTTTCTGGTCTTAGTCCAATCAAACTATTCAACTATTTCATATGTGAATTATATCTTCTTCCCTTACAATTTTGTTTATTCTTTCATCTCACTAGAAACACTCATCTTTGCCTACCCAAATCCTACCTGCTCTTAATACCTCAGCTTGAATCTGAAACACATGACACAAGTCATCTGCAACACACAGCTAACGGCACATATTCAAATATACATATAGGATACCTCCAAATTAATAATAAAAAGACAACCAAATAGAAAATGGGCAAAAGACTAAAAGTCAGTGATTTCACAAAACACACACACAAAACTAAATGGCTAAAAATATGAAAAGGTGCTCAATTTCAAGAGTAACCAGAGAATACTAACAATAGAATGATACAGAAATATTAATATCAGAATCTAAAGATCTGTAGCCTTTGTGGAACTTGTTTTGTACAATGATGCATCCCAAGGGCACAGAAACAGTATTGACACCTCACAGGGTTATGTGAGGATAAAATATATGTAAAAGATTTAGCACAGTGACCTGGGACATGTCAAACAAACCGTAAATGTGAACTGCTTTTAATATTACCAATAAAAGCTGGGCACAGTGGCTCATGCCTGTAATCCCCACACTTTGGGAGGCCAAGGAGGGCAGATCACCTGAAGTCAGAATTTCAAGACCAGCCTTGCCAACATGGTGAAACCCCCATCTCTATTAAAAATACAAAAAAATTAGCTGGGCATGGGAGCATGTGCCTGTAATCCCAGCTACTCAGGAGGCTGAGGCATGAGAATCACTTGAACCTGGGAGGTGGAGGTTGCAGTTAGCTGAGATTGTGCCACTATACTCCAGCCTGGGCGATAGAGTCAGACTCTCAAAAAATAAAGGCTGGGCATGGTGGCTCATGCCTCTAATCCCAGCACTTTGGGAAGTAGGTGGATTACCTGAGGTCAGGAGTTCGCGACCAGCCTGGCCAATATGGTGAAACCCCGTACCTACTAAAAATATGAAATTAGCCGGGCATGGTGGTAGGCTCCTGTAATTCCAGCTACTCAGGAGGCTTAGGCATGAGAATGTCTTGAACCTGGGAGGTGGAGGTTGCAGTGGGCTGAGATCATGCCTCTACACTCCAGCCAGGGGGATAGAGCAAGACTCTGTCTAAAAAAAAAAAATTTTTTAAGTTCAATAAAAATGACTACTATTTAATGAGTATTATAACAGAAGTTCAAAGTTCTATAACCCTTAAATACGTAAAAGTAAGAGAAGATTCAGAAAAGTGTTTTTGAGGTAGCCTCTGGAAAATGAACTGGGCTTTCCTAGGTTAACTATCCCAGTTTTCCACATTTTGAAAAACTCACATTTGAAATATATAAAGTCTCAGGCCGGGCGCGGTGGCTCACGCCTGTAATCCTGGCACTTTGGGAGGTCGGGATGGGCGGATCACCTGAGGTTGGTAGCTCGAGACCAGCCTGACCAACACGGAGAAACCCCATCTCTACTAAAACTACAAAATTAGCTGGGTGTGGTGGCACATGCCTGTAATCCCAGCTACTCAGGTGGCTGAGGCAGGAGAATCACTTGAACCCAGGGGGCGGAGGTTGCAGTGAGCCAAGATTGCACCATTGCACTCCAGCCTGGGCATCAAGAGCAAAACTCGGGGGGAAAAAAAAAATGGAAGAAAGAAAAATATAAAGTATTAAAAAGCTGAGTTATTTTAATATCAAATTTTTATAGATTAATTTTTGCAACTTTTTACTATTTCAACTATTCAAAAGATGAAATAGTTGCCTCCAAAATTTCAAAGAGATTTTTATTTCAAGGATTAAAGTTTTGTATGTAAGAAAACATTAAACCATCAGGCATTTGCTTGTTTTCCACTTTAAGAATATGTAAGGCTAAATTATGATTAACAATAAAAATTCAATTTAATCCAACAAATAAGTATTGAGCACTCTGTTGATTATTTCCATTTTTCTCCCGCCAGATCCATTTTCAAGTTTTATCTGCCTTGCTCTGCATCTCTGCCTCACCTCATTTCTAGGGATTCACTTGCCATTTAGCTTCTGGTTTCACCAGTGAGAGGAAGTTTCAGCAGAAAAAGGGTGGAAGGAAAGAGAAATAATGGCATAATTTATTCCCCATTTCTTCCCTGCCTTGCTTCTTGTTTGGCCACAGCTTCTGTTAGGAAGGCTCCTCTTTCATGCCTAGAAGTCTTACTGAGTTCTACCCTTGCCCTGTCGCCTGGATGGATAACATTTTCCAAGTGTTGCTAGTTCCTAAGTGATTCATCATCCTTTCTTGGTTATTTTAAACATGGTCACACCTCTGCAAATAGTCCCTTCAATAAACTATCTCCCAAAAAAAAAAAAAATTCCACCTATTACTACCAGAATCCTCACTGATAAAAATCATCACTACATACCAGTCACTGTATCGCATGTGAGAGATGGGGCATGAAACAGGGTAAACTTGGCCCAAGGGTCTATATCAAATGAGTCCTACATAGAAACTTGAACATGATAGGCAGGCTAATCTCCTAAATCTCTATACTAACCTCCTACAGATCTTGCTTTTTATCCTTATTACAACATTAATTGTACTCAGTTAGATGAGTTCTGTCTTGACATTAAGGGAGGAGACCACTCCTCATATTGTCTTATGCCCAATTTCTGCCTCCAAAGAAAGAAGAAGTAAAAACTAAAAGGCAGAAATGAAATTCACAGGCAGACAGCCCGGCGCCACGCCCTAGGCCTGGTAGTTAAAGATCGCCCTGGGCCTGGTAGTTAAAGATAGACCCCTGACCTAATTGGTTCTGTTATCTACAGATTACAGACATTGTATAGGAATGCACAGTGAAAATCCCTATCTTGTTTTGTTCCGATCTAATGGGAGCATGCAGCCCCCAGTCACGTACCCCCTGCTTGCTCAATCAATCACGACCCTCTCACGTGCACCCCCTTAGAGTTGTGAGCCCTTAAAAGGGACAGGAACTGCTCACTCGGGGAGCTCGGCTCTTGAGACTGAAGTCTTGACGATGCCCCCGGCCAAATAAACCCCTTCCTTCTGTAACTTGGTGTCTGAGGAATTTTGTCTGCCACTCGTCCTGCTACAACATAGTTTGAATATTTGTCCACACTCCCATCTCCTGTGGAAATGTAATGAGGTGGGGCTTGGCAGGAGCTGTTTGGATCATGGGGGCAAATTCAGTGGTGGAGGTAGGGCTTGACAGGAGATGTCTGGATCATGGGGGCAAACCCCTCATGAATGGCTTGTGCCATTCCCTTGGTGATAAGTGAGCTCTCGCTCTGAATACAAATGAGATTTGGTCATTGAAAACTACGTGGCACCTCCCACCACACTCTCCCTCTCTTGCTACTGCTTTTGCCATTTGAAATGCCTGCTCCCACTTCACATTATCTTGCACCGCCATGCTGTTATATGGGCTGAAAGGGGTTTCCTCACTATGCAAGGGTCCTTCATCATTAATGCCTCTAATAAAAACCCCTCTCAAAGCCGCCTTACTTCCAAAGGAAGCTGGAGTCATTCACTGCAAAGGCCATCAAAAGACATTAGATCCCATTGCTCAGGACAATGCTTATGCTGATAAGGTAACTAAAGCAGCAGCTAGAGTTCCAACTTGCATCCCTCACGGCAGCTTTTCTCCTTCTTATCTGGCCACTCCCACCCACTCCCCCACTGAAACTTCCACCAATCAATCTCTTCCCACACAAGGCAAATGGTTCTTGGACCAAGGAAAATATTCCCTTCCAGCCTCACTGGCCCATTCTATTCTGTGTCATTTCATAACCTCTTCCACGTAGGTTAGAAGCCGCTAGCCCGCCTCTTAGAACCTCTCATTTCCTTTCCATTGTGGAAATCAATCCTCAAGGAAATCACTTCTCAGTGTTCCATCTGCTATTCTACTACTCCTCAGGAATTTCTCAGGCCCCCTCCCCTCCCTACACATCAAGCTGGGGGTTTTGCCCCCATCCAGGACTGGTAAATTGACTTTACTCACATGCCTTTATTTAGTCAGGAAACTAAAATACCTCTTGGTCTGGGTAGACACTTTCACTAGGTGGGTAGAGGCCTTTCCCACGGGGTCTGAGAAGGCCACTGCGGACATAATTCCTCAGTCTGACCTTCACACTTCTATATAGTCCAGTAACAGACCGGCCTTTATAAGTCAAATCACCCAAACAGTTTCTCAGGCTCTTGGTATTTAATGGCTCCTGGTTTTACCTCAAATTGCCACCCTAAGTCTCTCTAAGTGGATAGAAGACCTTCAGTGACAAAGTACAGTCCAATACTTTCACCCTGATGAAGTCCTATTCTTTACTTTTATACTTACTCTTATTCTGGTTCCCGTTCTTATGCCACCCTCTACCTCTCCCCAGTCATCTCCACCACACTATCAATCTCACTCTCTCCTAGCCGTTTCTAATCCTTCTTTAACAAATAGTTGCTGGCTTTGCATTTCTCTTTCCTCCAAAATCACCGAGGCCTCGACTTACTCACTGGACTCTGTTTATTTTTAAATGAAGAGTGTTGTTTTTACCTAAATCAATCTGGCTTGGTATATGACAACATAAAAAAACTCAAAGATAGAGCCAAAAACTCTCCAACCAATCAAGCAATAACATTGAACCCCCCTGGACACTCTCTAATTGGACATCCTGGGTACTCCCAATTCTTAGTCCTTTAATACTTATTTTTCTCCTTCTTTTATTCGGACCTTGTGTCTTTCGTTTAGTTTCTCAATTCATACAAAACCACATCCAGGCCATCACCAATAATACTATACGACAAACGCTCCTTCTAACAACCCCACAATATCACCCCTTACCCCAAAATCTTTCTTCAGTTGAATCTTTCCCACTGTAGGTTCCCAGGCTGCTCCTAACCCCACTGAAAGCAGCTCTGAGAAACATCGCGCATTATCTCTCCATACCACCCCTAAAATTTTTCGCGGCTCCAACACTTCACTACTTTGTAGTGAAGAGGAATGTCAGACCTCTGAGCCCAAGCTAAGCCATCACATCCCCTGTGCCCTGCATGTACATCCAGATGGCCTAAAGCAACTGAAGATCCACAAAAGAAGTGAAAATAGCCTTAACTGATGACATTCCACCATTGTGATTTGTTTCTGCCCCACCCTAACTGATCGATGTACTTTGTAATCTCCCCCACCTTTAAGAAGGTTCTTTGTAATTCTCCCCAACCTTGAGAATGTACTTTGTGGGATCCACCCCCTGCCCGCAAAACATTGCTCCTAACTCCACCACCTATCCCAAAATCTATAACTAATGATAATCCACCCTCTGCTGACTCTTTTCGGACTCAGCCCGCCTCCACCCAGGTGAAATAAACAGCCTTGTTGCTCACACAAAGACTGTTTGGTGGTCTCCTCACACGAATACTCAGAAAAACACAAATATATCACAAAAATCTGTATACAATTTGAGGGGATTCTGTGGGTTTTCTGGAAGTCTTTCAACTCACAAGCTCCAACATAAGAATCTTTCTTTAAAAAGAAACAAATCCTGGGTACGGTGGCTCACGCCTATAATCCCAGGCCAAGGTGGGCAGATCACCTGAGGCCGGGAGTTCAGAGGAGCCTGACCCTACTAAAAATACAAAACTAGCCGGGCGTGTTGGCACATGCCTGTTGTTAGGCAGGAACCTAGACCCAACATAGTGGCGTTACCCGGTGTAGCAGGCCCTTTGTTCGAGACTTCCCTTCCTCTTTGAACACACCTGCAGACTTGCCTACGCTGGGCAACCACACTCCCCCATGACCTACAGCTCACTTGCATTCCACAAGTTCGTAAACAGCAGTTTCGGTTAACAGTTTCCAAAGACCCCTTCCTCATGACCCTTACTCCTGCTCTAGTAGTTTCAAGACCCCCCCAGGCCCTGTTTGCACAACCAGCTTCCCTACCTCTCGGGCTATAAAAAGCCCCTACCCTCCCCTCCCTCAGTGTGACTTCCTCGGCCCACGCCTTTGGACCGAGGAACCTCACCCGCAAGCCCTAATAAAAGGCTATTCTCACTGCCATTTGCCTTGTGTCTTCATTCCCGGGCTCCAGCCGAACACCTGTAATCCCAGCTACTCAGGAGGTTGAGACAGGAGAATTGCTTGAACCCGGGAAGTGGTGAGCCAAGATCGCACCGTTGCACTCCAGCCTGGGGAACAAGAGCAAAACTCCGTCTCCAGAAAAAAAGAAATATAAATATATGAGCTCACTGAAGTCAGAGAGGATCTCTCATTCAATTTTCGACTCCTAGAGCACATCAGAAGACCTGTCACATATATTTCACTTTTCATTCAATAATATAACAAAAAACTTAACTTTTAAATAATAAAAAATAGACTACTTGTAAAGACTTACTTTACAGAAAGAAAAAGGCCTTGTAACCTTTAAAAACAACAAAAAGAGAAAAAAATGGTGGAGGAGGCTGGACTAACTTCCAGCTCCCACTCAGACGCACAGAAACAGCATGTGGAGACTCACATCATGAACTTTTGCTCCAAGAACTACTCCAGAAACATACCAGGAAAACCAAAAGAATTCACAGACCCTTTGAAAGCAGCAGCTTTCCATTGCAAACTCCATGAGACAGCAGAAAAACTGTTAAGTGCCCAAAGTGTGAGAGGAGGAAAGTCTGCCTCTGAACATGCATCCTCACTGAAAATCCCAGAAACAGTACGATTTAACCTTACCTACAGCTGAAATGAATCTGGAGTGCTGAGCAAAAAATAAAAGTAGAAGCAACAGCAGGAACCGCCCTATAAGCACTCCAGGTCCCCAGGGAAGCCATTTCTGACTTTATCTCACAGGGGTCCTTCGGAAGGGCTGCCATTGGAACTAGGGAAGGACCACAGGTAGAAGGAAACTTCCAGGTGAACTATGTAATAATTTCAATTGCGCGTGAATTTTCCTGGGAAGAATCGAGGAAGGGGTGGGAGAGGGTCAAACAGAAAGTGCACATATGAACACAGAAGATGCAGCACGCAGGGAGCCTGAGTGTGAGGCTCATAGCCTGGGGCATGTTCCCAGAACTGAGAACCACACCCCCATGCCCCACAGTGGCCACAGCAAGCCCTGCCGACAACCTAAGCTCAGACAAGCCTCACCCTTCCCCAACCTGGTGATCCTTCTCAACACACTGCTGCCAGCCCCCACCACAAACTCACCATGCAGCCAAAAACAAAGGACATAATCTCTTGGGAGTTCTATGTCCCCACCCATCAGCTGAAAAAACCAAATACTTATCCAGGTGACCTTAGGGCAAGCTTGTATCCTCCCATACTGCCACAGCTGATTCTCTCTTGAAAGCTCCACCTACTGGCTAGACACCAACTAACTCAAGCCATTATAGCAACTCATAAAAGAACAGCTAATTCCACCGCCTGTAACATCCTGGCTAACCGGAGGTCCTGAGTCTGTCCACGTAACAACTGCACTGCTAGTACATCCAGTATTCAAGAAAACCAGTTCAGTAAAGAAAACTACAAAGAGTCCACTTCACTGCTATGCTACCTCCACTGGAGCAGGTGCTGGTATCTACAGCTGAGAGACTCGAACACAGATCACATCACAAGACTCTTTGCAGACACTCCCCAGTACTAGCCCAGAGCCCAGTAGCTCTGCTGGGTGGCTAGACCCAGAAGAGCAGTAACAACCACTGCCGTCTGGCTCTCAGGAAGCCCAATCCTTAGAGGAAGGGGGAGTGCACCACATCAAAGGATCACCCCCTGGTACAAAGGATCTGAACAGCAGCCTTTGAGCCCCAGATCTTTCCTCCGACATAGTCTTCCCAAACGAGAAAGAACCAGAAAAACAATTCTGGTAATATGACAAAGCAAGGTTCTTTAACATCCCCAAAAGACCACACTAGCTCACCAGCAATGGATCCAAACCAAGAAGAAAGCTCTAAATTGTCAGATAAAGAATTCAGAAGGTCGATTATTATGTTACTCAAAGAGGCACCAAAGAAAAGTGAAAACCAACTTAAAGAAATTTAAATATAATACAGGATACGGATTAAAAATCTCCAGAGAAATAGATACCATAAAGAAAAAACAACCACAACTTCTGGAAATGAAAGACATACTTATGAAATGCAAAATACACTGGAAAGTTACAGCAACAAAATCAAGTAGAACAAGTAGAACAAGAGCAAGACTCCTTCTCAAAAAAAAAAAATTAAAAAACAAGTCTCAATAAATTTAAGAAAATCAAAATTGTATCAAGTACTCTCTCAGACCACAGTGGAATAAAACTGAAGATCAACTCCAAAAAGAACCCTCAAAACCATGCAAATACATAGAAATTAAATAACCTGCTCCTGAATGACCTTTGGGTCAACAATGAAATCAAGATGAAAAATAAAAAATTCTTTGAATTGAATGACATTAGTGACACAATCTATCAAAACCTCTGGGATAAAACAAAAGCAGTGCTAAGAGGAAAGTTCATAACATTAAATCAAAATGTATGTAATACATCAAAAATTCTGAAAGAGCACAATAGACAATGTAAAGTCACACCTCAAGGAAAAAGAGAAACAAGAACAAACCAAACTCAAACCCAGCAAGAGAAAAGAAAGAAGGATCAGAGAAAAACTAAAGGAAACTGAAACAACAGCAACAACAACAACAACAAAAGTGAAACAAAAGTGGTTTGGTTCTTTGAAAAGATAAGTAAAATTGGTAGACCCTCAGATTAACCAAGAAAAGAAGAGAGAAGAAGATCCAAATAAGCTCAATTAGAAATGAAATGGGAGATATTGAAGCAGCCTCATTGTCTGGGGTAAATACCAAGGTTCTTGGTCGAATGGTCAGGGAGATAGAGGTTGTGGACACACACTACACACACAGACGAGTTTGGAGCGGGAGTTTAGTAGGCAAAAAGAAAGAACAGCTTTCCCTTGCCGAGAGGGATCCTTGAGCGGGTTGCTAAGTTGTAGTAAAAATGTGAGGGTTTTTGGCCGGGCGCGGTGGCTCAAGCCTGTAATCCCAGCACTTTGGGAGGCCGAGACGGGTGGATCACGAGGTCAGGAGATCGAGACCATCCTGGCTAACACGGTGAAACCCCGTCTCTACTAAGAAATACAAAAAACTAGCCGGGCGAGGTGGCGGGCGCCTGTAGTCCCAGCTACTCAGGAGGCTGAGGCCGGAGAATGGCGTGAACCCGGGAGGCGGAGCTTGCAGTGAGCTGAGATCCGGCCACTGCACTCCAGCCTGGGCGACAGAGCGAGACTCCGTCTCAAAAAAAAAAAAAAAAAAAAATGTGAGGGTTTTTATAAATGGACTAGTGAGGAGTGGGTTAGTGGCGAGTGGCGGGTGGCGCGTGGCGGGTGGCGTGGGTGGTGCCAGTGAGGAGGGGATGTTTTATCCTCCTAGAGCCTGATGATTTAGTTGGGACCAGGTGTGTTATCTGTATAGCGCAGAGTTTTATCGTTTTTTTTTTTAATCAGCTCTCACTTCATTCCTGGATCACATGGGCAGACTTAATATGTGATGCTTTCTTTTGCTTATCTGGGAGGGAGAGTTTCTGTGTCTGTTCCCAGACATCTTCTTGCAGGTGCAGGCATCCCCCCAGCGCCCCCAAAAGCTCCCCCACAACCCCCCCACCTCTCTCCACACCCGCCTCCCCAAGTCCACTTTTAGCTTCTCTATCTTGGTGTCCTAAAGGGAAAGGAACGTGCTTATTAAGACCCACTGTTTTTACTGGGGCCCATTGTATGACTGTGAAGTTTGGTAATTACCCAGGAGACTCCCCACCCTCCTTCTGTGCTCCAGTGGTTTATCTGTGATTTACAGCCTGATCTTTCAGGCTGCTTGTTGTTAGAGGAGAAGTTATTTCTTTCAACTGCATGAGGTTAGAAGGGAGCTATTTCTGAGCTGTTTTATGTTAGAAGGAAAGTTTTCTGCTGGGGACTCCCTTCTCCCTGTCTATCCAAATACTTTATTTCTGTTTCCTATAACAATATTACAACCAATACCACAGAAATAAAAAGATCATTCAAGAGTACTATGAACACCTTTACCTGCACAAACTAGAAAACCTAGAGGAGATGGATAAATTCCAGGAAATATACAACCCTCCAAGATTAAACAAGGTAGAACTAGAAACTCAGAACATACCAATAACAAGAAGTGAGACTGAAATGGTAATCAAAAAAATTGTCAACAACAACAAAAAAGTCCAGGACCAGATGGATTTACAGCTGAATTCTGTCAGACATACAAAGGACTGGTACCAATCCTGTTGAAAATATTCCAAAAAATAAACAGGGAATCCTCCCTAAATCATTCTATGAAGCCAGTTATCTCCCTAATACCAAACCCAGGAAAGGACATAAACAACAACAAAAAGAACACCTATAGACCAAAATCCCTGATGAACATGATGCAAAAAACCTCAGCAAAATACTAACCAAACCCAATAGCATATCAATAGATATGATAAAGTAGGTTTCATACCAAGGGATGCAGAGATAGTTTACACACACAAGTGAATAAATGTGATATACTAAACAGAATTGGAAACAAAAATCACCTGATATCTCAACAGGCACAGAAAAAGCATTTGACAAAATCCAGTATCCCATTATGATTAAAACTCTCAGCAAAATCAGGACAGAAGGAACATACCTTAGGGTAATAAAAGAAAAACCCAGGGCTAACATAATACTGAATGGGGAGAAGTTGAAAGCATTCCTATTCAACATAGTCCTGGAAGTCCTAGCCAGAGCAATCAGACAAACAAGGAAATAAAGGGCATCCAAATCGGTAAAGGAGGTCAACTGTCACTATTTGCTGAAGATATGACTGTATACTAGGAAACCCTAAAGACTCCTTCAAACATCTCCTAGAATTGATAAATGAATTCAGCAAAGTTTCAGGATACAAAATTAATGTACACAAATCAGTAGCTCTGCTACACACCAACAGCAACCAAGCTGAGACTCAAATCAAGAACTCAACCCCTTTTACAATAGCTGCAAAGAAAAAACAAACAAACAAAAAATACATAGGAATATACCTAACCAAGGAGATAAAAGACCTCTACAAGGAAAACTAACATACAAAAGACTGCTGAAAGAAATCACAGACACCACAAATGGAAACACATCACATGCCCATGGATGGATAGAATCGATATTGTGAAAATGACTGTACTGCCAAAAGCAATCTACAAACTCAACGCAATTCCCATCAAAATACAAGCATCATTCTTCACAGAGCTAGAAAAAACAATCCTAAAATTCATACAGCACCAAAAAAAGAGCCCACATAGCCAAAGTAAGACTAAGGAAAAAGAACAAATCTGGAGGTATCACGTTACCCAACTTCAGACTATACTATAAGGCCATAGTCACCAAAATAGCATGGTACTGGTATAAAAACAGTCATATAGGCCAATAGAACAGAATAGAGAACCCAGAAATAAAGCCAATTACTTACAGTCAACTGATCTTCCACAAAGCAAACAAAAACATAAAGTGGGGAAAGGACACCCTATTCAACAAATGGTGCTGGGATAACTGGCCAGCCCATGTGGAAGAATAAAACTGGATCCTCATCTCTTACCTTATACAAAAATCAAGTCAAGATGGATAAATCTAAGACCTAAAAGCCTAAAAATTACAGAAGATAACATCAGAAAAATCCTTCTAAACATTGGTTTAGGCAAAGATTTCATTAAACAACCTGCTCCTGAATGATCAAAAAGCCAAAAGCAAATGCAACAAAAACTAATACAAATAGATTAACTAATTAAACTAAAAAGCTGCTGCACAGCAAAAGAAATAATCAGAATAAACAACCCACAGAGTAGGGGAAAATCTTTGCAAACTATGTATCCAACACAGGACTAATATACACAATCTACAAGAAACTCAAACCAATCAGCAAGGAAAAAACAATACCACAAAAAAGTATGCTAATGGTGGGGCACGGTGTCTCATGCCTGTAATCCAGCACTTTGGGAGACCAAGGCAGGTGGATCACCTGAGGTCAGGAGTTCGACACCAGCCTGGCCAACATGGTGAAACCCTGTCTCTACTAAAATATAAAAATTAGCCAGGTGTAGTGGCAGGCACCTGTAATCCAGCTACTTGGGAGGTTGAGGCAGGAGAATCACTTGAACCCAGGAGGGGGAGGTTGTAGTAAGCTGAGGTCACACCACTCCAGCCTGGGCAACAAGAGTGAGACTCAGTCTCAAAAAAAAAAAAAAGGTAATGCTAAAGACATGAATAGACAATTCTCAAAAGAAGATATACAAATGGCCAAAAAACATGAAAAAATGCTCAACATCAGTAATTATCAGGGAAATGCAAATCAAAACCATAATGCCATACCACCTCACTCCTGCAAGAATGGCCATAATTTAAAAATCAAAAAATAGGCCAGGCATCGCGGCTCACGCCTGTAATCCTAGCACTTTGGGAGGCCGAGGAAGGCGGATCACAAGGTCAGGAGATCGAGACCATCTTGGCCAATATGGTGAAACCCTGTCTCTACTGAAAATACAAAAATTAGCTGGCTGTGGTGGAGTATGCCTGTAATCCCAGTTACTCAGGAGGCTGAGGCAGGAGAACCAAGCAGTAAGAGGTTGCAGTGAGCCGAGATCACGCCACTGCACTCCGGCCTGGGCAACAGAGCGAAACTCTGTCTCAAAAAAAAAAAAAAAAAAGATGTTGGTGTGGATATGGTGAAAGGGAACACTTTTACACTGCTGGTAGGAACGTAAACTAGTACAACCACTATGAAAAACAGTACAAAGATTCCTTAAATAACTAAAATTAGAACTACTGTTTGATCCAGCAATCCCACTCTTGGGTTTTCATCCAGAGGGAAGTAAGCATATGAAAAAGATACTGCACATGCATGTTTATAGCAGCACAATTCACAACTGCAAAAATATGGAACCAGCCCAAATGCTCATCAGTCAGAGAGTAGATAAAGAAAATATATACACACACACACACCGTGAAGTACTACTCAGCCACAAAAATGAACAAATAATGGCATTTGTAGCAACCTGGATGGAGTTGGAGACCATTATTCTAAATGAAGTAACTCAGGAACGGAAAACCAAATATTGTATGTTCTCATTTACAACTAGGAGCTAAGATATGAGGACACAAGGCATAAGAATTGATGTAACAGGCCGGGCGCGGTGGCTCAAGCCTGTAATCCCAGCACTTTGGGAGGCCGAGACGGGCGGATCACGAGGTCAGGAGATCGAGACCATCCTGGCTAACACGGTGAAACCCCGTCTCTACTAAAAAACACAAAAAACTAGCCGGGCGCGGTGGCGGGCGCCTGTAGTCCCAGCTACCCGGGAGGCTGAGGCAGGAGAATGGCGTGAACCCGGGAGGCGGAGCTTGCAGTGAGCTGAGATCCGGCCATTGCACTCCAGCCTGGGCGGCAGAGAGAGACCCCGTCTCAAAAAAAAAAAAAAAAAAAAAAAGAATTGATGCAACAGATTCTGGAGACTCGTGGAGCAGATAAGGGCTGGGAGTGAGGGATAAAAGACTACACGCTGGGTACAGTGTTCAGGTGATGAGTACACTAAAATCTAAGATGTCATCACTAAAGAACTTATCCATGTAACCAAACACCACCTGTTCCCCCAAAACTTATTGAAATAAAAAATAAAATAAAATAGCTGGGCACAGTGGCTCACGCCTGTAATCCCAGCACCCTGGGAGGCTGAGGTGGGTGGATCGCCTGAGTCAGGAGTTCGAGATCAGCCTGGCTAACATGGTGATACCCCATCTCTTATACTAAAAATAAAAAAATTAGCTGAGCATGGTGGCAGGAGCCTGTAATCCCAGCTACTCGGGAGGCTGAGACAGGAGAATCGCTTGAACCTGGGAGGCGGAGGTTGCAGTGGGCTGAGATCTCGCCATTGCACTCCAGCCTGGGCAACAAGAGTAACATCCCCTTAGTCTCAAAATATAAATAAAATAAAATAAAAATAAAATAGCAAGAAATAAAAACAATAAAAATAAACCCACATTAGGTAGATCACTAGAGCAAAAAAAGGATGTTTAGTAAATAACCAAAATTGTGCAATCAAATCTTACTTATCTACACTAAAACGATAAAATACAGCACAGCTAATCAAAAACCCATTTATTTACTGGAATTAAAATTTCTTATTCCATTTCAAATCAAGGCTGAAAAAAATTTTTTAAATCTTAAAAATTCTCTATTGAAAGGTTTAATCTAAATTACTTTTCTTTGTATTTTAATTTGATATTAAAATAAAACTTTTTGAGCATGAACAATTGATAGTAAACAAACAAAAAACATATTTAGAAGTTGAAATCGACTTGAAATTCTTTTTTAAATCATGTATCCTATACAATCAGATTTTGCAATCTGAAACAAGAATAAAAGTCTTCACTTTGGGAGGCTGAGATGGGAGAACTGATTTAGCCCAGGAGTTTGAGACCAGCCTGGGCAACACAAGAAGACCCTGTCTCTGCCAAAAAAAAAAAAAAAAAAAACAACTTAATTGGGTGTGGTGGGGTGTGCCTGTAGTCCTGGACACTTGGGAGCCTGAAGTGGAAGGATTGCTTGAGCCCAGGGTATTGAGGCCGGAGTGAGCTGTGATTATGCCACTGTACTTCAGCTTGGTGACAGTGAGACCCTGTCTCAAAAAAACTAAAAAAATTTTTCAAATTTTAAAGGAAAGAATAAAAGTCCTTATAAAGTTTCCTGTGGAAATAGTAAGACTGTTAGATCTACAAACAATTAAAACTGGCTGGGCACAGTGGCTCACACCTATAATCCCAGCACTTTGGGAGGCTGAGGCAGGTGGATCACCTGAGGTCACGAGTTCAAGACCAGCCTGGCCAACATGACAAAAACCCTGTCTACTAAAAAAAAAAATACAAAAGATTAGCCAGGTGTGTTGGCAGGTGCCTGTAGTCCCAGCTACTCAAAACGCTGAGGCAGGAGAATTGCTTGAACCTGGGAAGCGGAGGTTGCCGTGTGCCGGTATCATGCCATTGCACTCCAGCCTGGGCCACAAAGCAAGACTCTGTCTCAAATAAAATAAACAAACAAACAAACAAAACTTTAGGCCGGGCGCGGTGGCTCACGCCTGTAATCCCAGCACTTTGGGAGGCCGAGGCGGGCGGATCACAAGGTCAGGAGATCGAGACCACGGTGAAACCCCGTCTCTACTAAAAATACAAAAAATTAGCCGGGCGCGGTTGTGGGCGCCTGTAGTCCCAGCTACTCGGGAGGCTGAGGCAGGAGAATGGCGTGAACCCGGGAGGCGGAGCTTGCAGTGAGCCGAGATCGCGCCACTGCACTCCAGCCTGGGCGACAGAGCGAGACTCCGTCTCAAAAATAAAAAATAAAAAAATAAATAAATAAAAAGCCATTGGTATCTCTTTTCAGACACAGAATTCGTGAGTTGTAAAACAGTAACAATTCTCCTCAAACTTCCACATATGTGGATGACTCAAACAGGAAAAAGAAACTAGTTTCCAATGTAGAAAACAGTAGTATAAGAGAAAAGGAGTCAATCTGTGTGAGTAAGTAACTCACACAGAACTCCTGACCATAACTTTCTTTGGTTTTAATTTTTAAAAATAAAATAACATCGAAAACACACTGGGTTTTTTGAATAACCTATGGTTTACTTGGCATAACTGTGTAAATAGCAGATAATTCAATTAACGTGTTCTCTATTTTACTATTGTTGGAAAAAAAATAGCATGCTTTCACCACTATGCTATTTCTCATTTACTAAACTTCAGTATCATACCCTTGGGCTAAGAGGATCTGTATTTTGTTTCTTTTATATGCACAACACCATATCTGATCCAGTTGTAAACATGGAGATGTACTTCAATTTTTATTCTGAATGTTTTTTAAACAATGATGCTTGAAAACTAAACTGCCAGTAACAGAATGAGAAAAAATGACATTGAAAAGACAATATAATAGTAAAATGGTGAATCAGGCATAGTGTTAGTACCACAAGTACACTCATTTTCTACCAACTAGGCAATAACCAGGTTAAATGTCAAAAACTGTTCACGTGATCAGACAAACATAATAGTACATCTGTGAATTCTGCAGAAACAGAAAAATGTTGCTGTTTCTTTGACTTAGGAAAAATTGGGATATGAAAATAAAAGAAATCAGGAAGTACGATGTTAAAAAGTTAAGTATATTCCTGTACCCTCGTATAGGCTAAAACTGCCTTAAGTGTCACACATATGTAGCAGTGGATGATGAATGTGGATGCCATGAGGCATGTTTTTTTTTTAATTATTAAAAAAAAAAAATCACAAGGCTGCCTTGGGCAAGTTTTACTTTTGAAACATTTTCTTTGAAGATTCAGACGTTTATGGCTTTAAAAAGTAGCTAACATTTTCTAGGCCTACAGAAAATCTAAACAAATTACTGGATATATTTTTGTTGTTGTTACACAAAATTAGGGTAGCACATACTTCTACTTATAGAACAAGCAGATCTTTCCATAAATACACGCACATATATACTTAAAAATGAAATCAGTTACAAACGCCACCAAAAAAATTCTTTTACAACTGGTCCAGCATAATGTTTGGGAACGGTGGTCTCTATGTAAGAAAAACCAAAAACTTAACATTCTACTTATGTCAAATTTAGAAATTTAGTTTTAACAATCTTGTCATGGTCACTATGGGGGAAAAAATGATATATATTCAAAAATCAAATTTATGTGATATGGGACAAGGGTATTCAAGTTTTTTGGTTTTTGTTTGAGACAGAATTTTGCTCTTGCTGCCCAGGCTGGAGTGCAGTGATATAATGTCGGCTCACCACAACCTCTGCCTCCAGGTTTCAAGCAATTCTCCTGCCTCAGCCTCCCCAGTAGCTGGGATTACAGGCATGAGCCACCATGCCTGGATAACTTTTTTTTTTTTTTTTTTAGTAGAAATGAGGTTTCTCCATGTTGGTCATGCTGGTCTCGAACTCCCGACCTCAGGTGATCCACCTGCCTTGGCCTCCTAAAGTGCTGGGATAACAGGTGTGAGCCACTGTACCCGACCTAAGTTTTTAAAATTTATGACTTTAGAGTACACTTGTCAAAAATTACAAAAAGCATAGCTTTCATTGCATTCTCTGTGACGATATACAATGCATGAATATTTTGGATTTAAAAACTTTCAGGCATATGCATAATAGCACTGCAGAAAGCAACAGATGGCAAATTGTCAGCGAAATCATTGATTGGTTTCAAAATGGTGGCAGAGTTACCACAGAGAATCCTCATCCTAGACTGCTAGGTCTAGCTAAAGAAAAATCTTATGTTCTCACTAAATAGCATCATTACACAATTACAGTTTCTGATGCCTGCTGGCCCTTCAAGCCTACTCTGTACCATCATCTTCCTCATCATTAATTAGTACCGTTTCCCATTCCTCATGGCTCTTACTAAAGTTTTACTTTCTACATAAGCCTTCAAGTTTTTCATCCATGCAGCAAGCATGAGCCCCTTACACTTTCTACTCCTTCGCACCTGAATGCTATGTAAGGGGCTGCTATGGAAAGTCCATGGGCTTCAAGTTAATCAGGCCTGGGCTCCAATTCCAACTCAACATTCTGCGATCCTAAGCTATTCTCTCTGGGCCCATTTCCTCATCTATAAAATTAAGATACAAATACCTGTATCATAATATGCTCATAATGATTCAAACAAGGTCATGAAAAAATGACCAGCACCTATGTGAACGTCACAGATATTCCATGCTGGTCCTTTTTTCATTCTCATATTATTTACTCTTACTCCTTCTGTTCCTCTCTGCTTTACTCCTCCTGGGAAATCTTACTCAGCAATCAACTTCAAGCTCATCTTCTCAATAAAGCTTTCTTCACTCACCTCTCACCCAAACAAAACTCTTCAGTACTCCATAGTACTCAGCAGATCTTTCTACTGTAATATATATTACATTAGTACTCGTTTACCTATTTCAAATCCCTTCCAACATGTAGGCTTCTGGAGGTAGGGACTGTGTTTTATTTCTTTGGACTTCCAAAATCTAGCAAAGCATCGTTTTCTAAAAGTTTGTATAAGGACATGATCTTAAGAAGCTTTCCCACTGTTAAGGGCAGGTCTTTGTTCTTAGCGCTCCCAATATGCGGCAGGCCACTCCCAAGACGGGAGCCTTTTGTTCTCTGACCTGGGGTTCTTAGCCTCAAGGATTCCAAGGAATGGAACCTTGAGCCATGTGGTGAGTGTTAACAGCTCTATTAGAAGCTGTGAGTGAGGGAAGAGAACCGTGGAACCCAGCAACCAGTGTTCAGCTCGATTAGGACAAACCCAGGCACTTAGCCTGCAGGAACAAAGGAGAGCCTATAGCCCGATCAGGTGCGGCAACGGGCACCTCGCAGGATCAGAAACGCAGCGGACATCCTGCCAGATCTGGAGGGGTGGAAGTCAGCCGCAGGTCTGCGAGGGCAGCAAACAGTAGTGGTGGACGGCAAGCGAAATTTCAGCTCAAACTGTAACAAACACGGACCAGAAGAGTATGCAGCTGCAAGATTTAATAGAATGAAAACAGCTTCCATACAATGGGAGGGGACCCAAAGGGGGTTGCCCACTCCCTGTTTGAATGCCTGGGTTTATATCCCCATCGTTGTCCCTCCCCCTGTGCTCTCAGGTGATACATGATTTGACTATTTCTTTACCTCCTGCTTTTAGCTTAATTTGTATTTAGTGAGTATTTTACTACCTGATTGGTTGGGTGTTAGCTGAGTTACAAGCCCTGTGTTTAAGATAGGTACGGTCACCTTCCCCAGCTAGGCTCAGTCCGCCTAGGAAATCCAGCTAGTCCTGTCTCTCGCCACCACTCAGATGCCTCTTGTAGCTCATATATGTGTACTATACTGGTGACTGAAATTATGTTTTGAAATGGGAAAATATAATGGACAATGCTAGTTAAACTTAATTAAGCATCTAACATATGGTCATGCTTCAAAATATCCTGGACAGGTAAATATATCCAAAAGTCTCATGGAAGACAAAGAAGATAAAGTTAAGTTAGGACCTTATGTCCGGTAAATTTCCTTAAAAAAAAAAAAAAAAAAAAATGAAGATAATCCACAGGTTATGTGGAAAACATGAAAGAATAACTAATTTGTTAAACAAACATTAAGGAAAATAAACTTCCAATAAAAAGGTTAGGTAATTTAGCAAACAGGCTTGAAGGTTATTTCCCATCTCTGATGGCTCATTAATTAATTCAATAAATTACTCAGTGAGTATTTACTATGTGCCAGTCATGATTTTAAGCCCTAGGGATATATCAGACAAAATCCCTATCCTCGTAAAGGCACATTTCAGCAAGAGAGACAGACAACAAACAATATTAACAAGAAAAATATATAATTATTTTACGTGGTGATATGTGCTATGGAGAAAAATTAAGCAGGTAAAGAAGTAGGTGTGTGTTTGCATGGTGACAGCAACAAATTTAAAGTGAGTAGGGCAAGCTTCACTGAAAAAAATGACTTTTGGAAAAAAATTAAAGCAAGTAAAAGGATTCCTTAGATTTCGGACTAGCAATGGGAACAAGTTTAAAGGCCCTAAAGCACGGCTATGCCCAGTGTGCCTGACGAATAGCCAGAAGGCCAGTGTGCATACAGCAGGAAGAAAAAGTAGAAAAAATAGACAACGAGGTCGAACAGGTCACAAGGGTAGCAAATCATGCTGGGCCTTATAGAGTCAACATAAAGACTAGCTTTTCTCTGAGTGATACATCATTGTTTTAAGCAGAGGCCTAAGATCATTTCAATTACAATTCTAAGGATCATTCTATTTGTCATGTGGAGAACAGACTGTAGAGGATGAAAAGCAGAGGCATGGGGATGAGTTGTAAGTCTATTAAAATAATCCATGAAAGAGATAGTGGTCACTTGGGCTAGAGTGATTAATGATGGAAATGAGGAAAGTGGTGAGATACTAGCTAGAGTTTGGAGGTAAGGCCAATAGGATTTGCTGAGAGACTGGATATGGAGTCAAAGTTACCGTCTTGAACAAATAAAAGAAAAAGAGAAGAGTCAAAGTTATTGTCTTGAACAACTAAAAGAATGACACTAACTGCCTTTTGCTGCCAGGACTGAGAGAGGTCTGTGGCAGAGAAAGGGGATGTCATGAACTCTCTTTTGGACTTACTTTCTAAAAATACGCCATGACGAGTATGATAAAGCCTAAGCGAAGCAGTATGAGAATTCCTAACACCTAGGGGGTAAATGGGGAGGTCTCATCTACTAATGGAAAAGAAGAATGAGCCGGTTTTGAAAACATTCATTCTTTGTTATCCTGCAGTGAGTTAATAATTCTCAAGGGTTAATCACAAGCAAATCACTTTCTGCTGAACTCAGTGTTTTATGCTTACTATTAGGTTCAATTTCCACAAAGAAAACTCTTGGAATTTAAACAACAGCAAGTGAAAAGGAGGAAAAAAGAGAGGAAACAAGAAAGACTGCTGGTAAATCAATCTAATTTGGGTAAGAGAGGTATTACACATGCACATTAGAATAAGGAGGGGAGGAGAATTTACATTCAAGAAAAAGTGTCAGACACGATAAAATGACAATAACAAGAGAATTTTAAAAATTGTCCTGCCCTAAAATCTTCAAGTCAATATAAATTTCACAGACTTTCATATCTAAATTGAATTAATCTACATTAATATACCCTACACTTACCATTATTGTTCCATAGACAAAAAGCAAGTACATTTGAACTTCTCCCAAAACATGAATTCCCATGAAAGCTTTACCTTAAGCAAAAAAGAAAGGCAAAGCTAAATACATTTCTATTTGCTGTTTTTAAGTTGCTTAATTTCTCTTAAACCACAAGCAAACATTAGTATCTATAGCAAGACTAATGAGTAAATAAAAGAGCAAAACAACAAAACAAAATCAAAAGCCAAACATGTTAAGAAACAAAACTCTTAGGCTTACCCCAAATGAATGTTACTCCACTCCCCAGTATAATTAACAAAAAACTCCTCAAACTTCAATCTTCACTATAGATAGAATAATCTCTTTCACACTGTCAGAAAAGGTCTAGAATAAGTAAATAAATAATAAAAAGAATGATCTTTTAAGTACTGTTTTGCATTTACTCAAAATAACGGTGTGAATCATGGCTCTACTTTCTCATAAGAAACTTTTGAGGTCGGGCATGGCAGCTCACGCCTGTAATCTCAGCACTTTGGGAGGTCAAGGCAGGTGGATCAACTGAGGTCAGGAGTTCGAGACCAGTCTGGCCAACATGGTGAAACCCCGTCTCTACTAAAAATACAAAAATTAGCTGGGAGTGGTGGCACATGCCCACCACTGGGCACATGCCCGCTACTGGGGAGGCTGAGGTGGAAGAATCGCTTGAACACGGGACGCAGAGGTTGCAGTGAGCCAAGATTGTACCACTGGACTCCAGCTTGGGCGACAGAGCAACACTCCCTTTCAAAAAATAAAAATAAAAAAATATAAAAAGCAACTTTTTTGTTCACATTAAACCAAAATGTGATTAAATGTGACTGGTCAGAAAATCTTGCCCCCGTCATCAACCATGTCCTTCCTGACAGCCTGGAGAGCACCTGGAGCCCCTGAACTCATCACAGGCTTGCCAAACCAGGTTGCATATTTGGCTTTAAGTTCTTGAACCCAGGTACATGGTGACAGTTAATTTTATGTGTCAACCTGGCTACACTATGCTTACCCCGTCAGTCAAACACTGACCTTGGGGTTGCTATGAAGGTATTTTGGAGATGTGGCTAACACAGATGGAGTTTATCTCTGATAATCTATGTGGGCCAATCTATATGGACCAATCATTTGCAAGGATTTAAGAACAAAATTGAAGTTTCTCTGCAGAAGAAGAAATGCTGCCTCAAGAATCTCATCCTATCTGAAAGCTCTCAGACTGTGGGCCTGCCCTACAAATTTTAGACTTGCCAGCTACAGCACCACAGCTGGTCCCTACCCTATGTGGCACCATGACATTTTTTCTCAAAATAAGCTCTCCCTCTTTTGAATCTGCTGGCTTTCAGTTTGGGAGCTGGAGCACTTGAGTCATATCCCCCCATCCTAGTTGACTCTTAATGACTCCTAGACACTCAGTCACACATTTCTCCCCTCAACGACTCTTAATGCATTTCTGTCCTTCTGCTTCACTACCCTTCATATAAAGATGTTATGATTGATCCCTGTCCCTAACACAGGAGACCACCTGCTATATATTGCTTCTCAGCTACTAAGAAGGAGGAAGAAACAAAACTATAGTAATCCTCTCTTACAGTTTTGCTTTCCATGGTTACAATAATATATTTCCAGAGAAAGACCATATTCCCATAACTTTTATTACACTATAGTTATTAGTGTTCAGTTGTATTATGTTACTGTTAATCTATTACTGTACCTAACTTATAAATTAAGCTTTATCATAATTATGTATATATAGGAAAAAACATTGTATATGAAGGGACCAGTACTATCCATGGTTTCAGGCACCCACTGGTGGTCTTGGAACATAGACCCCACAGATAAGACGGGGCCTACTACACTACAGACAGGCAGGAGGATTAAGTAAACATCCAACCATGAAAGAAGTCAATGTCAGTGTTATGGTCTTACCTATTTAAATATCACCACCTGACTACTTCCCAGCTTACTGCTCCATTGTGATCCCAGGTCACACTTCAAAACTTCCCTCCCTCACCATGCTATGAACCTCTAGAAGGCAAGAGGTAGGCTTCATTCACCTTTGTATTCCCAGTATATAGTATAGGCTAAATAAAAGTTAGCAGTTAATTGACTGCATGGATATATATGGATGGAGAGAGGGTAAAACAGACAGCTGCTGGCCAGCTGACTGAGTACTCTGCCTCTGAATCAGATTGCTTCTTAGAAAAGTAGAGGTAAAACTGAAGCATAGGGTCAAGGTTAGGCCAAGGAGGGAAATGTGAGGATACAGGGAGAGAACAAAGGTTAGATGTCGAATTCTGACTGAGATTCTGCCCTCAACTCACTGTTACCTTATGTTACTGCAATCTAGTCTATATGTGTGTTGGGAGGCAGGGGTCATCTACAAAATGTTAAATACCTATAGAATATGTTAAAAACAGACTAGGCCGGCAGAATATTTTAAACACAGATTAGACCAGACAACTTGTAAAATATGAAGTCAACTTACATCTATATAACATTATGGAGTCATTTCAAGATGATAACCAGGTAACAGGTTATTATCCTCACAGATAAACAGGTAAGTCAAAAAGAGACAAAAATTTCAAAGCCAAAACCAAATTGTAGTTGGAAAATTAAGCCAGAAAAAATATTTTAAAAAGACTTCAGCATTTGAAAAGAATTTGTTAGGATGAAAGAACTACAGTAGGCTCTATATCTTTGCTTTGTGGGGCTTGATGGCTGGCACATATGTCAAGTCTAGTAATGCAACTTCTGAGAATTGTTCTTTGGCCTGATGCTTCAGATACAGCTGCTCTCAAAGGTTCAGTCTTCTGGGCAGCTCAAGGTTCATTTGAGTCTAGGGGTGATATTCTTTAACTTACTCATCCCTGCCATTTAATTCACTAGTCCTAAATGTATCTCCCTTTTTTTTTTTTTTTTTTTGAGACTGAGTCTTGCTCTGTCGCCCAGGATGGAGCGCAGTGGTGTGACCTCAGCTCACTGAAAGCTACGCCTCCCGGGGACAACCAATTTTTCTGTCTCAGCCTCCCAAGTAACTGCTACTACAAGCACACACCACCATGCCCGGCTAATTTTTGTATTTTTAGTGGAGATGAGGTTTCACCATATTAGTCAGGCTGGTCTTGAACTCCTGACTTCAGGTGATCCACCCGCCTCAGCCTCCCAAAGTGCTGGGATTATAGGCTTGAGCCACTGTACCCAGCCAAATTTATCTCTTTCAAGTTTAAATAGTATCCTTAGTTTTGTTTTCTAACATTTGAAGGAAAGGGCCTTTTTCACCCAACCAACACCTTTTATCATTTTATTATTGTAGTGAAATTTTTTTTTTTTTTTGAGACGCAGTCTCACTCTGTTGCCCAGGCTGGAGTGCAGTGGCTGGATCTCAGCTCACTGCAAGCTCCGCCCCCTGGGTTCACGCCATTCTCCTGCCTCAGCCTCCTGAGTAGCTAGGACTACAGGCGCCCGCCACCGCACCCAGCTAATTTTTTGTATTTTTTAGTAGAGACGGGGTTTCACCGTGTTAGCCAGGATGGTCAAGATCTCCTGACCTCGTGATCCACCCGTCTCAGCCTCCCAAAGTGCTGGGATTACAGGCGTGAGCCACCACGCCCGGCCTGTAGTGAAATTTTAGTAGAATTTTTTGGCCAATGAATATCTAAAGTCCGGAATTAAGTTCTGAACTATTTTGCCTATGTCTTCAAATTACCCTTCCCTTGGTGTCCCCACCCGCCGACTCCTAGACACTCAATCACATACTTCTCCCCTCAATAAATTTATTTGTTGACCCTTTCTGGAAATTTTTCATTTCTGTTTGATTGCATGGAAAGGTGCACGCAAAAGCACACACACATTATTGTCGGGAAAAGAAAGAGATCAGCCTGTTACTGTGTCTATATAGAAAGAAGTAGACACAAGAGACTCCATTTTGTTCTGTATTTGAGATGCTGTTAATCTGTGACCCTACCCCCAACCTTGTCCTTGCAAGAGGTATGTGCTGTGGTAACTCAAGGTTTAATGGATTTTGGGCGTGCAGGGTGTGTCTTTGTTCCTAGAAAAGCTAGGTATTGTCCAAGGTTTATCCCCATGTGATAGGATGAAACAATGCTGCTAAAACGTTTATCTCTAGGCACAGGATTTTCCTTTAAACTTATTCATGTCACAGAGATCCTTGTTCTTATGTCTTACTGCTGATTTCCTCCCTAAAAACGATCCTATTGTCCTGCCACTCCCTGATCTTTAAGATGGTAAAGATAATTACCTATAAATACTAAGGGAACTCAGAGACCGGTGCGGCGTGGGTCCTCTGTAAGCTGAGCGCTGGTCCCCTGGGCCCCCGCTTTTCTTTCTCTATACTTTGTCTCTGTGTCTTATTTCTCTTCTCAAGTCTCTCGTTCCACCTAACGAGAAACACCCACAGGTGTGGAGGGGCAGGCCACCCCTTCACATTATAGGTACAGAAACACTATAATTTTATACAAAAAGATGTTTCTGTTTATACAAAAAGATGTTTCTGTTTCATTTTCAATAGTTTCCACAGGATGTTTTGTTGACATTTCTGACTGTAATAATAAATTAAGTCAATGTCACAGAATCATAGAGTTGAAAAAAATGACAGAGAATATTAGCCAAAACCCATATTTTATGAGGAAGACACTGAGGGCCTGAGAAGTTACATGACTTGCAAACTGCAGCAACAATTATCAGTGTCTGCACCGGACTACAGCCCAGGTATCCTACTTCCAGACCACAGCTCATGCCTTCAAGCAATAATCTGAAGTCACTCCCACACTCCCTTTAATGGATTATAAAAACTACTCAAGATTGGGCCGGGCGCAGTGGCTCAAGCCTGTAATCCCAGCACTTTGGGAGGCCGAGGCGAGCGGATCACGAGGTCAGGAGATCGAGATCATCCTGGCTAACACGGTGAAACCCGTCTCTACTAAAAATACAAAAAATTAGCCGGGCGAGGTGGCGGGCGCCTGTAGTCCCAGCTACTGGGGAGGCTGAGGCAGGAGAATGGCGTGAACCCGGGAGGCGGAGCTTGCAGTGAGCTGAGATGGCGCCACCGTACTCCAGCCCGGGCGACAGAGCGAGACTCCACCTCAAAAAAAAAAAAAAAAACTGCTCAAGATTTTTTCCACTGTGAGCTCACAATCAACAAAACAACCCTATCTGCCCATTCACAAAAAACATATAAAGTCTTGTACAACTTATTATTAGGTAGGTTTTTAAATTTTCTAGATAATACTGTATCATTTTTATTATCTAATGTCAAGCTAGATCATAGCACCAGTCCTTCGTGTCCTTACTTCTCATAAGTCTTTATTTCATAAAATTTTCTTTGGTCTCCCTTCCCCCAGTCGTATTTTCTGTTTTTGTTTGTTTGGTTTTTTTTGTTTTGAGAAGGAGTCTCGCTGTGTCGCCCAGGCTGGAGAGCAGTGGTGCAATCTCGGCTCACTGCAAGCTCCGCCTCCCGGGTTCACGCCATTCTCCTGCCTCAGCCTCCCGAGTAGCTGGGACTACAGGAGCCCGCCACTACACCCGGCTAATTTTTTGTATTTTTAGTAGAGACGGGTTCACTGTGTTAGCCAGGATGGTCTCAATCTCCTGACGTCATGATCCGTCCGCCTCGGCGGTGGAACTGATGCTGGGAATACAAATTGGGACAATGTGTCTTGAGGTTACTTTCATCACAGGAGTCAACAACCTTAAATATACTAATGTCTTTAGGCTTAGTAACTACAATTCAAAAAATTTATCCTAAGAAAATAATCAGAAAAATCCATAATAAAAATCCATAATAATAATCCAAAGTGCTGGGATTTACAGGTGTGAGACTCTGCGCCCCGCCTCCCCAGTCGTATTTTCAATACTCCTATATTTAATATAAAAATTGAATAGCTTGATCAGTATGAAAATGGCATTACTAGTCCCTCTTTCAGCTTTTCTTCTGGATACCTTCATACCTTCAGTATGTCTGAATCTGTCATACCTTCAGTACACAGCCTGTTAATAATGAGAGGTATACATTTTGGCCAACAAATTGAAGTCTTACAAACTGTCAAAAGAATGATTCAATGAACAATCTCCTGAACTGATGCTGGGAATACAAATTAGGACAATGTGTCTAGAGGTTACTTTCATCACAGGAGTCAACAACCTTAAATATACGAATGTCTTTAGGCTTAGTAACTACAATTCAAAAAATTTATCCTAAGAAAATAATCAGAAAAATCCACAAAAACATTTAAGAGAAAATTCATCAGTGTGTTTTATTTGTGATACCAAAAAAAAATGGAAACAATCTGACTATCCAACAATGGGGGAATCATTAAATAAATTAAGGCACGTGTAAAATATGGATCGACAATTAAATATATTATTGAGGAATGTTTAACAACCATATGTTAAGTACAGAATAAAAGCAGGCTATAAAAAAAGAATGTTTTCATTAAAACATAGTCTTGGAATCATCAGACTTTAGAATCAAAGAAATATGAGTTTTGGCTCCTTACGTGTCAGCTCCATGACCTGCCCCCGTTACATGACCTCTACGTGTTCCTTCATCTGTAAAATGAAGATGATGACTGTACCTAATTCCTTGGGTTGATATGAATTTTTATAAGTTAGGTCATTCATATACATAAACTAGTATATTTAACATGGGATAAACATTCAACAAATGGTAGCTATTACAATTACTACATATTACATAATCATTTCTTTTTTTTTTTTTTTTTTTTTGAGACGGAGTCTCGCTCTGTAGCCCAGTCTGGAGTGCAGTGGCCGGATCTCAGCTCACTGCAAGCTCCGCCTCCCGGGTTTACGCCATTCTCCTGCCTCAGCCTCCCGAATAGCTGGGACTACAGGCGCCCGCCACCTCGCCCGGCTAGTTTTTTGTATTTTTTTTAGTAGAGACGGGGTTTCACCGTGTTAGCCAGGATGGTCTCGATCTCCTGACCTCGTGATCCGCCCGCCTCGGCCTCCCAGAGTGCTGGGATTACAGGCTTGAGCCACCGCGCCCGGCCTATTTTTTGTATTTCTTAGTAGAGACGGGGTTTCACCGTGTTAGCCAGGATGGTCTCAATCTCCTGACCTCGTGATCCGCCCATCTCGGCCTCCCAAAGTGCTGGGATTACAGGCTTGAGCCACCGCGCCCGGCCCATAATCATTTCTTTTTAAAATCAGGGAGTAAAAATAAAGGTTATTTTAAAAAGAAAAATCTTAGGAAGATCTCACCTAGTGAGATGGGTTTAACAAGTTTTAACTTCAGAAGGCAGAAAACCCTCTGACCTGTCTACTTTAAAATAAACTTTTAAAATGAATTCTTCCTGACATTCTTCATAAGAACAACTATATTGATCTTTGGTGTCTCCCTTTTTATCCTTGCACTTAAATCTGCACCCTGATCATAAAAATGATCCCACTGCGTCTCTAGCTGGCCTCCTTCCTATCAAGTACTCCGACAAGCTTTTATTATACTGACTTTGAAGTCTCTGGCAAGAACCCCTCAAACTCTCTTTTTCAGCTTATATCTGATGAACACTTTATCTGCAACATTTTGTAGTTTTGCTTATTTCTTTTTGCTTGGGAAATCATCCCCTTTAATGAAAGCTACTTTTACTCCCTTACAGCAAACCATTTTACTTTAAGGCAGTGGCTGCTACGGCCCGTCTGGAGTGGCCCCCACAAGGTCGCTGCCTGCAGAGCGGAAGGTGCTGTGGGAGCTCGGCATTCAGCAGAGCTGCCGGGAGCTGGGAACAAGCAGGAGGCTCCCCACCTACCAGCTCGGCAGGGTAGGAGCCAGTGCTCCCAGGCGCAGCTGCAGCTGCCCAGCTGCACTCTCAGGGGCCCAGGAAGCCCCCTGCCCCTGCAGGCTCATAAGTGCCTGCTCCTGCTCCCTGGTCTCTCCCCACTCCCGGCATCCACCCAGTGTGGGGCAAAGTTGTGACTAAGCTGAGGCTCTGTCTCAACCCAGCCGGGCATGCATGCACTAAGAGCGGTGCTGACAGGCCAGCCCCCTGCCACTTCGGCCCCCTCTAGACTTCGGGCACAAGCCCAGGAGGGAGGTCCAGTCAAGGGGCTGAGGGTAGCTTGGCACGGGCCTGTGGGCTCCCCGCAGCACCTAGAGCCAGGGTGCCGTGAAGGGCACGTTGGTGGCAGCAGGACGTTATGAGGTTCCTGGGCAGGAAGGGTTGGGTCCCCGTGGAACCCCTCCTTGAAGCTAGGACTGGCCTGAAGCCTGGGGACCAGGTTGCCAGTTCTGGGTGAAGTCCACCAACCAGAGTATGAAGTTAATTGATGACCGATTGGCCAATTGGATGGTGCTTTTTCCAGGCCTGCCCATGGCCACCCACGGACCAATCAACAAGCAGTTCCTCCATTCTGAGCACAAAAAAAACCTGCAGACTCAGCCAGACACGCTTACAGGATGACCTGCCTGCAGACAGAAGCTACACACTCCAGTCTCCTCTCTGTTGAGGGCTGCACTGGGTGTGGTGGTGCAACCTGTATTCCCAAGCTACTCAGGAGGCTGAGGTCGGAGGACTGCTTGAGCCTGGAAGGCCGAAGTTGCAGTGAGCTGAGATTGCATCACTGCACTCCAGACTGGATGACAGCGAGACCCTCTCTCAAAAAAAAAAAAAAAAGAAACTGAAAAACATTTTGTCCAATCACAATAAAAAAAAAAGTAACAAAATAAAATGGAATCTGAAAAAAAGTCTTCAGATAAGAAGGCAGACTTTTAGAATCCAATTTTTAAAATGTAAAATTAAATTGGTACTTTGGACTGGACACAGTGGCTTACACATGTAATCCCAGCATTTTGAGAAGCAGAGGTGGGAGAATCCCTTGAGCCCAGGAGTTCAAGAGCAGCCTGGGCAACACAGCAAGACCCCAGCTCTACAAAACATAAAAATAAAAGAATTAGCCAGGCATGATGGCACACTCCTGTGGTCCCAGCTCCTTGAGAAGCTGAAATGGGAGGATCACTTCAGCTTGGGAAATTGAGACTGCAGTGAGCTATGATCACGCCACTGTACACCAGCCCGGGAGACAGAGCAAGATGCTGTCTCAAAAGAAATAAAAAATAAAAATTAAAAAATAAATTAGTACTTTGAAAACAATTATTTACAAATCAATACGGAAATTATTCACAAACCACATAATACATATAGAAATCTCTTAAGTACTATATAGTAATGAAGTCCTTGAATTAAACTCTAACATCACTGCAGCTAGGCATTATTTGGGGAGGAAAGTGCTATTTAAAGTACCATTCTTTTCTCCCTTGGTTTAGTTCTCTTCGGTTCTAATGCCTACCATATAAAAACTATTTTTTCAGTGTGGTGGTGATTGTTAAATTCTAGGTATTCCAAAAGGAAGTGAAAATCATTCTCCTGAAGACCATATTCAGTCCTTTAGAGGAATGAACATGCAATAATATTTCACCTTATACCCAGAGATAGGTTCTTTACTGTTCACTTGACCTGTACTGAGATTCTATAACAAACTTGAAATATAATGACAAATGGCAGAAAGGTTAATGAGTCCCTTTCTGGCCGGGCGCGGTGGCTCAAGCCTGTAATCCCAGCACTTTGGGAGGCCGAGACGGGCGGATCACGAGGTCAGGAGATCGAGACCATCCTGGCTAACACCGTGAAACCCCGTCTCTACTAAAAATACAAAAAACTAGCCGGGCGAGGTGGCGGGCGCCTGTAGTCCCAGCTACTCCGGAGGCTGAGGCAGGAGAATGGCGTAAACCCGGGAGGCGGAGCTTGCAGTGAGCTGAGATCCGGCCACTGCACTCCAGCCTGGGCGACAAAGCGAGACTCCGTCTCAAAAAAACAAACAAACAAAAAAAAAAAAAAACAAAAAAAAATTTGAGTCCCTTTCTTTCTGCTTCCTTCCACAATCCCCCAGCAGCACCCTCCCTCCATTAGCAGTCCCTAACACCAGATATTGAAAAACAAAAATAAAGCCCAAACCAAACACACACAAATGCGCTTTACTGAAGCTTAGGGAAAAATTTTACTATCCTTGATGGACTGAAAGCAGCAGCCATGTGTACCAAGACAAGGATATCTTTTACTTTTACCTCATACAGGGAAAAGACAAAGGAATTGGGGAAGATTTGGGTGGGAGGATAAAAATGGATTAGGATCTGAAGTTATGACCCAGAATGACGCTCACCATGAGATCAAATGTTATATACACTGGACTCATTGGAGAAATGCCTGATTTTAGGACTGTGGCAGGAAATACACAAAATGAGCCTAGAGCACCATGTAGTGCCAGAATGCAAGGAAGTGCTCAAAAAACTCACCACAATGTTGGGGGTATGTCAAAGGTACACAAGAGTCAACTAAAAGAGATCCCAATGGCCAAAGATAAAACAGCTTGAGCAACAAAATATAGTAGTGGATTATAATCCAAAGCATAAAATTAATATCCATGAAACCAAAGTAATATAAATAAGTAATAAATGGGAATAAAAGGACAAACCTCCCACAGAGAAGAATTCCAAATAATCCGACAGATTACTCTACACTTAAGGAGGGAGAGCATAACTCTCTATTCCTTAAATGTGGGCTGCACAAAGTGACTTTCTTTCACAAAGTACAGTATGCAAATAAAGTTTACAGTTAAGAAAACTCAAAAACTACCACATCAGATTAGATCAACATCAATTGCAATAAACATGTTTATAGTATGTACACTTCATATGATGTGATGAAAATGGCACTTCATTTTTCTTTCTTTTTTTTTGCGTGAGATGAAGTTTTGTTCTTGTTGCCCAGACTGGCGTGCAATGGCGTGATCTCGGCTCACAACAACCTCCACCTCCCAGGTTCAAGCAATTCTCCTGCCTCAGCCTGCCAAAAGTAGCTGGGATTACAGGCACGTGCCACCATGCCCAGCTAATTTTTGTATTTTTAGTAGAGATGGGTTTTGCCATGTTGACCAGGCTGGTCTCGAACTCCTGACCTCAGGTGATCTACCTGCCTCGGGCTCCCAAAGTGCTGGGATTACAGGCATGAGCCACTGTGCCCAGCCTGGCACTTCACCTTTCTGATCTTCCTCCCAAAAACCTAAAACCCAGTCCAATCATGAGAAAAACATCTAAGAAATTCCAGTAGAGGGTATCCCACAAAATACCTAACCAGTATGCTTCAAACCTGTCAAGGTCATCAAAAATAAGGCAAGTCTGAAAAGCCACAAGGAGCCAAACAAGATGTGAAAACTAAATGTAATGTGGTACCTGGTTGAGATCTTGGAACAGAAAAAGGACATCAGCTAAAAAGCATGGGAATCTGAATCAAATATGACTTGGGTAATAATAATGTATCAATATTGGTTTATTTATTTATTTTTTTTTCCCAATTGGGTCTCACTCTGTCACCCAGGCTGCAGTGCAGTGGTATGATCATAATTCACTGTAACCTTGAACTCCTGGGCTCAACTGATCCTATCACCTCAGCCTCACAAGAAACCAAGACTACTGGCATGTGCCACCACAAATGACTAATTTTTAAAGTTTTCTGTAGAAATGGGGTTTCACTAGATTGTCTTGATATGGTTTGGATCTGTGTCCCTGAGCAAATCTCACTTTCAACTGTAATGCCCAATGTGGGAGGTGGGGCTGGTGGGAGGTGACTGGGTCATGGCGGCAATTTCTCATGGATGGTTTAGCACCATCCCCTTGGTGCTATTCCTGTGATAGTGAGTTCTTTAGAGTGCGGTGGTGCGACCTGGGTTCACTGCAGCCTCCACCTCCCGGGTTCAAGGTATTCTCTTGCCTCAGCCTCCTGAGTAGCTGGGTCTACAGGTGTGCGCCACCATACCCAGCTAATTTTTGTATTTTTTAGTAAAGGTGGGGTTTTGCCATCTTGACCAGGCTGGTCTTGAACTCCTGGCCTCAAGTGATCTGCCCGCCTTGGCCTCCCAAAGTGCCAGGATTACGAGTGTGAGCCACCATGCCTGGCAACAGTACTTATTTCATCTCCAATAGCATAGAAATTATATTCCAAGAACATAAGACAGTGCAAATGGAATTCCTCAAAATAATACTCTATTTCCCTACACTGTGGATTAAGGGAATACTTAGCATTTCAAAAAGTGTTTTCTAACACTGCTTTAAGGAGACTGTGCTTTCAAATTTCTCAGTATCAGTAGAATTCAAAATACAGCTGAAAACAGATGTGTTGGTCCCAGGCTAGCTGCATTCACCAATCAATTCCTTGGCTACTCTCTGTTCTGTTAGAAGAGCTAAGTCCTACAGGCTGTGTCAGCTGGCTCCCAGTAGAGTCAGACCAATGGGATGCGACGGTGAAAGACTGGACAGTGAAAACAAGGAAGAAACCACGGTATTACCACCCCTTCCTCTCCATCTTTAGCAACTGCTCCAGCAGCAGCAGTGGCTCCAGTTCCCCCTAAGCAGACATCCATGGTTCCACTTAATGCAGAGTGGTTTTGAAAAACACCAACTCCTCCCTTTGGCCCTGTAGCTCTAGGAGTGCTAGTGGTTCCTTGCTGTTCCCAATCTCTGGATTGCTTCACTATCCTGTTTTGCTTCTCAACAACTCCATTAGCTATGAAACCAATTCCTGGAATTACATTTCCCTTGTTTTATATATTTAAGTTATATGTTTTCCTAGTTAGAGCTTGACTGACATAATTAGAAAAGTTTAAGGGGAAAGAGAAACAAAGAGAATATTCTGAATAAGAGCAGAGGCAAGAAAGCACAGTACCTCTGCGATTCATCTACTTCTCAAATGTGTGACCTTGCACAAATTATTTCAGTGCTTTAAGCCTCAGTTTATTTGTCTACAAGTAGAGGGTTACAATAGTAATAGCATCTATACCTCCTAGGGTTATTATATAGACTAAATGAGCTCATGCATTTAAAACATTAGCATAAAGCCTGGCACAAAACACTTCAGCTATCATCACTATTACTGCCGCCATCATCTCCTCCTCTATACTCCCAGAGTACTGCCCACCGTAACGCATGTGATTCTCCTGAAGGCCTCCACTGATCATACAACTCCTACAAAACTAACTGCCTACCAATTTGGTCCACATTCCTTAACCTGCCATTTGGAGCTATCTACAGTCGTAACCCAACCTACCTTTCCTTATTTTTCTTCCTTGATATAACCCACATTTTAGAAAAACTTGTTTTTCTCTTTCTGGTTTCTTTTGAAAAATCAAATGTCTGGTAATAATGGTTTATTCAAATGATCTGCCTCCTTGAGAAAAGCAAGTGCTCTCATTGTGCTAGAATCATCACTCATGTAATACAATACCATTTAACCTAGTCATCCCCTCACTTGTTTCTGCTACCTGCCTAGCCCCTTTAAGCATCTGAATTTGCTACCTCTGCCTAAGATTTTTTTATCTTTTTAACTTAACTCATATTCTTCCCTTTTCTCATTCCCTTTTCTCAATGTTCAACTCATTCAACTCACTTTTCACAAAGTTTTCTGATTTCCCAAATAAGAAACAATGGCTCATTCCTATGAAATCAAGCATTTTATCCATATATCTCTCTTACAACACCTATGCCTTAGTCTTTCATTCACTTATCCTTGAAAAGACATTTACTAAGTATCTGCAACCTATCCCGTACTATGATTGGCCCTATAAGTCATTCTCAAAAGTGAATCAGACAGGATCTCCACTGCTGGGGAGTTCCCAGTCTAGGAGTCTAGGTTTAGTTTCTGGTCAAGTCCCTTGAGGAGAAAATGCATATTTCATTAATCTTTGTATCCACTACAGCACTTAGGCTCAGAACCTTACCTAATAATGTATGACTCCATAAATAGTGTTAAATGGATGAATAAATAAATGAACAAAAATATGATAGCACTTAGAGGGCCTGTCTTTAATTGGGCATTTAAATTTGATCCAAATTTGCCTCCTAGAGCAATTGTTTTCATAAATAAAGTTTTATTGGAACATGGCCACATTTATTTATTGTCTATGTGTTCACTCTACAACAGTGTAGTTGTGATAGAGGCTATATGGTCTGCAGAGCCTGAAATGTTTACTATCTAACCCTTTACAAATTAAGTTTGCTATCCTCTGCCCTTGAGGGTGGCAATCTTGGTTTATTTATATCCTCCCATACACACTTAGTTTATAGCGTCCGTATATTTGGTGTTACCCAAAAATCTATTAAAATGAATTTAATTGACAAATTTTAAAAACAGAACCTATTTCTTTCTTTTTTTTTTTTTTTTTTTGAGACGGAGTCTCGCTCTGTAGCCCAGGCTGGAGTGCAGTGGCCGGATCTCAGCTCACTGCAAGCTCCGCCTCCCGGGTTCACGCCATTCTCCTGCCTCAGCCTCCCGAGTAGCTGGGACTACAGGCGCCCGCCACCTCGCCCGGCTAGTTTTTTGTATTTCTTAGTAGAGACGGGGTTTCACCGTGTTAGCCAGGATGGTCTCGATCTCCTGACCTCGTGATCCACCCGTCTTGGCCTCCCAAAGTGCTGGGATTACAGGCTTGAGCCACCGCGCCCGGCCAACAGAACCTATTTCTAAGTTGGAGATTGCCCGTGTTATTGGAGATATTAATAAGCAATGATCAAAACTTGAAAAAGCACATCAGAAGTCGGAGTATTACACGTACTCTGATTACACACATATTTATTAGATGCTTACATTTTAGGCCTCTCTTGACTATTACAAAAGTCAAAGAAGCATAGTCTCATTTATCTTATTCTTTTTTTTAATTCCTTAAGGCTGTCCGTTCATCACTCTATAACATTTCCCTAATCTACTTATCTCCAAGCTAGTTGGTTTCATTCGTTTGTTAATTTAATAATTCAACAAAAATTTATGAGGCAGAACAATCATGTGCCTGGTACTATGTTGGGAACTGAATGAGTATTCTTTTTTTTTTTTTTTTTTTTTTTTTGAGACGGAGTCTCGCTCTGCCGCCCAGGCTGGAGTGCAGTGGCTGGATCTCAGCTCACTGCAAGCTCCGCCTCCCGGGTTTACGCCATTCTCCTGCCTCAGCCTCCCGAGTAGCTGGGACTACAGGCGCCTGCCACCTCGCCCGGCTAGTTTTTTGTATTTTTTAGTAGAGACGGGGTTTCACCGTGTTAGCCAGGATGGTCTCGATCTCCTGACCTCGTGATCCACCCGTCTCGGCCTCCCAAAGTGCTGGGATTACAGGCTTGAGCCACCGCGCCCGGCCTGAATGAGTATTCTTAAAACTTCATCCCCATCTATAAAGAATATCAAATTTTAGTTAAAAAGGCATATTTCAAAGAGAAGAAACATTAAAAAATGGCAGCAAATCAACAAATGGGCCGTGTCAGGTATCTGGTACCACTATCTGGTTTCAAATATCCACTAGAAAGTCAAAATAACAACAACAATTAAAAACAAAACAAAACAAAACAAAAAACAGAAAAATTACTTCCAACGTTCCACTACCATGAATCAAAAAATTTCTGAAAACTGGGAAAACAGATCACTCCATCATAGCTGCTACAGCTGGAGGCGGGGGAAGAAAAGGCATCAAAATTTTTTACGAATTCCCTAAGGCATTTTATTCTCCATAAACAACATAAGCAGTAAATAACTTTTTAGATAAATATAAATTGCCTGAAAGTGTTATAAAATGCTAAATCTTCTATTTTGAGACTGAAAATTTGAGTCCAAGAAAAACAATCGTTGTATCAGAGGGAAATGAAGAAGAAAAAGAAGTATTCTTCCTCCTCACAAGAGAGGTGGTAGTTGTGATGGAGACAGGAAAGACGGAGACTATTCACTCATTCAGAAAATACTTACTTAGCTTTTACCACATAAACATTTATTTGGCATGTGCCAGGACTTATGCTAAGTTCTGGGGAAAGAGCAGTGAGCAAGACAGACACAGACCCTTGCTCTCCCTTAGAGGTTAACATATAAGAGGACTCTACAAGGAAAAAATACAGGTGTCAATATATTAAAATCAAATCTCCATGTTTATTTATTAAGTTGCTCAATAATAACAGAATAGCTATTTCATAGACAAACAATTAAATGACTATCATGTGCCAATTACAATGCCAATCACAGATACAGTGTTTTCCCTGAGGACTTCACACCATAGGTGCTTATACTAATATAAATTATTTTGATGTATCTTAATAAACTATAATAAAAACTTGTGCAACTTCCTAAGGAAACACACAGTATAAAACAATTTTCTTCTACTAGGCAAGGGGAACTGGGGTCAGGGAAGGCTTCACAATGGACGTGTCTTAAAAAAAAAAAATTAATAGGAGTTAGCCAGGAAAAGAATTTCAGAGAGAAGAGAAAGCTCTAGTAAAGTCACAAAACCATAAAATTTCATGAAGGAAACTTAATGTAACTATAGTACAGGGTATAGTGCAATGGAGGGGATGGGAAATGTGGCTGGATACGTCATTTGATGATCAGTACATGAAGAGTCCTGTATAAGATCCTGAGAAAGGTTTATAGATCGTGTTAAACTCATAAAAAGGGATGGTATCATTAACAAGTCTGTATTGCAGAAAAATAACTGATGGCAGTGTGAAGTTTAAAAAGCATACAATACCAGAAGCAAAGAGACTTGTTTTTAAAGGCGATCACTACAGGCCAGAGTAGAGACGATAAAGACTAAGAGAATAGCAAGGGAAGGAATAGCAAGAAAACAATTACGGAGATGAGGCTAAGTGACTGATGAACTGAACGGTGGAGGTAAAGGAGAAAGTGGAGTTGATGATGGCACTAGTCAAGAAAGGGGAAAGAAGAGAATCAACCTGTTCAGGGAAGACTATAATGAGCTACATTTTAAATAAGCTGAATTTTCTATTTTTGTTTATGGTTCTCACTGGTAGACATCTGGAAATTCTTACTGACTCCATTCACTAAAAGGAAAGTTCTTCTCATTTCTTCCCATTCAAGAATAACATTCATTCATTCAACAATTTCTTTTTGGAATGTTTACCACACATCAGGCACCATTATAAATGCTAGAAATACGTATCAGAGAACAAATAAAGTCCCTGTCCATGAAACTTAACATTCTAGCCTTCTACTATGGTGTAAAAAACGGTAGGGAAGAATCAGTTAGGCTGGGGGCGGTGACTCACCTCTAAAATCCCAGCACTTTGGGAGGCTGAGGAGGGTGGATCACTTGAGGTAAGGAGTTTGAGACCAGCCTGGCAGACATGGGGAAACCCCACCTTTACTGAAAATACAAAAATTAGCTGGGCGTGGTAGCAGGCGCCTGTGGTCTCAGCTACTTGGGAGGCTGGCGCAGAAGACTCAGGTGAACCTGTGAGGCGGAGGCTGCAGTGAGCTGAGATCCCGCCATTGCGCTCCAGCCTGGGAAACAGGGCGAGACTCCATCTCAAGAAAAAAAAAAAAAAGAGTTAAAAATATAGGTATACAGTACATAATCCATGTGATTACCAATGTAAGCTTCAAAGTATTGTTAAAGCATGTTTTAAATCATGTTATCATTACAAAATAGTAAAAGTACTGTCTTATTTTTGGAAATGAATGCCTGAAAATATGTGTGTTTGACAGGTTTTAGTTTTCACATATCAGGATTGTTTATAATGAAACATGTATGTGTCTAGTTTTTTTTTTACATGTTACACTATCCTAATAATAACAACAGTTGTGAGGGTGGGAGGAGGGAGAGCATCAGGAAGAACAGCTAATGTATGCTGGGCTTAATACCTAGGTGATGAGACGATCTGTGCAGCAAACCACCACGGCACACATTTACCTGTGTAACAAACCTGCACATCTAGCACACGTACCCCTGAACTTAAACTAAAAATCGAAGAAAAATAAAAATAATAGGAGTTACAGTTTTAAGGAAAGTAATGAAACTAAATGACTACCATTTCATACAAACTGAGTTTTGTTCAAACTGCTTTAAAATTTGATAATCTCCTCTTAAAGTTTCTTTTCTACTTTTCCATGAGAAACAGCTTTGCTAGTGCAAAGTTTGATCACGACTTCTAGTAAACCATTAATTGTAAAATGCTATTTTATTCAAGATGCTACATAGATATTTTGCCTATTTTTAAAAATTATTTTAATCCTTTAAACAGGCTACTGAGGCCGGGCGCGGTGGCTCAAGCCTGTAATCCCAGCACTTTGGGAGGCCGAGACGGGCGGATCACGAGGTCAGGAGATCGAGACCATCCTGGCTAACACGGTGAAACCCCGTCTCTACTAAAAAAATACAAAAAACTAGCCGGGCGACGTGACGGGCACCTATAGTCCCAGCTACTTGGGAGGCTGAGGCAGGAGAATGGCGTAAACCCGGGAGGCGCAGCTTGCAGTGAGCTGAGATCCAGCCACTGCACTCCAGCCTGGGCAGCAGAGCGAGACTCCGTCTCAAAAAAAAAAAAAAAACCAGGCTACTGAACACTAGTTCTTAGTTTCAAAAGGGAAGTTTACCTAAGAAAAAGTTATTTAATAAATATGACAAGATATATTTATTTCTTTTTGATTTTTCTTTTTAGAGAGACAGAGGTCTCACTATGCTGCCCAGCCTGGGTCGCGAACCCCTGGGCTCAAGTAATCCTTCCACCTGACCTTCCAAATTGCTAGAATTACAGGCATGAGCCACCATGCCCAGCCCAAGAAGATGTATTTCATAAACGTTAAAATGAATTACATTTCTAAAATAGCGTGAAAGTTTTTTTCTTTAACTCACTGACAAACATTATTTTCTATTTTCAATAAGATTACCAAATATGCCCCACACCTAGGCCATCTTTTTTCTTTCCTAATATTTACCTTTTGTCAGCTTCTCACTGCTTTTAGTACTTCCAAGTTGCCTAAAGTTGTTATCAACAATCTTCTACCTCATTATTTGTCATTGCCTGGACCAGGAACTCCCAAAAGAAGCAGAACAACCCCTAAGGGACATTCTGAAAGTACATGAGGCCCTGTTTGGTTGCACAATAATTTGAATAGAAGGGAGGGTATTTGGTGGATTGGGGACTATTGATCCTAAGAAGTCCTAAAATACGGGCCGGGCACGGTGGCTCAAGCCTGTAATCCCAGCACTTTGGGAGGCCGAGGCGGGCGGATCACAAGGTCAGGAGATCGAGACCACAGTGAAACCCCGTCTCTACTAAAAATACAAAAAATTAGCCGGGCGTGGTGGCGGGCACCTGTAGTCCCAGCTACTCAGGAGGCTGAGGCAGGAGAATGGCGGGAACCCGGGAGGCGGAGCTTGCAGTGAGCCGAGATCGCGCCACTGCACTCCAGCCTGGGCAACAGCGTGAGACTCCGTCTCAAAAAAAAAAAAAAAACAAAAAAAAAAAGAAGTCCTAAAATACATGAGACAATCCTGTATAACAAAGAACTGTTTGCATCCCTCGATTTTAAAAGATTAAGTAGGTGAAAAGTTTATGATAATCTTAGTCCAGAACTTTATTATATATAAATATATCATTATTACACTGTTTTAGTACAGACTGAATCTTCCACAAGTGCAAGTGCCATGTAAATTGAAGGAGATTCCACTGTTTTGTTCAAATTTTTACCAGAAATTGTTCGCCATTTAGGAAAAATAAGTTTGTAAAGAACGATGGTCCCTCTGCTATTTGAAGAGCCAATATAATAATTTGATAAACAATTTGCATTGGTAGCTGTCACACACACAGTGATTCTATGAATTGGTGCAATATGCCAGCAACTAATAATTACTCATTATGTTTTCTAATGTAGTAATGTCTAAGTATTTACATATTTAAATTGTAGACATGTTAACATGTTATTTTCTTTTTTTTTTTTCAGACAAAGTCTTTTTTTTTTTTTTTTTTCTCTTTTTTTTTTTATTTGAGACGGAGTCTCGCTCTGTCACCCAGGCTGGAGTGCAGTGGCCGGATCTCAGCTCACTGCAAGCTCCGCCTCCCGAGTTCATGCCATTCTCCTGCCTCAGCCTCCCGAGTAGCTGGGACTACAGGCGCCTGCCACCTCGCCCGGCTAAGTTTTTGTATTTTTAGTAGAGACGGGGTTTCACTGTGTTAGCCAGGATGGTCTCGATCTCCTGACCTCGTGATCCGCCCGTCTCAGCCTCCCAAAGTGCTGGGATTACAGGCTTGAGCCACCTCGCCCGGCCTCAGACAAAGTCTTGCTCTGTTGCCCAGGCTGGAGTGCAGTGGCGTGATCTCCGCTCACTGCAACCTCTGCCCCCTGGGTTCAAGCAGTTCTGCCTCAGCCTCCCTAGTAGCTGGAATTACAGACATGTGCTACCATACCCAGCTAATTTTTGTATCTTTAGTAGAGACAGGGTTTTGCCCTGATGGCCAGACTGGCCTCGAACTCCTAATCTCAAGTGATCCGCCCGCCTCAGCCTCCCAAAGTGCTGGGATTATAGGAGCAAGACACCGCACGCAGCCTGTAGACGTGTTTTCTAATAAAATATTTCACCTTTATGTCTCAATTAAAGCATTATATTGGTTATTAAAAGTTATGTTTATAGGTAGATTTTATTGTCTATGAATCTGACTTCAGGATTTCAGGGTATTACAGGACTCAGACAGTTTGAGAATCACTGGCCTACACTTTAGCCTTCATGCACCTGGACTACTAAAGATGCTTCCTATCTGATACTCTGGATTCTGTAAACTCTCTCCTCTTCCAAGTAAAAATACCTACGGATGTAAAAATCACCAATATTAGTTCTATCTTCCAATTACCACAGCTCCCAACTACCTTGAAAGCCTGATACTGGGATTTTTACAACTCTCCACAAAAGGATTACTTCTGCCTTATCTTGTTCAGCTATATCATACACTGAATACTATATCCAGAAATCCTTATTTCTAAGGAGTCAGCAAGTCATAGTGGAAAAGGTGTAGCATTTGGAATCACAGATCTGCCACTTACCAGGGATGATCCTGGACAAGTTAATTAAAACTTTCTAAATCTCTATTGCCTCATTTTTTTTTCTTTGTTGGAGACAGGGTCTAGCTCTGTCTCTCAGGCTGAATTGCAGTGGTGAAATCATAGCTCACTATAACCTCAAACTCCTGGGCTCAAGTGATCCTCCAGACCCAGCCTCCCAAGTAGCTAGGACTACAGGCTCACACCACAATGCCCAGCTGATATTTTTCATTTTTCTTTTGCAGAGATGGCGTCTCCTATGTTGTCCAGGCTGGCCTCCAACTCATGGTCTCAAGTGATCCTCCTGCCTGGCCTTCCTAAAGCGCTGGGATTACAAGCCTAAACCACCACTTGGGCAATTTTTCATATTGAATGTTGAAATATTACCGTGCAACTGTGCATGTATCAGGTTAAAGATAACACATCGTTAAAATTAAACCCACCTGTTTCTCTTGTTTCACATGGCTACAGAAACGTAAAAATACGTATGTGGCTCACAATATGTTTCTGTTGGACACTTCTCTGTTAGACCCTTCCTTTTTCCACCTCTACGGTTCATCCTGAATACACCACTTGCAGTTTCCAACAGAGCCCTGTTTCTGTGCTGGAGACTCTGGAGATAGTACTCCTGGTACCTGAAACAATTTTTCCCCTTCTCTTTGCTGAATGAACTGCTTTTATTCATTCAGATCCTAATTTTTAACTACAGCTTTCTCCAAGAAGCGTCCCTGATCCCACCACGTCCCCTGCAAGACGGTATTAGGGCCTCCTATGAGATAAGAAAATCCACATACAGCACTTATACTGTATTTGCAATTGCCTATTTTCTGGTTTGTGTCCCAGACAAGACTGGAAGCTCCTTGAGGAGACAGATCCTCAGAACTGCTGCTCCGTCTTCCACGCCCAAACGTCAAAGCCAAGCACAAGGCGGTCTCTCCACGGAACAAATGAGCGCTAGGGAACAGACTGTGAGCGAATGCGGGGGAGTACAAAGGTTCAAGGGTGAGGCGGTAGAGGGCAGAAGCAGAAACTACAAGGGAGCCAGACGGGGGTGGGGGCCGCTGGCAGCACTCACCAGTCCCTGCTGGTCGACGTCGGCGTCGGGTCGTTTAGCCGAGGGCTGCAAATACTCAGCGTAGCGCAACCCCTCGCCAACTGGGGCGATGACACCACGGGCAGCCATGGCAATGCGGCCCGGAGACGCAAGGCGCCGCGGCGATGACTACGAGGCGGCCTTAGGGACAAACTAGTTAACGCGGTTTCTTCTCGCAGATCCAGTGCACTCTGTGCTCGCAGTGCTGTTAAAGGCGAGGGTCCCAGAAGCTACCCTTCTCACCCGAGCTGGGCAGTGTGTCCCGTGCAAGCTCGGGGTCAGATTCCGAAAAGAGCCAAGGGCACCGGGACGTTTTTGAATCACAGTCGCAGGCGCAGAGCCAACGCTGACCCTCAGGGAGCTTTATATACTTGGGCCTTGCCCCTCCCCAGGCCTCCCTAAGGGACTGGGCTTAAACCCTGTGAACTGATGTTGGTCGAATCAGATGCCTGGCCATTGAGCTCGGAGTCTAGCTGTAGTGCCTGAGGGTGGGCTTGCCTGAGATTTCCTGACCCCCTTCCGGGCAGCCTTTCTTCCTACCCTCAACTACTGTTCACACTTCTGTTTAATGCCACAGTTCTCCCACCCCAGGAGAGAAATTGAAGAGACAATTTGCTTACACCACCCCCAAGTAAATGGCTGTATTTAAGGTGAAATTACACAGAAGAAAGTTGTGGCCCGGCGCGGTGGCTCACGCTGTAATCTCGGCATTTTGGGAGGCCGAGGCAGGTGGATCACAGAGGCCAGCAGTTTGAGACCAACTTGGCCGACATGGTGAAACCTCGGCTCTACTAAAAATACAAAGGTTAGCCAGGTGTGGTGGCGCGTCCTTGTAATCCAAGCTACTCAGGAGCCTGAGCAGGGAAAGAGAGTTGTAAGCAAGTCTGTAAATCTTACTCTCCCTCAAATGAGTTTGTGCTGATTTGTATATATAAAAGCCCATTTTATTATTAAGGTTTTTTTGTTTTTGTTTTGTTTTGTTTGTTTTGTTTGAGACGGAGTCTCCTTCTGTTGCCCAGGCTGCATGCAGTGGCACGATCTCTGGCCACTACAACCTCTGCCTCCCGAGTAGCTGGGATTAAAGGCACGTGCCACCACACCTGGCTAATTTTTGTATTTTTTAGTAGAGACGAGGTTTCACCGTGTTGGCCAGGCTGGTCTCAAACTCCTGATCTCAGGTGATCCGCCCGCCTCAGCCTCCCAAAATGCTGAGATTATAGGCGTGAGTCACCGCGCCTGGCCTCCATCAAGCTTTTTAAAGCAAAAATTAACCAGCAGTTGAAGCTTACGGTGTTTTCCAACTCCTGTACCAACTTGGCAGCTCTGTTGCTCCTTATACCCTTTGCAGAATCAGTTGACAGGAAGAAAAATCTTTATTTTTGTTTTCTATTCCTGAATTTAAAGTTTTGAGGGTCTATTAATTTGTTCACTGAGTTAATATTATTAGCATGCCTAAGAAGTTAGGTCCTAGAGGCCGGGCGGGGTGGCTCAAGCCTGTAATCCCAGCACTTTGGGAGGCCGAGGCGGGTGGATCACGAGGTCAGGAGATCGAGACTATCCTGGCTAACATGGTGAAACCCCTCTCTACTAAAAATACAAAAAACTAGCCGGGCGTGGTGGCGGGCGCCTGTAGTCTCAGCTACTTGGGAGGCTGAGGTGGGAGAATGGCGTGAACCCGGGAGGCAGAGCTTGCAGTGAGCCGAGATCACGCCACTGCACTCCAGCCTGGGAGACACAGCCAGACTCCGTCTCAAAAAACAAAAAAAATTCTGCTCCCAGCTCCCAGCCAGGCGCGGTGGCTCATGCCTGTAATCCCAGCACTTTGGGAGGCCGAGGCGGGTGGATCATGAAGTCAAGAGATTGAGACCATCCTGGGCAACATGGTGAAACCCCATCTCTACTAAAAAATACAAAAATTAGCTGGGCGTGGTGGCACGCACCTGTAGTCCCAGCTACTCGGAGGCTGAGCCAGGAGAATCACTTGAACCTGGGAGGCAGAGGTTGCAGTGAGCAGAGATGGCGCCACTGCACTCCAGCCTGGGTGACAGAGCGAGACTCCGTCTCAAAAAATAATAATAATAAATAAATAAACAAATAAATAATTCTGATCCCTGAATGCTCTGGGAGACTGACTTGAGTAGAATGAAACTCCAATCTCCCACACAGCCAGCTCTGCGTCAATTACTCTTTCTCTATTGCAATTCCCCTGTCTTTATAAATTGGCTCTGTTGGCCGGGCGCGGTGGCTCAAGCCTGTAATCCCAGCACTTTGGGAGGCCGAGACGGGTGGATCACGAGGTCAGGAGATCGAGACCATCCTGGCTAACACGGTGAAACCCCATCTCTACTAAAAAATACAAAAAACTAGCCGGGCGAGGTGGCGGGCGCCTGTAGTCCCAGCTACTCAGGAGGCTGAGGCAGGAGAATGGTGTAAACCCGGGAGGTGGAGCTTGCAGTGAGCTGAGATCCGGCCACTGCACCCCAGCCTGGGCGACAGAGCAAGACTCTGTCTCAAAAAAAAAAAAAAATTAAAAAAAAATTAAAAAAAAATAAATTGGCTCTGTCTAGACTGCCAGCAGAGTAAACCCATTGGGTGGTTACAGGAATAAGGAAGAGGTCTGAGTTCTAGTGTACCTCCATTATTTTCTGGGCTTGTATAACTGAACATGTCCATTAACATCTCCAAATCTTACCCGTAAAAGGAGAATAACATTTGCCCAACATTCTGACTCAGGGAAGTTGTGTAAACAAACCTCAAAGAGCCAATCCTTCAAGATGGATCCCAACTGGCTAACTAGGACTAACTTAAAATAGAACCAAACCTTCCTTTTACACCGAAATCTGTGGCTCTCAGGTTTGCAAACTGTTTATTGGGATAGTCTCTCTCCTCTAAATTACTTTTCAGAAAACTTTTCGTTTACATAAGGATAAAGAAAACAAGAGGATATGAAAGCAATTTGTATAATGCACTTATGAAAAGAGCTACAACCATAATGCTCTCAGAGTTTACAGGAGGGAATGGCCACTTTTAATAGGGGTCATCGGAGAAGGTTTAGTGAAGACTTAGCCATTGAGATGAGGTAATGAACAATGGGTAAGATTTTTTTAGATGGAAGAGAGGAAATGCCAGACATTTCAACTGGAAACAAATGGAAGGAAATGAAAAATGGTGATTCACAGGACTGGGTAAAAATTACTCCAGGACTCTTCAGAAAAATAATCTCATTACAGAAATTAATTTTTGTTAGACAGATCCACAACTATGAAGGACACTAGTAACCTAAGCAAATGAATTGGATCAAGGCCTACAGGTCATTCTTCCATTCATTTATTTATTCAATAAATATTTATTGAGTATCTGTTAGGTATGAGGAACTATGCTAGGCATTGGACCTATAGAGTCAAACATACAAATAAGGTCTCTGATTCCTTGGAGTTTGGAGTACCCTAGCCGCTGGGCCCTAGCAGTAGCAGGCTGCTGGCCTGGAACAAATGAACAATTAGAGCAAGACCCAGGTTAGCTTCAGCTCCTGTTAGGGCAGCTACTGTTTCTGCTCAGGGACTGGAGAGAAGCTTTCAGAGCAGAAGCCAGGAAAAGGGGGAATAGAAGAAGTGGGAAGGGGAGAATATAGCAAGGTGGAGGTGAGGTGGACTCAGCAGGGTTGCATCTCAGCTCAGACCCCAAACTATTGAGAACAGATGGCTGGCTGCTTGTAAACTTGACTGATCTCATTCCACCTCTGCCTCAGGTATCCACTCCTGCAGATGTAGCCAATTTTAAAGAAAAATTTCATCCACAAAGATTACTCAGTTCCCAGTCCTTGGTTCTTTGGTAAATTCACCCTCCTCAGGAAAGAAAGGATGGAAAAAAGGGCAATGAAGTCCTTTCCTCTTCCCAACAAGGATCTCTTCCTGATTTAGCTGAACTCAATTTTCTGGCTTCTTGAGAACAAAGAAAAATATTTTTGTGAAACCCAAAAGGGAGGACACATTAAATTTTCACTGGCCTACTTTTATTAGTTATGCCACTTCAAAGACAGATTCCATTATGTTCAATAGACTTTGTAAAAGAAAGGCAGATTGCATTGGTAGTATGTCTTCAAAACATCTCAGTGGAAAATGTTCTAAAAATTTATTGTTTGAAAGGACTTTTGACAAAGACAACTGACCTCTCAGTGCCTCAGTTTCCTCATTAGTAAAGTAGGTGATAATAATAGCACTCCCTTGTGCGAATTAAATGAGTTCACTTTTGTAAAGCTCTTAGAACAGTGCTTCATACCTAGTAACTTCTACAAAATTGTTAGCTACTATTTTCTTTATATTACCTCTTTCACCAATTTATTTCTTCGTGTATTTTCTCTCACTAGCTCTGCCTCATTCTCCCAGCAGTTGTGTTGATCCCCAACCAATTGTCTTGTCTTCAAAATTACAAAATCGGACTAACATTGCATAGTGATAAAATATAATTGTGGGAGAGGAAATAGTTGTTTTTATGAAAATGAAATTAAATGCCTTGGAAAGATTTAATGAAACAAGTTATTTTTAAAAAGCTGTTGAATGGCGAGCATGGGAAGAGAATCACAAACACTGTCTATGATTCTATACTGTTTGCTTTTAAAATGTCTTGCTCCACCTTCGTTCTAAACAAACTCAAGTTAGGAATCAGATGATGGATTATCAGCATGGAAGAAATCCAAGGCAGAACTGAACCAGAGGACCCACATCCAAGTAAAAGGCCTTGGCCCTGCAGCCCTGCAGATACACATAGAGTACATGAATAGATATACAATATGTCTGTTGTGACACTAAAATTTCATGTGGGTGGGTAGAGGGAGTGTTATTAGGGAAAAAGTCAAAAAAAGCTTTTGGGTGGAGATAATGAAGAAAACAAAGGTTGAGAAACAGTGATGTATATATGACGTAAAAGAAAAAAAATGGTTAAAGTTGTCAGGTGTGGTGGCTCATGCCTGTAATCTCAGCACTTTGGGAGGTTGAGGCAGGTGGATCATGTGAGGTCAAGTGTTCGAGACCAACTTGGCCAACATGATCAAACCCTATCTCTACTAAAAATACAAAAGTTACAGGCCAGGCATGATGGCTCACAGCTGTAATTCCAGCACTTTGGGAGGCTGAGGCGGGTGGATCATGAGGTCAGGAGTTCAAGACCAGCCTGGCCAAGATGGTGAAACCCCATCTCTACTAAAAATACAAAAAATTAGCCAGGCATGGTGGCGGACTCCTGTAATCCCAGATACTCAGGAGGCCGAGGCAGAGAATGGCTTGAACCCAGGAGGTGGAAGTTGCAGTGAGCCGAGATCATGCCACTGCACTCCAGCCTGGGCAACAGAGCAAGACTCCGTCTAAAAAAAAAAAAAATTAGCTGTGTGTGGTGATGGGTGCCTGTAATCCCAGCCTCTCGGGAGGCTGAGTCAGGAGAATTGCTTGAACCCAGGAGGCAGAGGTTGCAGGGAGCCGAGATCGCGCCATTGCACTCCAGCCTGGGTGACAAGAGTGAAACTCCGTCTCAAAAAAAAAAAAAAAAAAAAAAAGGTTAAAATATGTATATTGTTGTGATCTCAGATTTTAATTGGTTTTTCAATTAACCCACCAACCACTATCCTGGTCTGGTCAGAAAAGAGACTGGCTTTACTGTATGACAAAGTGCAGTGGGCACCAAAAACAGGCCTGAAATGTTCATAGAAGGAGTCGGAGAAGTCAGCATCAAGATGACAATGAGAGGATGAAAACAAATTTGCTGAACTGATAAATATGAGGCAGACTGGGAGAAGCAAGGTGTGAGAAAGCGCCGGGCGCGGTGGCTCACGCCTGTAATCCCAGCACTTTGGGAGGCCGAGGCGGGCGGATCACAAGGTCAGGAGATCGAGACCGCGGTGAAACCCCGTCTCTACTAAAAATACAAAAAATTAGCCGGGCGTGGTTGTGGGCGCCTGTAGTCCCAGCTACTCGGGAGGCTGAGGCAGGAGAATGGCGTGAACCCGGGAGGCGGAGCTTGCAGTGAGCTGAGATCCGGCCACTGCACTCCAGCCTGGGCGACAGAGCGAGACTCCGTCTCAAAAAAAAAAAAAAAAAAAAAAAGGTGTGAGAAAGCCTTGTATGTAAACAATACTAAAGTCATTCAGTTTTGCTAAAGTTTAAAGCATAAAGAAGAGACTGAAGATGGATGAGGGTGGACAAATAACCAGACAAAGGCCAAGTATTGAACAGCTTTATATAATAAGCAGAGGTATTTAGATTTTATCTCATAGGTGAAAGCAGGACATCAAAAACTGTTGAATCTTGCAGTGACATGATCAGATCTACATACTAAGAAGATCATTGTGGCAGCAGTGTAGTGATAGGCCAAAGCAAAAGGAGGGAGATCAGCTAAAAAGTTATTGCAATAGTCTAAGAGATGCTGAGCCCTAAACTACAGCACTGGCAGAAGATATGGCAAGGAGGAGTATAGTGACTTTGACTGGATTCTTCCCCATGTTTAATCCCTCTTGGCCCCACCTACCATGGACCCATCCATTGACTTTGTTCCCTATTCTCAGGGTAGCCCTTGATTGACCTAAGCCAACCAATGCATCCCATCACTCTAGCCATGATGTCTGTTTCATGCATGGACACCTTGCCCTTCTGGGACATTGGGATTATAGGAAAAGTTTGTTGGTTATTTCTGGGACAGCAGCTTCTCTCTTTAGCTGGACATGAACAGAGAAGCGTGAAGCACTAATTGTGGTTGGCAGTCATTTGACAACCATAAACTAGGGTGACTATTTAATTTATCATCCAAAACGAGGTCACATTTGAAAGAAACATAGTGCTATAAATAATTATGTTAGGACAATAGATGTAACTGAGACTGTCTAGCAAACCAGGATATGTGGTCCCTATACCATGAGAAGAGATGGCCTTAGGATAAAGCAAACACCACTGAAAGCCATGAGGAAATTAAAAAGAAACTGAGTCCTTGATGATATTGTTGACTATATGAAGCTTCACTTGATGGCTACCCCGTTTCTAAACTTTTTAGTTATGAGAGTAAAAATTTCCTTTATTATAATTTTTTAATTGTGCATTTAAAATTGCAAGCATTGAAGAAGTTGAAAGAATAGTATAATGAACTCTCATATCTCCCAAAACCAGTTTCAACTATTTTCAAGATTCTGCCACAATTCTTCATTTATTTTCCTTTTTCCGATTCATTATTTAAAACGCATCAAGAAATTTCACTCTGGACATTTCAGTGTGCATTCCTCCCAAATATGGACATCTCTGACATAGCTGCACCATTGGGACATCTAACAAAAATTACTGATCACCTTTTGTGTCATCTAATATCCAAGTTTCATTGTTACAGAAAACTTTTAAATAGCTAGTTTGTTCACCTCAGATCCAAACAAAGTCCACACATAGCAGTAAATGGTTGCTATAGTTTGAATGTCCCCTCCAAAACTCATGTTGAAACTTAATACTGAATGCAGCAGTGTTGGGAGTTGATGTCTAATAGGAGGTGTTTAGGTAATGAGGGCTCCTTCCTCATAAGTGGAGTAATGCCATTATCATGGGATAGGGTTAGTTGTTACTAGAGTGAGTTGTTATAAAGCAAGCTTGGCCCCTCCTGCTTTTATCTTTTGCACGTGCTTACTTGCCCTTCCACTTTTCCACAGTGGGATGATGCAGCCCAAAGGCCCTCATCAGACACCAGCACCATATGCCCTTCAACTCCCCAACTTCCAGAACTGTAAGAAATGAAGTTCTCGCCGGGCGCGGTGGCTCAAGCCTGTAATCCCAGCACTTTGGGAGGCCGAGGCGGGCGGATCACGAGGTCAGGAGATTGAGACCATCCTGGCAAACACGGTGAAACCCCGTCTCTATTAAAATACAAAAAAAAAAAAAAACTAGCCGGGCGAGGTGGCAGGCGCCTGTAGTCCCAGCTACTTGGGAGGCTGAGGCCGGAGAATGGCGTGAACCCGGGAGGCGGAGCTTGCAGTGAGCTGAGATCCGGCCACTGCACTCCAGCCTGGGTGACAGAGCGAGACTCCGTCTCAAAAAAAAAGAAAAAAAAGAAAAAAAAGAAATGAAGTTCTCTTCTTTACAAATTACCCAGTCCGTAGTATTCTTTTATAGCAACAAAAACTAGATGAAGACAATCATTATGTCATATTAGTCCTATCTTATTTTAAAAATTCCCTTTCTCCACCTTTTTAAATATATTAACTTGTTGAGAAAATCATTGCCTTATTTTAAAGCCAAGTTTTAGTTGGATTTTCTGTATTTGCAACCACAGTATTCTAACTGATCCAAGGAGTGAACCTGATGATAAAGGGATAGAGTCAAGATGATTGGGGATTGAACAAATAGGAGAGATAAGGAAAAGGGAGGATCCAAGGTGATTGTTAGATTTATTTCATTGGCAACTACCAAGCTAGGAAAAATATACAGAGTAAGAAAAGAAAGTGAAGATTACACTCTAAAGACACCAAGACTCAAGGAACAGACAGTGGAAGGAGAGGGGAGGAGGTGACAGAAACTATAGATAAAAAACGAAAAGATAGAAGAAGTCAGGAGAGAGTGGGGTCATGGAAACAAAGTAAGTTTTAAAAAAACAAAACAGAGCCGGCATGGTGGCTCACGCCTGTAATCCCAGCACTTTGGGAGGCTGAGGCAGGCGGATCATGAGATCAGGAGTTTGAGATCAGCCTGACCAACATGGTGAAACCCCATCTCTACTAAAAATACAAAAAGTGGCCGCTGCACTCCAGCCTGGGTGACAGAGTGAGACTCCGTCTCAAAAAAAAAAAAAAAAAAAAAAAAACAACTGAGAAATGCCAGGTGCTCACAGATAAGTCAAGTAAGGATAAAATGCTCTCATGGGATCTGCAACTAGGTGATCACTGGTGACCTCAGCAAGAAGAGTTTAATTCATACTAGAGACAATGATCACCACCCATCCCACATTCTAGAATATTCTAGAAAGTATTCTTTAAAAAAAAGTGTAAAAAGAACAACATATACTATTTTTCTGTGTAGCAATGTCAAATAGTTTATACAGCAAAAAGAGAAGAGAAAACCAATTCATGTGGAACTTATCATCATCAGTCAGATGATTAGGTCTTTGAAATGACTATTTCTCACTCTGTGATTGCTTGGATATTTGCTAAAATATTTGTCCCTTGAAACACTAAAAAATCACCGTAAGGTAGGAAGACAGTGAAATGCTCTGCCTTCTTCTCTTTAATAATATTTCACTGTACTGCCTACAACAAGGAAATACAACTGAGGAGTGGTTTCAGGGCTTTATTTCTAACCTTTTTTTTTTTTTTTTTTTTTTTTAAGGCAGCGTCTCCCTGTATCACTCAGGCTGGAGTTCAGTGGTGCCCAGGCTGGAGTGCAGTGGCACGATCTTGGTTCTCTGCAACCTCTGCCTCCCAGGTTCAAGCAATTCTGGTGCCTCAACCTCCTGAGTAGCTGGGATTACAGGCATTCACCATGACGCCCAGCTAATTTTTGTATTTTTAGTAGAGATGGGGTTTCACCATGTTGGCAGGCTGGTTTCGAGCTCCCAACTTCAGGTGATTCTCTCGCCTCTGCCTCCCAAAGTGCTGGGATTCCAGGCATGAGCCACTGTGCCCAGCCTTTATTTTTAATCTTACAACCAATTAAAAATCAAGAAATGAGCTTAAAGGAAGCCACAAGGGGATATGCCAAACAAAAATGTGGGTTCATTTTTTAAACCTTAACATGTATTTTCAATTGACTGACAGCCAATAGTTGGCAAGCTAGTTTTGGCCTATGTCAAAGCAGTAAAATAAGTCCCCTTCATGATGGTGTCCACTGTCTAATCGAGGAAAATGGATATCTACATCATGTAGATTTGTCTAATGGTCACCCAGAGCAGCCTCTGCTGCTCAGGTGCCAGCTAGAGATAATCCCATGAAAGAAAAGCTGGCACCCGTACACATATGTTGCTTTCTGGAGCCAATTTACATTTTGTGCTTTTGTCTAGCTGAGCCAAAACAGCATAAACAATGCCAAACTCAGTTTTCTGATTATTTTCAGGCTGATTGAATCTGGCACATGACATGGTTTTATCTAATTAACCCACATGTGGTACAAAACAAAACAAATTTGAAATGGAAAGCTCTTTCTGCCTTTACTGAAAGATGGAGGTGAATATATAATTATTTTGTCCTTGTCTCTCAGCCAAATTTATAGTTGAGAGAGGAGGACTTTTTCTACTAGATAGCAAAACAAGTTCTGTGTATTACCTATTATAATTAAAATTTATTATGTTTTACATTTTTTCAAATTCAGCTCTTCCCTCTTCTCTCTCTGTCCTAAAAAGAGAAGAAATGTGTAGAAAGTATGTTCCTAATAAACACATGGCCTGTAAAAGGAAAAATCGTTTCTGGCTACCCACACGACACTTTTTATACCAAATGTGTGGGTTTTTTTCTCATGCCAACCAATTCTTTACACTCCTGGAAACCAAGTGTGTGTCCTACAATTCAGTTCTGACACTGACTACCCTGTAATTACCACAGACCCCACAGGTTACGGGCTTAGTCCCATGACACCACCCCCACTTCAGATGCCAATTGCGAGTCCCAGGTTTCCACCTGTACTTCAGACTGACGGCTACAAATCAGAGGTTCCCATGACCCCCTGCACCCCCTCCTCAGGTACAAGGATTTTCTGTAATGGCTCACAGAACTCAGTGAAACATTTTATTTATTACTACTAGTTTATTATAAAGGATATAACTGTTATAAACAGCCACATGGCAGAGATGCGCAAGACAAGGTATCAGGAGGAGGGGTGCACAGAGCTTCTATGCCCTCTCCGGGCACCCCATCCTCTCATCATCTCGACGTGTTCACCAGCCCAGAAGCTTTTCAAATCCTGTTGTTTAAGGTTTATATTTTAATAAGTGTAAGGTTTTTTTGTTTTTTTTTTTTGTGAGACAGAGTCTTGCTCTGTCCCCCAGGCTGGGGTGCAGTGGCGCCATCTCGGCTCACTGCAACCTCCATCTCCCAGGTTCATGCCATTCTCCTGCCTCAGCCTCCCGAGTAGCTGGGATTACAGGCGCCCATCACCACGCCCGGCTAATTTTTTGTATTTTTAGTAGAGACGGGGTTTCACCGTGTTAGCCAGGATGGTCTCGATCTCCTGACCTCGTGATCCGCCTGCCTCGGCCCCCTAAAGTGCTGGGATTACAGGCGTGAGCCACCACGCCCGGCCATGTAAGGGTTTTTTAATTACAAAAAAGTAATAGGAAGTTCTATTACACATGCATGCTTGATTAAAACATTAGCCATTGGTGACTGAACTCCATTTCCAGCCCTTCTCCCCTCCCTGAAAGTTAGCGGGTGGGGCTAAAAGTGCCAACTCCCTAAACACATGGTTGGCTTCCCTGACAATTAGCTTCCATTATCTAAGAGTCACCTTATTATCATAAACTCAGTATGTTTATGACACAGTTGATATGTTTGATATGGTTTATGTCATATGTTTGATATGGTTTATGTTATGTTTATGATATGGTATGGTTGAAAGGAGCCTCTTATGAGTAACGAAAGATGCTCCTGTGACTCCTATCGCTCAGGAATTCTAAGGGTATTAGGACCTCTGTGCCAGGAACCGTGGATGAAGACTGCTATGATTTGAATGCCCCCTCCAAAACTCATGTTGAAATGCAATTGCCGGCCGGGCGCGGTGGCTCAAGCCTGGAATCCCAGCACTTTGGGAGGCCGAGACGGGCGGATCATGAGGTCAGGAGATCGAGACCATCCTGGCTAACCCAGTGAAACTCCGTCTCTACTAAAAAATACAAAAAACTAGCCGGGCGAGGTGGCGGGTGCCTGTAGTCCCAGCTACTCGGGAGGCTGAGGCAGGAGAATGGCGTGAACCCGGGAGGCGGAGCTTGCAGTGAGCTGAGATCCGGCCACTGCACTCCAGCCTGGGCGACAGAGCGAGACTCCGTCTCAAAAAAAAAAAAAAAAAAAAAGAAATGCAATTGCCAATGTAATGGTATTGGGAATGAGGCCTTTAAGGGGTGATTAGATTATGAGAGGATTAATGCCATTATCATGGGAGTGGGCTCCTGATAGATACATTTAGCCCCCGCTCTTTCTCTTGTGTGCATGCTTCCTCACCATGTGACGTCTTTCACCATGCTATGATGCAAGAAGGTCCTCATCAGATATTGACACCATGCATAGTCTTGTACTTCCCAATCTCCAGAACAAGGAGCCAAATAAACTACTTTTCTTTATAAGTTACCTACTCTGTGACATTCTGTTACAGCAGCAGAAAATGGACTAGGACAAAGACTAAATATACGTTTTTTTATATCACAGTATGTTTGTTTACAAAAACATCTCAAAATGACATGAGAGATCATTGAGTGGTGTTAAAAGAAAAAACAAAGCAACAACAACAACAAAAAACAGATGAGACAGTCTATCAAATTCTGAAGAAAAGTGTCAGGCAGGCCGGGCACGGTGGCTCACGCCTGTAATCCCAGCACTTTGGGAGGCCGAGACGGTCGGATCACGAGGTCAGGAGATCGAGACCATCCTGGCTAACACGGTGAAACCCCGTCTCTACTAAAAAATACAAAAAACTAGCCGGGCGAGGTGGCGGGCGCCTGTAGTCCCAGCTACTCGGGAGGCTGAGGCAGGAGAATGGTGTGAACCCGGGAGGCGGAGCTTGCAGTGAGCTGAGATCCGGCCACCGCACTCCAGCCTGGGTGACAGAGCGAGACTCCGTCTCAAAAAAAAAAAAAAAAAAAAAAAGAAAAGTGTCAGGCAAAGTAAAAGTTCAGCTATCCATTCAGGGTCCTAGTTATTCTATGCTTTACCACATTAAAAAATGGGGCCAGGCTCAGTGGCTCACGCCTGTAATCCCAGCACTTTGGGAGGACGAGTTGGGTGGATCACAAGATCAGGATTTCGAGATCAGCCTGGCCAACATGGTGAAACCCCATCTCTACTAAAAATACAAAAATTAGCCACGTCTGGTGGCAGGCACCTGTAATCCCAGCTACTTGGGAGGCTGAGGCAGGAGAACTGCTTGAACCTAGGAGGCTGAGGTTGCAGTGAGCTGAGATCGCAGCACTGCACTCCAGCCTTGGCGACAGAGCAAGACTCCATCTCAGACAAAAAAAAAAAAAAATTGGTGGCCTCCCTGGGCATGGTGCCTCTCATCTGTAATCCCAGCACTTTAGAGTTTGAGACCAGCCTGGGTAATATAATAAGCCCCATCTGTAAAGAAAATTAACAACAACAACCTAAAGCCGGGCATGGTGACACACACCTGGGGTCCCAGCTACTCAGGAGGCTAAGGTGGGAGGATCACTTGAGCCTAGGGGGTCCAGGCCACAGTGAGCTATGATCCTGCCACTGCACTCCAGCCTGAGCAACAGAACGAGACCCCCCACCACCAACAACAAAAAAAGTTGGCTTGACGGTGGCCATCCTATTGCTCATCTAGAATTGCTTCAGAATATCTAGCCAATACTTATTTTAGTTTATTTTTGCTCTTTCACTCAGGCTGGAGTAAAGTGGCACGATCTCGGCTCACTGTAATCTCCACCTTCCCAGGGTCAAGCAATTCTTCTGCCTCAGCCTCCCGGATTAGCTGAGATTACAGGCACCTGCCACCATGTCCAGATAATTTTTTGTATTTTTAGTAGAGATGGAGTTTTGCCATATTGGCCAGGCTGGTCTTGAACTCCTGACCTCAGGTGATCCACCCACCTCGGCCTCCCAAAGTGCTAGGATTACAGGCGTGAACCACTGCCGCCTGGCCTATGCAATACAATTCTGAGAACAATGGGACTTAGCAAAATCCTGTTTCATATTAATGGAAGTGATAATGTTGTTAGAGGAGGAAGTGGTATATACCTACCATTTATCTCTCAAATAATTTGTCTCTGAAATGATGCTAAATAAAGTAAAACATACATAAATATAAATCATCCATGGGTCCATAGGCCAGGGGCAACTTGGCTAGCATAGGCCCTGTGAGTGATGAGGTCTGCTTGGGAGCCATCTCAAACAGTAAGATTTACTATATGTGATAGGATCAGGATTGAGGCGCACTTAACCAGCACAACCACTGTGTGCTGTGGGGCCAAGGCCAAGCAGATGATCCACGTGGTAAAGAGGTTGGTTACATATGAGGAGATTGAGTGAATAAGTAAATATCTTGAAGATAGTGGGAATCGAGTTATTAATTTTTGGAGGTACAGATATGAAAAGGGGAAACTAGAAAAGCTCAGTGGCATTGGATTAGAATTGGTGTAAATTTGTGGTTTTATTTTTATATTAATATCTATCTGTATTGGTTTTCTATTGCTAATGTAACAAATTACCACAAACTTGGTGGCTTAAAACAACACACATGTATTAACTCAGAGTTCCATAGGTCAGAAGTCCAAGAGGGCTCAGCTGGGTTCTAGGCACAAGGCATCACAAGGCCCAAATCAAGGTATCAGTCAGGCTAGCCTTTGTCTGGGGGCTCTGGGAAAGAATCTGCTTCCAAAGCCATTGTTGGTGGAATTGAGTTCCTTGCATTTGTAGGACTGAGGTTTCTGTTTTCTTGTCTTCAGCTCGGAGACCACCTGTATTCCTCATCACATTTCTCTAATCCCATCATCTAGCCAGCAACAGCACATCAAACTTTCTTATGCTACAAATCTCTCTGACTTCCCTTCTGTTCCCAGCTGGCGGAAACTCTGTTTTTAAAAGATTCACTTGAATTGACCAGGGCTACCTGAATAATCTCTTAAGGTCAAATGATTTAGGACTGTAATCACACTTGCAAAAATCCCTTCACTACAGTACCTACTGTAATGTTTGATTGAATAACCAGGAGACAAGAATCTCAGAAAAGCCGCTTTTAGAATTCTGTCTACCATACTATCCATACTTTGTCACTAGGTCAATAGATATCTATATGGATAGACACAGAAATAGAGACATATGTACACATGTATACATACACATATTTCCTATATATGTCTTCTGAAAGGGCCTAGAAGCAATGACACCCCAGTAAAAAGCAGTATACTTTGCACCCAAATCTTGGGTTCTAAATACCACTCCCCACTAAAAGGAAACATGGCTCCTTGTTGAAATGGATATTTTCATGGCTGAGGCAGGAAAAGTACAAGAGAAATCTGGAACATCTTATACCAGAAAGCAAAGAAGCACTCAAAGAATGATAAGGACGTGCCAAAAGGATACAGGGGTCTGGGCAACAGTGGCTTATGCCTGTAATCTCATTGTCTGAGCCCAGGAGTTTGAGGCCAGCCTGGGCAACACAACGAGACCCCATCTCTATATTTAAAAAATGGAAACAAACAAACAAAAAGGATACAGGGGCCAGCATGAAGCTGATTTCACTGTTCAAATGTGACAATCAAAGTAATGATAGTTATGAATTATAACCTATTGAATAAAATAAATATCCATGAGTGCTTGTTTGTATAAATGAATACCAAAGAGAAAAGGGAAAGTTCTTCCTTACAGCTGAATGCCAGCTAATAAGTATAGAAGGAATGATGGGGTTAGAAATTACTATTTCACAGTCATAAATGATTCAGGCAGAAAACATCAATGGATGCTAAAACCAGTGGGTAAAAGTTTGATGAGGAGCAGGATATTTGCATAGCCTCAAAGTATCTCCCTGAAAATTGCATATCAACTGTTTATTAATTATTCAATAACCACAGTGTAGAGAAACCCAGCGTGTTCCATCATCACCAAGTGATAATAGTCAGCACTACCAATAATGGGACAAACTGGCATCCTATGTTTCCCGATATGATGCACTGAGAAAAACACAGCATCTTTTCTGTGATAGTCCTGTCCAAATACAGAGCCTTATTGGAATCTTGAGGAAACATCAGACAAACCCATATTAAAGGACACTGCAAAGTTATGAGCCTGTACTCTTCAAAAAATGTCAAAATCATTCAAGACAAGGAAAAACTTGGGAATGGTTCCAGCTTGAAAGAGATAGGACAACTAAATGGTCCTAGATTGGATCCTAGATCATGAAGAAAGAACGCAACATGGGAGAAATTTGCTTTTGGTTTTTTTTTGTTATGAATAATTTACCGAAACGATTGGCAAAATTTGAATGGAATCTGTGTATTTGATGGTAATAGGCATTCATGTTAATTTCTTGATTCTTATGGGTATACTGTGGTTATGAAGGAGAATGTCCTGATTTTTAGAAAATACACACTGAAGTCGGCCAGGTGTGATGGTTCATGCCTGTAATCCCAGCACTTTGGGAGGTGGAGGCAGCCATATCCCTTGAGTCCAGGAGTTTGAGACAAGCCTGGACAACATAGCAAGATTCCTTTTGTATTTTCTCTACTAAAAATACAAAAAATTACCTGAGCGGGAGGCTGAGGCACAAGAATTGCTTGAGCCCATGGGATGGGGGTTGCAGTGAACCGAGATCATGCCACTGCATTCCAGCTTGCGTGACACAGTGAGACTGTCTCAAAAAAAAAAAAAAAAAAAAGGAAAATACACATGGAAGTATTCAGGAGTAATGGAGCAATGTGATTACAACTTACACTGAAATGTTTCAGCAAAAAAAAAAAAAAGTTTTAAAAACCTTCTGTGTGTTGAATTGTGCCTTCCCAAAAGAAATGTTGACAACCTATGAAAACCTACCTCTGATATCTGTGAATGTGATGTCATTTGGACATGGGGCCTGTGCAGATGTAATCAAATTAAGATCATACTGGATTAGGGTGAACCTGTGTCCTTGAAAGGAGAGGGAGATTTGGAGACACACAGACACATGGGGAATAAGGCCACATGATGGCAGAGGCAGAGATGGCTGTGAGGCAGCTGCAAGCCAAGGAATGCCAAAAGATTTCTGACAAACACCCGCAGCTGAAAGACAAGCATGGAACAGATTCTCCCTCAGATCCTCCTGGAAGGAAGGAACCAACCCTGCAAATATCTTGATTTTGAACTTCTAGCCTCCAGAACTGTGAGAGAATAAGTTTCTGTTGTTCTAAGTTACCCAGTTTGTAGTACTTGGCTATGGCAGCCCTAAGACACTAATACTATAACTGAGAACCCTGGTTTTAAGGGTTTTTTCCCCCTTTTCCTTTTGCCGCCCTTTGTATTAACTTTTTAGTGATAAAATAATAATTACTTTCCTTCTTTCCACCATAAGCTTGCATTGCTAGCTTATCTAGTTAAGTTTACTTAGAAGTTCCAGAGACTGGCCGGGCGTGGTGGCTCACATCTGTAATCCCAGCACTTTGGGAGGCTGAGGCGGGCAGATCACGAAGTCAGGAGATCAAGACCATCCTGGCCAACACAGTGAAACCCCATCTCTACTAAAAATACAAAAATTAGCCAGGCGTGGTGGCACGCACCTTAATTCCAGCTACTCAGGAGGCTGAGGCAGGAGAATAGATTGAACCTGAGAGGCAGAGGTTGTAGTGAGCCGAGATTGTGCCATTGCACTCCAGCCTGGGCAATAGAGCGAGACTCCATCTCAAAAAAAAAAAAAAAAGAAGTTCCAGAGACCGGGTCTTGAGACAATTCAGGTGCCTGTGGACTTCTCTCCCCGCAGGAGATTACCTGCAGCTAATTGACAACCTGGACAAGTCTGAGATGGTGACAGCCCATTCACCAGTTGGGGCAATAACACAAGTCACTGGAACAGGTCATGTAGACCTGTACTGCCTCACCACCTCCCCGCTTCTTAAACCTTAGCATTTTGCCTGAGAATTTTAAAGTGGTTTTCTTAAGGCAGGAGCCTGAACCACTTCCCCACCGCTAGCTTCAAAACACGAAGTCACCTTCGTTGTACTGCACTTCGTCCTTGTCGTTGGATTTTGCAAGCAGCCAGTGGCTAAACCTGCATTTGGTCACAATATAAATCCTTTGTTTGCTTGCATTAACATCAGCTTCTTAGGTATGCAATTTTCTGAACTTGAAATTCTAAAAAGTCATCTGAAAGAGATTTATAACAATGCGTTCCTATTGTAGGGAAACTTCCCCTTTCACAAAGTGATTACTCATCCCCCAACAGGGGTTCAGAAGCTCATACACCATGCTGGCAAAACAAGTTATGGGAGGGGGAAAAAGAGGAATTCTGTTGAGGGGATTACCAGGGAGGAGGAATAGATCAGGGAACAGAGATTACATCATCTTGTGAAAGGGTTTATTCAGGTATGTTTATATCATGGTCTTTCAGGGAGGGGGAAAAAACCAATTGTTCTTTTTGGTTGGTCTGGATCTTAGGCAGATAAAGGAATTTCAACTGCATTCTGTGCTTTAGGAGAGACAGTATGGGGTAGTGGGGAAGGTCAGAGAGACCTTGAGGCTTCTTCAGTTCAGCATGTCAAAGTGCCATACTTTGGAGTATGGGCTTCGGAGCCTCAGCACTATGTATGTATAAAGAATATTTTGGCCGGGCACGGTGTCTCACGCCTGTAATCCTAGCACTTTGAGAGGCCGAGGTGGGTGGATCATGAGGTCAGGAATTCGAGACCAGCCTGACCAACATGGTGAAACCCTGTCTGTACTAAAAATACAAAAATTAGCCGGGTGTGGTGGTGTGCGCCTGTAATCCCAGCTACTCAGGAGGCTGAGACAGGAGAATCGTTTGAACCTGGGAGGTGGAGGTTGCAGTGAGCTGAGATGGTGCCACTGCACTCCAGCCTTGGCAATAGAGCGACTCAGTCTCAAAAAAAAAAAAGAATATTTTGTCATTTTTCTCTGCATGTGTCTTTCATCCATATACCTATAGGAGCCTTGTGTATGATGTCACTATATATTTTAATTCTCACTTTTTTGCTGCATAGTGCCTCCTTTAAAATGCCCAATATAATAAAAGAGAGAGTTTGCTAGTAAAGAGAACATTAGAGAGTTTAATGAGTTAGATTTGAAGCCTGTTTTTGGAACTAACATAACATAGGTGAAAATGCTTAACAATGGCTGACACATAGCAGTAGCCCACTAAATGTGTACGTAAATATACGTGTGCATATTAATTACTGTACAATATGTAAATATGTATGTGCATATTAATTATTGCACAATAATTCTGAGCTCCTTGTGTCATCTTTAAAAATTGAAAAACTAACATTCTTCACAGGTTATATCAGGATAAATAATGTGGTAATAAATTTAAAATTTCTTTTTGATCTTGAAACTCTCTTGTTGGGAACATACACATTATCTCTAAAAATGGTACCATTTCACTAATGCATGCTACAATACTATCTGCAAGCGCAGATTATCCAGCATGCCATTGTTAACTTGTTAAGTACTAACTATAAAAAGCACTTTATAATTTTTCATGTGGAATAATCACATTTGTCCCTGAGATCATGTAAAAGCAAATAGCAGAGGCTTTACAGAAAAGGAAAATGAATTTAAGAAGAGTTGAGTAATTTGCTCAAGGTCATGTAGCTTTTAAGAAGAAAAGACAATACAGAGAATGTTCTTGTTTAACATTCCTAAAATACCAGTGTCAGTCATTTCCTTAGAACACAGTTTGGGATTCTAGCCAGAATTAAACATCTGGTTTGAAGCACAGGTTGTTGATACTACCCAAGAGCTAATCCACCCATTACTATTTACAACAGGATACATTTGATTGCTATATTTATTTTCCCAGTGAGTTTAAAACTCAACCTTAGCATTCTATAACCCAGGAGCACGTTTTTCTTGGATTATATACACCCTACAACAGCGTGATGATCCAAGTCCTTTTGCCTCAGAAAAAGCATTGCTATCAAACAACTAAGAAATAGAAAACATTGTGTTTTCGTTGAGGTCTCAGCTTTGTTTTTGTGGCCAGATTCTGCATGAATACGCGAGGTTTTGGGACAAGGTCTGCTGGATTGTCTTAACCTAAATTAAACACCAAATCTAATGCTGACATAGCACAAACTGTACCACTTTTCTAGCACTTTGCTTGTCCTCTCTACATAGGGTCATGTTAAGTTATTGAAAGCAAAAGAAACTTAGGGTGATATGTGTTTGCTCTTCAAAATACTTTTTTTTTGTTTTTTTTTGTTTTTTTCTTTTTTGAGACGAAGTCTCGCTCTGCCGCCCAGGCTGGAGTACAGTGGCCAGATCTCAGCTCACTGCAAGCTCCGCCTCCCGGGTTTACACCATTCTCCTGCCTCAGCCTCCCGAGTATCTGGGACTACAGGCGCCCGCCACCTCGCCCGGCTAATTTTTTGTATTTTTTAGTAGAGACGGGGTTTCACCGTGTCAGCCAGGATGGTCTCGATCTCCTGACCTCATGATCCGCCCGTCTCGGCCTCCCAAAGTGCTGGGATTACAGGCTTGAGCCACCGTGCCCGGCCTTTTTTTTTGTTTTTTGAGACGGAGTCTCCCTCTGTCGCCCAGGCTGGAGTGCAGTGGCGCGATCTCGGCTCACTGCAAGCTCCGCCTCCTGGGTTCCCGCCATTCTCCTGCCTCAGCCTCCTGAGTAGCTGGGACTACAGGCGCCCGCCACCGCGCCCGGCTAATTTTTTGTATTTTTAGTAGAGACGGGGTTTCACCGTGGTCTCGATTTCCTGACCTTGTGATCCGCCCGCCTCGGCCTCCCAAAGTGCTGGGATTACAGGCGTGAGCCACCGCGCCCGGCCCAAAATACTTTTATCTTTCACAATTCTGTGCCGTGAAGCCTACCTGTCTCATCAATGTGATGTCCCTATACTGTAGCCACAAGAACAGAGTGGCCTTTTCGGGGTCAACTAAGTGGGGTTCAGATGGAGCTATACTCTGGCAAACAAACATAGAAATATGTTTGAAGGAATTCTGAAAGCACTATTCAAACAGTTAAAAATGTCTTATATCAATAAACAATTTGTGGCCGGGCATGGTGGCTCACACCTGTAATCCCAGCACTTTGGGAGGCTGAGTGGATCACATGAGGTCAGAAGTTCAAGACCAGCCTGGCCAACATGGTGAAACCCCAGCTCCACTTAAAAATACAGAAATTAGCTGGGCGTGGTGGTGGGCACCTGTAATCCCAGGGACTCGGGAGGCTGAGGCAGGAGAATTCCTTGAACCTGGGAGGCAGAAGTTGCAGTGAGCCAGGATCGCACCATTGTACTCCAGCCTGGATGACAAGAGTGAAACTCTGTCTCAAAAGAAAAAATAAAAATAAAAATAAACAATTTGTATATGTTTACCTATTCTACATTCTTCTGAAAAGTGTTAAATTCACTCACATTGCCTATGTTTGAATACACTCTGCATGTTTTGTGATCCTTCCCTCACAAACCAGCCAATGATTCTTCTGCTGCACTGCACACCACCTGCTGTGGTACAAACCAAACAAAAAAGCCCAAATTGTTATTCCGTTTACACACATCCTTGTGGTCTTGCCCTAATGCTCTGAGAAATACCTACTTAGAAACAACTTAAAATACATGTTTAATGCTTCTCCCTATACTTTGTCTTTTTTTTTTTTTTTCCTTGGAGACAGTTTCACTCTTGTTGCCCAGGCTGGAGTGCAGTGGTATGATCTTGGCTTACTGTAACCTCTGCCTCCTGGGTTCAAGTGATTCTCCTGCCTCAGCCTCCCGAGTAGCTGGGATTACAGATGCCCGCCACCACACCCAGCAAATTTTTTGTATTTTTAGTAGAGACGGGGTTTTGCCATGTTGGGCAGGCTGGTCTCGAACTCCTGACCTCAGGTGACCCACCCTCCTCGGCCTCCCAAAGTGCTGGGATTACAGGTTTAAGCCACCCTGCCCGGCTACTTTGTCTATTTCTAGCCTCCTGAGCTGTCATTCTGTCACAGTTTAGTCACTTCTCTCTAACATCTTTCTGAACAAACAGCAAACTTATAAAGATGCTTATAAAGGTGCTGATAATGATGGCTAATTAACTCTAGTGTTCTTTAGCTACTGAGATACCTTGGCTGTACCTCAGAATCCCTGGGGAACATTTTAAACTCCCAGAGTCTAGGCTGCACCCCAGACCAATAAAATCAGAATCCTGGGGTAGGACCCAATCCTCAGTGATGCTAAAACCTGCCAGGTGATTCCAAAGTATAGCCAACATTGAGAACCACTGATTTTCCAGCTGCTAGTCAACAGCATTTCCCCCTTGTCCATGACAATATTCTTGATTGGACTTCAGATTCAGAGGCTCAGATATGTCTGCCTGTTCTTACACTGTTAGTGTTGACCTTACATACTGGGACATTGGCCCAGCTCAGTAATATCCATCCCTGGAAACCATGCACTCTTACTAACTAAACTTCTGAAACTGGAGTGAGCAGGGAGAGAATTCTAGTTCTCCTTTGATAGTGTTAAATTTGCGCCTACAATTTAAAGCTGTGGACAAGGCTACCCAAACCCTTTTTGATCTAAACTTACTACTGTGCAATCTCATTTAATCACCTGGCTTTGGATATACTCTATGTGACAATGAGTTCCAAACTCTTATCTTCAATCTGGGCATTTTCCCTGAATTCCACACTTGCACTTCAATAACTTACTCCACTTGGATATTTAGCAGGCTCTCAAAACGTAACAAGTCCAAACATGAGCTCATGACAATACCTTGGTTCACCACGACTACCAGAAACGCCTCTCACAGCCTTCCCCAACTTAGCTGATGAAAACTCCATCCTGCCAGTGATAGAAATTCCAACCTTGATATCATCCTTGACTCTTTCTCTAAACCTGACATCCAATCTGTTCTTGTTCATCTTCCTTTTTAAATCCTGTTCATTATACTTTACAAATATATCCAGAATCTCACCACTTCTCACCATCTCTGCTGCACCATGCTGGCCCAAGCCGCTATCATTTTTCATCTGAATTATTGCAACAGCCTCCCAACCGCTCTCCCTGCTTCCACCCTTGCCTTTTGTCTTAGACGACTTGGGCTGACATAACAAAACACCATAGATTGAGTAGCTTAAACAACTAAAAATTATTTTCTGACATATCTAGAAGCTTGAAGTCCACCAAGGTGTTAGCAGGGTCGATGTCTGGTGAGGACTCCCCGCTGGAGTTGCAGAAGGCTTCCTTCTCACTATCCTCATACAGCCTTTCCTCTGTGCTCACATGGAAAGAGAGAGCTCTCTCTCTCTTCCTTTTCTTATAAGACCGCTAATCTCGGCTGGGCGCGGTGGCTCAAGCCTGTAATCCCAGCACTTTGGGAGGCCGAGACGGGCGGATCACGAGGTCAGGAGATCGAGACCATCCTGGCTAACACGGTGAAACCCCGTCTCTACTAAAAAAAAAAATACAAAAAACTAGCCGGGCGAGGTGGCAGGCGCCTGTAGTCCCAGCTACTCGGGAGGCTGAGGCAGGAGAATGGCATAAACCCGGGAGGCGGAGCTTGCAGTGAGCTGAGATCCGGCCACTGCATTCCAGCCTGGGCGACAGAGAGAGACTCCGTCTCCAAAAAAAAAAAAAAAAAAAAAAAAAAAAGACCGCTAATCTCATCATGAGGGCCCCTCCCTCATGACCTCATCTAAACCTCATCTAAACAAAGGCCATACCTGTATATACCATTGCATCGGGGGTTAGGGTTCAACACAGGAATTTAGGGAGGACACAAACCTTCAATCTATAACATTTTGCTTCAGTCTGTTTTCAGTCTAACAGCCTGAGTGATGATGTTAAAACATGTAACACCATGTTCCTTTCCACAAAATCAAACATTTTCCATTTCATGCAGAATAAATGCCAAAGGCTTTGCTATGACTTAAATGACACTATACTGTATGGCCCACATGTTATGTTATGTTATGTTATGTTATGTTATATTTCTATCCTCATTTCATCCTGCTCTCTTCCTCTGCTCATGTTGGCCTTTTTGAGGTTCATCAAACACTGGCACTCTCCCACCCAGGGTCTTCGACTTCTTTTCCCTCTGCTCACAGCTGATATGCAGCTGGGGCTCCACATGAGGCCCTGATGAATGTTTATGACCTGTCTCAGTGTTTATTTGTTTGGGCACCTATTCTGGTTTGTCAGTGCCCATGGCATACTGGTTGATAAACACTTTGACTATAAACGTGATTTTACCCAAAATACTCTTCCTGTACTCACACATCCTTTACGTCCCTACTCAGAGGCCACATTAATACTTCTCCTGGCCACGCCATCTAAAATTTCATATACCACATCCCATTCTCTTTTCTTATTTTCTTTTTGAGATGGGATCTTGCTCTGTCATCCAGGCTGGAGTGCAGTGCCATGATCTCGGCTCACTGAAGCCTCAACCTCCTGAGCTCAATCAATCCTCCTGCCTCAGCCTCCCAAGTCCCAAGCTGAGACCACCGCGACATGCCACCACACCTCTAATTTAGGTATTTTTTGTAGGGAAGCGATCTCATCATATTGCCCAGGTTGGTCTTGAACTCCTGGCCTCAGGTGATCCATCCACTTTGGTCTCCCAAAGTGCTAGGATTACATGCGTGAGTCACCACACCCACCCCAGTTCTCTTTTCACTTTAATTTCCTCTCCTCCATTCTTGTCTTAGTTATCTATTGCTTATAACAAATTATCCTGACAGATAGTGGCTTAAAACAACATTAAATAGTTATTTTCTCAAATAATTTCTAAGAGTCAGAAATTCAGGAGCAGCTTAGCTGCATGTTTCTTTTTTTTTTTGAGACGGAGTCTTGCTATGTCGCCCAGGCTGGAGTGCAGTGGCCGGATCTCAGCTCACTGCAAGCTCCGCCTCCCGGGTTCACGCCATTCTCCTGCCTCAGCCTCCCGAGTAGCTGGGATTACAGGCGTCCGCCACATTGCCCGGCTAGTTTTTTGTATTTTTTAGTAGAGACGGGGTTTCACCGTGTTAGCCAGGATGGTCTCGATCTCCTGACCTCGTGATCCACCCGTCTCGGCCTCCCAAAGTGCTGGGATTACAGGCTTGAGCCACCGCGCCCGGCCAGCTGCATGTTTCTGCCTCAGGTTTCAGTCAAGATGTCAACTAGAATTGTAGTCAACTTGATGGGGGCTGAAGGTTACACCAGATAGTCCTGTTCAATGTTGGAGGAAACAAACAGCATAGGAATATAAATGCCTGAAGGCAAGAGCCATTGGAGGCCTCTTTGGAGGCTAGCTACTACAGTATGCCTGCATCTAATTAAGACCACATTTCTCAGTTTCTCTTGTGACTGGGTTTGGCCGTGTAACTAAATTTTGGCCGGTGAAACGTAAATAAAAGCATTGTATGCAATCTTTAGGTTGTACCCTTAAAGGGAATGAACTTCCCTTCAGTATCCTGTTCCCCCTTCTCACTGGCTACATTGTGTATGTGTGGGATGCAAATAAGAGCAACATGGTAGATAGGGCAGAGCAAAGCAACTGGAGAAGCCTAGATCCTTGACTCCGTTAAGTCCTCATCCTAGCCCCTGGCCTGCATATGCCTGGACTGGTATCTCAGAGCAAACTTCCATGTGTTTAAACTATAGCTATTTTCATTCTCTACAATTGCAGCTGAGCCTAAAGTTTAACTAACATAAGTTACATAACTTATATAAGATGAGTTAGACAGAAGTCCAACGACACATGGAGATGGCCTGAGGAAGTAAGATAATGGCCAACTAGTACTTACAGAATAACAAATATAGCAACTCCTCATGTGTAGTATTACATTGTAGGAATATACTGCAATTTATTCCTCTATGGTTGATATGCATTTGAGTAGTTTCTAGTTTTACACTCCAGTGAATAATGCTGATATGAACATTTTCATATACGACTTTTGGTGAATACGTGTACACAGTTGTGTTGGACATCTGGGAATGGAATTGCTGGATATAAAAACATTCAGCCTTAGATGATTCTGCTAAACTGTTTTCCAAAAAGGTTGTATTAATTTACTAGTCCACCAGTAGAGTGCAAGAATTTTAGTTGTTTCACATCTTTGCCCAAAATAGTCTTTCTCTTTCATTGTAACCATTTTGTTGAGTGTATAGAGATACCTCATTATGATTGTAGCTTGCATTTCCTCTGTGACAAATTAAGTTCCTTTTTATATATTTGTTAGCCATTTGGATATTTGTGTGTATGTGTGTAAAGTGCTTGTTCAAGTATTTTGCTCTGCTTACTTTGTTTTTTCAGAGCTTAAATAATAATGATCACTGCATTTATTGAATATACTATGTTGGATACATGATATGAAGCATTTCATACTTACCTAATGTATACAACCACCCTATTCAGTAGGTCATGTAAATATTATTCCTGTTTCACAGGAGAAGAAACTGAGGCCCTGAGATGTTCAGTAATTTGCCCAAAGTCACTCAGTTGTACATAGTAGTGCCAAAATCTAAACACAGGACTATTTAACAAAACCAGAAGCTTGAACAGCAAACCTTTCGTTGTGAAGCAGGTTCGCTAATTACTAATCCTGAGTGAGAACCTCCACTGCATGGAGAATAGCAAAGTTCACTATGCCAAACATCAGAAACAGGAGTCCATATATTTATGCCCACTGCATCGTGGGCTACTATTTAGGTCCACCATATACTGGTCATCTACTTGCCTGAGTTTAACGAGACAGAACACACTCACGCACAAGTTATATGAAACTGGTTTACTACTTACAGATAGCAAGGAACAGAAGATATCTCAGATCCATTGTGAACAAGTCCCTAAGGCTCAAGAAAGCTGCCCAGGAAGGATGCGGTCTTGACTGTGCATGCCCCACTTGCACCACAGCTGAGGGACCCCGAAAAGCAGTCTGCCCTGGGTTATCTGCTTTAGAGGCCATGCCACTGGGCAAAGCTTTGAAGGACATCCTGCTCCTAAGGGACAGAGGAACAAAGCCTGGGCTGTCCCAGGCAGTCCCTCTCTAACTCAAGATGTTACATTGCTTAGGAGGGACAGAAACAAGGCCTGGGCTATTTCAGGCAGTTTCTTTCTATCTCAGGATACAACATTCCCAGCACATGACAACCACGCACAAGAAATGAGGGAGAAGTGGATTGGTTCATGGCCACTCGGAGAAGTGTCCTGCATTGATAGATAACATAGGACCACTCACTTTCTTCAGACCACATGTAACCTCATTACCTTAACAATTCTCATCACTCTCTCTTGGTCAAGGATTGTCTCACTGGTAATTCAAGGAGAGGAGCCATATATTTAGGTAGGTGCAAAAGTAAATGTGGTTTTTGCCATTATTTTTAATGATAAAAACTGCAATTATTTTTGCACCAACCTAATAATTGGTGGGCTACTGGGAACTATTCTGAAAAGTCTTGAACTCTAACCCATGTGATGTGCCTATGGCGAACCCCAACCCTATATCCCAGTCCTGGAAACATGAAAGGTCATGGAAATTCCTAATGACTCCTTTTCTAAGTCAAGTCAAACCGGAGAACCCAAGGCCTTATCCACAGAAATGAAATTCTTGTTAGCTACCAGAAGATATCAGGATGGAACATTGTCACAAAATGTCTATGGAATGCCCGGTGTCTCCTAGTTATGGCAACAGAGTTCCAGCTTCACTGGAAACTGTATTCTGTGCCAGGCATTTCTATATTGGTAAGAAAAGCTATAAACACTTTTCTACATGAAAAGTGAAAGGTGAACAGACAGAATCTTGTTATTCCAGCTTCATATTTAAGAGCATCTAATCACTTTATTTTAAATAAGGAGACAGAGGCTAGAGAAGCCAAATGACTCACCAGCATTGTGCACAAACTACTGGCATAGCTAGAACATAAATTTAAGTCTTCTGAGCCCCAAGTTTAGCTTTTCATATTTTGGAAGATGATTGTGACAAAATGTCTCTTTTGACAAAATTCAGAATTTGACATGTTTTTTACTTATTATAATTATCCCAATGAGCAGCTGTGCATTACTTTATAAAATCAAAATGATTATGTCAAAGTTTCTGAACCTATCAGAATCAACATTAATAAAAATCTTAACATTCCAATATTTACCCCTATAATTACATGATCAAATGATCTCTACAATGATACTGTTTTATACAACTTGTCAAAATTTCATGAATTGCAAACATGCTATATTTGGGCTAAAATGTCTTTTCTTTTTTTTTTTTTTTTTTTTTTGAGATGGAGTCTCGCTCTGTTGCCCAGGCTGGAGTGCAGTGGCCGGATCTCAGCTCACTGCAAGCTCCACCTCCCGGGTTTATGCCATTCTCCTGCCTCAGCCTCCCGAGTAGCTGGGACTACAGGTGCCCGCCAACTCACCCGGCTAGTTTTTTGTATTTTTTTTTTTTAGTAGAGACGGGGTTTTACCGTGTTAGCCAGGATGGTCTCGATCTCCTGACCTCGTGATCCACCCGTCTCGGCCTCCCAAAGTGCTGGGATTACAGGCTTGAGCCACCGCGCCCGGCCTAAAATGTCTTTTCTTTAACGGTGTTAAAATAGTAAGCCTTAGAGTATAGCGCAAAGAATTCTACTTAAGAATGGAAAGATATACTATTTTTCGGATGGCAATGTGTACTGTCACTTGGAGAAATTAGGAATGGAGAAATGTGCTTTAAATGATATTTCCTACCCTCAGATAAGTAGGAATTTCCTTGTTTGTCAATTCAAATCTGAGGAGTAGGTAACAGCTGCCATATCTGGGTTCTAACACTATGTAGTAGCTGTCACAAGATGTCTGCTGGCTACAGGAATGGAAGGAATTTCCCTTAACTTTGGGGAAACTTCTGTAGACTCTGTCAGTGGCGTTGGCAGGGAGATTACCCTGAAGGGTTTCTTCAGCTGTGATAAATGAATCAAACAGAAACACTCTAAAGTACTTTTCATTTTTTGTGTGTACTTTTTTTTTTTTTTCAAACGAAGTCTCACTCTGTCAGCCAGGCCAGAGTGCAATGGCATGATCTCAACTCACTGCCATGTCTGCCTCCCAGGGTTCAGTGATTCTCCAGCCTCAACCTCTGGAGTAGCTGGGATTACAGGTGTGCACCACCGCACCCAGCTAATTTTTGTATTTTTAGTAGAGACCAGGTTTCACCATGTTGCTCAGTCAGGCTGGTCTCCAACTCCTGACCTCAAGTGATCTGCCTGCCTCGGCCTCCCAAAGTGCTGGGATTATAGGCATGAGCCACCACACCCGGCCTTAAAGTACCAGTTATTTTTACCCAACATCTGTTCCTTTTTCAAAGATGCCCCTTCTTAGGGAACTCCTAATTGTTCTGATGTTTTAACTCCAAGCCATCACTTTTGTGAGCTTCATAGTCCTTTGTAAATATCACCAGGTATGTAAGAAAACATGTGGTACAGTGGAAAGAGTAATGGCCACAAAGGCAGAAGACCTGAACTTGAGACCTGGCAAAGCCATTTAAAGAGTTTTGTGACCTCAGGCAATCATTGAAACTCTCTGAACTTTGGTTGCTTTATTTGTATGATGGAAATATTAATCATAATAACCCCACCTGTCCTATTTACCTTTTAGAAGCTTGTGAGGGCCATAAATTGCACCTTGATGCAATATAAATTGATGTTATAATTTTTGAGTTGTCAATGTAAGAGCTTTATATATTTTTTCTAATAATACTTAAATTTGTCCTCAAGGATTCTTAACTTCAGTTTCAGTGGCTTTTGGTTTTAAATTGCTAAAGCATTACAGAGCCAAATCTTTGGTGTTTTTTTTTTTTTTTTTTTTTGAGACGGAGTCTCTTTTTTGAGATGGAGTCTTGCTCTGTCGCCCGGGCTAGCATGCAGTGGCATGATCTCGGCTTACTGCAAGCTCCACCTCCCAGGTTCACGTCATTCTCCTGCCTCAGCCTTCCAAGTAGCTGGGATTACAGGCATGCACCACCACACCCTGCTAATTTGTATTTTTAGTAGAGACAGGGTTTCTCCATGTTGGTCAAGCTAGCCTCGAACTCCCAGCCTCAGGTGATCCTCCTGCCTTGGCCTCCCAAAGTGCTGGGATTACAGGCGTGAGCCACCACACCTGGTGAGTGTGTTTTATCTTGAAATCCCTTTCAGAATAGAAATAAAGTGCTGGGATTACAGGAGTGAGCCACCACGCCCAGCCTAAAGTTTCTTTTTGATTTAATCTTCTCTCTTAAAGCTCATAGGGCTGGCTAAAATTGCTCATTGTATTTCTGAATTTCCATTCCCCAACAACGCCTCATTTTACATTTTTCTTTACACAATTTTTGGAATCCTTTTTCTTTTCACTCAGTTCTCCTCTTCCCCAACCAAAATGTCTTTTGCTCGGATTAAACTCATTTACTGGCCGGGCATGATGGCTCACGCCTGTGATCCTAACACTTTGGGAGGCCGAGGCGGGCGGATCACGAGCTCAGGAAATCGAGACCATCCTGGCTAACATGGTAAAACCCCATCTCTACTAAAAATACAAAAAAATTAGCCGGGCGAGGTGGCGGGCGCCTGTAGTCCCAGCTATTTGGGAGGCTGAGGCAGGAGAATGGCGTGAACCCTGGAGGCAGAGCTTGTAGTGAGCTGAGATCGCACCACTGCACTCCAGCCTGGGCAATAAAGTGAGACTCCCTCTCAAAAAAATCAAACAAACAAACAAATAAACTCATTTACCAAAGGAACGAATACATGATTATTCCCCAGAGGCAGTTTCATTTGAAAAGAAAAACTTCTTAATGAATCTCTAATTGGCCAAATTTCAGGTAATCTAACAATCCTAGATTTCAGGACTTTCTTATATCTCTTAAAACATATTCCTAGGTAATTGTCTAGTACGGGTGGTTTTTCAAACATTTAAAAGCCATTGAATTCTTGCTTCAAATAAAATTAGGCAGTAGCCGAGTGAGTAGAAGAGATAAAGGGCTAAAGTACTTGGCTAAATGGGGATGGGGGCCCAGGACCCTCCCCACTCACCTCTGCTTCTCTTCACCAGCCACCACTGTGGAACAACTCCAGTAAGAGGCCAGCCCATATTTGCACCCAAATGCACACACCTACGGGGAAAGAATGGATGATACACAAGTAGAGAGCCCATTCTTGGGCGTCCAAAAGGAGCCTGTAGATGTCTGTTGCCATAATAAATCACATTCACATTTTTTTTTTTTTTTTTTTTTTTTTTTTTTTTTTTTTGAGACGGAGTCTCGCTTTCGCCCAGGCTGGAGTGCAAGTGGCGCGATCTCCTCCGTTCACTGCAAGCTCCGCCTCCCGGGTTCCCGCCATTCTCCTGCCTCAGCCTCCCGAGTAGCTGGGACTACAGGCGCCAGCCACCACGCTCGGTTAGTTTTTTGTATTTTTAGTAGAGACGGGGGTTTCACCGAGTTAGCCAGGATGGTCTCGATCTCCTGACCTTGTGATCCGCCCGCCTCGGCCTCCCAAAGTGCTGGGATTACAGGCGTGAGCCACCGCGCCCGGCCTCACATTCACATTTTTTAAAACACTTTGAGAATGTGGCAAAACAAGAAGTGAATAGAGTGAGAAATCTCAGGTTTAGAACTTTGGTGTGAGATGTGGTTATGTTCTGAAACAAATATGGTCAACTAAGTGTATTCTTGAGGCCAACCTGTCTATTATTAGCTCCTTTTGGAGAATTGGTTTTCCCCCAATGTGGGTTTTCCCTTCCTCAAACTTTAAATTTCATCCAACTACCAAAATAATTTTCTCCTTTGAAACAAGAGTTCCAGGGGTATTTTCCTAGTAAAGTACAATGTGGAAGATGGCCTCCAGAAAGACCATGCTGTTCCTCTTTTTGTTGATCTCTAGGTCTGTGTTTCTTACCCTGCAGGTACCTCACACCCAACAGCACCTAAACAGACTCTTAGAACTTCCCTCAAAGCTTGTCCCTCCTCTAGGTTATCCTATCCAGTCACAAAGTTAAAAGTCACCATAAAGACAGCAACCATTAAATTACTGGGGCTCTAAGTTAGGCATATCATGAAGATCAGGATTTTTCAATTTCAACAGTACTGACACTTGGGGCAGGATAACTCTTTGTCGCGTGGGCCTATTCTGTGCATTGTAGGATGTTTAGCAGCATCCCTGGCCTTTACACACTAGATGCTAGCAGCACCTACCCACTTTGAGGCTATACAATCAAAAATATCTCCAGGCATTGCCAGATGTCTGCTAGAGGAAAAATCAACTCCATTTGAGAACCACTGATGTGTATGATCTCTATTCCTCACAATACCCACATGGGGCAGAGGAGGAAACTGGACCTCTGAGGAATTAAGGGACTTGGCCTTGGTTGTGTGACCAGTATATGGCAGAGCTGGTCTCAAAGTACTATAAAAGCCATCTCCCCTTCTCTCTGCTGCCTTCCAGTACCCAATTCTCTCTTTCTTCTAGTTTTTATCTATGCTAATCTCTCATGTGACGTGCCTTTCATGTTTTATTTATTTGTTTTGTAGAGATGAGGTCTTACCATGCTGCCCAGGCTGACCTTAAACTCCTGGCCTCAGGTGATCCTCCTGCCTCAGTCTCCAGACGTGCTGGGATTACAGGCATGAGCAACTAACCCTGGCCCATGTGAAATGTCTTAATTTTGCTCCCTGCTTTCTGGATTGCCTTAGCTCAGATCTGTATTTCTTACCTAGCCATAACTAGGTTCTGAATTTATCTTCCCAATTTCAGTCTCTTCATCTTTCAATCTCCGTTTCACATTGTTAGAGCTAACTTTGTGAAACAGATATTATTAGTGTAACTGCCTTATTGAAAAACTTTCTGTGCCTTCCACATTGCCTACAACAGTGGTTCCCAAAGGATGATCCTGAGACTGGCATCATTGGTATTACCTGGCAATTTGTTAGAACTGCAAATCCTTGGGCCCCATCCCAGACCTGAATCAGAAACTATTTCTTTCTTTCTTTCTTTTTTTTTTTTTTTTTTTGAGACAGAGTCTGTCTCTGTCACCCAGGTAGAGGCGGGGTTTCACCATGTTGGCCAGGCTGGTCTTCAACTCCTGACCTCAGGTGATCCTCCTGCCTTGGCCTCCAAAAGTACTGGAATTACAGGAGTGAGCCACTGCACCTGGCCATAAATCTGTTTTAACACACCCTCCTCCAAGTGGTTCTGATGCTTACTTTGTGAAACTCTGGCCTAGTCTACAAAACCCCAATGTCTTAGGATGGCATAGAAACCCTGACTGCCTTTCCCACCATGTTCCTTGTTATTATTTTCTCCTCTCCCACCCTTGCCTACACTTCAATTTCATTCTTTCGTTAGCTATCAAACCTGCATTTGTCTGTTTGTTCTAAGCACCAATAATAAAAGCAAGACAGTCCAGCTCCTAAGTGCCTTGCTGACCTAGGGCTGGGGTGCTCCAGCCACATGACAAGCCCTGGAATTAAGTACACACCATGTCATTTTAAGTGACAAGCCTCTGCCGTAGCATCTTCTTCTTCCTGGTGAATTCCTATGTCTTTGGTGGCTCATTCTCAAATGTCCCTGTTCCTGAATTACTCAGAGGGCTAATCCCTAGTTTCCCTGTGCCTCCACAGCTGCCTGTCATTTCATTTATCCCAAAGTGGCATTCCCATTTGTTTACCTGTCTACTAGGATACTCCTAGAATGCAGGTAATGTGAGGGAGGAGCCTTCATTCATCTTTGTGTAGATGGCATTGTGACCCTGGTGACCAACCCTGGCACACATCAGAACCATCTGGGAGCTTTTCAAAAATATGAATGCCAGAGCTCACCCCTGGACCTACAGAAACTGAGCCTTACAAATCCACATTTTAAAATGTCCCCACATCACCATTGCACACTGTTCTGCACAGAGCAGGTCTTTTTTTTTTTTTTTTTTTTTAACAGTTCTCGAATGTCTAGTCAATTACTTAGCAAGGCTGCCCGGAGAATCACGTCTACCTTAGCTTACTTCTCCAGCTTTGTGGGGTTTGGTTTTCTTTTGATTTCAGTTTCCATTTCCTCTAACTTGAAAGTATGTGCCTTGGTAACAGCCACACCGCAGTCATTACTGATAAAAGGCGACATTTTGTTGAGATGATTTTAGTTATTGACCCAATCTCTGGTATTTTGAGGTTAATATGTTTTTTACAGTCTCAAATATCCAGCGGTCCTCAAATTAGAGTTGCCTGTTAAACAGTTTCTCAAGTATCTTTCAGGATTGTAGTCACTTTGCGGGCTAATCGCTCACCAGGTGTCCGTGGCTGATCCCAGTTATTCTGATTAACCTCTAAGGTGATTGTGAGGCCTTAAACCCTCTCACCTGTAGCCAATCAAGCCAGCTCAAGTCAACATCCCGGGCTGTGAACCCGCGATAAGGTCGGAGGGGGCCTCAGTGGAGAATAGATGGGGAAGTTCTCTGGGGCGGGCACAGTTTGCCGCTGATTCAGAGAAACCGAAACTCAGCTGTTAAAACCGCTGCCTCTGCACTTTGGAATCCCGTCCGGAGACTCGCTAAGCGTCCCAGCCGCATCCCTCCCGCAGCGACGGCGGCCCGGGACCCGCGGGCTGTGAACCATGTACACACGCAGCAGAGTGGTGAGCTCCGGGCTCGGCGCCTCCCCTGCCTCCCGCCCGACCCGGGACCCCCGGGGCCCTTACGGGCGGCACGGGGAGCTGGGCCCGCTGGAAGACCAGAGACAGGGTTTGCCGGCAGCCCCTGAGAGCCCTTCGCGGGAGAGCATCGTGCACGCTGGCCAGAGACAGTGAGTATTTTAACAACCTGGCTTCGGGGCGGGAGCCCGGGCCCCAAACATACAAGCACCTTCTTGGTCCTTGGAGTTTGAAGCTACAGGGGCCCAACAACAGGGATTTTGACCGAATGAAAGCTCATTTGCTTAAATGAAAGCATCCATGCCTTACCTTATAAATAGAGTTTGCTAGTTTGCAGTCCAAATAACCAGCCCGGTTCCTTCTAGGAACACTACTTTTCTGACTTTTGTGACTGGCTACGGGATTGAAAGATGTGGGTGTGTAGGAACTGCCTAGGCATCCAGTAAGATGTCATTTTCCAGGTATCTCCAGAGCTCATACTCCAACCAGTATGGAAATAATTTTTCCTTTACTGTTTTTTAAAAACTTGGTGCCCGACCAGGCGCGTTGGCTCAAGCCTGTAATCCCAGCACTTTGCGGGGCCAAGGCAAGCAGATCACCTGAGGTCAGGAGTTTGAAACCAGCCTGGCCAACATGGTGAAACCCTGTCTTTACTAAAGATAAAATAATAAACTGGGTGTGATGGCACGCGCCTGTAGTCCTGGCTACTTGGGAGGCTAAGGTAGGAGAATCGCTTGAACCAGGGAGACGGAGGTTGCAGTGAGCCGAAATCTCACCGTTGCACTCCAGCCTGGGCAAGAGAGCGAGACTCTGTCTCAACACAAAACAAAACAAAAAAACAAAACTTGGTGCCCTAAATGGAATTACTATATCAGACACTAACAGGTAAGGGTCAACAAGAAATGTGATATGGGGTAGAAGATTCAAATTCTGCCTCTAGGTAGGAGCAAGCCTGTGTCCCAGCAAGACTCCCAGATAAACTAACCTCTTACAACCAGAGGAGTGGAGCTGAGTGAGTGAGGAGGTGAGTGACCGTAGTAACTCTTGTCCCTGATGTTGATACGTGCTCTATGCAAGAACAGATAGGTAGCATTTATTCCTGGTCTTTGGTTCAGGGACTGCAGTGAGTATCCGGGAAACATTTATTATGCAAGTGTCATAAGCCTCTCTTTCCAGCCAAAGGAATGAACTTCTTTAACTCAGCAGTATGGTTTATCACAACATCACTGCCTTTGAAGTGCTGCCTCTGTGAATTGGAACTGTCCAAATGGTTTTATTTTTAGTGTCTCCTTTTTCATCGACTTCTAGTCCTATGAAAGACAAACCCTGGTTGCTAAGAAACAGTATGTAACCTTACGGCCGATAAACAGTAGATTTTCTTTCATCCCTTAGCTTTTGAAAGTACCAGGCCTTTAATATTATTCAGCTTAGGTTTACCCTTAGATGGGGTGGATAATCTGGAAATCAATTAGAGATTGTTGCATTTCTTTCCTCCTCAGAATAATTGGTGTCTTGCCACGATAGAAGCAGCCCATTACTTTCAAGTAAGCCGCATATCTACAAGCTATAGTACTTAACAGTAACAAAGGTCATAGACATATGGTCTCATGTCCGTGAATAGTTAATGATGAACATGATTTGCTTTACTTTTTTCTGTTAAAAAGCATTTATTTAGATATAACCATTTATTTTCAAGCTCATATCATCACATAAGTGTTAACTGTTGCATCTATTTTGTTTTTTTTTTTTTTTTTGAGACGGAGTCTCGCTCTGTCGCCCAGGCTGGAGTGCAGTGGCCGGATCTCAGCTCACTGCAAGCTCCGCCTCCCGGGTTTACGCCATTCTCCTGCCTCAGCCTCCCGAGTAGCTGGGGCTACAGGCGCCTGCCACCTCGCCCGGCTAGTTTTTTGTATTTTTTTTAGTAGAGACAGGGTTTCACCGTGTTAGCCAGGATGGTCTCGATCTCCTGACCTCGTGATCCGCCCGTCTCGGCCTCCCAAAGTGCTGGGATTACAGGCTTGAGCCACCGCGCCCGGCCCTGTTGCATCTATTTTCTTATTTGGTTGTAATTACCCCAGAATCTTGCTAGACCAGACTGCTCAGAAATACGCAGTTTTCGGATGGGTTATCCAGGCCTTAATACCCTGAAGACCTCATTGCACACTGTTTTGCAATTCCTAAAAAGATTTTCAAATAAACCATTAAAAAATACCAGGAAGTGTTTAGTTATCTCTCACTGAGTCTTCCTTTTTTTTTTTTTTTTTTTTTTTTTTCCCCACATAAACCAGTTGCAGTAAGTACAGAGTTATATATTCCCTTTTAGGGGTTTGATGTCTGAGATCCTGTTGGGACAACTTTGAATTTTTGTTGCATCTCCATTAGTTACTTAGATTCACTTTCTCACTTGTTTCCTTTAATGGAGTTGGAAAACCAAGGAAAATGATTGGCACATATCTCAGTAGAATTAGCTGCCCACCCCCTGCCCCAAAATAAAGAAGTCTTTATTTATTTTGGGGATAAAAAATTAGAAACACTTTCTGATTTAAAAAAATAAAGAGGCTGGGCGTGGTGGCTCACGCCTGTAATCCCAGCACTTTGGGGGCCGAGACGGGTGGATCACGAGGTCAGGAGATTGAGACCATCCTGGCTAACACGTTGAAACCCCGTCTCTTCTAAAAATACAAACAATTAGCCGGGTGTGGTGGTGGGCGCCTGTAGTCCCAGCTACTTGAGAGGCTGAGACAGGAGAATGGCGTGAACCCAGGAGGCGGAGCTTGCAGTGAGCCAAGATCGTGCCACTGCCCTCCAGCCTGGGCAACAGAGCAAGACTCTGTCTCAAAAACAAAACAAAACAACAAAAAAAAAGAGGATAGAGTTAAGTGCTTTAATAGTACAGCTTCATTTGTCTACTCATAATGTGAATTTATTTATATGGTAGAAGATTTGTCTTGTGTGCATCCTTCCATTAATTTCCTCCTGCAGCCCCAGCGTGGGGATTAGGAATATGGGCTCTGATGCCAGGTACACCTGGGTTCAGTTCTGATTATGCCATCACTTGCTCTTTGAACAAAATCCTTAGCTACTTTATGCCTCAGTTTCCTCATTACTTAATATGAGACAATAACAACTTCAAAGGGTTTTAATTTTTCCATATATATATGTGTAAAGCGTAACTTTATGCCTGGTAAAGTACTATGCTGTCACCCTTAAGTTGAGTGTTTGTGCCTTGTTAAAAACACACACAAGAAAACACTGGTTTAAAACACCTACTTGTGGTCGGGTGCAGGGGTTTGTGCCTGTCACCTCCGCACTTTGGGAAGCCAATGTGGGAGGACTGCTTTAGTCCAGGAGTAACATAGGGAGGCCCTTGTCTCCCCACAAAAAATAAAAAATAAAAAATAAAAAATGAATTTTTTTTGAGCACGGTGGCACATACCTGTGTCCCAGCTACTCGAGAGGCTGAGGCAGGAGGATAGCTTGCGCTCAGGAGCTCCAAGACTACAGTGAGCTGTGATTGTACCACTGTACTCAAGTCTGGGCTGTTAACAGAGTGAGACCCTGTCTCAAATAAATAAATAAACCACCTACTTGCATAGAAACAAAGTATACTAGTAAAAATCTATGGCTATCAATATATTAAATGATTCTGAGTACCTCTGATAGACTCTCAGACAAGATTGAGTTCTTGATGGAATTTGGATTTAAGTTATTACAAGTATTTACTAATTCATACTGGCTTTCTCAATTAGTTTACGTGGTGATTTTTATCTTGTCCTTAAATATCAAAGCTATCTACACAAATTAAAAGAGAAAAAAGCTTACACAAACTTCTAATCCAAAGTAAACCTTTATCCTTCCTTTTAATGTTCTGCTTGATAAATTTACCTCTAGATAAATATAAGACAAAGACATGCATTTACCTAGTTTGTATCCAATTCTGGGAAATGGGGTCTTGCCTGTGCTAGTAATACAGGGTTGAGTTCACATTCTTGTACTTGTCTAACCATACCTGGTCCTTTAGCTTGATGCTGTTTGAGGAAAATAAAAAGATATTTTGAAAACGAACCTATAATATGGAATTTTATTTTACAGTTAACTTGAGCTGAATTTGTATGTAAATTATGTTAATCTTAACATTTTTGTGGCCTACTTCGTATTAGTATTGTAGAGATTTCAACATGAGCAATGATAACCATAGCACTTATGCAGTGCCTAGTATGTAGAAGCACACTATGTATATGGACTCTCAATCCTCATAACCACCATGGAATGAGAGGACCTCTAGCTTAAAAGAACTAATTAAAAACTAGGAACAAATAACTATTCAACAAAAAATAAGCCCTTATGAAGCTTACTGTCTAATTGATGGGACAGACATTTATTAAAATGTGAATAAATATGTATACTATAAAGCAGGGGTATCCAATCTTTTGGCTTCTTGGGGCCACATTGGAAGAATTGTCTCGGGCCCCACAGAAAATACACCAACGCTAATGATAGTGGATGAGCTTAAAAAAAATCGCAAAAGAAAAACTCCATGTTTTAAGAAAGTTTATGAATTTGTGTTGGGCCACATTCAAAGCCGTCCTAAGTCTCCTGGGCTTACATGCACCTTGTGGGCCCTGGGCTGGACAAGCTTGTAAGGAAAGCCAGGGTCTGAGCTGGTCTTGGGAGCAGGAAGATCTTTCCTCAGACGTGACGTTTGAGCTTTGGTCTACAGGATCATTAGGAGTTGCGTGTTGTTTTTTTTTCCTGACACCAAATATGTCATTCTAACACCAACTAACTCTGACCCCAACTAGGTGTCCCACAGTTCAGTTCTAACACTAACTACTCAGAGTTAGTGTGGACCCCACAAATTAAGGGCTCAGTCCTGCAAAACTGCCCCCCAGACAGACTTCAGACACTAGCTGCAAATGGGGTCTCCAGGCTACCTGTATGTCTCCCCACCAGACTACAAAGTTGGGGGTTCCCATGCATCTCCCCTTCCCCAGTTTTGATAATTCACTAGAGTGACTCACAAAACTCGCAGAAATTACTATATTTATGATTATAGGTTTATCATAAAGGATACAACTCAGTCAAGTGGAAGAGATGCGTAAGGCATCCCTTGGGGGAATGAAGGGGTAGGTGGTGGGGTGTGAAGAGTTTCCATACTCTAGGTGGGTGCGTTGATGTGTTCGTCAACCTGGAAGACCCCCAAACCTTATAGTTCAAGAACTGTTATTGAGGCTTTATTACCTAGGCATAATTGAATAAGTCCAGTGGCCATTGGTGATGAAATCTCCAGCCCCCCCCTCTCCCCAGAAATGGAGATGGGGCTGAAAGTTTTAACCCTCCAATCTCATAGTTGGTTTTTCTAGCTACCAGTCTTGGTTCTTAAGCTAGCTGTCTAGGGACCTCACCAACAGTCATTAGCATACAGTAGACACTTAGCACTCTGGGAATCCCAAGGGTTTTGGGAACTCTGTCCCAGGAACCAGGGACCATGACCAAATATTTATTTTGTATTATATCACAGGAGTTTAAGTGGCCTCTGAACAGCCAGAGAAACTTGTTGTTCAGATTGTCTTCAGAAGAACTTACAGTGGGGAGCATAGTCAGCTGATGGCCCCAGCTGCCACCCTTTTGGATCCATTACACCTTGCCTGTGAGTGCTGGCTTGTGCCGCACCCATCCCAGCCAATGACTGAGCATTCCAGGGTGCCAGTGCTGTTGCAGAATTGCTAGGCTTATATGCCGTCTGTGCAGCAACAGACCCATATACTGACAATGGCACTTGCAGCAGAGGAAGAGTTTAATTATTGTGACGTTCTCAGTGAAGAAACAGGAGGAATTCTCAAGCCTCAAATATGTTTCTTCCATGGGTACTGGGCAAGGGTTTTTAAGGGGATTCATGGAGAGTGAGGGGCTAGAAAATCTGGGGTTATCCGTTGGACAACTCAAAGCTGGGCTAGCGAGCAGCAACCGGCTACAAGGAAGTAGACCAAAGGGCAAGCTGGCTTAATGATTGCTGCTGCAAGCCCGGTTGCATTTTATTGTTTTATTTTTCTCTTGCTCAATTTTGTACAATTTTCTTGGGATGGTTTTAGTGCTAGCCTATTCCTGGCCCACGTGGGACTCCTCTATTAGGCAACTTTTGCTGGAAGACTCCCCATATTCCTGTCCAAGATTTTCTCAGAACTGTATAACACTCTGAGGATCTTGCTACTCAATCCTCTTTCCTTCCGTCCTTTCATAGAATGAAAGTTGTCAGACTCAAAATGAGGTCACTTGTGTCAAACATGTGGAGCTGGGGCCATGAAGGGAGGATTCTCACGCACATATGCCTGATAACAAGAACTCTCACAAAAGGCTCTGCAAAAACTATAACTTTGCACAAAAGCTACAACCTTAAAAAATACTTCTGCAAGGACATCTGCCTAGCAACTGTGTGTCCAACCTTGGATTGATTCTACCCTTGTTGATTCTTGTAGCCAAGGCTATTTGTCTCAAACAACTTATATCACCCTCCTCACTTTTCCTTTAAAAACCCTGGTCTTCCTTTGCCTTGCTGAATATACCCACTGTATTCCTATGGCAATGCTCAATCCAGAATAAATATAATTTTCTTTAGGAGAGCCTCTCTCGTTGTCTTTTATTTAGGTTTTGGCAATAGGAATCAGACCCGGTCTTGTTCTCAAGGCTTTCCGGCCAGGCGCGGTGGCTCAAGCCTGTAATCCCAGCACTTTGGGAGGCCGAGATGGGCGGATCACGAGGTCAGGAGATCGAGACCATCCTGGCGAACACGGTGAAACCCCGTCTCTACTAAAAAATACAAAAAACTAGCCGGGCGAGTGGCGGGCGCCTGTAGTCCCAGCTACTTGGGAGGCTGAGGCAGGAGAATGGCGTAAACCTGGGAGGCGGAGCTTGCAAGCTTGCAGTGAGCTGAGATCTGGCCACTGTACTCCAGCCTGGGCGACAGAGCGAGACTCCGTCTCAAAAAAAAAAAAAAAAAAAAAAAGGCTTTCCTTGCCTACCCCTGCTCCCCCTTTCATCCTTCACAAGCATTCCCCCTTATCCATCTCTTGCATGTCTAACTCTGTCTTGGTGTCAGCTTCTGAAGGACTCAAACTAATACAGTCTCTAAAACACCCTACTGCAACCTCAACACTTAGACATCTTATTTATGTCTGTTGATGGCATGCTATCTATGCAGATTGGAGAAACCCATTCTTTTTCTCATTTCTTCCTTTAGGGCCCAGAAAACACATTTCCTAATTTCCTTGATCCAATCTCAATGCATCCCACCGGTTTGTTATGCTCGAGGGAAGGAAATAATCTTTGCAATCCTTCTCTTCATCCCCAAACTCTCAAGGGAGATAAAAGGAGAATCAATGATGGTTTGGTAAGAGCAGTTCATCATGGCCAGTCCTGATTTTTCTCTTTTCTCCTTAAAAAGCATTGTTAAATTTTGTAAAGTATTCTGTAATTATAACATGGAATACAAGGTGGGATATACAATAATAAAGTCACTAAGTTATAGTGTTAAATTTTTATAAATATCACTCTTTAGTGTCTATTTTCTGAAATCCTGAAGTATGGTTTCTTATGTCTAAGACAGAACTTAAGTCATTTTGACTCACATTATTTGCATCTGAATAAGCCACATACAATATTCTGAAATTAAGTGCAAGTTTTTACAAACTTATTAGAGCATATTAGAACTGTTTTCACTATTGCTTCCTCACTGCAATGTCCATGTTTTCAATTTCCTTCTCTATATGATTATGAGAAAATAAAATTATAAAACTCTGCTTATAGATGCTAAGTGGCTTGAATGCATCAGGCTAGTGTTCTTCCCTGGAAATAGAGAATTGAATAATGCTGGAGTTCCTTTTAATGTTATGAAATAATAGTACACTGGAAGAGAGTATCTGTGATTGATTGTAATGAGCAATCTTCTTGATGGCTCAATATAGATGGTTATTCATTAGGGGATTATCTAAGTCAATCTTTAGCATGCAGAAAGTTTATAAAGCAACAGATAGTATTTAACTCTTCCTAATGATATGTCTCAATGAGCTGGGTAGATGTCTCAATGATTACCAGATACTAATACTAATACTATTTGACTTATTTTTTAAATGAGAAACGTAATGAAGCATTGGAATCCTGTTGTAGCATGAAGTAAATTAGTTATGACCTGGAATAATTAAACTGGGTACTCCTGAGAGACAAACCAAAATAACATTTAGTAGCTCGTGTGTTTTCAATGATTAACCATGTGCTAGACCTTGTGTTAAGTATGTCAGGTACATTATTGAATAGTTTCTTCATGATAAGCCATTTGCTACCTTAAAGATGAGGAAACTGAGTCTTGAAAATAAAATGATTTTCCAAGATCTCATGGCTTTTTGAGTGACAGAACCAGTATTCAAACCTACGTCTATCTACCAAATTCTGGATCTTGAATATGATGTATAGAGGGAGGATAGATAGAAGGAGTGATAGTGCAGCTGGCTAAGGTCCTATCATCATTTTTTTTTTTTTTTTCCCCCTGAGATGGAGTCTTGCTCTGTCACCCAGGCTGGAGTACAATGGTGCGGTCTCAGCTCACTGAAAACTCTGCCTCCCGGGTTCAGGCGATTCTCCTGCCTCAGCCTCCTGAGTAGCTGGGATTACAGGTGCCCACCACTGTGCCTGGTTAATTTTTGTATTTTTAGTAGAGACAGGGTTTCACCATGTAGGCCAGGCAGGTCTTGAACTGCTGACCTCGTGATCCACCTGCCTCGGCCTCCTAAAGTGCTGAGATTACATGCCTGAGCCACTGCGCCCAGCCCTATCATTGTTTTATATTGACATTAAGAAAAGAGAAGTTCTATAGGCTAAAGGGAGTGGAATATGGAAGCAGTAATGTGACATTTACAGTTGCAGAGAGGGGAAGATTTCTTTCCTTACCTAGCCCTAGGTTCATGGCTGATATCCCTATAAAAAAAGATAGATTAACAAGAGAAAAGCATACCCATTCCTTTAACATAAGTTTTACAGGACATAGGAGCTTCCAAAAATGAAGATTCAAAGAACCAGGGAAAACGGTGTCTTTTTATGCTTAGGTTTGATGAAGAGTGGATAGTGTATGGAAGTATGATTGGTGAAAAAGGTGTATGGTCTAATGACAGAAACTGGGGAAGCTTAGCAAGGCCTGTTTGTTCAAATTCTCTGTGTCTCTATGTCTCCATTCCTTTCCTATGGGTTTAGGGAGGAGGGAGGATCCCTCTGAAACGAGGATCTTATGGCCTACCTTAGAGGAAGGTCAGAGAAATTTTTTTTTTTTTTTTTTTTGAGATGGAGTCTTGCTCATCGCCCAGGCTGGAGTGCTGTGGCGCGAGCTGGGCTCACTGCAAGCTCCGCCTCCCGGGTTCCCGCCATTCTCCTGCCTCAGCCTCTTGAGTAGCTGGGACTACAGGCGCCCGCTACCACGCCCGGCTAATTTTTTGTATTTTTAGTAGAGACGGGTTTCACCGTGTTAGCCAGGATGGTCTGGATCTCCTGACCTCGTGATCCGCCCACCTCGGCCTCCCAAAGTGCTGGGATTACAGGCTTGAGCCACCGCGCCCGGCCGGTCAGAGAAATTTTTTGTGGCTTGCTTCAGGGAGAAAGATGGGAGAAGGTCAGAGAGGACTTCCTGCTTTTGCTGTTTTCTCGAATGCCAAGGTCCGTATTTTGGGATAACATGTCGTGAACCCCACCATAGTTTTAAAATGATTTGAATAGAGAAGTAGTTTGCAGGAGAAAAGTTTCTCTGGGGATTCCCTTTGTTCTGCTGCTTTTCACAAATGACAGGTGAGCTTGGTAGCCTGGTGTCAGTGTTACTGGCAAGGGGTCCTGATCCGGACCCCAAGAGAAGGTTCTTGGAGGTCACACAAGAAATAATTCAGGGCAAGTCTATAGAGCAAAGTGAAAGCAAGTTTATTAAGAAAGTAAAGGAATAAAGAATGACTACTCCATAGGCAGAGCAGCCCCGAGGCCTGCTGGTTGCCCATTTTTATGGTTATTTCTTAATTTTATGCTAAACAAGGGGTGGGTTATTCATGCTTCCCCTCTTTAGACCATTTAGGGTAACTTCCTGATGTTGCCATGACATTTGTAAACTGTCATGATGCTGGTGGGAGTGTAGCATTGAGGAAAACCAGAGGTCACTCTCGTTGCTGTCTTGGTTTTGGTGGGTTTTAGCTGGCTTTACTGAAACCTGTCTTATCAGCAAGGTCTTTATGACCTGTATCTTGTGCCAACCTCCTATCTCATCCTGTGACTTAGAATGCCTTAACTGTCTGGGAATGCAGTCCAGTAGGTTTTAGCCTTATTTTACCCAGCCCCTATTCAAGATGGAGTCTCTCTGGCTCAAACATCTCTGACATTAGAGCAGTTATCTCACTCTCACTGTGCAACCTCAACAACACAGTAACTTCCAGTGACTTTTTTTTCAGACTTCTGATCATAGCCTACAGTGAGCAATTCATTTGACATCATGACCTAGTACATGACTGAGTATATATTAGCGTATATATAACTAAAATTACACGAAACAATTCTCACCTTTATTATATGTGATGTCCTCTGACTGTTTCTATTCTTGTGCATTAAAAATAAATCCATTGAATTGATTTCATAACCCATTAGAGGGTTACCTCCTACAGTTTGAAAAGCACAGTTCTATGCATGACAGAAGAGAGAGAGTGGATGAAAATAAAAAATAATTCTGGTTTGATTAGATCAAATTTACATTCCTGTTTGTGCAGGAGGGTAGAAATTATGGTCCTGTATAGAAGGAATTTCCAACTTTTCTGCACTGGATTCCATTCCTCAGTATGGTATGCATTTGTGGTCTGCCAAGGCTTGGGGAGCAATCATTTTTGTTCAAATACAATATCAAAAATGAATGGGAATTGCTCAAAAAGTCTTTGACAGCTGGAACAGTGAAACAATAAATCAACAGGATGATGAAAGCTTGAAAACACATAATACCTATAATAATCAGTAGAACCATAGCAGAAATGAGAAAAAAAGAAACTTAGTTCAATTACACAGTAAGGTTACTTACTTCAAAGTCAGTAGAGTGCTGTAAGGTTATACATATTAAGGTTAATTGCGTCTATTCAGAATGTATTTGAATCTGAAACAAAAGCTTAAGAGGAAAGAAAATAATCAAAGGGAAATGACTGCATTTGAAGGGTCTATTCTATATCAGAGAATCGGCTGATGATGGCTCCTTTGTTCTGTAATGTTTGTAATTCCCTGGCCCCCACCCCCTGCAAATATGAAGACTTAAAAGGAAATCTGTTAAAGTCCTGTAGAAGAACTGAAGACATTTACCATCATTAAAACTCAAGGGCTAGCATTGCCCAGTGTTTGTTTTACTATGGTACTAGTGAGAGCAGAAACCTATGCTACCTAATCTTGTAAGAAAAGCTGAGCCCCTGCTTTAAGAAATTTTTTTTTCTTTTTGTGACTGGCTGGAATGATTTTATTTTATTTTCTTTATTATTATTATTATTATTATTATTATTATACTTTAAGTTCTAGGGTACATGTGCATAACATGCAGGTTTGTTACATATGTATACTTGTGCCATGTTGGTGTGCTGCACCCATCAACTCGTCAGCACCCATCAACTTGTCATTTACATCAGGTATAACTCCCAATGCAACCCCTCCCCACCCCCCCAAGAAATTTTTATATTAAATATTTCTCTATTAAAAATCTTTGGAATATGTTTCTCTGATTATAAAAGTAAAGTCATATCTGCTTGTTATAAAAACTCAAGCATTTCAAAAATAATACAGAATGTGAAAGTCCCCTGCGATTCCGACCCTTAGAAATAAACTTTTCAAAGAGTTTAGTGTAAAGAAATCTCTAAAGTACAGGTTGCACTCTATGACTCTTTATTTCAAGTGGAAAACCTTAGGGCCATGATGCCTAATATGGTTTGGCTGTGTCCCCACCCAAATCTCACCTTGAATTGTAGCTCCCATAATTGCCATGTATCATGAGAGGGACCCGTGGGAGGTAATTGAATTATGGGGGCTGTTTTTCCTGTGCTGTTCTCTTAAGTGAGTAAGATTCATGAGACCTGATGCTTTTATAAAGGGCAGTTCCTCTGCACGTGCTCTCTTGCCTGCCACCATGTAAGACCTGCCTTTGCTTCTCCTTTGCCTTCCACCATGATTGTGAGGCCTCCCCAGCCATGTGGAACTGTGAGTCCATTAAACCTCTTTTTCTTTATAAATCACCCAGTCTCAGGTATGTCTTTATTAGCAGCATGAGAATGGACTAATACAATGCCCTTTGATTTCTATTGCCAGTAGAAGGTGACAGATACTCTTTTTCTAATCTTTGTTTTAAACTGTGATTATTGCACTCCATCATATAGACAGATACTGTTTTTCACATTGGCTTATTATTTAGTTGCACAAGGAAACAACCTTTGTTCTCACAGTGGCATCTTGGATAACATGTCCTATCTAGTACTGTTTCTAAAAATGTGTAACCTAATCTAATCATGAGGAAATAATAATCTCCTTACATCCAAATTGTGAAGCATTCTATAAGAAAAGTTACCTGAACTCTTCAAATATGTCAGTCATGAAAGAAAGAAAGAAAGAAAAAAGTCAATGAAATTGTCTGATCTTATAGGAGTCTACAAACACATAGAGTCTACAAACACATGTCAAACAAAATGTGTAATCCATAACTGGATCTAGGGGGAGGTAAAGGTAGGGAAGAATATTAAAATGGAAACAATTTGGAAATGTGAATATAGACTATTAGGCAATATTAATGTTAAATTTCTTGGGTGTGATAATGATATTATGTTTAAGTAGGAGACTGCTTTTGTTTTTAGGCGATACATGCTAAAATATTTAGGGATGATGTGTTATGACCCTACAGCTTATTTTCATGTGATTAAAAGAGAAAAAGTAAATGTGGGAAAACATTTAACAATTGGTAAATATAAGTAAATAGTATATGGGTATTCATTTTAATAATATTGTTAGGGTTAAAATTTCTTAAGACATTGGGGGAAATATAATAATTTTAGGTGATATTCTAAAACTTATTGTGCCTCTTGTTATTTTTTTCCTTTTCTCTTTTGGAACCTGGAGAATGTAAAAGAGCTTTTCTTATGAAGCTGTGTGCTTAAAATTTGTGCCGTTTTCTGCAGGTACATTATTCTTTAATAAATAATTTAATGAAAAAAGCCTGGGCTCAGAATCATGCTACCATTTACAGGGGAAAAAATATATACTAATTTTTAAGATGTATTATTTATAAATACTACTTTGTTTCATGCCGTGGTCCTTAGTATTCAAAGGAAAGAATCAGGAACCAGGATACAGTTGTTTAAAGGGAAGAGCCAGAAACAGGGATATAAAGAAAGAAACTTAATGATATATATTTATGAAAGAAGATGCAGCAAAGGGAATCAGTCACAGCATGAGGAAAGGAGACGTCCTAGTGATTCAGGGCTAGGTTTTATTACATATAAAATAGATGTCATATATGTTATATATAGTTATTATAATTACATACAAAGCAATAGATGTCCCCTTAGGTATCTTAAGTAAGTACCTATGTCTTTGTTTATTTCTCTCCCATAAAATAAGTCTGAAGGTAGGTAGTCTAGGGCTGATCTAATACAAATAATGGGAAACTATAATAGAATATTTGTTATTTTCTGGCATTGTTCTAAGCACTGTGAAATGAAAAGAAACCTTGGGGTCCCCAAATACCTAAGCTAAAGGGAAAAGTCAAGCTGGGAACTGCTCAGGGCAAACCTGCCTTGCATTCTATTCAGTCAGTCCTCTGCTCACTGAGATAAATGTGTATCTGATTGCCTCCTTTGGAGAGGCTAATCAGAAACTCAAAAGAATGCAACTGTTTGTCTCTTATCTGTTATGACCTGGAAGCCCCCTCCCTGCTATGAGTTGTCCCACGTTTGCCTCCAGTTGTCCTGCCTTTCTGGACCAAACCAATGTTCATCTACATATGTTCTTTGATGTTTCATGTCTTCCTAAAATGTCTAAAACCAAACTGACCACCTTGGGCACATGGCATCAGGACTTCCTGAAGCTGTGTCCATGGGTGCGTCCTCAACCTTGGCAAAATAAACTTTCTTTTCTTTTTTTTTTTTTGAGATTGAGTCTTCTTGCTCTGTCGCCCAGGCTGGAGTGCAGTGGAGCGATCTCAGCTCACTTCAAGCTCCGCCTCCTGGGTTCACACCATTCTCCTGCCTCAGCCTCCTGAGTAGCTGGGACTACAGGCGCCTGTCACCACGCCCGGCTAATTTTTTTTTGTATTTTTAGTAGAGACTGAGTTTCACCGTGTTAGCCAGGATGGTCTCGACCTCGTGACCTCCTGACCTCGTGATCCACCCGCCTTGGCCTCTCAAAGTGCTGGGATTACAGGCGTGAGCCACCGCACCCGAACTTTAAACTTTCTAAATTGACTGAGGCCTGCCTCAGATATTCGGGGTTCACAGCACTTTATATCCTATGAAGTGGATAGGTATTACGATTTTACAGGTGAAAAAATAGAAAAACTAAATAATTTGCTCTAAGTTGTACAGATAGGAAATAACAGAATTAGGGTTTGAAGTTGAGCGGTACAGCAATAGATTACCAGTGATGTGGTGTTTTCGTGGTCACAGAGCCCCAGACTGCTTCTGTCTTTCTGCTCTGCCATTCCTGATCATGTCTTCCATATGCCGGTGCCTCATGGACTGCTTGAGCACCAGCCACCACTTCAGCCTTCTGGGAAGAAGGAAAGTAACAAAACAGCTTTTTCTATTGTCTATCACTATGTAAAGGAGCCTTTCTAGAAATCCCTCTCAATGGCTTCCACTTACATCTCAATTTCTCAAACTTCATCACATAATTATACCTAACTACACAAAAGGTTGGTGGCTGTAGTCTTTCAATTGGGCACATTGTCTGTCTGAATAATACAGAAGTGCTGTTAGTAAGGAGGAAGGGAGAGTGAATGTTGGGTAGGGCCTACAGCTCTTTTGGTTTAAGAATAAAGGGAGTCAAACATGAGAGTGGAAATTAATCATGTGATTATGTTGTCTCTGAGATTTTTGAAATGTAAATAGGATATCTTAGGAAGAAAAGTTTAAATGTAGCCCACATTCCTGTTTAGAGTATTGATTTCAGAGGACTGTTAGCGTTTTCTTTTTTTTTTTTTTTTTTGAGACGGAGTCTCGCTGTGTCTCCCAGGCTGGCGTGCAGTGGCGCAATCTCGGCTCACTGCAAGCTCCGCCTCCCGGGTTCACGCCATTCTCCCGCCTCAGCCTCCCAAATAGCTGGGACTACAGGCGCCCGCTACCACGCCCGGCTAGTTTTTTGTATTTTTAGTAGAGACGGGGTTTCACCATGTTAGCCAGGATAGTCTCGATCTCCTGACCTCGTGATCCACCCGCCTCGGCCTCCCAAAGTGCTGGGATTACAGGCTTGAGCCACCGCGCCCGGCCCGTTTTCTTCTGGATAATGTTCTGCTGAAAGTGTTATGCTTTGTACATCCTGTAGGATTATTTGTAATAGTGAATAATTGAAACAGTTGCAATAGATGAGTGGTTATTATGATGCACGAATGTCATGAAATACTATGTAGCCATTGAGCATTAAGCATGTTACATATATAATCAAGTTAGGAAAACCACTTATAAATGAAAGCAGGATGTACAACTGTACTTAAAATATGATTGCAACTGTGTAATTATATATATAGAACATAGATGAAAAGTAAATTCACCCAAATACAATTGTAATTGTGGTCTTTGAGAGGTGGGATTATGCGTGACTTTTTAATGTTTCTAAAATAGTTTTCTGAATTTTCCTTTACAAGTGTGTTTCTTTCAAAATCAGAAAGAAAACATGAATTTCATTTCTAAATGTTCTATGCACAGATTTTGGAATACATCACTATGTCTTGCATTTGTGTTCTTTTTTCTTTAAGTTATAGATAACCTTGAGTACTGCTTGAGACATAGACATAATCTGTTCTAAGTCTATTAACAAAAATAATGGGAAGAGAAAATATATAGCACATTTCATAAGTAAGTGGTTTTTCTGCAAAGATCAATTTCTTTATCATTAAGCCATTCTTAATAGGAATGTTAATACTAAATAATCTCTTGCTGGAAAAGAGAGTCCCCCTAGGGCCTCTTGTACTTTTATGTTTTGTTGGATGTGCCAAGACCACTCTTTAACCTATTTCTCCGAGTTGTTTATTTAGCTGGGAACCTTCAGAGATGAGGTTTGTTCTCCCAGGACAAAGACCAGGCTCACTTACTATCTGCCGTAAAAATGGTGTATTCCCCAAGCATTTCCTCAGCTGCAATGCAAACACACCATGTGTGCAGCATCCATCCTGTTGCTCCCACCATAAGACTCGAGGCCAGAGAGAATAGATGTAAATAAACTGTTGCTCATGCTGCCTACTGTGCCATGAGTAATAAAGTCTTTGTCACTGATCCAGGAGTTTCATGTCTTCTGCCAGTGTCTGTGAAACAGTAACAGGCTAACTTAATAGCTTGTAAGTAGAATCCAATCAAATCCCAGACCTGACATCTCTGTTTTAAAAATATGAATTTCTTATAGTTATTTTTACTGAGGAAGTAGTTACAAGACATTTTGTAAGTATACCTACCAATTGGTCTCCATCTCAATGATGGTCCCATCATTGGTTTTTGGCCTCTTAAAGATGGTGAGTCTCTACAATATTGTACTTTGTATACACTCTTTATATTTTTAGTGTGACTCCTTCTTGCTAACTTTTTTTTTGTGTGGCTTTTACTTATGGGTGCGTGTTTTTTTTTTTTTTTGAGACGGAGTCTCACTCTGTCACCCAGGCGGGAGTGCAGTGGCCGGATCTCGGCTCACTGCAAGCTCCGCCTCCTGGGTTCATGCCATTCTCCTGCCTCAGCCTCCCAAGTAGCTGGGACTACAGGCGCCCGCCACCTCTCCTGGCTGGTTTTTTTCTATTTTTTAGTAGAGACGGGGTTTCACCGTGTTAGCCAGGATGGTCTCAATCTCCTGAGCTCGTGATCCGCCTGTCTCGGCCTCCCAAAGTGCTGGGATTACAGGCTTGAGCCACCGCGCCCGGCCATGGGTGCGTGTTTAAGTGAAGAAATACATCATCTCAGGTCCATTCTATATGGTTGCGCAGATTGGTGACTACACACACTTGCCTAGCTAAGGTGTGATTTGTGGCTGAGATACATACCAAACCATGTGTCCTTACCTCCACCTGAAAGAAGCAGCACTTATTTTCTAGTTTGCATGAATTTACAATGTCTCACTAAGCCATGGGATCCTGGGTGTGTGTGCTTCTAATTTTCGTAAAGGCATCCTATAAACAAAGGCCCTGATGATTTTCTGCTTATTTATCTGTCTTTACCCACTGTGTGTCTATTCAGCCCTCTAACAGAAGCTATGAGTTGTATTGATGAAAGAACTAATCAATTACACATTAGCTTCTTGGGTGTGCATAGAGTGTCTTAGCCTCTGTAGTTTCTGAGGCCAAAGACAATTCATAAACGTTTTCACACTGGAGATGTGGAACACTTGATCAGGGATGCTATGATATAGGATTAGGGGTCAAGGGCAATTCGCTCAGCCTGGTCATCATTTTCTATTTTTCTTGGGAATTTGGTCTATGTATGAAAAAACTTTTGGAAACCTAAATGCCTCAAAAGTTTTGACTCAGTGTTGACTGAAAACAGTAAGTTTCAGATTCCTACATTGAAGGTCGTGTAACAAAAACCAATATGGAAAGTCTTATCTAGAAAGGTAAGTATCCAAATGCCTTTGATTATCTCCAAGTCTTTTTTTTTTTTTTTCAATTTATGTATACCCAAGGATAAGATTTTCTTGAACTATGAAAACTTCAACTTTTTGTAGGACTGTAGACTTTACCTGTCTACTATTCTGCTTGAAATTATGTTTTTCACTTAATTTTCTCTTTCTGAACTTTTGCTCTTAACTACATTTCTTTTTCAGTCAAACCAGTGTTGTTCCTAATTAGAAATTTAAATTACATCTGGTGCAGTTTGTACACACCAGGGGATATAGTTATGTAATACTTTTAGCCAGCCAAGATATTTTTGATAACTTCAACATAACATTTTTTTCAGAGTACTTGTTGATAAAAGGTTATAAAAATTGTGCAAGAATGTACACACAAGATGCAGTTGTGTAACTCGAGAGACCTCACAAGGAAAACACTGCTTTTCTTTTTCTTTTTTTTTTTTTTGAGACAGAGTTTCGCTGTTATCAGCCAGGCTGGAGTGCAGTGGCACGATCTCAGCTCACTGCAACCTCTGCCCACTGGGTTCAAGCGATTCTCCTACCTCAGCCTCCCGAGTAGCTGGGATTACAGGCGTGCACTTTCACGCCCGGCAAATTTTTATATTTTTAGTAGAGACGGGATTTTACCGTGTTGGTCAGGCTGGTCTTGAACTCCTGACCTCAAGTGATCCACCCTTCTCAGCCTCCCGAAGTACTGAGATTACAGACATGAGCCACTGCACTTGGCCAAACATTTCTTGAATATCTTTTTATTTTACGTTACATGTGGTGCAGAAAAACATTTTATCTTGTCTGTTCTTTCATATATTCTCCCTTAGTATATCTCATGGATGTGCACTGTTGGAAAGTGAAAACAATCTTACAAATTGAGATATTTCATTAAATTTCAATGAGGTAATTAAGAAGACTCATTTTCAAATATATACATTTATTTCAGTGGCTTGAATGTTGCTTAATCAGGAAATGACGAGAATACGAAATGTTGGTGGTTGGACTTGTCTAGATCAGCAGCTTTGAGAGTCAGGCTGTTAAAAGAGATAGCACATAGGTTAAAACAGCAAAGGCTTTTGCTGTGGGTAGAAACTAATTGGCTGAAAACATTAATAAATTATACTTGCTATTCATGTCAAGAGAAAGCTAAGAAAGAAGGGATGAATATGTGTATCTACGAAGGCATTACACTGTGACACATGATATTAAAAAATAAAAAGCATATCCTTTGACTTAAGCTCTTCTTCCTATGTTAAGAAATAGAAATAGAAGCTAAGTTCCTACCATTTACTTGGCAATGCTTTCTTGGGACTATTATAACATGTTTTAGATTTGGCATTTTCAGTCAATAAAATATTGTTAAGATGGTTGCCGAGGAATTCACATAAAATGTACGTAAAATGTTTATTACTGGGACCACTGCCTGGGTTTATGCTAAAATGCTTTCAGTAAAAACCCTCTAAATTCAGAGCTAATTCTTTCCCTTTATTTTACATTTCTCTATTAGGTACCTGTAGGCTACACACATTGGCCGTAGATTGACTGAAGTCCTATTCCTAAGACAGAAGATTCTAGTATGATGTCAGAGTTAAAAACTTAACCAGATTAGATACTGTAGACTACAATCTTTTACAAACAAATTGATTTTTCTTTCCAAACCTTTTGCAAAATTTCTGTAAGAGAGACTCATGGACTTGGAAAATTCTCTGTGAAGCTGCTTTTGGCAAAGTCCTGGCAAAGAAACACTTTTGCTGTTTCAGATCCTATTCTTTGAGCCTCAACTCGCTATTCTTATTTCGTGCTATTCGGTTTTTTACTCCTCTGAGGTCTCTATGAATCTCTACTGTTTTGGATCTCTGAGTACTTACATCATCCCACTTTAAGACCTGTTTGGATATTCTTTTTTAATTTATTTTTTATTTCTTTTTTTGTTTTTTTCCCCCATCCAGAACTCATGTTGAGTGGTTGGATATTCTCGTGGGGGTGCTTTGGTGTTTTCTTGACTTGTTCCTAACTAAAGTGTAAGTTCTGTTAAAGTGATTAGTATCCCTGTTTTGGAATCTCCCCTCATTCTCTACAAGCCCCTAATATAATAAATCCGTAAGTGCTCAGTTAAGTAGGTTGCACGGTTTGGAAGTCTATCAAGGGGGCTAAAGTTAAAGGATGGTTATATTTTATGCTTTGCACATTGAGTTGAAAAGTTAGCTGCAGACAGACAACTAAGTCAAAAGTCCTAGATTGGAGTCTCATCACTGTTGCTCAGTTGACCTGGTGATCTTTGGTCTGAGATTCAACCTCTGTCTTTACCAGTGATTTATGAATCCCTAAGTTTTCTTTTATCCCAAGTGTTCTAAGATAGCTTGATTGCTCTATAGTAGTGGTTTTCCAAGTGTGGTACCTAGATCAAGAACAGCATCATCTTGGAACTCATTAAAAATGTAAGTCATTGGACCCCATAACTTCATAGAGAAAAGCTCTATACCACAATGTTAGCCGACATTGAAGATTGTGTAGCAGTTTCATGATGGGCATTTACATCTAGTATCTCATGTTTCAGCTTTCAGTCTCTGTAGAATGGCTCACCACTGCACCATATTCAAGTTTCCAGGGACTACCCACAGGATTGCAGCTTCCAAGCTCCTATAAAGTACTGGCAATTCAGGAGTGAAAACTGTTTCTTAGGGTGTACAAAGAATATGCAATGGACAAAGGATTAATTTCCAGTGGCAGCCTCCTAATTTTGTATTCATAACGTTGTATGCATGCTAGGCTACACATGCAACGTCTGCTGATGTACATTAGGTAATTGGGCATCCAGCAGCCCCATTTGCATGCAAAGGCTGTTGCACACCTCACATTTGCAAGTCTAAAATTAAAGCCCAGTTTGAAGCTGGCTGAAGGCTAGCTGCTAGAAAAATAATGAGATAAGGAAGGAAATGGCTTCTGTTGATCAGTGCTTTTGGTCTCTACCGTTCAATCTTTGCTAATTTGCCCTTTGAAATGGTATATTCAGGTAGAAGAGAGAGACTTCCAAGAGTATCTGGGTGGATTTTTTTTTCCCCCTCTTAAATCCTACAGTTATAAGCTGGTTGTGTTTATCCACAGCATTTCTCTTAAAACTGTACCTACACGTATGCTGCAGTCTGTTGCTGTGCTATATTTTTGCTTAACGGAGTATTCATGCTCTTGTGGGATCACATGTATCATCTCAAAAAAGAGCCACCCCAACACAGACTCACAGGCTAGGTCTGTAGCATCATTTTATTTTAATTCAGCCCACATTTATCAAGCAGCCAGTGTCTTTGTGCCAGACACTGTGCCAGGGGCTTGGAATACACATCAATCAAGCACACTCTCTGCCCTCAAAAGCTCACAATATTATAACAGCTTCCTAGTGTCATGGAGTTGAATATTTTTGCTTAAAAAGTCTTCCCTGATCCCCCTGTTTGAAATGACTCTTTGCTTCTCCGAGCCCCTGATTATGCTCAACCTGTGTCCCTAGAAGAAGAGACCCAGTGGACATAGGCCTAGAAAAGTCAAAGCCTAAAAGCCAGTTAGCTACTCAGATCATCAAGAGGAGGTGGCTGCATCGCAAATGGCCTCTACGCTCAGTCTGTGGGAATAAAAAATGTGCCAATGTTTCCTGTACCTCGGTGTGGTCACACGGAAGAGAATGCCAATCTAAAGCAATCTTAAAGGAATTTACTCACGAGCACCACCTAGAGGAATGGTGGAGCCCTACAAGGACAGTATACCAACTAGTCACTTGTCACTCTTCATCGAATTTTTTATATTTCCTTATTTGGTCATGTCCTTTGTTTTACTTTGACATCAAGATTGTGAGGTCCCAGAGAACAGACCAGGGACTTAAGAAGATTATCTTTCATGGTGCCTATTTGATGGTAATGATCATAAATACAGTATAATAGAAGGAAAAATATCTGGTGGTTTATATGCATTGGTAGTTTCTCATGGTAATAAGCATTTTTTTCTCTTCCTTTTAGCACAAGTGCATATACCTTGATAGCACCAAATGTAAACCGGAGAAATCAGATACAAAGAAGTACGTATAGCCATTCATTTAACATTCAGAATGCTTCTCTCTTTTTACAATTGGTTTATTTTGGTGTGAAGTATTTTTATTTTCTGATTTATATAGACTCACCAAATCTCATAAAGTTTTTTTTTTAAAGCATCAGCAGTTTTGATTATACCTTTAAAAATATTCTATTAACACTTCTAAGTTTGTTTCTCTACATTAGTAACAACTCATGACATGATGGTAGATCCTGGATTTCTACTGGCTTGAAAAACTTTACACTTATTGCCAATAAACCTCCTTGAGGGCAGGGACCACATCTTACTCGTTTTTGTGCTCTCTGTACTTAATGTGTGCATAACGTGTTTAACTGATGTACGGTAAATATAAATGCTGCCATTTAAAGTTATAGCATTATGCTTTAGAGGTGGAAGAGAACTAAAGTTCATTTAGTTCACAAAGAAATAGTAGGCTGTTCAAGTTCAGCTGTGGGGCTATGCTGAAATTCGATGGTCTCCTTTATTAGATAATTGGTACGAAATTTAACTTCATGACTAATGATGGACAGAAAGGCACAAAAGGGAAAAAGCGCTCTAAGGAGTCCCCACCAGACATGTAGTCCCGGGTGGGACAGTGGGTCAGTGCAGAATATGACAATCACAGCCATGCAGGGACTACAGGAACTGCCAGCCGATCTGGTATTTTACAAGCTTTTGATTTAAATACTTAACAGGAGCTTAAGTCTCAATGTGGTCTGGATCTCATGAGGAGATAAGGGAAGGCGGTGGAGTGACAGAACTAGTTTCTCTCTGGCGCCCCCTGCTGTCGTGCACAGTGAACATTTAGGAAATGAGCACAGCTCCCCCGGAAGCCGACTCTGCATGGCGGTCCGGAGTGCCCGAAACCAGAGCCAGGGTCCCCACCTGTGGCACCGAGCCCTCGCTCCCTAGAGTTGCAGTAAGCTTGGGGAGCATTGAACATAAAGCGAGTATGGGCATCAGAATTCTCTGGGGATATGTTTACCTGTGTGTGGAAAGTTCTTATTGACATGAAAATATTCTAGTTTTGCACACATTATCTATAGGAAACTTTAAAAATTAACTTGATACAGAGTTTTAAAAATGCCAGAATGGTAGGAAAAGCTATACTTCCTTGTTTTAGTAGGAGCCCAGGTGGTTTTTCAAATTTGAACCCTCTGTGCTGATTCTTGGTGAGAAGTGCCACAGGGCCGGGCCCAGGGTGACACATAGGGGTCAGGGCTGAATATTGTGTTTCTAACCTGGAAGTCTTGTTCACTCATGCTCATATGTAGTTAATTGACTTCTAATAGTTGTTTCTTATGCTTCGAAGGGACTGGTTTTCTTTTAGAAGTCTAGTAACTGACGATTTGATATTTCTCACCTGGCTTAGTTGCGGAACAGGAGCTGGCCAACCTGGAGAAGTGGAAGGAGCAGAACAGAGCTAAACCAGTTCACCTGGTGCCCAGGCGGCTAGGTAAGCAAGCACAGCCACTGCCTGAATGCGAGAGGGCGGGGGCACCTATGGATCCTGTTAGCAGCTTGCATATGTCTGTCTGTGAATGTCCATTGTAGTTTGTTTGGTCATTGTGCTGCTTGGATGGAATGCGTTTAATATATATGTGTGTGTGTGTGTGTGTGTGTGTGTGTGTGTATACATTTTTTTTTTCCTGATTTTCTGCAAGTAGCAAACCTGTAATGCCAAGTTCTATGGGAACACAGTGATGGCTTAATTGCCAAATAATTTAGAGCCTCTTAGATGATTGACTCTGAAGAAAGCTTACCTGGGGCGCTGCATATGCCCTGTCATAGCACTAGTCAGGATGGGAGTAAATGCTAGCACGAGCATATTAATCATGGCAGTTAAATGTTAATCTGAAGAAAAGGAGTGGAGAGTCAGTTCCAAAAGGAAGATGAGAGTGAGCTAGAAACCTGGTGGTGGGTAGAAGAGAAACATCACCTGTGTTTTTATTCTACAGATAGAGACCTCTGGGCCTCTGGAGCAGGTGCTGCCAGTGTGATGAATTGTCTGGGCCGCCTTTGCTGGTGTTTGAATCATTCAGAGGGGATGCCACCTAATGGGAATCATTCACATCTTTTCTTTGCTTTTTCTCTTCTAGCAGCAGCTGAAAATTTAAAGGGTTGGACACACAGTGTCCACAGATTTAGTTAATACAAGCAAGTCTTGTGTCACGGGCCACTTTCTGTTGCAACAGTTTTAGAGCAGTTCCCTCACCCGCCCCCCCACCACCCCGCCAAGAACATGAGAACATAGGTAAAAATCTAATTTGGAAATTATTTAATGAGAGGAAGTAATAGTAATATTATCATCATCCCACTGTATTTCATGAAAAGGGCTAATCTCAAGTGCCTCCTTTGTGCATATGAGCCAGACTCGAAGGATACAATCAGAAAACAGTTTTAATATCTCCTAACTTGGCCCCTGAGATTGGCTGTGTGAGACCAGTCTTTCCCAGGCTTTTTGGATGCTGTAAGAAATTAAAGCTTTTTGGTCTTTCTCAAACAATAGGGTGACCTAGCTAATTCTAGGCCTAAAACAGTCTCGTTTCAGTAATTAATGTTTAGTCTTAGGTACTGATCAAAATTCTGTTACTAATGGAGATGAGAGCTGCTGCCCTGCTCTAACCCAGGCGTGTTTCAGGTAGGAATCTAGCAAGTGGATCAGGGTGTGGCTGGACTTTTCTCTATTCACTGCTCTCTTCCCAGATTCTGACCTTTCTAGGGTTGAAGCAGGAAGTGGAGATAAGAGAGGTCGGGGTTCGTAGTGTAGTGATCCTGGTTTCTTTGAGCCTAGGTTTGCGCTGACTGTTCATTCTCCTTCCTGGGATTCTTCGAGTTTTTCAGCATCCTCCACTCTCTGCCACCCATCTCCCACCTGGATTTCCCTGATATGATTTCCTTTCCTGTCAGCAGGGCTTGGCCTCACTGTTGGCTCTTGGTAGACTCCTTTTAGGGTTCCATTGTTCTTGACATGGCCCTCATAGGCAAGTCCCTTTAGATGGCTTTATGTTGGCATTCTCTTTCATGAGAATAATATTAAAAGTATAGGGAATACTTGTGCATTCTTTCTTTTCATAAACTGTGAATATGGGCCATTTATAATGTAGCTACCTCTTCTTGAGGACTCATCTCAGTGGCCAACTGACAACAGCCTTATACCTTTAGGCTCTAACTGTTCTAGGCATGAATCCACTAGGACCCTCAGACTCTTAAAAATGCAGGTTGAGGTCTCCAGCTGATTTTCATTAAACCTCTCCTGCTCATCTGATGTGACGATTTCTCCTTCCTCAAAACACAGAAGAGAGGCAGAATGACATCTTTCCTCAGATTTCTGCCTCCCTTTGGCCTGACCAACCTCTTTTATAGGGTGAAGTTAGTTAAGGTTCCCCAAGGTAGGTTTCAGTTATCTCCTTGCGGATCCTGCTTTGAGGGGCCATTACCTCACTTTGGAATTTAAAGTGCTTGGCATCTGTTGTCTTGAAGTCTTAGCAGAAAATGAGCAGGATTCTCATTTTGACTTCCTGTTATATGCATTATCTAGGGATAATCAGGTATGTGTGTGTGGGAGGGGCTTGGGGGTAGAGAAGAAAATTCTAGAATGTATTAAACTTTGAGATGAGTTTTGAACAAAACTTGTAAATGCTTAAACATCTGACTTCCTCCATTTCTTCGAATTTTCAACTCCTCCTCTACTTCTCTACCCCTTACAATATTGGAATGGTTGCAGGAGATACTAAAAGTTGTTGTAACATTAGAGAAAAGCATCAACATTCCTCACTGTCTTGAAAGAAACATCCCCCATTCCCCACAATAGCAGTCAAAAGGCCAACACCAAACAGGCCTATCTTTTGGATCTCAGAAGAAAAGTCCCTATGGTATCTTTCTCAGTTCAATTATAAGATCTATAGTGAACACAAATTGTTTTAATGCATCTTCTGTGAGAGTGAATCTTGCAGAGAGCTGACACTTTTAGTGACCAAAGCACCAGAGAATTATTTCAAAGGAATCTTTATAATACGCACACCGAGCTTGCATAAACAGTGAGGATTCCCTAAACAGCAATTCTTAGATGATTGTCAAGCTGCCTCAAATTCTTTTAGGTTTAAGAGAGAGCAAGTAAATCATCTCACATCCACATTTTTATTTTGACTATATAAGGAAAGAACAATATATAGTATGGATCAGTTACTAACTGGAATATTCCCATTGTATTTTTAGAAACTGGGTTATAAAGACTACATACTTGTCTAGTGGCAAGACCTCTGAGAGCTTCCTGAGCCTTGCTGCTTGAACATAAAGCAATAGAGTTAGAAGAAGAAAAGCAATAGAAGCACCTTTGATCACCGTCTTTACTAGGTTCAGGCATGGTCATATTCAAGCAGGAAGAATATTCTACAATTTCCAAGACAGGCATTATTTCTTCTATTTAGCACAGACCTTTAGGTATGGTTTCAATCCAAGTGAATACTTTAATACCTACATGATTGGAAAACCTTGGTAAAGTGCTCTTTTGTTTTAAAAATGTGGCCTCCTCTTTCTATCCAGCTCTTTCTTCTAAGTGATTCTTCTTTAAGGTCTTATTAGGAAAACTGGTTATGTTCTTATTTCTAAGAGCATGAGAATGTTAAGGAAACTCATGTAACAGATTTATTATGTATTAATTAGTCCTCGATGGCTGACATTTCAGCTTAATATTTATGTTTCACCTTTGTGGATTTTTTTTTTCCTAAGGTGGAAGCCAGTCAGAAACTGAAGTCAGACAGAAGCAACAACTCCAGCTGATGCAATCTAAATACCAGCAAAAGGTCAGAATTCATCTCTTTTAGTTTAATTTTGGTAAGGAATATGAGTACCAGCTCTTTCAAGTAACCGTGAAATAACACAGTAACTTTACCAAAAGCATAAAACCTTCCAACCAACTGCAAACAGCAGCTTTCAAAATCAAAGCTATCACGAAGTGAGAAGTGAAGAGACGGATACCTTCAGTTCTTACCCAAGCCCTTTATCACTCAGTAAGACCCTCTATTAAGGGAATTATTTTTCTCGTTTAGGTTAACTATGTTTAACTATAGTTTAAAGTCTACTATGTTTGGAATGTTTTGGTTCTAAGAATGTGGATTTGTTTACTGAATGCCAGTCATGGAAGTAGTACAAAAAAGATTTAAGATTCCCAGCGATTTTTACAATGAACACTGAGTTTTGTAATCAGGAAAAATTATTTTCCCTTTTCCCTCCCCAATACACACACACACACACACACACACACACACACACACACAGAGAGAGAGAGAGAGAGAGAGAGACAGAGATAGATAAAGACAGAGACATTGAAAAAGAGAGACACCAAGGAAGAAACACAAAGACAGAAATTTTACAGGCAGAAGATGTAGCCCGGCCATTCTCTGTGATCTAAGTAGCTTGAAGTAACAACCTATAATCATGGTGAGGTATAGCACAAACAATACTGTAATTTGCCTTTCATCATAATTTTGTGTTCCAGGGTTCAGACTGAAAAATGGTAACTGTTTTCGTTCTCTGTAATTTCAATACAATTTAGCTAAAAAGAGAAGAATCTGTAAGAATCAAGAAGGAAGCTGAAGAAGCTGAACTCCAAAAAATGAAGGCAATTCAGAGAGAGAAGGTGAGGAGGAGGAGGGTTAGTTCACATTTGCTGATCAACAATTATAGTTTCATTGTAGAAGATTTTTATTACAGGGACTTTAAAAATTTACCCATCTTTTTCTCTCTCTCTGTTTCTATCCCCTCCCTTCTTTTCCTCATCCAATTTTTTTCCTTCCATTTTATCCTTCAAAGGAAGATTCATGCTTAGGTCTTGTGATTTTAGAGGAGGTATTCCCTTTATGGAGCATAGTCTGTATTTCAGGTAGAACAAAGACAGTCGTTAAGTCATCACCAGGAATAGGGTGAAGAGGCTTGCAGACCCTTAATATTTATTGCATTACAACCTCTTGTCCTAAAGGTCATTTATTAGTTGTCAATTAATACCCATAACTGGCTGGCATGTGGGTCATTTACAGCTAATTTCTTCATGGGTCAATAGTGTACACTATTCATAAATGTGTGTAGTTGAAACTGTTTTCTTTCTTTCTTTCTTTCTTTTTCTTTTTTTTTTTTTGAGACAGGGTCTCACTCTGTTGCCTAGGCTGGAGTGCAGTGGTGTGATCACAGCTCACTGTAGCCTCAGTCTCCTGGGGTCAGGCAATCCTCCCACCTCAGTCTCCTGAGTAGCTGGGACTACAGGTTAATACCACTGTAGCTATTTTGTGTGTGTGTGTGTGTGTGTGTGTGTGTGTGTGTGTGTGTGTGTGTTTTGTAGAGACAGGGTTTCACAGTGTTGCCAAGGCTGGTCTCGAACTCTTGGGCTCAAGGGATCCACCTGCTTTGGCCTCCCAAAGTGCTGGGATTACAGGAATGAGCCACCATGCCTGGCCTAAACTGTTTTAACATTGTCTAAAAGTGGTGTTTTTTTTTTCCCTTTCCTAACATGATAACTGTAATTCTATTGGCATAAATTTGCCAGGATGTGAGAGGTGGGGAGAGAGAGTTGATCTGTAGACCCTTACCATTGAAAATATGGCCCTTGAACAAGCAATATTGGCATCATCTGGGAGTTTGTTAAAAGAGCAGAATCTTTAGCCCTACCTCAGACCTACTGAATCAGAATCTGCATTTTAACAAGCTCCACAGGTAATTCTTTTTTTTTTTTTTTTTTTTTGAGACGGAGTCTCGGTCTGTCGCCCAGGCTGGAGTGCAGTGGCCGGATCTCAGCTCACTGCAAGCTCCGCCTCCCGGGTTCACGCCATTCTCCGGCCTCAGCCTCCCGAGTAGCTGGGACTACAGGCGCCCGCCGCCTCGCCCGGCTAGTTTTTTGTATTTTTTAGTAGAGACGGGGTTTCACTGTGTTAGCCAGGATGGTCTCGATCTCCTGACCTCGTGATCCGCCGGTCTCGGCCTCCCAAAGTGCTGGGATTACAGGCTTGAGCCACCGCGCCCGGCCTCCACAGGTAATTCTTGTGCACATAAAAGTTCGAGGAGCATTAATTTAAATGACCTTGCAAAAGAAGGAGTGACCCATCCTTGTTCTTCCACAGGTGTGATTTCTCTGGCCGATTGGCCTGCACTGTCACTATGATCCCAGCCTTCCCTGCTGTAGATAAATCTGTAGCTTTTCATGTTAAATGTGAGCCTAGTTAGTAGCTTGTGTCAGATAAGAAAAATGAACATTAGCCATCTAGAAATGAGATATTTCACATTGCCAGTGTGGAAATGGCTGAGGGAAGTGATAATGGCTGTGCTTATGGAGCACTTATTTTTTAAAATGCACAGCAAACACACACACGGACATCAGCCTGTAAACACACTGCCCTCCTCCCTAGGCAAATGGCTGCTGCCCAGAAAACTCTGAGCCACGTAGAATCCAAGCAGCCCACTGTCGCCCAAGAGCCTCTAGCTTTGTCTCTGACTTTCCCCCCACTGGCCGCTGGTCCCCTTCTGCCTTCATTTCCTTCTCTCCCAAAAGAAGTCAGGGGGCATTGGGTCTCATTCTGATTGGTCATCATCTCTGCATGCAGCATTTAGTGAGGGAAGAGTAGACTGGATTCCTGGCCAGCATTTGTGCATGTTCTTTGATCCTTCATAGTCAGAAAGGTGTGAAAGTCAACCAGCTCTTTAGTATTCAGTCATGTCAGGCGGGCCCATGAAGAGTTAATCCTATGGGTAAAAGGGGAAATTTGGAGACAGCACTGGTATACTTCAGTTGTATTCAGTTCAGGAATGTAACTTGCATTCCCTAGACTAGGGTCTGTCACAGTATATATACTTCGAGTGATGTGCTGTAGCTTCCTGGTACTGGCTTGTACTGTGAGAATTGTGACATTTTCAGGATTTTTTGAGCTACTTGGCTTCATCATTGTCAGCTTAAAACCGACTGTGCTGGAAAATATTTATGATGTGGAAATCAGTAAATGCTACAGATTAATTTCCCCTCCTCCTACCTGCTAGACCTGATTAAATGTTGACCAGCACACCACTGCTTAGCACTAAATGAAAAAGGTATTTTCTTACCCTCTTCTACCATCCACATTCTAAAGCCAAGTCTCAGAGGGCTAGGGAGAGCAAAGATTTGGGGAAATAGCTGGCCTATTGTGTGTTTGATATTTACTGATTTAAAAATAGATTCTAATTCATGTAGTTGGCAGAATAATGCTCCACCCCAAGATGTCCACGTTCTATCCGTGGAACCTAGGAACATGTTTCCTTACATGGGTAGGGGGATTAAGGTCACAGGTGGAATTAGGGTTGCTAATCAACCGACCTTAGAGCGTGTATCCTGCAATATCCAGGTGCCCAATATAATCACAGGGGCCCTTAAAATTGGAAGAGGGAGCTAGAGAAAGAAGAGATGATACCAGGAGAAAGATTCAGCCCACCGCTGCTGGCTTTGAAGATGCAGGAAGGGGCCATTAGCCCAGGAACGTAGGTAGCCTCTAGAAGCTGGAAAAGACCAGGAAACTGATTATTTTCCTTTGAGCCTCCAGAAGGAACACAGCCTTTCTGGCACCTTGATTTTAGCCCATTGAGACCCATTTTGTACTTCTGACCTCCAGAGCTGTAAGATAATAAATGTATATTGTTTTCAGCTGTTAACTTTGTGGTAATTTATTACAGCAGAAATAGGAAACTAATACTACTCATGTGGTTTTATAATGATGCATTGATTTCTTTTTTTTTTTTTTTTGAGACGGAGTCTCACTCTGTCGCCCAGGCTGGAGTGCAGTGGCCGGATCTCAGCTCACTGCAAGCTCCGCCTCCCGGGTTCACGCCATTCTCCTGCCTCAGCCTCCCGAGTAGCTGGGACTACAGGCGTCCGCCACCTCGCCCGGCTAGTTTTTTTGTATTTTTTTTTTTAGTAGAGACGGGGTTTCACCATGTTAGCCAGGATGGTCTCGATCTCCTGACCTCGTGATCCACCCGTCTCGGCCTCCCAAAGTGCTGGGATTACAGGCTTGAGCCACCGCGCCCGGCCAATGCATTGATTTCTTATCCAAGAAATCTATAAAGCAGAGACAATGTCTCTAAGACATTAGAGCATTAGAGTAAAAAAGCAGTCTACCAGATGCGAGTGTTTTGCCACTGGTTCTTTCAGCATAAATAGACAGATTTTCCTAACTCCCCACAGCAAGCATTTCACCCAAATTTAGTGCTATGGGAGTAAATCACATTTTCCCCCCATAATCACATGATAAATAATAATTTTATTTTCCCATACTTTCGTGATACCCACAAACCTAAACTATGAAATCTTCTAACTCCATTCTAAAGACTCTGTCTATTTCCTAGGTTCATCTTACTCTGCTTTTGATCTACATATGTTTGAGATAATATGCAGTATTATATAGTTTCCAAATACAGCCACCCTTTAAATATGGGAGATTGGTTGCTGCCTCCCCCACCCCCCCCAACACAATGGATACCAAAATCCTATGTAAAATGGAGTAGTATTTACAATAGCCTATGTACCTTCTTCTGTATACTTTAAATCATCTCTAGATTATTTATAATACCTAATATGATGTAAATGCTGTGTAAATAGTTGTTATACTGCATTGTTTAGGGAATAATGACAAGAAAATCGTGTTACATATTCAGTATAGATGCAACCATCTATTCCTCATCCCCTGAATATTTTCCATCCGAAGTTGGTTGAGTCAGCAGATATGGAATTCATAGATAAGGAGGCCCAACTGTACTTCATTTGATCCCCCAACCTCATAACCTCAGAGAATTCAGGAAACCAGCTAATGATCTGAGTGACTTCCAACACCTTTCCTTGCTCTTTCCAGTAAGCTATGGCTGCCAAAGTCATTTGAAGCACTGGAAGTCACAGTGTTTTATGCAGACACTGAGAAGCACAGTTAGTTTTAATGCCATACGGTGAAGTAGGAATTAACTGGTAGAAAATAAGTTCTGCATATTAGATGCAGAGATGCATACAAGTACATGTTAAGGAATTACACTTGTTGCTTTCTTATTTGTAGGAAGCAAGTAGTAGCAAGGGCTACCAGTTTAAGAAAAATTTTAGGGGTAAACTCAACATTGAGGAAATTATTTCAATGTTGTTTATATAAACTGGGAAACATTTCCATTTCTGAAAACTTTCAGGGAACATCAGTGTTTCCAAGAAATGTGGTTCCTACATCATGCATTTCTTTGTAGATGAATTGGTGGAGGCATTAAACCTTTGGTCATTGAAATGTAATAGGATCTCACTAATTAACTTCATAATGTTGTAATGTTAATATCTCTGAAATAAAGATGTGGTACTAAGAGTGTAGGCTGATAGCTTCTCTGTGCTTCACTTACCTTAATTGTAAAGTGGGTATAATAATGTAATAATGAGACTGGCAGGACTAGAGGATACAATATATGCAAAGATCTTAGCACGATACCTAGCACTTGGTGAGCACTCAGTAAAGGTTCCCTAACCTAATTATAAATGTAAAGAAGTGCTTTAACACTATCTCATTGGATCTATTATATCAACCTCTTGGAAGGGAGGCATAGAGGGTATTATTATTTTTATGCATGAATTGGATGGATTCAATTATTTCATTTCTACTAAACCCACATGAATGAGGTTGCTGGAGAGAAAAACAAATGTGACTTTTGTTTTTTCTTTTGCCACACCGCATTTCTGAGATTTCATCTCAGCTGTGTCTTTCACAATGCCCAATGCCCAGCATTTTTTTTTTCTTTGCATTGTAACTGGGGACCAACCCCAATTACCAAGATTCTTGCTGGCTTTATATTCTTCTTATACTCTCCTTTCATTTGCAGCACGTGACCTTGTCTCTTACTTCATAGGAAATAAAGGCCACTGGCCTTAAGTGTCTTTATTTTTCTCTTTCCTTACTCTCCCTTTGCTGCACCTACCCCCATCCTATCTCAGGAGGAATCAGAAGGTCCCTTTCCTCATTGGTACTATAGATTCTTCCACCTGTGTTCACCATGTCATCTTCCCTCCTATCTCCCTAGGGACCTTGCTTCTCCATCAGTTATGCTCCCTTTCTCCTCTCACTTTCTGGTTTTGTTGTTTGTTTTGTTTTTGTTTTTCTTTCTTAGGACTTAATCTTACTCAAATCTCTCACGGTAAAAAATTTTCTGTATAGTGGTCTGCTTTCAACTCCTCTGTCCTAAGCATTATGGTTCAAACTTCTTCAAAGACTCCTCTTCCACATTTGGTTCCCAAATGTCACTCTGTGGACTGACTCTCTAACGATCACCTGAACCAAAGAATCTCTATTAAAAAAAAAAAAAGTTCCCCAGGGGATACATGGCTCAGCTAGCTTAAGAATTTACCTTCTCTGATTCCTTTCCTTCTCTGATTCCTCATTTGTTGGTAGGCTGAGTTTGGCTTTTCTTTCTAATGCTTCTCTGGTTCTAATCTAACTAAGATCACCAATGGTGTTCTTAATTGAAAAATCCAGCTGGGCAGAGTGGTTCATGCCTATAATCCCAGGACAGTGGGAGGCCAAGAAGGAAGGATTGCTTGAGCCCAGGACTTTGAGACCAGCCTGGGCAACATGGTGAAACCCCGGCTCTTAAAAAGAAAGAAAGAAAAGAACCCAGGAAAGATTCTTAAATTCCTCACTTATTTTTGCTTTGTGTAAAACTAAATATTAAGACTGGGTGCAGTGGCTCATGCCTGCAATCCCAGCACTTTGGGAGGCCAAGGCAGGCCAATTGCTTAATCCCAGGAGTTCAAGACCAGCCTGTGAAACATGGCGAGACTCCATCTCTACATCTCTATAAAAACACATATATTAGCCAGGTGTGGTGGTACGTACCTATAATCCCAATTACTCAGGAGGCCGAGGCAAGAGAATCACTTGAACCTGGGAGGCAGAGATTGCAGTGAGCCCAGATGGCACCACTGCACTGTAGCCTGGGTGATACAGCAAGACCCTGTCTCAAATAAATAAATACATAAATAAAATTAAAATTTAATATTAACAATTATAAGTACTCTGTCCTTCAAATTCCACCCTTCTGAACGTCCCTGGGAACCTTTTCTGCTACTCATTTTTCCACTGTTGATGCTTACCAGATCCCATCCCTTGGTCTCCTCTGATACTGCTGGGCCTAGGCCCCTCTCCTTAGGTGAAAAATTCCACATTTGAGGATTTAGTTATTGTTTGTGCTGATTTCTGCAGTCCGTATCTTCAGGCCAGACCATATTTCTAAATTCCAGAACCATATATTTTACCGCATGCTTGATATTTCTCCCTAAATATTCCACAAATATACCTCAAATCCAATAAATTCAAAATCGAACTCATAAGTTCATTCTGATGCTCTTAAATGATAGTAATCTTAGACTCTTCCTCCTTTTCTTACTCGTCCCATATCCATATCGTGATACTTCCTATTATTTCTGTCCCTTAAGTTTTTCTCAAGACTGTCCTTTCTTCTCTGTTCCCTATACCTGCTGACTTAATTTGGGGCTCATAATTTAAGGCCTAGATTACTGTGAGAATCACCCCAGGGGTTCTTGTGTATTTGTGGCCCTTGCTGCAGTTTAACCTCCATGTTGTTATAAGAGTGAGCCACTTCCTGGCCGGGCGCGGTGGCTCAAGCCTGTAATCCTAGCACTTTGGGAGGCCGAGACGGGCGGATCTCGAGGTCAGGAGATTGAGACCATCCTGGCTAACCCGGTGAAACCCCGTCTCTAGTAAAAAATACAAAAAAATAGCCGGGCGAGGTGGCGGGTGCCTGTAGTCCCAGCTACTCGGGAGGCTGAGGCAGGAGAATGGCGTAAACCCGGGAGGCGGAGCTTGCAGTGAGCTGAGATCCGGCCACTGCACTCCAGCCTGGGCGACAGAGCAAGACTCCGTCTCAAAAAAAAAAAAAAAAAAAAAAAGAGTGAGCCACTTCCTTTCCTGCTTAATATAATGGCTTACTGTTGGGTTTCATAAAGTCCACACTCCTTTGCTTGGCACATACGTTCCTATATAATTATTCCTTCTTACTTTCTCAACCTTATCTTCTACTTCTTTCTATAAACATTGTTCAATTTATCTATGAGTTTCTTGGATTTCCTTGAGCTGACATATTCTCTTGTGCCTTTGTATATTAAAAATGTAAGTTCTGGGCCAGGCGCGGTGGCTCACGCCTGTAATCCCAGCACTTTGGGAGGCCGAGGCGGGCGGATCACAAGGTCAGGAGATCGAGACCACGGTGAATCAACCCCGTCTCTACTAAAAATACAAAAAATTAGCCGGGCGTGGTGGCGGGCGCCTGTAGTCCCAGCTACTCAGGAGCCTGAGGCAGGAGAATGGCGTGAACCCGGGAGGCGGAGCTTGCAGTGAGCCGAGATCGCGCCACTGCTTTCCAGCCTGGGCGACAGAGCGAGACTCCGCCTCAAAGAAAAAAAAAAAAAAAATGTAAGTTCAGGGAACGCCCCTTTCCTGTCCGGGGTTACTACCAGCCCATGGTTGTCTTTGTGCAAATTAGAGACCAATTCTGCATTCAGGCAGTCAATTCTGTGGGTGCTCAGACTGCTGATAGATAGTGTCTTTGTGTGACACAGAAAAACATACCTCCTCTGTGCTAAAGCAGCCACATGCTGCAGTACAAATCTTGGTGAGGTTAACAGTGGCTCTATCTTTCCTTTCCTACCCCCCTCCCACCTGCTGGGACCCCCTGGGCTGAACAACCCATATAATGGAGTGTAGTAACCCTGTTCCTACCTTCTCCTCCTCCTGAAACACTCTTGCTTAAGATTAGGTTGGATTTAGAATTTCTATCTCTCATTAGATCCATGGTATTTATCCTTTTATTTAGTCATCAGTTCTTTGGGGAATATGAAGAAAGCTGTGAGTCTACTCTCCATAGAAGGAAGCACCCTTGTAACATGCAGCTTACCCGAAGTTAGAAACCATATTCCCAGTGTTATTCAACTTCGTGGCTCTCGTGCTGAGGATGGAGTCTAATACTAAGTAGGCACTGAGTGACTGTGGAACTTTTGAAAGCATTTCCTGACAATCCATTTAAGTGCTTTTTCTACATTCTTACTATGTTATTTGCAGACTGCTCTCCCCTAATGTGTTTAGCACACTGCCATCATTGCTTTCTTGTCTGTGTCCCCAACGAGGCTGTAACATTTTCCAGAATGGGCACTGCTCTGTTTGTAGCTGTATTCCCAGCATCTAACATGGTACCAAGCATATAACAGGCATTTGATATGAATAGGGATTGAATATAATTTTTCAACTACTCCAGAAATACTACTACTACTACTTTTTTTCCCCCCAAAATACTTCTCCATCAACTATTAACTTCTGAGGCATAAACAGACCTTTTTTTTTTTTTTGAGATGGACTCTTGCTCTGTCACCCAGACTGGAGTGCAGTGGCACTATCTCGGCTCACTGCAAGCTCCGCCTCCCGGGTTCATGCCATTCTCCTGCCTCAGCCTCCCGAGCAGCTGGGACTACAGGCGCCCACCACCATGCCCGGCTAATTTTTTGTATTTTTACTAGAGACGGGGTTTCACCATATTAGCCAGGATGGTCTCGATCTCCTGACCTTGTGATCCGCCTGCCTCGGCCTCCCACAGTGCTGGGATTACAGACGTGAGCCACCAAGCCCGGCCTTTTTTTTTTTTTTTTTTTTTTTTTTTTTGAGATGAAGTTTTGTTCTTGTCGCCCAGGCTGGAGTGCAGTGGCGTGATCTTGGCTCACTGCAACCTCCGCCTCCCAGGTTCAAGTGATTCTCCTACCTCAGCCTCCCAAGTAGCTTGGATCACAGGTGCCTGCCACTATGACTGGCTAATTTTTATATTTTTAGCAGAGATGAGGTTTCACCATGTTGGCCAGACTGGTCTCAAACTCCTGACCTCAGGTGATCTGCCCGCCTCAGCCTCCGAAAGAGCTGGGATTATAGGCATGAGTCACTGTGCCCAGCCATAAGTAGACTTTTGTTGGATACAATTTAGCTACTATGTGACTATGAGTTGGAATCTATTAGTGAAAAGGTTAAAACCAGTGGTCTTAATTTCTGACTTTGCTAAAGGAATCCAGCCTTTTGTCTCTAGCTGTTTTTGTGGCTTTCTCACTGTTCTCTGAGTAGCTTTCTGAATACTGGTTTAATCAACACTTACTGCTTGTTTGCTATCTTTCACCCTTTGAGATCCACCGCAACCCCCCTAGTCCCCACCCTGGAGGGCAGGGAACTCATCACCATTGAACACTTTTGTGCTCATGAGTCAGGATTTTTTCCTAGACTAGAATCATGTTTATTTGCTTTTATAATTTTCCATTAGTTTGCCTCCTAGAATTCTGTGTTTCATTAATAATCCAGTTGCTTGCCTTATAATTGATTCTCTTGGACTGTAGTAAATTTCCTTTAGTTTTTTTTTTCTGAAACCGAAATCATCCATTTTGCCTTTCAAAATGGGACTAGTAATTAGTTTTAAGTGAATGAAGACTTTCATAGAAATGAACAATACAAGCAGGTTTTTCCTTTCTTTGAAAGATGGAACCAGACTTATGTTTGGGCTTGAAAGTGATGATTTCCATTTTTCTCCTTTCACAGGTCCTCTTCTGGGCAAATCCAATTTTTTATTAAAGTAAACCCAGCTGCTTACTGTCTCTCTTGGATTCATTTAAAACTTCATGATCCTCTTGGATAGTAGAATGTGTTTCAACTCCCCATTAAATTTGTTGTCTAGGAATTTTACTTGTTTTTCACAGGTCATAGCAAGTTAAAAAATGACAGAGTGTCATGGTGAGCAAAAAGCAAATGTTCCTGGGTTATTTAAATTGGATTAAAATATGCCAGAGCCATGGTGACAGAAATATCAAATATGAAGCCCTTTATCTCCAGGCTCTCCAAACAGCTAATTAAAAAAAAAAAAAACTATTTTCTATTCAAGTGGATGGCTTCTTTTATGACATGTGCTGTTCAGTCCCTCAACAGCTTTAAGTATGTGATTCTAAGTCAGAAGGGAGTTGGATTGTCTTATTGAAAATCTCTTCCTGAATACTTTAGTAGAATTTGGGTGTATATATAAATTTTGTATGAGCTATTTAACCATTTATTATAATTTTAATTTAACATACTTGGTATGGAAATTTCATGTTTTCATTAAAACATTTTGAAAGCACTGCTTAAAAAATAAATGTTGCTATCATTTGAACTAAAGAATAAAAACGCAAAATACTGGTTCTGTGATTATACCAATCAAGTTGGGAGAGGGGAGCTGTGGAAAGAACTTGGAGCTCCTGGCTTTCAGTCCAGTGCCCGTGGGTCTGACAGGGAATACCATCTTGGAGCCTCTGGCAGGATACTGTATTAGACTATCAAGGCTGCTTGAACCTTAGGATTTTGGACCTTGGGTAACTTTAGCATCATGGCTCTGCTTAAAGCATCTTTAATAAGTTATGTTTTGATATTTGCAATTTCAGAGCAATAAACTGGAGGAGAAAAAAAGACTTCAAGAAAACCTTAGGAGAGAAGCATTTAGAGAGCATCAACAATAGTAAGTTAATGTTTCCAGAACTTTGTGCCTTTATAGGCAGATTGTTCATACAGGTTTTAAATTCAGGTGATGGTCACTTGTCAAAACACCTGGTATTGGGTTATTGGCTGTTATATTAATTATGTCATTGAACTCTGTCACCATGTAAGTAAGGTGGGAGTCATGTCTACTCACCAAAGTATCCTTGAGTAGTCAATAACACTAAATTTGAGAAATTCTCCATTATAAATGACTTGGAAGACTTGATCCTTTGGTGATCCAAGGTACTTCTGCTTATGTTGACTTCCAGGATACCAATATAAGGAACAGAGTGTGTGCACTGAAGTGCCTAAGCAGAATCTAAACTGACCAGGGATTTATCTAATGGACTGAGGGCTGCTATACACCTGTATTTTTTTCTAGACAAGAATTGAGAAGTCATTTAGTAGTTATTGGCAAAACTCTCCACTGGTGGTCATACAGTAAGGTAATTTGCAGTATGATTTGTGAACAACAGCAGCTAATAGATACGGGGCAACTACTACGTGCTTTATAACGCAATCTACTTTGTTATGTAGGCTTGAAGGATACGCTCATGTACTAACTCTTGGTAGCCAGGTTACCTGCACATTGATTAAAAGACAAAACCAAAGAATCCTATTTCTGGCCCTACATTAATTCTAAATGTGGTAGAAATAGAACCAAGCAGATCTGGGTTCAAAGTCCTAGCTCCCACTAAAACTCTTCGAATGTCAGCGTTCTTTGTTTTTTTTTTTTTTTTTTTTTTTGAGACGGAGTCTCGCTCTGTCGCCCAGGCTGGAGTGCAGTGGCGGGATCTCAGCTCACTGCAAGCTCCGCCTCCCGGGTTCGGGCCATTCTCCTGTCTCAGCCTCCTGAGTAGCTGGGACTACAGGCGCCCGCCACCTCGCCCGGCTAGTTTTTTGTATTTTTTAGTAGAGACGGGGTTTCACCGTGTTAGCCAGGATGGTCTCGATCTCCTGACCTAGTGATCCGCCCGTCTCGGCCTCCCAAAGTGCTGGGATTACAGGCTTGAGCCACCGCGCCCGGCCTTTTTTTTTTTCTTAAATAGAGATCGTATCTATCTTATAGGCCATTTGCAAGAATTACATAAAATATGTAAATGACATAAAAGTTCCTATTACAGGCACTTGAAATGATCCTTCTTACAGTGGCCCTTGTTGAGTAGGCTCATATAACTTCTATTTTATGGAGGCTGTACGTGAATTTCTGGTCCCACCAGAACCAGTAGTGGGCGCTCCACTTTCATATGAAATATTCACTGCCTGCCTCCTGATCTCTCGCTCCATTGTTGTTCCTTGTTTGCAGAATTTAAGATCACTCACATGTCGGGGTGAGCGTATTTGTGACACCCTCCAACATATTCCTCCTCCTCAGCACAGTATCCTCTGATTTCTCACGCCACTAAAATTATCCTGCCTCTATCATAAGCAGCCCTTTCTTGCTTTAAGATTCAGAGGCAGGAATGGAAGAGAAGTTTCTCAACCCGCTGCTTGCTCCTTAACAAGTTAGATACTGTGTTTCTGCTACCCAGGCCAGAAAATAGATGGGAGATGGGATTGGGTAGGATGAAAGTGTTGGTAAGTGATGTCATCCTCCTCAGCTAAAAAGGAGCCTCACTCTAATTTTCATCACAGAATCCTTAGCCTGTCTCTCTCCACTCTTCTTGTAAGGAAGGCATTTGAGTGAGGAGCTAGTGGGAAACTAAGGAGCTAAGCACCAGGAGAAACTGTCTGTCTTGCGGAGATATGGTGGGAGGAAGGCACTAGATGACCGCTGTGAATGTATCATTGCTTTTCCTCTCATGGGTAGAGAATGAATGAGAATTTATTTCAAGACTCAGCCTGAAGAGGTGAGAGAGATTAGGGGCTGCGCTGGTGGCTTTGTGTCCGAAGTTGATTCCTTCCGGTGGGTTCTTGGACTTGCTCACTTCAGGAATGAAGCCACAGACCTTTGTGGTGAGTGTTACAGCTCTTAAAGGTGGCACAGACCCAGAGAGTGAGCAGCAGCAAGATTTATTGTGGAGAGCGAAAGAACAAAGCTTCCACAGTGTGGAAGGGTACCTAAGCAGGTTGCCACTGCTGGCTGGGGTGGCCAGTTTTTATTCCCTTATTTGTCCCTGTCCATATCCTGCTGATTGGTCCATTTTACAGGTGCTGATTGGTCCATTTTACAGAGTGCTGATTGGTGCATTTTACAAACCTTTAGCTAGCCACAGAGCACTGATTGGTATGTTTTTACAGAGTACTGATTAGAGCGTTTTACAAACCTCTAGCTAGCCACAGAGCGCTGATTGGTGTGTTTTACAGTCCTAGCTACAGAGTGCTGATTGGTGCATTTTATAATCCTCTTGTAAGACAGAAAAGTTCTCCAAGTCCCCACCCGACCCAGAAGTTCAGCTGGCTTCACCTCTCAACTTTGGTAGCCTAGAGTCACAAATGAGAACAAATGTCATTGTCCTATGACATACTAGTTTTACATCAGAAGAGGGAAGACCTACTTAGCAGTGAGGGGCCTTGGGCACAGGACTGGATAGTTGAATGGGTTCATTCTCTGGAGAGTTCTAAATACGGCAAAGTAAAGGATAAGAGATTCTTGAAGTTTTAAAAGACTTTAGAAGTTGTGCGTCCAACCTCCTTTCTTTTATAGTTCTAGCTTCTTGAGTCTTAGTAAAACAACTAAATACAGAAGATCAATCACTCTTTTTTCTGTAAAGAAAAAAAAAACTTTGCCCTCAGCCACCCAGCCTACTGTCAGTGGAGCTGAATTCAATTACACGCACATTTCACTCTTGCTCTTTCTTCTGCTTGTTGTAAAAGTCCCAGGTAACCAAGAAAAAGAGAGGTTGGCTAAAAACGAGAAGGATCTCAAATTGATTTTTAAAGCCTATTGAGAAACACGAGAAGAGGTATATGCGTGAGGTTCTTTGAAAGAGTATTGTGTTTTGAATTACTTTTGAAATTAAAAGACCAATAGCTCATGAAATAAGCAGCAATTGTATAGTTAGAAACATAAAAGAGATTTAGAAAAGATGGATCCTCTATATGACAAGTCTTTGTCATACCTTCTTAGAATCAGTTTGTGGTGGGAAAAAAACGTCTAGGAAAGCTCTTTGGATTTTTTTTTTTTTTTTGAAACGGAGTCTCGCTCTGTTGCTCAGGCTGGAGTGCAATGGCTCAATCTTGGCTCACTGCAACCTCCGCCTCCCGGATTCAAGTGATTTTCCTGCCTCAGCCTCCCAAGTAGCTGGGATTACAAGCGCATGCCACCACACCTGGTGAATTTTTGTATATTTGGTAGAGATGGGGTTTCACCACGTTGGCCAGGGTAGTCTCAAACTCCTGACCTCCAGTGATCCACTTGCCTTGGCCTCCCAAAGAGCTAGGATTACAAGTGTGAGCCACCGAGTCCAGCCAGCTCTTTGGATTTTTAACATCACAAAGGTTTTGCCAGACCAACCAGACTGCCTACCCCCACCTCCCAAATTAGTTTCTCCTGAAACTGTCAAACGAAGGAACACAAAATAGAAACACGCATAAGAAATTCTTTCAAACCAGTCAGTACTTTGCTAGCTTCCCCATGCTGCAATGTGTGATTCGCACAGCAGACCAGGAATGATACTGTTTTCTGTAGAGAGGGCAACCATGGACTTGAGCGGATTGTAAATCCAAGTTGCTGGAGAAAAAGCTCACGATAGCGACCTGGGGCACCACCATGAGAATCTTAATGTGCTCTTTCTTAACACCTTGTTCTTGACTTCGTTCATTTGCTTCTGATTATTTTTAGTGTTGTCAATTATTTAGCTAACAGGCAGAAAACTAGGCTTTTATTGACATCCAAAGGGACTCTCCTGAGTGTAATAATGAAGGCAGTTTATCGAATGCCCGTGAGGTTGCTTTCTAATTGTACGCAGTAATCTGCCCGTGCAAGCTGGCTGAAAATACACAAGCAGATTGCACATGCAGATGGAGCACACAGGATGGTTTTTATGGAAGGACCTCTGGAATGTACTTTTGCAGTACTGTCTTTTCCCTAAAAATCGAACGACTGTGACTGTTTCAATGAGCGGCTGAGAGCAGAACAGATGAATGGTGCATTAAGTCTGCTACTCTGGCTGGGGACAGACTCCAATTTCACAATTTAGAATTCGTTTTAGGATTCTTGAGCCTGAAAACAGGGTAGAAATCGGCCGTTAGCCTTGGTCTAAGTTTCAAGGTTATTTTTAGTCTCTGTAATTATTTACTACTTATAAAAATTCATGCGTGATACCTTTGGGTGGACTTTTCTATTAGGTAGAAGATGTGAAGTAACCGTTGATAAGCCTTTTTAAAAAAACAATCATAGGATTTTATGATTTCGGTTCTTTAAAACATGGGGTAAAATAAATCTCAGCATTTTAAATGTTAATTGGTAATTTGTTGGTGGTGGTGGTGGGGTGTAGTCATCTTTCCAATTGTGTTTTTTTGGATGAGTATTAAGACAGGTTTGAATTTTGAGCCTATTTAACCAGCTAGGGTAGGAAAATGAGTGAAGCAGGACAGATGCATTTTGTGTGTGGGTATTAGGAAAAAGTGTTCTTTTAAGAATTTTCTGGAGATGTAAGAATTGGCTACATTTTAAACATTAACAATTTAAAATTCATGTCTAATAACCACTTGATGACCAAAAAGGAAAGGTCTCTCTCTTCTGTTTTTTTTTGAGATGGGGTCTCATTCTGTTGCCCAGGCTGGAGTGCAGTGGCTCAATCTCAGCTCACTGCAGCTTCTGCCTCCTGGGTTCAGATGATTTCTCCCACCTCAGCCTCCCAAGTAGCTGGGGCTATAGGCATGCACTACAATGCCCAGCTAATTTTTTGTATTTTTAGTAGAGATGGGGTTTCACCATATTGGCCAGACTGGTCTTGAACTCCTGACCTCTTGTGATCCACCTGCCTAGGCCGCCCAAAGTGCTGGGATTACAGGCATGAGCCATGTTCCTGGCTCAAAGCCTCTCTTTTCAACCCTTAAAAATAACAGATTCTCACTTATCTCTCCTTGATCTGGGAAAGACCTGGAAGGGGTAAGAGTGTCTCTATAGATGCAAATTTACCCCACAAAAGACAGCTTTACAGGGCCATTTCAAAATATGTCAAAGAAATATATTTTGGGGTAAAATATTTTTATTTCCTTCAGAGTCTGCTTTCTGTCATGTGATGCTGTACCATAGTCAGGCTGGAATTTGGTATCTTATTGCCACAAAGAGTCTGTTAGGGCAGTCTAGGATGTCTATTTTAATGTACTAGTTAGTTGTGCCTAAACTCCAAAAGGGAGGGAGCATTTAGAACTTGGAATTTAGTTTCTCTTTTAGTTTTTCTTTCTGGAATTCACTTGGCTACAAGGGGATCCATTCAGTCTGTTGGGGGCGCTTGGGATTTTATTTTTTCTTTACACATTAAATGTAACAGATTATATATTCATATGGTTTTAAACTACAAAGTGCTTTGTTCTTTTAATTAAATAAAGTAATAAGAAGCTGCTCTGAGGCTGAGTGCTGTGGCTCATGCCTGTAATCCCAACACTTTGGAAGGCCAACATGGGTGGATTACCTGAGGTCAGGAGTTCGAGAACAGCTTGGGCAACGTAGGGAGACCTCATCTCTACAAAAAATACAAAAATTTGCTGGGGGTGGTGGTGCATGCCTGTAGTCCCATCTTCTTGGGAAGCTGAGGTGGGAGGATCGCTTGAGGCCAGGAATTTGAGGTTACAGTGAGCTATGATCATGCCACTGCACTCCAGCCTGAACAACAGAGCAAGACCTTGTCTCACCAAAAAAAAAAAAAAAAAAAAGCCACTCTGGAGATCCTGCAGAGAGCTTGGTGAGAATCGGAGCATGGCCACTTCCTCCATGGCCCTCCCAGGAAAGCTGGGGTCCAAGGACAAGCGAACCTCTGCCCTGCAGGCACCTGGAGCCCTTGCCATGGCTGTGCACCAGCAGGGCCCAGGCCTTGATGCAGAGGAGGACCCCTCTCTCCACTCCACCTCTTTGACCATCAGGCAGCCGCCTCTGGTCAGCCCAGACCCAGCTGGCTGCTGGGCCTCCTGGCCTAACCCCGCCTGGCCTAGATGAAGCCTTCAGGATGCAGCCCCTTTGGGTGGCACTGGTGTGTGGGGTGGGAAGCCTGGCAGCTGTGGGAACACCGTGGAGAGAGCGCTGTGGGGTGAGGCCTGGAAGGCAGGTCTGCAGATGGACCCGACTCTGCCACCTCCGTAGGCCTAGAACCCTGCACGACCGAGGCCTGGGGTGACCACTCTGTCCCAGTTGGGTGATGCCTGCCTCATTCTTGATGACAATGGACCAAGCAAGGCCTTAGTGGTCCAGAAGGTGAGCAGAGCCCTGACGGATGAAACTGCTAGAATCCACCAGGCGGGGTTGATCTCCCATCTACCATACCTTCATATCAGAAGAGAAATGGTAGGATAATAAGCCACATTTGGGCAACTGGAAGGACCAGGACCCACTGGTCTTTGGAGAGATGTACTGGCCCTGTATAGAAGACCTGTGTATGTAATAGGAATAACTGCTCTCAACTGACCTCCCCAAACTTTTAAAAGAACGCTTGCTACATCTGGCCCTTCTAGATGTAAAGAGGTTTTGCTAAATTATGGTAAAAGAGTCATAAAATCACACATCTTGCAAATGCTCACTTCTTTTTTTTTTTTTTTTTGAGACCGAGTCTCGCTTTGTCGCCCAGGCTGGAGTGCAGTGGCCGGATCTCAGCTCACTGCAAGCTCCGCCTCCCGGGTTTACGCCATTCTCCTGCCTCAGCCTCCTGAGTAGCTGGGACTACAGGCGCCCACCACCTCGCCCGGCTAGTTTTTTGTATTTTTAGTAGAGACGGGGTTTCACCATATTAGCCAGGATGGTCTCGATCTCCTGACCTCATGATCCGCCCGTCTCGGCCTCCCAAAGTGCTGGGATTACAGGCTTGAGCCACCGCGCCCGGCCGCAAATGCTCACTTCTTAAAAAAAATCATAGAAAATGTCTTCTGGAATGACTTTTTGAAATGGATTTGTGAGACCACCTCTGCAAGTGACATCGGGATGACATGTCCACATTTGTTCACTGGGTAAGAGGACTTGGGGTGGAAGACCTGAGAAGGAGGAGGAGAAGGCTCCGTGCCAGAATGATCATATTTAGGAGACATTTTCATATTTTTTTTTTTTTTTTTTTTTTTTTTTTGAGGCGGAGTCTCGCTCTGTCGCCCAGGCTGGAGTGCAGTGGCGCGATCTCGGCTCACTGCAAGCTCCGCCTCCCGGGTTCACGCTATTCTCCTGCCTCAGCCTCCCGAGTAGCTGGGACTACAGGCGCCCACAACCGCGCCCGGCTAATTTTTTGTATTTTTAGTAGAGACGGGGTTTCACCGTGGTCTCGATCTCCTGACCTTGTGATCCGCCCGCCTCGGCCTCCCAAAGTGCTGGGATTACAGGCGTGAGCCACTGCGCCCGGCCACATTTTCATATTTTAACCATTGCTTTGTGTGTGTATTTTATTCCTCACTACTGTATACATGGTTGACAATATTAAGTACTTTTTTTTACTTTTGTTGTTTGGAAATGTCTGGGTTTTCTTCTGGATGTTCTGAAGTGCCTGATATGTGTTAAAAGTACAGGTAGTAAAATAACACATTTTGTGAATATCTTTTTGTTGACATTCATATGAAATGTTTTTAGTGGGGACTGGCCAAACCACCTCTTCAGTAATACAACGTTGTGTTTCAGGGGAGGAGGTGGAGGTGCAAAGAGCTCGGTGCCCATGTGCCCATAGTGAGGCAAGAGTAACCATTGTCCCTTATGTCTGTGAGTGTTGTTTTACTTATCTGTGTTTACAGTGTATATAAAGCAGTGGTCCCCAACCTTTTTGGCCCAGGGAACTGGCTTTGTGGAAGGCAATTTTTCCGTGAATGGGGCAAGGGGGATGGTTTTGGGATGAAACTGTTCCACCTCAGATCATCAGGCATTCGTTGGATTCTCATAAGGAGATGTAACCCAGATCCTTCACATGCGCAGTTCACAAAGGGTTTCTGCTCCTATGAGATTCTAATACCGCTGCTGTTCCGACAGGAGGTGGTGCTTGGGTGGTACTGCCCACTCACTCCTGCTGTGGGCCCAGTTCCTAACAGGCCACAGACCAGTACCCATCTGGCCCGGGGGTTCGGAACCCCTGATATAAAGTACAACCGAGTCCTAATTTATAACATCCAGTCCTTCTAGATGTTAAAGAGGTTGCCTGTGTATGACAAAAGTAGAGTTTGTAGACTAATATATTGTATAAATTCTGTTTTACAATTCCTAGGAAATACTGTCTTCGGAAAATTTGAGCATTATTGAGTTGATGGGGAAGGAAAGAGTTCTGGTCCAGAATGTTCATAGTTTGAAAGCATTTTCAAATGATAACTATCCTTATATGTGTGCAGTTTATTCAAGACTACTGTATATGTAGTAGACAAATTAACCCCTTATTTAAAATATTTAGGCTATCTAGATGTTTAGAAGTGCCAGTTAAATGTTAAATGTAGAAGTAGTAAAACATTGCTTTTTTTTTTTTTTTTTTGAGACGGAGTCTCGCTCTGTCGCCCAGGCTGGAGTGCAGTGGCCGGATCTCAGCTCACTGCAAGCTCCGCCTCTCGGGTTCACGCCATTCTCCGGCCTCAGCCTCCCGAGTAGCTGGGACTACAGGCGCCCGCCACCTCGCCCGGCTAGTTTTTTGTATTTCTTAATAGAGACGGGGTTTCACCGTGTTAGCCAGGATGGTTTCGATCTCCTGACCTCGTGATCCGCCCGTCTCGGCCTCCCAAAGTGCTGGGATTACAGGCTTGAGCCACCGCGCCCGGCCAAAACATTGCTTTTTAAATATATTTTTGCTACATTGGATAGGAAATATCTTCTTTTGTAAATGAATTGATAAATCATCTCTGAGCAGTATACTACTATCCATACTTGTACAGTGTTTTAGGGCAGGTGGGAAGGAAGGAATTGCAAAAGGTAAAATGCTAGCGTTTATATTTGGATATTTTCAGCACCATTTTCTGTATGTTTAGTGCGTTTAGTTTTGCTATGTGTATAGGGTATATAATGGACAAATGAGTCCTAATTTTGCAACATCTAAAGAGGTGCCAGTACATGAGAAAGTACCTGGTAAAACCAGTACATTCCATATACTTTGTTTTGAGATTCATAGGAAAGCTTGTCTTCTGTAAGTCACTTCTGGATATGAATTTGTTCAACCATCTCTAAGCATTATACATGGTCTATACTTGTCAACAGCATTGAAGGCAGAGGGAAGGAAGTAAGGAGGGAATGGTTCAAGGCCCAAATGGTCATATTTAGAAGATGCCTGAGATTCTAATCATTGTTATGTGTGTACAATTTTATTCAACAGTGCCGTGTACATATTGGATAATTCTTATATGAAATATCTAGTCTTTCTGTATACTTAGAAGTGTGTGGTATGTTTAAAAGTAGGACTACTAGAATAATGCTTTTTGTAAATAGCTTTTATTTTATTATTATTTTTTTGTTACTGAGACGGAGTCTCGCTCTGTCGCCCAGGCTGGAGTGCAGTGGCCAGATCTCAGCTCACTGCAAGCTCTGCCTCCCGGGTTCACGCCATTCTCCTGCCTCAGCCTCCCAAGTAGCTGGGACTACAGGCACCCGCCACCTCGCCCGGCTAGTTTTTTGTATTTTTTTAGTAGAGATGGGGTTTCACCGTGTTAGCCAGGCTGGTCTCGATCTCCTGACCTCGTTATCCACCCGTCTCGGCCTCCCAAAGTGCTGGGATTACAGGCTTGAGCCACCGCACCAGCCTGTAAATAGCTTATAAAAACAAATGGGAAATACTGTCTTCAGAAGTGGAATTGTTAAACCACCTCTGTGAACAGTATACTACTCTCAGTACTTGTTTGTTGGGTTGAGGGGGGTGGGAGGGAAGAAGTTGCAAAAGGTGTTTTGCTTTGCTAGTACATACTAGAAAATTTCAGCTAATCCGTCGCCCTGCATGATATGTACATGTCATTTAACTTTGCTGTACTTTATGTATTGTGTACATACTGGACAAATGGGTTCTTATTTCATATCTAGTCTCTACAGTGGAAAACTTAAGTCCTATTTAAAATAGCTAGTCATTCGAGATGTTTAAAAAGGCACAACACGTTAAAAGTAGAAGACAAAAGTAACACCCATTAGGTATTTTTTGTTGTTGTTATTTCACAGGAGTGGTTGCATTTGGGAACAGTGTCATTGAGCTTGGTGTTTTTGGAGAGTGTGCTGACTGTTCATTGGATGGTGGCAGGTGCGGGGAGGAGCAAGTATGCTGAGAGAAGCTGTGAGTTAGATTAGTTCAGATTATCTAACCATTGTTGTACATGTGCATTTTAATTAATATTGGTGTGTTTCAAAGGAGAAACAAGTCCTAATGCTAAAAGTTTGTTAAAAGTAGAGGTAGTAAAATAATTCCTTTTCAAATGTCCTTCTGTTAGTTTTTAGGAAGTCCTGTCTTCTGGGAGTGACCTTTCTTAACCTGCCTCTTGGAGCTAGACGTCGTTCTGTACTTAGTCACTAGAATGGTGGAAGAGGGTGAAAGAAAGGGCTTTTGCTAGTATCTCCATATATAGAAGAATGTCTTGGATTATAACCATAGGTCTATATGTGCATTTTTAGTAAAGTACCTGTGTTTATTGTGGACCAAGTTAATTATTTTGCAATATCTAAGCTTTATAGATGTCCTGAGGTAACAATGTATGATAAAAAGTAGAGCTAGTGAATTAGCCAATTTGTACTTTTTTTTTTTTTTTTTTTTTTGGTTATAATTGATAAAAAAAGATGCATGTCGGCCGGGCGCGGTGGCTCAAGCCTGTAATCCCAGCACTTTGGGAGGCCAAGACGGGCGGATAACGAGGTCAGGAGATCGAGACCAGCCTGGCTAACACGGTGAAACCCCGTCTCTACTAAAAAAAAATACAAAAAACTAGCCGGGTGAGGTGGCGGGCGCCTGTAGTCCCAGCTACTTGGGAGGCTGAGGCAGGAGAATGGCGTAAACCCGGGAGGCGGAGCTTGCAGTGAGCTGAGATCTGGCCACTGCACTCCAGCCTGGGCGACAGAGCGAGACTCCGTCTCAAAAAAAAAAAAAAAAAAAAAAAGATGCATGTTGGACATGGAATTGTTAAACCACTTCTGAGCGGTGTAGGTCAGGGCTTGTTCTTTAAGTTGGCAGCAGAGGGGTAGAACGAAATAAAAAGGGAGAGATGCATGCAAATGTGTTCATATTTACGTTTTGTTGCTAGCCATTGAGGTAGCTGTATCTCTTTTGGTTGTATTACAGGAATACATTAAGTAATTAAATGGAAACATACCAATCTTGCTAATATTTTAATGTAGATCTGATAATTTTCCTAGAAACATTATGCTTAATATACTCTGTTGCTTTATGTTTCATTTTAAATTCAGCATTAAGGGAATGCTGTATTTTAATTGGAACACTGCCAATACATTTATCTAGAGGCCTGTGTCCATTTTTGTCTTCTATGAAACTTTTGTCTCAAGAAAGGTGTGATTACATTCTTTTTTCTTTATTATTATTATTGTACTTGTAAGTTCTAGGGTACATGTGCACAATGTACAGGTTTGTTATATATGTATACATGTGCCATGTTGGTGTGCTGCACCCATTAACGTGTCATTTACATGAGGTATATCTCCTAATGCTATCCCTCCCCCCAACACCCACCCCACAACAGGCACTTGTGTGTGGTGTTTCCCACCCTGTGTCCAAGTGTCCTCATTGTTCAACTCCCACTTATGAGTGAGAACATGCAGTGTTTGGTTTTCTGTCCTTGCGATAGTTTGCTCAGAATGATGGTTTGCTCAGAATGATGGTTTCATCCATGTCCCTACAAAGGACATGAACGCATCCTTTTTTATGGCTGCATAGTATTCCATGGTGTATATGTGCCACATTTTCTTAATCCAGTCTGTCACTGATGGACATATGGGTTGGTTCCAAGTCTTTGCTATTATGAATAGTGCCACAATAAACATACATGTGCATGTGTCTTTATAGCAGCATGATTTATAATCCTTTGGGCATATACCCAGTAATGGGATGGCTGGGTCAAATGGTATCTAGTTCTAGATCCTTGAGGAATCGCCACACTGTCTTCCACAATGGTTGAACTAGTTTACAGTCCCACCAATAGTGTAAAAGTGTTCCTATTTCTCCACATCCTCTCCAGCACCTGTTGTTTCCTGATTTTTTAATGATTGCCATTCTAACTGGTGTGAGATGGTATCTCATTGTGGTTTTGATTTGCATTTCTCTGATGGCTAGTGATGATGGGCATTTTTTCATGTGTCTTTGGTTGCATAAATGTCTTCTTTTGAGAAGTATCTGTTCATATATTTTGCCTACTTTTTGTTGGGGTTGTTTCATTTTTTCTTATAAATTTGTTTAAGTTCTTTGTAGATTCTGGATATTAGCCCTTTGTCAAATGGGTAGATTGCAAAAATTTTCTCTCATTCTGTAGGTTGCCTGTTGTCTCTGATGGTAGTTTTCTTTTGCTGTGCAGAGGCTCTTTAGTTTAATTAGATCCCATTTCTCAATTTTGGCTTTTGTTGCTGTTGCTTTCGGTGTTTTAGACATGAAGTCCTTGCCCATGCCTATGTCCTGAGTGGTATTGCCTAGGTTTTCTTCTAGGGTTTTTATGGTTTTGGGTCTGACATTGAAGTCTTTAATCCATCTTGAATTAAATTGGTATAAGGTGCAAGGAAGAGATCCAGTTTCAGCTTTCTACATATGGCTAGCCAGTTTTCCCAGCACCATTTATTAAATAGGGAATCCTTTCCCCATTTCTTGTTTTTGTCAGGTTTGTCAAAGATCAGATGGTTTAGATGTGTGGTATTATTTCTGAGGGCTCTGTTCTGTTCCATTGGTCTATATCTCTATTTTGGTACCAGTACCATGCTGTTTTGGTTACTGTACCCTTGTAGTATATTTTGAAGTCAGGTAGCATGATGCCTCCAGCTTTGTTCTTTTGGCTTAGGATTGTCTTGGCAATGCAGGATCTTTTTTGGTTCCATATGAACTTTAAAGTAGTATTTTCCAATTCTGTGAAGAAAGTCATTGGTATCTTGATGGGGATGGTATTGAGTCTATAAATTACCTTGGGCAGTATGGCCATTTTCACGATATTGATTCTTCCTATCCATGAGCATAGAATGTTCTTCCATTTGTTTGTGTCCTGTTTTATTTTGTTGAGCAGTGGTTTGTAGTTCTCCTTGAAGAGGTCCTTCACATCCCTTGTAAGTTGGATTCCTAGGTATTTTATTCTTTTTGAAGCAATTGTGAATGGGAGTTCATTCATGATTTGGCCCTCTGTTTGTCTGTTATTGGTGTATAGGAATACTTGTGATTTTTGCAAATTGATTTTGTATCCTGAGGCTTTGCTGAAGTTGCTTATCAGCTTAAGGAGATTTTGGGCTGAGATGATGGAGTTTTCTAAATATACAATCATATCATCTGCAAACAGGGGCGATTTGACTTCCTCTTTTTCTAATTGAATACCCTTTATTTCTTTCTCCTACCTGATTGCCCTAGCCAGAACTTCCAACACTATGTTGAATAGGAGTGGTGAGAGCGGGCATCCCTGTCTTGTGCCAGTTTTCAAAGGGAATGCTTCCCGTTTTTGTCCATTCAGTATGATATTGGCTATGGGTTTGTCATAAATAGCTCTTATTATTTTGAGATACGTCCCATCGATATGTAATTTATTGAGAGTTTTTAGCATGAAGGGCTGTTGAATTTTGTCAAAGGCCTTTTCTGCATCTATTGAGATAATCATGTGGTTTTTGTCTTTGGTTCTGTATATATGCTGGATTACATTTATTGATTTGTGTATGTTGAACCAGCCTTGCATCCCAGGGATGAAGCCCACTTGATCGTGGTGGATAAACTTTTTGATGTGCTGCTGGATTCAGTTTCTCAGTATTTTATTGAGGATTTTTGCATCAATGTTCATCAGGGATATTGATCTAAAATTCTCCATTTTTGTTGTATCTCTGTCAGGGTTTGGTATCAGGATGATGATGGCCTCATAAAATGAATTAGGGAGGATTCCCTCTTTTTCTATCAATTGGAATACTTTCAGAAGGAATGGTACCAACTCCTCCTTGTACTTCTGGTAGAATTCAGCTGTGAATCTGTCTGGTCCTGGACTTTTCATGGTTGGTAGGCTATTAATTATTGCCTCAATTTCAGAGCCTGCTGTTGGTCTATTCAGGGAATCAACTTCTTCCTGGTTTAGTCTTGGGAGAGTGTAAGTGTCCAGGAAATTATCCATTTCTTCTAGGTTTTCTAGTTTATTTGCATAGAGGTGTTTATAGTATTCTCTGATGGTAGTTTGTATTTCTGCTGCCCCCAGAGGTGGAGTCTACAGAGGCAGACAGGCCTCCTTGAGATGCGGTGGGCTCCACCTGGTTCGAGATTCCTGGCTGCTTTGTTTACCTACGGAAGCTTCAGTAATGGTGGGCGCCCCTCCCCCAGCCTTGCTGCAGCCTTGCAGTTCGATCTCAGACTGCTGTGCTAGCAGTGAGCAAGGCTTCGTGGGCGTGGGACCCTCTGAGCCAGGTGTAGGATAGAATCTCGTGGTGTGCTGTTTGCTAAGACCGTTGGAAAAGCACAGTATTAGGGTGGGAGTGACCTGATTTTCCAGGTGCTGTCTGTCACGGCTTCCCTTGGCTGGGAAAGGGAATTCCCTGACCCCTCGCGCTTCCTGGGTGAGTTGATGCCTCGCCCTGCTTCGGCTCATGGTCCGTGGGCTGCACCCACTGTCCTGCACCCACTGTCCGACAAGCCCCAGTGAGATGAAGCTGGTACCTCAGTTGGAAATGCAGAAATCACCTGTCTTCTGCATCACTCACGCTGGGAGCTGTAGACTGGAGCTCTTCCTATTCAGCCATCTTAGAAGCTCCACCTACATTCTTTTTTCTTTTTTCTAACAGATAGAGTTCGTGTAGTGTATTTTTGGTTATCAAAATACTTATATAACTTTGGGGTTTTCAATTGGTAAATCTTCATGGTATGAAAAAGCATGATACATAAGATCTCAATCCTATAAAATTGGATATTGTTTCTGTATACACACAGGACCTAGAAGGACATGTCAAACTTACAACTGCTTGTGCTTGTGGACGACTTTGTTCTTTGCTTCTTGTGTTTTTTTTAGTTTACTTTTAAAGAAGAAAGATTATTTTAAAAGCTTGAAAAACACCTGCTAAGTAATTTTGAACCTGTGGAATGTCAGGCTCAATATTTGGCACATTTCATATAGGCTTTTTTTCATTTAATTTTCAGATTAACCCTATTAGGGATGTATCATCTCCATTTTATAGGTGGAGGCTTGGATAATTAAAATTTCCCAAAGTCACAGAGACAGTAAGTGATGCAACTAAATCTAGGTCTTTAGATTTTTGGGGGTTAGGGAAAATAGGTAATTGAGAGGCATAATATGTACTTTGAAGGTCAGGAATATCTGAGTAGGGTGTAGGGGTGGTGAGCACTGTAGAAACACAGGCTACCTGTGGAGAGGACTGCTGGAGAGGGTAGGACAGACAGCTCAGAGAGAAAGACTTGGTCAGTTGACTTCTATTTCTTCCTGCCAAGATCTAGATTTTGCTAGAATAGGCAAAAGTAAAGCTGAGGAAATGTGTCTGCTTTCTCTGTGATCAGCATATATGGAAGACCTCCTCTTCCCAGGCCCAACATGGATTAGTACCATAATTAAACTTACTGTAGGATAGATGGGCTTTTGTGACCTCTCCTGGCTGCACTCGATTCCTGGGTACCATTTCCAGCATTATTTCTAGGGGAGAAGGGTCTCAGTTGTAAAAATCTCAGTTGGAAAAGCTCTTGGAACCAAGCCGATTCCAAAATAGGGCCTTCCTGTTTCTAAATTGCCTTGTACCACCTTGAGCTCAGCCTGTCGATTATAATATTGGGAAGTTTTCTTCATTTTTGCCATTGAAACTGTGCATCTTTTTTACTTTCATGTGAATAATAGTATGATTAGTTCCTATGGGGCACATCTTCATCTTTTTTAGTCTCCTGGAGCTGAGAATCCAGGCAAGTCTGCTGAATATGCACACATAGGCACCAAGTTTGCTTTACAATATGCTCACAAAACTTCTAATGCCCTTCATGGGAGCTTCTGAAAGACACTTAAGGGCTCAGTTGATCCCTTATCCATATGGTAGGCTTAAATCCAACCTTGAATTTTATAATCCAGGTAAGGTGAATAGAAAGTCATCCTATTCATAACTTTCCATCTTATGCTAATAAAGTGAACTTATAGATACAAAAATCTCATATCTATTTTGTTCAGAATAAGACTGAACAGCTTATGAAAAATCTGGTCAGAGGAATTCCTACCTATTGAATGTAAAATTACGTTGATGGTTAAAACCATGTCAAAATCTCTACCCACTATCAATTCTCCCTGCAGATATCCTAGTGTATGTTACCTCATTTTCATTCCCACTGCCACTGCCCTGATGTATTATCACATGCCACTTGAATCATGGCCTGTGTCTTTTGTGATTCCTTGTCTCCCCCGAGCTACTGCAATGACTTTGTTACTATCTTTGCAAACAGTCTCTTCATTGTCTTACATGTTTTGTCAAGTTTAGTTTTCTAAAACACAGCTTTGTTCATGTCACTCTACTGGTCGAACAGATTTGATTATCTCCTATTCCTGCTGCCTATAAAATGAATTCCAGACTCCTTAGCCACACCATGGCGAACCATGGGCCATCTTAGATATCAGAAAGGACTTATAGCATTTGAGTCTGTGTCATGTTGATGTGGTTTGGCTGTGTCCCCACCCATATCTCATCTTGAATTGTAGCTCCCATAATTCCTATGTGTTGTGGGAGGGACCTGGTCGGAGGTAATAGAATCATGGGAGTGGATCTTTGCCATTGATGTTCTTGTGATACTGAATACGTCTTATGAGATCTGGTGGTTTTATAAAGGGCAGTTCCCCTGCACCCACTCTCTCTTGCCTGCTGCCATGTAAGATGTGTCTTTGCTCCTCCTTCACTTTCCGCCATGATTGTGAGGCCTCCCCAGCCATGTGGAACTGTGAGTCAATTAAACCTCTTTTTCTTTATAAGTTACCCAGTCTCAGGTATGTCTTTATTAGCAGTGTGAGAATGGACTAATACATAGGTGATTTAGGGGAAGGTTTAAGGAAGCAGAGCTTTGCTCTGTATTGAATGTTATCAGGAAGCAGGGGTAGGTCTATGATGAGGTATCTTAATCAATCCCATCTAGAAGGAAGGAAGACCAGAGTGAGACTCACGCTGTAATTGATAAAAAAGCAGCAGTCACTCATATTAGCCATAATTTTGGGATGTTTGGTTACTCTTGTAGTTTGTACAAGGTCCATGTATTTTTCTGTGTTCAGACATGTTATAGAGTGATCTTGTTTTCGTTATGAGCTATTATAGTCACAGTGACCTCTTCTGATGTTGACATTATGTGACATTGGTTTCTTTAAACAGGAGAACACCAAGGCCTAGCTGTGAGTGCCAGACCAGTTTTTTATTTTTTATTTTTATTTTTAATTATACTTTAATTTCTGAGATACATGTGAAGAATGTGCAGGTTTGTTACATAGGTATACACGTGCCATGGTGGTTTGCTGCACCCATCAATTCGTCATCTACATTAGGTATTTCTCCTAATGCTGTCCCTCCCCTAGCCCCCCACCCCATTACAGGCCCTGGTGTGTGATATTCCCCTCCCTGTGTCCATGTGTTCTCATTGTTCAACTCCCACTTATGAATGAGAACATGCGATGTTTGGTTTTCTGTTCCTGTGTTAGTTTTCTGAGAATGATGGTTTCCAGCTTTATTCATGTCTCTGCAAAGCACATGAACTCATCCTTTTTTTTATGTCTGCATAGTATTCCATGGTATATATATGCCACATTTTCTTTATCCAGCCTAACATTGATGGGCATTTGGGTTGGTTCCAAGTCTTTGCTATTGTGAACAATGCTGCAATAAATATATGTGTGCATGTGTCTTTATAGTAGAATGATTTATAATCCTTTGGGTATATACCCAGTATTTGGATTGCTGGGTCAAATGATATTTCCGTTTCTAGATCCTTAAAGAATCACCACACTGTCTTCTACAATGGTTGAACTAACTTACACTCCCACCAACAGTGTAAAAGTGTTCTTGTTTCTCCACATCCTCTCCAGTGACTGTTTTTTCCTGACTTTTTAATGATTGCCATTCTAACTGGCATGAGATGGTATCTCATTGTGATTTTGATTTACATTTCTCTAATGACCAATGATAGTGAGCTTTTATTCATAAAAGCTCATTGTTTGTTTGTTGGCTGCATCATTATTTGTTGGCTGCATATATGTCTTCTTTTGAGAAGTGTCTGTTCGTATGCTTTGCCCACTTTTTGATGGGGTTGTTTTTTTTCTTGTAAATTTGTTTAAATTCTTTGTAGATGCTGATTATTAGCCCTTTGTCAGGTGGATAGATTGCAACAATTTTCTCCCGTTCTGTAGGTTGGCCAGGCCAGTTTTTGTCTTTCTCTGTAGGCAATTAATAATTAGTAAAAAATAAAAGTTGACTAGTTCCTTTTTTACAAAATAGTTTCACTTGGTTTTCTTATCACTGGAACCTAGTACCATCCATGTTTTCCTTTTGGGAGGGCAGGGTATCTGGGGGTTAGACTGCCTGAGTTTAAGTTACAACATTTTTCCTCATTAATAGAACATTATTTAACCTCTTGGGGCCTTGTTTCCTCACATATAGCCTGGGGTAGGGGGTAACAATAGCTGCTAACTCAGAAGAAGATTAATTGATACAATGCACATAAGAGATCTAGGATAGTGTTTGGAAAGAGATGCTGAATACAGTGTGACTCCATCAAGGACAGCAGAGGAAAAAGTGAGGGAAAGTGAGCAGCCAACTTCAGTCTTTACCCCCAATGATAGAGCCTGAGAACCTCTTCTTGATGCATAAGATTCACTAAGAAGGCCCTGGGGCCCAGAAAGTACTCCTGGTAAACATACTATACCTGGGGAAATATGAGTCCCCATCCTGGAGACAAGCCATCTGCATAGCCAACTTCATCACTTCTATGTGAGCTCTAAGAGGCTTATTTTAAAAATTACATGAAAATGAACTCTAGTTGAACAAATAATAAATCCAAGAAAGAGGAAGGCATAGATACCAGAACAATTGTGAACAAAGAAGACAGTGACATTTGTGGTCAAATATATGCTTGTTTTTCTGTTTAAATAATAATCAACAGGATCTAATTAAAATCATGGAGGATTTTAGCACTAGAAGAGGCACAAGGAAGAGACAGGGATATGAACTACAATAAATTTTTTTCCTTTGTTGCATGAGTGAATGTTAGATATTGATATCAATTCCAGAGATTCATAGAAAAATAAATATTCTTATTATGTTTAATTATGTGCTAATTATATGTACAAATTAGGATAACAACACAAAAACATGTAAGTATAATACAACAAATAAAAATGTGATCATCAATTTCTGCCTTTACAATAAAAGGCGGAAAAGAAGGTGGAATTTTCCAATAAAAAGTAACAAAAAAGCAAAATATTAAGTCCAACAAGTCAGCATTCACAAAAAAGGTATACAGGCTAAATTATCTTATTAGAAAAAAAGCTCTTGGATTGCCTAAAAAAATACAAATCTAGCTATATTTGATTACACAGGATATCTATAAATCAAGAGTTGAAAACAAAGTTATACACCTAAATGCTAACAAAAGAAGCAATATTAGTATGAGACAAATTGAATTCAAGGTGAAAAACATTCAACATGATAAAAGATATTTTATGCAGATAAAATATATAATCCAAAGGAAAATGCAAGTCAAAAATCTTTATCAAAATAGATTTGAAATACATATGACAAAAACTATTTGTCTCGAATATAGACTATGGATTTGCCAAATTTTCCTTTTATTTAATTCTCCATAGAAATTAACAGACCAAGTGAACCAAAAAACTCTGTAAGGGAAGGAGGATTTGAATAACAATGCTAAGCATAATTGTATAGACATAAAATGTTGTACCCAATCTGTGAAAACAAATATTCTTCATCAATACTGACTTTAAAAAGACTGACTAAAATCTCCCACAAAATTGGCCTTCTTCAAGGCCTCAAAGACTCTTGGTAACCTCCAAAAAACCCCCAAATCCTAGAAAGCCACAGTCCCTGAGAAAAACGTAGTAAAATTAGAAATTAAGGAATATGAAATTATGAAGTCTTTTTACTTAAAAAATTTTTTACTGTTCTTTTTTTTTTCCCCCAGTGTCTTGCTCTGTCACCCAGGCTAGAGTACAGTGGCATGACCATGGTTTGCTGTAGCCTTGACCTCCTGGACTTGAGCAATCCTCCCACCTCAGCCTCCCAAGTAGGAGAACTCTGGGTGTGCACCACTAGGCCCCACTAAGTTTTTAATTAAAAAATTTAGACTTTCTTTAAAAATGACTATTGGGGAAAAATTAAAACAACAATTGAAATTACTTTGAGATAAAAAGACTAAAAACTTTAAAGCCTGTTGGAATAACAAAGTGTTATTGGCATTGTAGTTAATCTATGAATTGATTCATTGAATGCTATAGAGAATCTAAAAGTAGACCCATGTTTATATAAAAATTCAGTATTTAGGACTTTAGCTATGAATGAAAGTATTTCTTTCAAACCAATGTCAAAAGAATAGACAATTTGACAATTTGTATTGATTCAACACAATAAAAATGTAATGAAGGATGATTTTATACTTTGGGAGTAGAAACTCCTTTTTAAGCAATAATCAAATCTCAGAAGCCATAAAGAGAGACCATAGATTTAAGTACATAAAAATTTTAAAATCTGTCATACAAGATATAATGAAGAACGTTTTAAGCAAATAATAATCTAGGAAAAAATGTTTGCCCCAAACAAAATGGATAAAGGCTTAATTTCACAAAGAATGTTTATAGGATAATAAGAAAATAACAACTCAAAAATTGGCAAATTACTTGAACAAGCAGTTAAAAGAAAATAGGAATCAAAATATTCAGCTTCACTAATGATTAGGGAAACACAAATATAGATTTTATTATACAGTGGCAAAAATGTCAATGGACTGATAATACTTTATATTAGGAAAGGAGCTTTCATTTATTCAACAACGAGCATGAGTCAGGTGTGGTAGCACGTGCCTGCAGTCCTGGCTACTTGGGAGGCTGAGGCAGGTGGATCACTTGAGCCAGGAGTTTGAGGCTGCAGTGAGTTATGTTCACACCACTGCACTCCAGGCTGGGTGACTCAGGGGAGACCCTATCACTTAAAAACCCCAAACAGAAAAATCCTCTAAACCGATAAGCTCCTAGTGTGTGTCAAGCACTATATTAGGTTCTAGGCATGTATTTGTGAGTAAAGCAACTATGGCTCCATGAGCAAGTGTGGAAATTAATAGACAAGCTAACAAAGAACTGTGTAGGATAACTGTGTAGGATTCGAACAATTCCTATGAAGAAACATAGTGTTAGAGATAGGGTAAGTGATTGAGCATAATGGGACTGGGAAGGGAAAATCTCCTTAGGGTGATAGGTAGGACCTGACTTTCCAAGAAAATGACATTTGAACTGGAGACAAAAGGATGAGAAGGAACCAGCCATACAGAGAACCAGAAAGAAAGTTCTAGGCTGAGGCAATGGCATATAGGGTACTCAGCAACCTGAAAGGAAGCTGGTGTGTATGGGCTGAAGTGAAAAAAAGAGATCACGAAGTTGACAAGGCAGGCAGGAGCTAGGCAGGTCAAGTGGACCACATGGGCCATGGCACAGAGTCTGCATTTTTTTCAAGCCACAAGGATAACCTGTAGAAGATTTTTATTTTTCAGAAAGAAATGACTACTCTGGTTGCTGTGTTGTGAATAGATTTGAGAAGGCAAGAGAAGAAATGGAGAAACTACTAAAGATGTTACTGTAGTAGTCCAGATAAGAGTTGGTGGTGGCTCAGCTTAAGTGATGTCAGTGCAGAGAAAAGTACAGGCATGCCTTGTTTTATTGGACTTTGCTTTATCGCACCTCACAGTTAATCCATTTTTAAAATCTTATAAATTGTCAGTTTGTGGCAACCCTGTGTTGAGCAAGCCTATTGGTGCCATTTTTCCACTTTGGGTCATAGTGTCACATTTTGGTAATCTGTGCAATATTTCAAACCTTTTCATTATGATGACATCTGATTTGGTGATCAGTGATCAGTGATCTTTGTTGTTACTATTGTAATTGTTTTGGGGATCCACAAATGACAGTGAATTTAATCAATAAATGTTGCATGTGTTCTGACTGCTCCCCTGACTGGCTGTTCCCCTGTCTATCTCTCTCTCCTCTTGGGGTCTTCCTATTACCTGAGACACAACAATACTGAAACTAGGCCGATTAATAACCCTACCATGGCCCCTAAGCATTCAAGTAAAAGGAAATATCACACATGTCTCATTTTAAATCAAAAGCTAGAAATGACTAAGTTCAGTGTGGAGGCGTGTTGAAAACCAAGATAGGCCAAAAGCTAGACCCCTTGTACTTGTTAGCAAGTTGTGAATGCAAAAGAAAAGTTCTCAAAGGAAATTAAAAATGCTACTCCAGTGAACATGTGAATGATAAGTAGGCAAACTAGCTGTATTGCTAATATGGAGAAAGTTCAAGTGGTCAGGATAGAACATCAGACCAGCCAAAACGTTCCCTTAAGTCAAAGCCTAAGCTAGAGTAAGGCCCTAACACTCTTTATTTCTATGAAAGCTGAGAGAGAGATGAGGAAGCTGCAGAAGAAAAGTTAGAAACTAGCAGAGGTTGGTTCATGAGGTTTAAGGAAAAGCCTGCTCCATAATATAAACTTGCAATGTGAAGTAGAATGTGCTGATGTAGAAACTGCAAGATATCCAGAAGATCTAGTTAAGATCACTGATGAAGATGTGTATGCTAAACAACAGATTTTTTTTTTTTTTTTTGACAGAGTCTTGCTTTGTCTCCCAGGCTGGAGTGCAGTGGTGCCATCTCAGCTCACTGCAACCTCTGCCTCCCAGGTTCAAGTGATTCTCCTGCCTCAGTCTCCTGAGTTGCTGGGATTACAGGCACCCACCACCATGCCCGGCTAATTTCTTGTATTTTTAGTAGAGATGGGGTTTCACCATATTAGCCAGGCTTGTCTTGAACTCCTGACCTCAGGTGATCTGCCCACCTCAGCCTCCCAAAGTGCTGAGATTACAGGGGTTGAGCCACAGATTTTTAATGTAGATGAAATGGCCTTCTATTGGAAGAAAATGCCATCTAGGACTTTCATATGTAGAGAGGAGACGTCAATACCTACTTCAAAGGACAGGCTAACTTTTGTTAGGGGCTAATGCAGATAGTGACTTTAAGTTGAAGCCAATGCTCATTTGCCATTCTGAAAATCCTAGGGCCCTTAAAAAAGTGTGCTAAATTGTGTGTATGCTCTATGAATGGAATAACAGCCTAGATGGCAGCACCTCTGTTTACAACATGGTTTACTGAATATTTTAAGCCCGCTAATAAGACCTGCTCAGAAGAAAAAGTTCCTTTCAAAATATTGCTGCTCACTGACAATGCACCTAATCACCCATGAAAACAACATTAATTTCCTTGTATATTTCCCAGGCCTTTAAAGTTAGCATATCTAAACTTAAACTTTTGATATTTTTTCTTCCCAAACGTTGGTTCTAATACCTATTAGGATATTTGGCAGTATTTCTAAACCAAATATCAAAACGAAGAACCAAGGTTTGGGAAGAAGAATATCAAAAGTTCAAGGACAGACATGCTAAGTTTGAGATGCCTGGAAGATATACAAGGAGATTAATGTTTTCATGCCTGCCAATGCAGTCTCCATTCTGCAGCCTGTGGATCAAGGAAGAAATTTGATGTTCACATCTTATTTAAGAAATCGATTTTTAGGCCGGGCGCGGTGGCTCAAGCCTGTAATCCCAGCACTTTGGGAGGCCGAGACGGGTGGATCACGAGGTCAGGAAATCGAGACCATCCTGGCTAACACGGTGAAACCCCGTCTCTACTAAAAAATACAAAAAACTAGCCGGGCGCGGTGGCGGCGCCTGTAGTCCCAGCTACCTGGGAGGCTGAGGCAGGAGAATGGCGTGAACCCGGGAGGCGGAGCTTGCAGTGAGCTGAGATCCGGCCACTGCACTCCAGCCCGGGCGACAGAGCGAGACTCTGTCTCAAAAAAAAAAAAAAAAAAAAGAAATCGATTTTTTTAAGGCTATAGATGGTGATTCTTCTGATGGATCTGGGCAAACTAAACTGAAAATCTTCTAGAAGGGATTTACCATTCTAGATGCCATCAAGAACACTTGTGATTCATGGGAGGAGGTCAAAATATCAACATTAACCGGAATATGGAACAGGTTGATCCCAGCCCTCATGGATGACATTGATGGACTCAAAACTTCAGTGGAGGAAGTCACTGCAGATGTGGAAATAGCAAGAGAACTAGAATTAGAAGTGGAATCTGAAGATGTGAATGAATTGTTGCAATCTTAGGATCAAACATCAATGGATGAGGAGTTGCTTTTTGTGGATGAGCAAAGAAAAGGATTTGTTGAGATGGGAACTACTCCTGATGAAGATGCTGTGAACATTGACGAAATGACTTAAAATTTAGAATATTGTATAAACCTAGCTGATAAAGTGGTGGCAGGGTTTAAGAGATTGACTTCCATTTTGAATGAAGTTCTGTTATGGGTAAAATGCTGTCAAACAGCATTGCATGCTACACACAAATCTTTCATGAAAGAAAGAGTCAATTGATGTGGCAAACTTCAATGTCTTATTTTAAGAAATTGCCACAGCAACTCTGGCCTTTAGCAACTACCACCCTGATTAGTCAGCAAGTATCAACAAGAGCCTCCACCAGCAAAAATATTACAACTCACCCAAGGCTCAGATGTTAGCACTTTTTTAGCAATAAAGTATTTTTAAATTAAGGTATACATTTTTAAAGACATAGTGCTGTTGCACACCTAACAGACTACAATATAGTGTAAACCCAACTTTTATATGAATGGAAAACAAAAACATTTGTGTGACTCAATTTATTGCAATGTTTGATTTGCTTTTTTGTAGTGGTCTAGAAGCAAACTCACAGTATCTCTGACATATGACTATACCTACATATTGTATGTAAGTTCAACAGGACATATTGATATTGGGGATGAAGAAGAAGGAAGAATCAAGGATGACTCCCAAGTTTCTGACTTGGAGTATTGGAGGTGTAGTTATGCCATGTATTGAGATGGGGGCTACTAGGTGAAAACCAAGGTTCGGGAAGAAAAAATCAAGAGTTTAAGTTAAGTTTAAGCTTATATATTTAGAAGAATATCAAGAGTTTAAGTTTGAGATGATTTGGAGATATCAAATGGGCAGTTGTACACATGAATTTGGTCTCACTGAGCAGATGTGTGGGAAACATAAATTTAGGAATTATTAGCATGTAAATATAAAGCCATGAAAATGGATAAAGTCACTTAAGATGAAATTGCAGGTTTGAGAAGAGGGCCCAGGACCAAATACAGAGGAGCTCTATCATGTAGAGTTCAGGTAGATACTAAAGGACATCTGAGAGGTTGGGCAAATCAAGAGTGTAGTATCATGGAAAACAGGACAGACATGTTTCCGAAAGGAGAAATTAGTCAATTCTCCACCAGTGTTGAAAGGTCAGATGAGAGGAGGACCAGTGACGATGGCTGTGATCTTGACAGGAATGATTTGGGCATGATGATGGGGCTAGAGCTTGATTGAATTGGACTCATGAGTAAATGGAGATATGGGAATAGATTTGGCATTTAGCAGTAACTCTTGAATAATTTGAAAGTGAGAACAATGAAATGAGGCAGTAACTGGATGAGGCTGTGGAATCAAAAGTTTTCTTAATGGGTCATGTTTGTATGCTGATAGAAATGATCCAGGAGAGGAGGGGAAGACTAGACACAAGGGGAAGACTAGACACAAGGGGAAGACTAGACACTAGAAAGATTATATGAATAGGTTCCTGAGTATACGTAACCAATGCTTAATGATTAGTCAATGATTAAAAGGAGAGTACTTCCCTTTAATTAAGGAAGCACTCTTTACATTTTTGTTAAAGGAAGATAGGTACAGATATAGGAAGACTTAAAGATTTTGTGTTGACAAGATGAAATGCTTATTTCTCTATTCTCAATGAAGTATGAGAAGATTGTCAGCTGAGAACTGAGAACAAACAAAAGGTACAGGAGAAGAATTAATGAGTGGGCTGGGCATGGTGGCTCATGCCTGTAATCCCAGCACTTTGGGAGGCTGAGGCAGGTGAATCACTTGGGGTCAGGAGTTTTTTTTTTTTTTTTTTTTTTTTTTTTGAGACGGAGTCTCGCTCTGTCTCCCGGGCTGGAGTTGCAGTGGCCGGATCTCAGCTCACTGCAAGCTCCGCCTCCCGGGTTCACGCCATTCTCCTGCCTTAGCCTCCCGAGTAGCTGGGACTACAGGCGCCGCCACCTCGCCCGGCTAGTTTTTTTTTTTTTGTATTTTTTAGTAGAGACGGGGTTTCACCATGTTCACCAGGATGGTCTCGATCTCCTGACCTCGTGATCCACCCGTCTCGGCCTCCCAAAGTGCTGGGATTACAGGCTTGAGCCACCGCGCCCGGCCTGGGGTCAGGAGTTTGAGACCAACCTGTCTCTACTAAAAATACAAAAAATTAGCCGGGTATGGTGGCAGGTGCCCATAATCTCAGCTACTCAAGAGGCTAAGGCGGGAGAATCACTTGAACCCAGGAGGCGGAGGTTCAGTGAGCCGAGATCACGTCATTACACTCCAGCCTGGGCAACAGGAGCAAAACTCCATCTCAAAAAAAAAAAAAAAAGAATTTATGAGTGAAATGGAGTAGTAGAATTCAGTAGGATGAAGCTAGAGTTAATGGACTTCATTTGAAGCCAGTCTACGTCACCACTGCATCCTTCTTCATACCTCCCATCCCAAAACACCAAATATGTTATTTTTCTCAACTTTATTTATTTATTTATTTATTTATTTATTTATTTGTTTGTTTGTTTGTTCTGGTGCAGACTCAGAGAAAACAGATAGTTGGCTTGATCTAAGTTTGAGATTTTTCCAGACATATATGATGGAAGCAGGGAGAAGAGGAAGAAAGGAATTTGTAAGGGAAAGATTTAAAAATTGGACTATGGGCTCTAAGCCGCACAAGAATTAAAATAGATGGGAACTGATGGTTAGAAAGAGGTGGGGAATCAGTGGTTTAGAAATCCCAGAGAGACTGGAATGTTGTTATATTGATAGTACTTGAAAGAACATGGAATGACAGAAAGTTGTGTTCAGGAATGGAATTTATCAGACAGTTTGGAGAGAGGACATTTTTTCATGACAACAATGACAAGGGTACGGCCCTGGCAGTATGGCTGAGGTAGAGTGAAGAAGAGTTACTGGAGACCAAGAAATCACGAAACACAGCTTGTGGTTGGGGAGAGCACATAAGATATCCATGTTAACAGTAGTCAAGATAAGGAGGAAGGCTGAAGGGTTTTTTAAAAATAAATAAATGCATACTATATTTAAAAGGCAGTAATACTCTTTCCATTCTTCTTTCTTCTTTCTCTCATAGTATGGAATGGCAGGTAGAAAGATCTCTCAAAGGTTGCTCCAGAGCCCATGGGAGTGAATGTTCTGGTAGATTTAGGGCTTTCCTGATGGGGTCAGACCGTGAGGGGGCAATGCTGGCATGGGACCCAGTCACCTCTGTACCACTCATTAGCAGTCTGGTTGGTGGCAACCAGGTACAGAGCAAAGCACTCAGGAGGAAGCTCAGGACCATTACAACATCCTCCCCAACCACAACCCCAGCATGAAGACAATTGTTGGAAAGGTCCGGAACAGGTACTGAATAAGAAAAATCAAGTCTATAAACTGGAAGTGTCTGAGGTCATCAGTGTAAGTCTAGTGCAAATCCAACAATACCACCAAGTTGACCAGAAACGCATTGCTCACAATGGCCATGGCAGCAGCCGAGGTCATCAACATCAAGAGGTAGATGAGAACGTATTAATAACTGGTGTTCCAAGCCCAGATGCAGTTGTTCACCCAAACCCAATGATGATCAAAATGGTGCACACACTGCAGTCAGTGCTTAGATCGAGCTGGTGTTCGTAAATCATAAGTAGAGCACCTCACCTCTTTAGAAACATCACTTCATTGAATTTATAAACTTGAAGAAATAATTCACTTGCTTTTGTTATAATGCCAGAATCAGTTACACAAGTTAGGGTGGAAATAAACGGGTCTACAATCAGAAGCAGATAGGGCAGAAGAAGGTAATACAGGAGAACTAGCTTTTGATGGTAGCCAGGTATTTCCCAGGTATATTCAGCATTCACCATCCCTTGCAAGACCAGGTGAAGGATAATGAAGGTATGGTTTCATGTATGGGAAATGTAATGAAGCAATCTTTACATGGCTTTCTGAAGACATTCTGGAATTATACAGGAAAATATCTGTGCTCCTGCCCTGACCAGGCATTTCAAATCATGGGTTTTCTAGCAAAAAACAGGTCACAACATAACCAACTGGCACCAAAGCCAGTAGAGCAGGAAGAAAACCAGGAAGTCCATGCTGTGGGGTATTCCTCTTGTTTGGATGATTTTCAGCCAGCAGCTCTGGCGTTCCTCCTTCCAACATTCACAGAGAATTCAAAAAGCAGCTCCTCGTGGGCAGCAGTGTCTGCCTGACATGGCGAGTAGCACCCAAAGCTGCAGGACATGGTTCCTTCAGGAGGCTGGGTCTGGCACCAGCCTTGACCAATTGCCAATTACATGATGCCCACGCCTCCTGGGTGCACCAAAGGCTGAAATCTTAAACAAATGAGAGATGGTTGACCAGAAAGTTGAAGGATGACAATGGCAAAGAGGATGGTATATTCTGTGTTGTGGGAACTACAGGAGCAAACATGTTTTGCAGGTGATGGGGGAAGTAATGGTCTGGAAGTAGATTGGGAGCAAACAGGATGTCTGCTTCACTTTCAGGCACCAAGGAATATGTATATGAGAAGTAAAATAGCTCCATATCCGGCGGTCGGAGGAAGTACTCTTCTCAAGAGGTGGTCAGGTTTCAGACAATGTGGGAAAGTGAGGCCGACTCTTTTTTTTTTTTAAATTTTTTTTTTTTTTTTTTTTTTTTTGAGACGGAGTCTCGCTCTGTCGCCCAGGCTGGAGTGCAGTGGTGCGATCTCGGCTCACTGCAAGCTCCGCCTCCCGGGTTCCCGCCATTCTCCTGCCTCAGCCTCCCGAGTAGCTGGGACTACAGGCGCCCACAACCGCGCCGGCTAATTTTTTTTGTATTTTTAGTAGAGACGGGGTTTCACCGTGGTCTCGATCTCCTGACCTTGTGATCCGCCCGCCTCGGCCTCCCAAAGTGCTGGGATTACAGGCGTGAGCCACCGCGCCCGGCGTTTTTTTAAAAATTTTTTATGTTGAAATAATTTCCAACTTAAAGGTACAAAAATAGTAGAAAAATGGTTTCCAATAAAACCTTCATCTAGCTAACATTAATATCTTATATAGCCATAGTACAATGATCAAAATCAGAAAATTAACATTGGTACAGTACTATTAATATAACCTACAGACCTTATTCACATTCCATCAGTTTCCCTCCAGTTCTTCTTTTCTATTTCAGGATCCAATTCAGGATCACATAAAACACCCAGTCACTATGATTCCTTAATTTCCTCCAATATGTGACAGTACCTCATTTTTTCCCCTTCTCTTTCATGAACTTAACACTTTCAGTGGGTATTGGATAATTACTTTGTAGAATGTCCCCCAGTTTGGGTTTGTTTGATGTTTTCTCATGAATAGCTTGAAGTTATAATTTCCAACAAGAAAATTACAGAAGTGATGCCGTGTCCTTCTCAGTGCATCACGTCAGAGGGTACATGATGGTCAGTATCCTTATCACTGGTGATATTTACTTGGATCATTTGGTGAGGTGGTCTCCACTGTTGAGTTATTGTTTTTCTCTTTGCAGTTGATGAATGTCTTCGGAGAGATCCTTTAAGACTATACTAATATCCTGTTATCTGCAAACCTTTGCCCAGTGATTTTAGCATTTGTAAATGGATCTTGCCCACAATTTATTTTTACCTGGGTGTTTGCCTAATAGTCATTTTGTATTTGAGGGAGACTTTCTGACGTGAGGTTAAGAATCCTGAGTTGTTAACTCTTGGTTAAAGATAAAGAGATTTTTGCCCCCTTGGAAAGGTTTGGAAGGCTAGAGGGAGGTGGGGGGGCTTAAGTGGCTGACATACGGGGCAGTGTGGGATTGAGACATTGAGTGATATTGAATGATGGGTGAGACTGGGACACTCGGAGGTGACGGAGATAAATAGGAATGTGCAAGACAGGATAGGACTAGTACTTAAAGGAGGTTATCCTTGGTTCTGAATTGGCACTTTCATAAAGTTAACTTTTGGTGAATATATATAAATTTGTGTAGATCAGCTTGGCACTATTAAGCATGGTTTAATCATGCATAGGCTGAGTGCAGTGGCTCATGCTTGTAATCCCAATACTTTGGGAGGCTGAGGTGGGAGGATCACTTGAGGCCAGAAGTGATCAGCCTGGGCAACACAGCAAGGCCCCACCTCTAAAAAAATATTAGCTGGGCATGGTGGTGTGCTCCCGTAGCCCAACTATTTGGGAGGTTGATGTAGGAGGATCACTTGAACCCAGGAGGTCAAGGCTGCTGTCCAGCCTGGGCAACAGTGTGAGACCCTGTCTCAAAAAACAAAAACAAAAATTTGTATATCTATTTATGTGAACCTATATTAGAATAAAATTCTACTTCTAGGTTTATATCCTAGAAAAGTATTTATGTATTTGAACAAGATGTATATACCAGGATGCTCACTGGAAAAAACCATAAATATCCATCCATAAGAATGTTACATGTATTATGTCCATATCATAAAATGCCAGTCAGCTGCCAAAAGGAATAAGATATATGTTTATAAATATGGAAAAATCTCGAAGATGTGGTTAGATGACAAAAATCTATTTTCAGAACAAAATATAGTATCCCACTTAAAGAAAAAAGTCTGTTAGGGTAGGAAAAGCTGTAGTTAAAAAACGTAAACACCAAAATTTCGGTGACTTAAAGAACAAGAGGTTTATATCTTTCTTGTGGAATGATCCAGGGCTGATGTTTGAGTCAGGTTAGCTTTTGCCCCCTGGCATTAAAAGCTTCAGGCAAAGGGTGACTCTACTATCTTTTGCAAATGCCTTGCAAGCCCACCATCATCAGTTAGAAGGAGGAAAGAGTATTAAGAATCCTGTGAGAGGTTATTGATGTGGATCACTTCAGCCTGGCCCATACATTTACTCACATTTCATTGACTAGAATGCAGAAATATGCTCCTCGGTCACATCTAATTGTGTGGGAGCTGGGAAATGTAGTCTAGCTATATATCCAGGAAGCAGAGAAACACATTTTAGAGAACAGCCGGCCTTCTCTGCCTTATCCTAATTACCCTCCCCCAAGGTAAATCACTGTTCATTTGTATGTAATTTAAAATAGATATTTATCAATTAATAGAAAATAATCAGGATACATACTTGACAATTCATGATGTCCTTTGGGGAAAGGAGTCAGGTTGACAGAGATGTTATATAGGACCTTAACTTTTTTCTTTATATTTTTATCTAATTTCTATTCTATTTTCTGACTCGTATTTATGTATTACTTGTGCAACTAAAAATTAAATTATTAAAGACCAGATAAATGAAGGGAAAGAATTCCTTAAAGTTTATGTAATAGGTTGATTACTTTGATTAAGTACAAAGTTCTCCCAGCATTACTACTCACTTTCATGTTTTGTTTTATAAATCTTGTTCTTGTGATCTCTTAAACAGGTTTTGTGTATCCCAATAGATTTTCTCTCACTCTCTTACTTACATAGGCTCTGTGAGTGCTTGTAGGTGTGTGAATGTCATTTGCTCATACCCAGTTATGTGAAACTGACTCGAGCAAAATAATACTTCTTTAGATTGTCCTACAACCCATATTGCTAAGCACATGGCAGAGACTCAGGAAATATTTGTTGCCTGCATGAATATATGCATGCCTGTACGAATGATTACTTACCTAAACCTCATGGTGGCAAAGTTCAGGTTTGTGAAGCTATTGCAAAGTACATGTAGAATGCATTATTAGATTATACAGTTCCTAAGACACACTGAGGTTTTATTTCCAAATGTGTTATATAGCATGAATTATTCATAAGTCAGAATCATGTAGACTTAAGATAATTATGCACATTGAATATCCATCTGTACTACTGTAGTAGTTCTTACCATCACCAGGGGTGCTTTTAAGAAACGCAGATTCCCAGATCCCACTCCAGACGTGCTGAATTAGAGTCAAAGGCTTAAGTCCAGTAATTTCTAGGAAGCACCACAGGTGATTCTCATGTAGCCAGCGCCACACTGGTCTTCCCACTGGCATTCTGGAAACTACTGTTCTATGAAATCTGGAATGGGACCTGCCAAGTCTCCCTAGTAAACACCACCATAGTCTGTGTGAGTTTTTTTCCCTTTTTATTTGAGAAACATTTCAAACACACAGAAAATATGTATCAACCACTAAGGCCATATTGTTAAGATATTACTTGTATTCGGTTAATTAAAAAAATAAATATTACAAAGACAGCTATCCCTCCACCCTCATCCTTTCCTTCTCTGTCTTTCCCTAGCAATAACCACTGTCCTGGTATGTAACATTTGTCAATGTGCTTTAACCAAAAACTACCAGGAACATACCTGTAGTTGAACAAGTTGGGTTTATTACTCATTGCAGCAAAGGAAAATGCATACCATAGGGAATGGTGAGTTATCTCCGTGAGAAAGTGTTAGAAAGACCCTACTACAGGATTTGTGTTTTGGTTGGGTAATTTTGGGGAGGTCTACGGAGGCAGGGAGTTACTCTGGATTGGACGCCATCAGACTGTGGGGACAATTTTATGATTGGGTATCTCAGTAAATCTTTCCTATGGGAAGGACCTAGAGTGACTATGAAGCTGTAATTAGTGAAGAAGTAGCAGTCATTCACTTAGAGGAGATGATGTTTGGTACTTTGTGGATTGCATGATGACCTTGTGTGAAGTGGATATTCTGTGTGACTACTTAACATCCAACAGTGGAACAAGGCTTAACTTCAGTGTCGGATCAGATCAGTTTATAATAACACTGAGATTTAGATGTGAGCATCAGATCAATTCCTGGATGCCAGGAGCTGCTCTTCTCACTTGGCAAGTGCTTCTAATTTTACTACCTATAAGTGAATTCGCAAAAAGCATAGACTGCTTTTTAAAATATCATTGTATCATAATTTGAAAGGCAGCCTCCTCCACTCAGGTATTTAGGAACCAAAACTGATAGAGACTCCACCACCTTCAATGCACAACTTCCAACATTTCCTTGAGGGCTGTCTCTGTTCCACCCAGGAGAACAACGTATGGAGGCACATGCGTGGGAATTTTCTAATAAGTTAGTACTGGATGTGGCATTCATCACTTCTCACATTCCAATGGTCAAGACGCGATCATATAGCCAACCTTAGCTGCAAGGGAGGCTAGGAAATGTAGCCAAGTTGTGTGGCCAGAAGAGGAGAATGTAAATTTTCATGACCATTTAGCAGTCTCTGCTACAACTGTATTCTGTTGAGGCAAGATTTTCTTGAAGAGACCTTTCAGGATATGCCATAGAAATCAACGTAAGAATGAGCAGGAAGGATCCTTAAAAATCCTAAGTTGGGGCCGGGCGCGGTGGCTCAAGCCTGTAATCCCAGCACTTTGGGAGGCCGAGACGGGCGGATCACGAGGTCAGGAGATCGAGACCATCCTGGCTAACACGGTGAAACCCCGTCTCTGCTAAAAAATACAAAAAACTAGCCGGGCGCGGTGGCGGGCGCCTGTAAGTCCCAACTACTTGGGAGGCTGAGGCAGGAGAATGGCGTGAACCCGGGAGGCGGAGCTTGCAGTGAGCTGAGATCCGGCCACTGCACTCCAGCCTGGGCGGCAGAGCCAGACTCTGTCTCAAAAAAAAAAAAAAAAAAAAAAAAAAAAAAAAAAATCCTAAGTTGGACATGAGTAAATTTTATTTTGTACTATGGAGAATAGAGGAAGAAATCTTTTATGCTTGGATCAGAGTTACAAAGTGGAAGAGAACCACCCCTCTCCAACAGGCTGCAGAGTCACAGTAGTGATAATACCAAGAAACCCGAAGGGCAAGGTGAAAATAGTGCTAGAGTCCAGGGTTCTTAGTCCAGTTGGACTTCCCACAAGGTTGGTTTTCCTTCGTTTGCCCCTCAAGCAGGTTCTACATCTTACTTTTATTAAATATAACCACAGTTACCTACAGGGATCCCACTTCAGTTCAACCAATATATGGAAATTTTATTATATACCAGGGACTAATGCTAATAGTAGAAAAACACGAGTTAGTGTAGTAAAATGGGACTTCCTTTGTATAGTTGATCACTTGACAGTAATCCACATCCTCTGCAGGCCCCTACCTGTATTCCTCTGGCAGTCCTGTGGCCTGTCACTCTGCTTTATATCCTGCAGCATGAGTGGGGTAGTGATAATTGGCACAAGGGCCACAGCTAGAGGCTAGCTATGCAGACAGCTTTGTGCTTGGTGTTGGCAGGTAAGATGCAGCAGTCAGTAAACTGAGGGGCTGCCTGTCGACTTGGTCTGAAGTTTCCTCCTTGCTTGTCACAGTGTTTCTTTTTCACTGCTTTCTCCTATGGTCTGCACTCAGGATATTCAGAGATCTCATCCAAACTTCTGGCATCGCTTTTCTTTTTATACTTTTGACTGATGACTTCATAAAGCCCCAGACAGTAGGGCAGCTTCCAGACCCTGCGACTTCATTAGTCTCCTTGTCTATTCTGGGCAAGATAAGTAATCCAAGACAAATGGAAAGGCTGCTCGTCTCAACTGCTGAATGTTTCTCAGGGTTATGTTTCTCAGGGTTCTGTACGTTGCTTCACTTTTATTTCTTCCTTCCCCAGATCAAGCTTCTGACCTTTTTCAAATGCCATGTTCTACCTAAGTAATTATTTGAAGTGGTGTTGGCACCTGTTTAATTTCTAATTCCTTGTTTTCCCCCTACACTGGATGCCATTTGTTCTTACCAGATACTTTGCATTTCCTTTGATGCCCATGTCCTAAGTACTTGATGAATTAGATCTTAGCATTAGGCTTAAAATGTTAGGGGGAAGCAGAGGGCTAGCAGGAGGGAGGGAGGGAGATGGGAGCAGGCTGCACAAGTCTGGGGCAATATAAGTCAGTGCTCAATGAGGTATGTGGCTGTGAATGTGCAATGAAGACATAAAAATCCCACAAATTACATGAGAAAAGGACAGAGGGGTAGAAATTAATCAAGGTAGGCAGAACAGGCCAGGCACTGAGGGTAAGGGCTAGGAAATCCAGTGTTCTATGCTTGGCATAAGTGAGAGGGGAAATTGGGGTGGTGGTTTGGATTTTTAAGGTAAAAACAGAGAGCTTCTTATTTAAACTGAGGACATTTCTAGGTCAGTTTTTCAGAGCTAAAAAGAGATATTAGAAATGCAATCTAGAATCAGCAGCACTTTTTAACCTCTATGGAGGCTTTTTCCCCTCTCTGAAACAAAATGCAAAGGACTGTGTGTGTGTGTGTGTCAACAGAGGGTCCACTTTTGCTTTCAGAGTCCCAAAGGGCTCTGTGATCCATAAATGGAAAAGAGCTGCTGGATTAGAGGGTCTGTGCATCCTGACAGCGGTCAAAGCCATGAGGGAGATGAGATGAGAGGGTAAAGGGCTTAATGTAAAACTGGCGTGAAGCAGGATGTTGTAGGGCGTGAATGTTCGGCAGCTCCACCCTGAAGTCTGAGGGTTAAGCATTAAATGTTCAGATAGGAAATTAGGGCCCCGTGCGGTGGAATGTGCTCGGAGAGAGGACTTGTATTTATGTCAGTAACACAAAGTGGAAAAAATGAGGCCATAGGTTCACCTTTCATAAACGTAGTTTTATATTTTTGAAATATTGTTCTTGAAGAATGCAATCTTGCAATCGCATTCTGTTTTGATTTCTACTATACCTTGTTCTCAGCGTAACTTTCTGTTCTGCCGAGGACAATTTTAGTCATCACCCACATAAGTCTAGGTTAGTATCCAAAGGAACAATAAAGAATTATATTCATATTTTTGTGAAGGCACTAACACCTGTTTGTGTTCCTGGTAGCAAAACCACCGAGTTCTTGAGCAAACTGAACGTAGAATCGCCAGACAGAAGTGCCTGTCAAAGTGCTGTTTGTGGCCCACAATCCTCAACATGGGTAAGTGAAATGCTATGCAGGGTGCTGCCTGGCACATTTTATAGAGGTATTTAGTGACTGAAGATTAGGGATATAGAGTGACTTGTACATCACAGAATGCTGGAACTAAAGACAGATGACCTGATCCGAAACTTTGACCTCAACTGTTGCCTGAGCTATGAAATAATGCTTGTATTATTTTATGGGCACCTGGACTAAAACAGCCTCAGAGAAGTCCTTCCTCTCACCCAATCATTCATTTACCCACTCATCCACCCACCCATCCATCCATCCTTCCATCCTTCCATTCTTTAAATTCATAGGTCTATATAAGGCCTACTGAGTGCCTACAGTTTCTGCCCAGTGAAGCTTAGTAAAGGAGAACACCATTGGTTTTAAAGCAAACTGCTGAGCCCAGAGCATATCACGATAAGAGAGCACTACTGCCTTATGAGGAAGAAGCATCTAAGTCAGACCATGTGTGTTAGATGCTTCCTGGGAAATGACACCAGAGTGGAAGCTTAAACTATGAATCAGTAAAGTGATGAGTCTTTCCAGGTATCAGAATTAATAAAGATACATAGAGCAACAGTTAAGGTATAAATGCAAGAAATAAGTATGGCTTGTGTTGCAGAAGAAGAGTTATGTAGCCACAGTGCAGAAAAGTGAGCTAGTAGGATATAGAAGTGAGCAGGAACCATGAGGACCCTTTCCCAGTGGTGTTACCTCTGGAAATTCAGATGGGACAGTTCATTGTGTGAGTTGTCTTGAGTCCTGCAGGATGTTTAGAATCCCTAGCCCCTGGGCATGAAGGGCTAGTAGCGCCACCCAGACACTGAGACATCTAGAAATGCCCCCACACAGTGCTTACCAATGAGTCATGTAGAAATACCCGCATACTGCCTGCTCGTGGTGCTCCTGGTAGAAAACCACCACAGAAATTTGCATGCCACCTTGAAACACCTAAACCTCATTCTGTGAGTACTGAAGGTATTGAAAATTTTTAAACAGGGAAATCTCAGGGTTGGATTTGTGTTTTCATTCTGGATCACATTGGTAACATTGCGAAGGATGGCTCTAGAGGCATAGAGAAGCAGAGAGGCCCCCCAAGGCTTCTGTATCAGTCTGGGTGAAGGATGATGAAGACTTCAGCCAGGACAGCAGGGGAGAGGATGGAGAAGAGAGTGCAGGTCAGAAAACTGCTTAGAAGGTGAAAGCAGCAGGGCTTGGTTATTGACTTGCTAATTGGGGACAAGAAAGTAAGTGTTATTAAGGATGACTCTGGGTAAGGGTTGTAGCTGAAAGAAAAGATGAATTTACGTTTCTTAAAGTCTCAGGTTTCTCAGGGTTTGGGTAGCTAAATCAGTTGTTAACCCTTATCTTCATCTCCCCTTACCGCTTTCTCAATAGAACCCTCATCTTCATCTCCCCTTACCCCTGTCTCGATAGAGACCGTGTTTTTAAATGTCAGGAAGATATTATGACACTCCTTAGGAAGAGGTCATTATACTCCTACTTAGAAACCTTTAGTTGTTTCCTATTTTTTTTTTTTTCTGCTTCTAATGTGATGTTCTAAAGTCTAAATTCGTGAGTGTGGGCCCTACAAGTTATATTAAAGGAAATCCATCATCTCTTCCCTCACTGCAGGGCTCTGGGGGAAAGAGTTGAGAGCTGTAGGCAGTGGAGTTAAATCATGTGTAGATGGCAGCCCTAAACACCCGTCTGGATATCCTTGTGGCTGTGAGGGAGGGAGAGGGAGAACAGGAGTTGGATAGCTTTACCAACTGGATTTTCGCCTACCAGGCTGGTCTTCCTTTCCGTTTGAGGGCTCCCTGTGTCCTCTGATGTGGAACACCTGGCAGAACTGCGTGTGCTGCTCTATTGATTTTGGCTCATTTCTTCAATTTAACAAGATCATCCTGAATTTTAATACTGTCGTCCAAAGCATTAGCAATGTTTCCCAGAGCTGCATTTTCTGTAGATTGATTAGTGCATTTGTCATAGGATCCTCAGAGCTATTAATAGAAAATATGGAGTGGGATTGGACCCAGGATGGTTCCTTATAAACTGCACGCAATAGCTGCTCTAATTTTGACCCCAAACTGTTAATACAGTTTCAGTGTTCAATATATTTAATTGACTTTTTACCCATATTATACTCTTCTCATTCTGTCTAATCCATATGCATAGAATTCTTCTGAGAATGCTTTGCAGAACCATTTCTAATGCTTTAGGAAAATCAAATATGTACCTTGCACTTCTGTGAAGAACATTTCTTTGGAAAAAGAGGACACCTGCAGTTTACTGTAGCTATGGTCAACGTATAGAATGTGAATGCTCTGTGATTCCCATCTATATGGGGTGTGATGAGTTGGAAGAATTTATATGTATATTTTTAATACTTTAATTTTACTACCTAATGTAACTTTCCTAAGATTTTTCCTCTTGTGCTTTTCTCCTTTAAAAGTGGATCTGCCGTTGGCAGATTGGGATTTAATAAATACTGGAAAATTATGTCAATGTAAAAGATTACAAGAAAAATCCTTTAGTGGTTACAAGAAAGTTCCTTTTGGCTTAGGACTTAAGACAAGAAATATTTACAGGGTTCACTTTTACATGTGGATTAATGCAGTTCTCTGTATTGTGTGGGTAGGCAGAAGTACCAGCATCATCAGACCTCCCTCAGCAACCATCACTGCATATTTCTAGTTAAATGTGAAATGGTTTCTAGTCTCTGGTTTTATGCCCCCACTTTTTTTTATCTTTTATTTTTTAAATTTTTGTAGACAGGGTCTCACTCTGTCACCCAGGCTGGAGTGCAGTAGCGTGATCTGGCTCACTGCAACCTCCACCTCCCAGGCTCAAGCCATCCTGCCACCTCAGCCTTCTGAGTAGCTGGGACCACAGGCATGCACCCCCATGCCCTGCTAACTTTTGTAGTCTTTGTAGAGACAGGGTTTTGCCACATTGCACAGGGTGATCTCAAACTCCTGGGCTGAAATGATCCACCCACCTTGGCCTCCCAAAGTGCTGGGATTACAGGTGCAAGCCACCGCACCCGGCCTTACGTCTCTACTTCCTCAACAAAGAATAACGATGTGAAAAAATCTCATCCTGGTGTTTCACTTCCCCAAATCATTCAGTGGTCCCCCATATCTTCAAGGATAAAATCAAAATAGCTTAGGCACAAAGCTCTTTCCTCTCTCTGTCCCTCCCTCCCTCCTTCAATTCTAGATTCTGTCTCTTTCTTTACAATGGCCCCTTTTTAGTCCTCTAGGGTCTGCAGGACTGGCCTCGAGTCTAAATCTTTGCTTCTGCAAAGGGGTAAGGGGAAGCAAAGCTTTTGAAATCAGGAGCAAAGATTTCAATGCAGACCAATCTCAGGCCCCACTGCAGGCCTCCTGAATCAGAGCTTGCATTTAACACAATCCATGGGAGATGTGTGTGCATGTTGATGTCTGAGGGGCCGAGCTCTCTAGCTCGTGCCTCTCCAGCTGTCCTCTCTCACACTACTGTGAGCACTCAGTGCAGGTTGGTTATTGTAATTTTTATCTACGTGTCACATGCTCATTCATTACGAAGTCAAATAAAATACTTACTATGTGTCCCTTTGCTCCACTTGAATTCCACTTCCACCCCAACACTTGGAACACTTAGCATTTCCCATTGCTGCTGTAACAAATTACCACAAATGTAGTGACCTAATAGAACAAACATTTATTCTCTTACACTTCCGGAGATCAGAAATAAAAATGAGTTTTAAAATGCTAAAATGAGGTTATCAACAGGGATGGTTCCTTTTGGAGGCTCCAGGGGGCATCTGTCCCCTGTCCCCCGAAACCCTTGGCACATGGCTGCATTGCTCCAATTTAGCTTCCATCTCACCCAACCTTCTGCACCCTCCCTGACCTTCTTGGCTTCCTCTTATAATGACCCTTGTGATTACAATGGGCCCACCTGGACCATCCAGGCTAATCTCTTCATTTCAAGATCCTTAATTTCTGGAAAGTCCCTTTTGTCATATAAAGAAACATTCACAGATTCCAGGGATTGGGACATCTTTGGGGGGCCATTATGCAACCCACCACCTGTTTCTTTTCTTAGTTAGCTCTGAATATCTGTTAATATGTGTTGATATGTCTTGACTAATCAATTTTAGACCTTATTAACTCATTTCTTCCTCTCATTCTTATAATTATTCAGTAATTTGAGCTTTCCCTTTTATGACTATATAAACATTTTCTCACTGCCAAGCCAGTTGGTATACTGTGGTTATATCTTCCTGTAAAACTCTTTGAACATATTTTATTTTAGCGTTTTCTTAGTTTCCTTTGAACATTTGACGGTCTTCTGACAGCTTTTGTGACTGTTCTACAAAATGCCTCTTGATGCAGATTTCTAAACAATTTTCCAACTTACACCTGTCAGATAACCTGTCGATTTTTTTTTTTTCCCTCTCTCTCCTGGATCCCTCTTTCCTCCTGCTTTAACCTGTCCTGGGTGTTTGTAGGCCTGGTGCACAGCCGTTGTTCTGGGACTTTCCTTTAACACAATAGTTCTCAGCCTCCTCTGCACACTGGATTCACCTAGGGAGCTTTAAAAATCACAGACACCTGGGTTACACCTCCAGAGAGCCTGCTGTATTGTGGCCTGGGCTTCAGGGTTTCAAAAAGCTCCCCGGGTGATTCTAATGTGCAGCCAAAGTTGAGAATCACTGTTTTAAAGTTATCTTGGGAATTGCTTTTATTGCTTTCCTAAGTTGGGTTCTCTGATTTCTGAGCCTCATTTCTTCTATTTTCTTGCTTTATTTCTTTGTTTTGGTGGAGCATATTACTTAGTAGCTTCCCAAGAGAAGACACATGGAAGGTAAACATGTTCAGGTCCTTCCATGTCTGAAACTATCTTTATTCAGCTCTCACACTTTGCTTGCATTTTTATTGATGACTATTCCAAACTGGACATATTTTTCCTCCAGAATTTTGAGGCATTGCTCTTCTAACTTTGGGTACTGGTTCCTGAGAAATCCAAGGCCATGTGAATTTCAGGCTTTATGTGGGGGATTTTCTCTGTTTCCCCTGAAAATACTTTAATATCATCTTTTCTTTTTCTGGCATTCTGTAATGATGTGATTTAGTGTGAAAGTCTTTTTGAAATTGATTTTCAATCTAGAAATTCATCTCTAGTTCTAGATGATTTTCTTGTGTTATCTGTTTGATTTATATCCCTTCATTTTCTCTTTTTGGAATTTCTATTATTCAAATTGTAGACCTCCCAGGTTTATCTTCTAACTTTAGAGATTTTCTCCTGTAAGTTATCTTTGACTATCTTTTTTCTATATTTTGGCGTATTTTCTTGACTTTATCTTCTAAATATTTTACTGATTTGGGTTTTTTTGGGGGAAGAAGGGGAGATTTTAAAAAAAATTCTCCAAACTCCTCCTTTTTTCTTTGTTACTTAAAAAAAAAGAAATATATATATATAATTTCTTACCTCTCAGCAGAAACAGTACAGGAAGCAGAAGAGAACTCCAAAGAGAGGGACTCAGAGGCTCACTGGTCAGTATGCAGTACTTTATAGAGTCATTTCATTCTCTGCCTGGCATTTGTCCACTGCTGCTGTCTTTACATGTATGCCCGGTTTAGTTTCTCCAGAAAATACACTTTTCATTTCCTATTGGTGTTGGGTGAATTAGCACCGGGATTTTCAAGGCAGGAGCAGGTATATGGGGGTGAAGGGTTTCTACTGAGACTGTCGAGTAACTCCTTTCTTTTACCTGCCTGTTACCCAGCTGTCTTCCTCAACAGCTGATGCCTCCATTTCTTGGGCCCTCATGTTGCTCTGTGGAGAGAACTGGCTCCCCATGCGTGTCCTCTGGCCCCTTCCAGCAAGTCTTCAGGTTTGCTCTTTTCCTCTCTAAGTCACTTACTGTTTCTTTATCTACTTTGTCTTCATAGATTTTCCTCTGTGAATATGGATCTCTTGGTTTTTGAAGATAGAGCTTGTGTATATTTCATTTTCTGCTCTGTTTCGGGTAATTTTGGGGAGAATGGAACAGGAACATCTTTACTCCACCATCCTGAAAGGAGAACTTAATGCTTGTCATAGGTCGAGACCCACACTTCTCAAAATTTGTGTGGAAGCCCTAACCCCTAGCACCTCAGAATGTGACCCTATTCAGAGGTAGCATCTTTACAGAGGAAATAAGTTAAAATGAGGCTCCTAGGTGGATTCAAATTCATTATGAAAGATGTCCTTATAAAAAGGGGAAATCGGGACACAGAAGCATGCATACAAGGGAGAGGATATGAAGACACGCACAATGAAGATGGAGTCTGCAGGCCAAAAAGAGAAGCCTGGAACAGATATTTCTCACATGACCCTCAGAAGGAACCAACCCTGAAGACACCTTGATTTTGGACTTCTAGCCTCCAGAACTATAAGATAGTAAATTTCCATTCTTTAGGCCACCAGTATCATAATACTTTGTTATGGAAGCCCTAGCAAACTCATGCACTGCTATTTTCCATTTGCTCATTTGATGCTCTTCTCCCTGCATAGTCTGATTCCTACTCACTCTTTGAAATATAACTTAGTCTCACTTGATTTGGAAAGTGTCCTCAATCTAGTTTAATTAAATATCCTTCTTTTTGGCTTCTTCTATCATAATAGCTATCATGCTGTACTGTAACCTTTAATCTTCTAGTTTGACTTTCACACTAAGCTATAAATGCTTGAGGTCTGAAGTCGTGTCCTGACACAGTGCTTGCACAGAGAAGGCTTAAAGACTGTTAATTGAATGAGTACATTATAAGCATAGCTTTTGGGGAGGATAAATAAAAGTGTATTTTGGTTGAATGACAAAATATAGCATTGATATTGTATTAAATGGATATTTCAGTGTTAGAAAAATTGTGTGAATACAGTGACTTAGAAATTTCTGGTGTTTAGAGCTAAGAAAAATAGTGATCAATTTATTCCCTTCTATTATTTTTGAACAGAAACTTCCTGTCCTGCCTAGGGATCACAGCTGGGTAAGCAAGCATTAGGATTGCAAATAACTGAACTTTTCGTAAGTTCAGATGCCATGTGACTTCCCAGTTTCTGTGGACCTTTATAAGGCACCTTATTTAATAACAAGATATTTAAGAACCACTTTTTTCTGAGTCAAAAACTAAGACGTGTATTCTAATAAAAGAATGACAAAAATGACAAGTTTAAAGGGAGGTTATTCAGATAGAATTTAGATACCTCATTCAAGTTGTAATTTTGCATTAACTAAATATTTTATTCTACCTTTTAACGTCTTAAGTAGAAGCTGTCTTCTCTCCTTTCCTTCTTTCCTGTCCTCTCTTCCCACCCTCCTTCTCTCCCTCCCTTCTTCCCTTCCTCACCAGGTCTTACATGGAATATTTGTGATAAAGACTAGCCTTCTCTAATATAAAAAGAAGGGGTTATCAGAAATAAAAAGAAGGGATTATCAGAGAATCACTTTTCCCCTTCTATGTCTTAGCACAGTCCCCTTGAGTTTAGGATGCAAGTAAGAGAAAGTCATAGGATGTATGTTTACTTGCCCAGGATTTGGGTAAACCAGGGATTTCTGAACACATGAAGCTCCAGTTTTCCAGCTGGCAGTACCATAGATGATACCATTTTGAAGGCTTCTCTCTCTTTCTGGGAAGTGGTTCTTATTATTTGATGGTATGTGGATTTTTATAGTGACAGAAATGCAAGAGTGAACTAAGAAGTGCTTGAGAAAAGTTATATAAAAGTTCATGTAGGTTGGAAAAAGGGGGAAACCAGCCTACCTGAACTTTATGGGTTATTAGTCCTGAGAACTAGGTCTGAAGTATGTAACCTGCTGCCATGATGCTGCTGGTAGTTTTTTATGAGATCCACATCATTTCCTAAGCATTAGCTCTTTGCCTTATAGAAGCTGGGGCTGCAGATCAATTGAAGGAGAGAAAGCATATGACAAATAAACAGAACACTTGAAATGCCATACATTTCAGAACACACGGTCACTGTGCCCGGGTGTGGAACTCTGGCGTGGTGGGTCAGAGACACTGAAGGGCATTCTCCCTCAGTGCTGGCTTGCCAAAGGCTTTGGTGTCATGTGTTCCTGAACAGGCTTTGTTTTGCTTTTCAGAAATAGAAATAAGCTTCATTCAGATTAGGGATGCAAGCACTTAGAAAATACGCATCCTTGAAATTATATGGTATCAACCACTAGTTGACAAGCTGCTTAATCAGATATCATTAATGAGCAGTAGACATGCCAGTTCTTCTAAAGACAGTGCCACTATTGCTTGTCTTTAATACTGACTGATCAACTAGTTGGAATATTCTGGAAAATGTCCTAAACTTTCCACTAGAAGGAATAAACTATGTTGATTATCTCTGAGGGGATATTTTTAAAGCTTACTTAAACATTTAGATCATCCTTTCAAATGTGCAGGATGATTGTGCTTACACTCGTTTTCTTTTTGTATATCCCAAGGGACATTTTCAGACATTTGCGTAAATCACTCAATAACCAAGTGTGTATGGAGAGCTTACTATATGCTCAGTACAGAGGTTGAGTTATTAGCACCAGGCCCATAGTAGGCAGCTTGGTGTACTGTGACAATACTTTATTCTATCAAGTTGTTTTTTTTTTCTCTCTCTCTCTACCTTTACAGGCCAGAAGCTGGGCTTATAGAGATTCTCTAAGGGCTGAAGAAAATAGAAAATTGCAAAAGATGAAGGATGAACAACATCAAAAGGTACTTACAAGCCCCTACTAGTTATTGCTAACTGTTTATTTGAGGTACTAGATAATTTTGAAGAATTTCTGAACAGAAATATTTAGAAACATGAAAATCTTGAAAACAAGAATACAAGCATTGAAGGTAAAAGGTGAGTTTCTGGATGTGTCTTAAGAGTATGGTGGTGGCTCCTTCTGGTCAAAACTTTCATGGTACCTAGCCTCGTGGAGTCACAGGGGATCTGCCGTAGTTGGTGCCAGTAGGTCACAAAGAAGATGATAGAGCACTGGTGAACTATCTGCAAAACAAAACACCACCACCATCATTGCTATTTTTAAACCAAAGATACATAAGAGATGGTATCCAGAGAATGTGATAATGTATAAGAAAGTAGGCTTGCAAAGTTATGAAACTGACATAAATATTCACTAAAAATAGTTATACACATACATTAAAACAAAGTTACACTACACGGGTATAAAAATATGTGAGGCATTCCATATGTTTTGAGCAATGGAAATCAGTGAAATGAATGCAGAGTGTTCTAAGAAAAGTGCTTAAAGAATAATCTTAATTACAATATGAAATTTCTGGTATGGTAACTGAAAATAGTCAGTGGCATACTTGGCGGTCATACCTGCTTTTAATAGGCCAGAAGCTCCTCAGCATGAAATGAGAATGACGAGAAAGACCCATGGTTAGCTCCAAAGTGCCACTTTATTTCAGATCCTTTAAACAAGAAAGAAAGGGAGTGGGGTGGGGCTGGAACTAACTAAATAATTGATCTTTCCCAACATTCTTATTTTCCAACATTTCCTCTTGCTATACTAGTGGTTGACAAATCCTGTCACTATTTCTTATAGAACATTTCTGAAATCTCTATCTTCAATTCTATAATTAACTAGAATTCTAGCTCCCATTTTGATTTCCTTGATTTGGTTTAATTTACTTTTTCTTTGTCTTTCCCCAACAAGGTAACTTACTACAACAATGGTGTATAAAAATTCCATTGAAAAATGAACTATTTGTACTAACTGATGTTGCTAGAATTTGACCCTTTTGAGTGCTATCTTCTTCCCAACACTGTGGAAATCCTTTCTCATTCATAGTTTCACCCAGCATATGGTATAAATGTGTCACTAGGGTATTTTGTGTACCACAGGTCATTATTAAATCACTGAAAGAAATCATGTCAGTTGTAAATTTACTTATTTAGCTCCTATGTAAGCAAAGACGAACCATGAAACACTTTTATCTCTTAGTGTTTTTTTTCTTTTAATAAATATCTTTTTGTCTTGACAAGATCCTAATCTTGAAATCAATTAAATAGGCAATGTTATGGTAAGATTCTAGTAGTTAACAAGTAGAAGCTAAATCTGGTACATAGTCATGTTGTACTTTTAGTGATGTCTGCCAAACGACATAAAGGTGTTCATCTGTTTCTATGAGCTTTTAACTTAACATAAAATTGTGATGTACGTACGTAGCATACTAAGGTGAATGTTGCAAAGTCAGTTGTAGATATGATTTATTTTTAAATAACTTCTAGTGGATTTTAAATGGCGTTTTTAAAAGTTTGGTATATATATTTGGAACATAAAAACTATTAAAAGTAGAACATTTGACAAAGAATGCTTAACAAATTAGAATACTAGATCTAGGATTTAATTTTCGGGTTGAGCAGTTATTTTAAAGAGTGAAAATTAAACTTTTTATTTCTTAATCTTGTTTTTATTCTAGGCTTAGATAAATATTGATATATATATATTTTCTGGTTATTGATTGACCATATTTTTATTATATATCCTTTTACATACATTATTTCCTTTTACTTACTGTAGCTTTCAGTAAAATGAATAACTTTAATATATAAATAATTCCATCATTAGGGATTTCAGTAACAGTAGACTACACAAGGATATTTATCCGTCTATTCTACCTTACTTTTGCTTTTCTCTTGTTTTGCCTGACGTGTTGTTGTTGGGAAATGTTCATTGAAGGCATTTCCTTTTTTTTTGAGACCAGGTCTCACTGTCACCCAGACTGGAGTACAGTGGCGTGATCTCGGCTCACGACAACCTCCGCCTCCCAGGCTCAAGTGATTCTCCTGCCTCAGCCTCCCAAGTAGCTGGGATTACAGGCACATGCCACTAACACCCAGCTAATTTTTGTGTATTTAGTAGAAACGGGGTTTCACTATGTTGGCCAGGCTGGTCTCGAACCCCTGACCTCAAATGATCCACCCGCCTTGGCCTCCCGAAGTGGGATTACAGACGTGAGCTACCACACCCGGCCTAAGGCATTTCTTTATTTGTAGACCCTTTCATTCCTTATTACTTGAATTGTTTACCTTAAGAAAATGGGAGGATCATGTTTACTATAAGAAGATACAAAACACAATACATTTTTATCATTGCACCCATTTATGTTTGTTTTTTCCATTCATTCAACAAATATTTATTGGATACCTACTATGGAATAATTCTTAGGTAAATAATCTAGGTTAAGTTTAGATGATAGCACATAAGTTTTGTTCTATGTGTCTCTCTGACTTTCACATTTTTAATTACTCTTGGCTCTGGGGACAAAAAGAGCCTCCTCAAGCTTAAACTCTAAATGTTTTACATGTGATTCACTTCCTTCTTCTAGAAATTTATTTGTAATTCCTCTTTTTTCTATATCTTCAATACATTCTTCTCCATCGGATACTTCCTTTTTTTGTCAGAAATATGCCACGGTTGGTGCCAGTAGGTCATGAAGAAGATGATAGAGCACACGTGAACTTCTCATCTCATCTTACCATTCTAAAATAAACCAGCTAACCCCTTCCTTGATTTTGCTATCCTCAGAGATATTACCTTTTCTGCTTCTAGCAAATTTAAAAAAAGACAAAGGTAATTTTACTGTAACCACTTCTTGATTATCCACTTCATCCTTAATTCCTTATGATCTGGTTTATATTCACAAATGCTGTTACTGAAATTGCTTCCTAAATGTAAAGTCCCTTCTGAACATACAGTTTAGTGGTCTTTTTGTAATTCCTGTCTTTTCCCTGAACTCTGTAACACTAACACCACTTTAAAGCTTTCCTTTTCTGGCTTTTTTTTTTTTTTAACTGTATTTTTCTGGTTGATCTGTCTCAGAGTAATCTCTCCTGGCACTCATTCATTCATTCTATCGGCAAACATGTATTGAGTTCCTGTTATATACTGAGCCTTGCGCAAGTTGCTGAAGCTATAATTAAGATCAGGATAGACAAGTTTCCAGCTCTCCTGAAATTTACATTTTAATGGAGGAAGTAGACTATTAAAAGGAGACAAACAAATACAATATTATACTTGTAAATTTTCTAGTGATTCATCACCTTGTAGTTATTTGTAGTAACTAATTGTGTCAGTTATCTCATTACTATGAAGAACTATCTGAGATTGGGTAATTTATAAAGAAAAGAGGTTTAATTGGCTCACAGTTCTGCAGGCTATACAGAAAACGTGGCTGGGAAGGCCTCAGGAAACTTAGAATCACGGTGGAAGCCGAAGGGGAACGAAGCACATCTTCACATGGCCAACAGGAGAGAGAGCAAAACGGGATGTGCTATATACTTTTAAACAAACAGATTTCCTGAGAACTCACTATCATGAGAACACAGGGAGGAAATCTGCCTCCATGATCTAATTACCTCACACCAGGTCCCTCCCCCCAAATTGGGGATTACAATTCAACATGAGATTTGGCTGGGGACATAGAGCCAAACCATAACCCCAATGCTACAAGGAAATAAATTATGTGTTGTGATAATTTCAGAGTGTTGTGATAATTTCAGAGTGATGTATCAAATATTGTTGGTTGCCTGCCTCTCTACAGCTCTGATTTTTCTTCAAGTGTCCGTTCCACTTTGCATGAACTGTGTTTCAGAAAAGACAGGTTCTACCCCAGCTCCAGGATTCATTCCCAAAGTGGTTTAACTCTTCATGAGAATGCCGTTCTCCTTGACTGCAATTGGTTTCACTGTGGACATGTGATACAGTTTTGACCAATGAGACTAAGGGGAACCTACCTTTGAGGATAGATTTTATCAATATGAAGTATACTACTTTTTGCATTTAATGATTTGTCAGCTGGGTTTCTTTTTTGATTGTTTTGTCTGATTCTAATAATTCCTCAACCAGTTTTTTTTGTTGTTATTGTTAGCATTTACATGACATTTCTTTAATCACTTAATTTTAACATCTCTGTATCATGGTTTGAAGTAGATTTTGAGTGGAAAAAATGGTTTTCCTTTTACCTAGTTTCAGAATATCTTTTAATGGGTAGATTGATGTGTTCTCATTTATTATGATTACTAGCACATTTGCATGTATTTGTATTCTTACTACATGATTTACTTTTTATTAGTTATGTTTTCTTTTTTTTTACTGACACTGAATTTTCTGTTTCATTTATTTACTGTTTTTTTTCGTCTCTCCACTGCCCCTTCCTGTACTATAAGAAATTTCAGTGTTTCTATTTTTGTTTCTAATCTTGCATAGCCTTTGGTTGTCTCTTTTAATCTGAAAATACATGTCTCTCTTCAGTTCTCCTTTTTTCTTCCTAATTTTCTTTTATGTCTCTTTACCCATATTGTCTTTGCTCTCCATTTCTGGGACATCTATCAAATGGACTTTGGACATTTCAGATCTATTCTGTGTATACCTTCATTGTTTTCTTATATTTCTTATCCCTTTGGCCTTTTTTCTTTTAATTGGATTCTGGAAGAAAGCTTTAGCTAGATCATCCTGCTCACTAAATTTTTTTCTTGGCTTTTCGTTCTGCTTATTTGGCACATGTTGAGTATGTCTATTTACCAAGATTGCTGATTTGGGAAGTAGCGGTGTTCTGCTTTGTAAGTGCAGTATTCTTTCTCATCTCATTTTACTTAATGTTTGTATGTTTGTAGCTATACAAACATTAAAGTTTTCTATTTACCATATTAACTGTTTTTTTTTCTTTCTATTTTAATCTTTATCTCCCATGGAATTCTTTCTCAAATGTTTGGTTATTCTTATCTCCTTATATATATTTGGATATGCTGCTGAGTGAGGTATGTAGGAGCTTGTCTTCTGTGTGGAGTAGCCTCGTGTTCTCTTATAGTCAGTAGGTACTTGGGACGTTGCCCTGTTTCCTTGAGCCCAGCCATGGCTCTCCCATTCACGTCTTACCTTATGGGCCATGATGGTGCAGCCTACTATGTAGTGCAAGTGTGGGAGGGGAAAGAACCCACTACCAAGCTGCTCTCAGTGCAGTTTCCTAACTGATCATCTTAATGACCGTCCCAGTATTCCCTCCTGGAGCTCCTTCAGAAGCAGGTGGACTTAGCTCCAGTTTATCCTGCACATTGGTTTTCCCTTGTAATGCAACCTGTCTCCTTTCTCTCTTTCAGAAATGTCTTAAAATATCTGATAAGCTGATTGCACTTATTGATTGTTCATGGTTATTGGTTTTATAGTCATTTAGAAAGTCATTGATTTTATAGTCAAAATATATACAAGAATCAGTAAAGTACTGAAAGTCAGAAAATAAACGATTGGGTGACAGAGGAAATCATTATTGTAGAACACATACAAAATTATAGTGAGAGCCTTTTATAGGAAATTCATGTAAAGCTGTACTCAAAGAAAATTGCAACATTTTAATCCATTCAATACTAAAAAAAGAAAATAAATGAATTAAGCATCTAATCCAAGAATTTAGAACAAAAACAATAAGTGATCCTGAAGAAAGTAATTAAGATAAGAACAGAAATTAATAATAAAACTCTAAGAAACAGCTGTTATAAAAATCCAACAGCTTGTTCTTTGATAAGGTCAACAAATGAACACATCTTTGGTAAGTCTAATCAAGAAGAGATTAGTAAAAATGCAAATATACAGCATTAGAAATGAGGGACTATAGAACCATATATTTGGAAAAGATTAAAATTGTGTTACTGTAGACAATGCTGTGGTAATAAATTAAAAATTTGGATTAAGTGAATGATTTTCTAGGAAAATATATAACTCTATTCATAAAGACCAATGAAAATGCAAGTGATTTCTGAAGTTTTCTGAGAATTACTTCCCCCAGGAGGCTGAACTTGGATAATTTTAGAGGCAAGTTCCTTCAAATTTTCAAGGAACAGGTTTTTTTCCCTATGCTTTACAAATTATTTCAGAGTAAGAAAAAAGACGAAACATTTTAGAATTTTATTTCACTATCCCCATGATGTCACAGTCTGATGAAGCATGTGCACACTCACGCACGTGCGCACACACACACACTCTCTCTCTCCCTCTCTCTCACTCTCTTACAGGTAGACCAATCATATAAAGATGGAGATTAACATCTGAAAGAAAATTCTAGTTAATGAAATTTTTCTCTCAATAGCAATTTACCAAGGCAAAGTAGAGTTTATTCCAGGAGTGCAAAGATAACTAGCTGTGTATTAAAACTTTTTATATCTTATCACTGCAATAGGGTAGATCATGTGAGAAGAATATTTGGCTATCTCTTTAGTTACACAAAAAGACATTGATAAATTTTAATTTTTACTATCAATTAAAAAACACTTCAGTGAACTAAAAATAATATTTTATTAACAAACGTGTAGTCTTCTAAACCAATAACCAACATTATATTCAGTGGTGAGATACTAAAACTATGAACAACATAAGGATGTTTGCAACCCCTAATAAAATGGATGTTACCCAATATTATTCTGAAAATTCCAACCTCGTGCTACTCAAAGTTATTTGATGGAAAACTTACTTTTTTAACTAAAATAAAAAAAATAAAAAAAAAAAACCCTGTTTTTACTGAATGGAACAAGGTTTGGATATTTTTTAACCAACTTGATAAAACTAAAAATAAAGGAGCTTTTCTAATTATTGCAAGTAGGTTGTTATTTATGGATGGGAGCAATTTGCCTGTACAAACTAAGAGGATCAACTGAAAAATGATGAGAATGAATGGAGTTTAATAAAATAGTTGGGCTAGGCGTGGTGGCTCACTTCTGTAATCCCAGCACTTTAGGAGGCCGAGGCAGGTGGATCACCTGAGGTCAGGAGTTCGAGACCAGCCTGGTCAATGTGGTGAAACCCCATCTCTACTAAAAATTAGCCGGGCATGGTGGCAGGCTCCTGTAATCCTAGCTACTTGGGAGGCTGAGGAATGAAAAGCGCTTGAACCTGGGAGCCAGAGGGTGCAGTAAGCCAAGATTGCACTATTGCGCTCTACCCTGGGCAACGAGAGTGAAGCACTGTCTCAAAAAAAAAAAAAAAAAAAAAAAAAAAAAGAAAAAAGAAAAAAGAGAATTGGTTACAAAATATATACAAGAATCAACAACTTTCTCAAATACAAGCAAAAATTAATTAGAAAATACATAATGGGACAAAAAGTTCTAATCAAAAAGCAACTATATAAATAATTGTTCAACAGCTAAAAAAAAATTAAAAACTTTCCTGGAATCCACAAAAGTCCATTTTTAATTGACAAAACATTATTTGTATTTATAATGTACAACATAATATTTTGAAGTATATAAACATTGTGAAATGGCTAAGTCTAGCTAATTAACAAATGCATTACCTCACAGTTACCATTTTTGTGGTGAGAGCACTTAACATTCTTTACATTTTCAAGAATATGATAAATGATCATTATTGTCATTAACTATAACTATTGTCATTAACCTTGTTGTGCAATAGACCTCTTGAATTTATTCCCCATATCTAACTGTAATTACGTATCCTTTGACCAATATCTCCCTGTACCCCACCATTTCCTCGTAACCACCCCAGCCTCTGGTAACCACGATTCTACTCTATTTCTACGAGATCAGCTTTTTAAAGTCCATGTGTAAATGAAATCATGTGGTATTTGTCTTTCTGTGCCTGGCTTATTTCATTTAACATAATGTCCTCCAGGTTCATCCATGCTGTTGCAAATGACAAGATTTCCTTCTTTTTATGGTGGAATAATATTCCATTGTGTATATATCCCACATTTTCTTTATCTGTTCATCCATTGATGGACACTTACTTAGGTTGATTTCATATCTTGGCTATTGTGAACAGTGCTGCGATAAACATGGGGGTGCAGATATCTCTTTGACATACTCGTTTTATTTCCTTTGGATAGACACCCAGTAGTGGGATTGCTGGATCATATGGTACTTCTGTTTTTAATTTTTTTGAGGAAACCTAATACCTCTTTTCATAATGGCTGTACTAATTTACACCCCCACAAGCAGCGTGTAAGGGTTCCCTTTTCTCCATATTCTTGCCAGCGCTTGTTATCTTTTGTCCTTTTTGATGATAGCCCTTGTAATGGGGGTGAGACAATAGCTCATCGTGGTTTTAGTTTGCATTTTCCTGATGATTAGTCATGTTGAGCATTTTTTCATATACCTGTTGGCCATTTGTGTGTTTTCTTTCGAGAAATAGCTACTCAAGCTTTATGCTTATTTTATTTTATTTTTATTATTATTTTTGAGATGGAGTTTTGCTCTTGTCGCCCAGGCTGGAGTGCAGTGGCATGATCTTGGCTCACTGCAACCTCCGCCTCTCGTTTTCAAGTGATTCTCCTGCCTCAGCCTCCTGAGTAGCTGGGATTACAGGCGCCCACCACCATACCCAGCTTTTTTTTTTTTTTAATGTAGTTTTAGTAGAGACAGGGCTTCACCATGTTGACCAGGCTGGTCTTGAACTCCTGACCTCAGGTGATCCACCTCGTCCTTCCAAAGTCTAGGGATTATAGGCGTGAGCCACTGTGCCTGGCCCTTTTTGCTTATTTTAAAAATTAGGTTATTTGTTCTCTTGCTATTGAGTTGAGTACCTTATGTATTTCGGGTACTGACCCCCTATTAGATGTATAGTTTACAAATATTTTCTCCCATTCTGTAGATTGTCTCTTTAGTCTGTTGATTGTTTCCTTTGCTGTGTAGAAACTTTTTAGTTTGATGTAATCTCATTTGTCTGTTTTTGCTTTTGTTGCCTGTCCTTTTAAAGTCTTATCCAAAAAATCTTTGCCCAGACCAATGTCATGGAGCTTTTCCACTATATTTTCTTTTTCTTTTCTTTCTTTTTTTTTTGAAACAGTGTCTGTCACCCAGGCTGGAGTGCAGTGGCACCATCTTGGCTTACTGCAACCTCTGCCTTTGGGATTCAAACAATTCTCGTGACTCAGCCTCCCATGTATCTGGGATTACAGGTGTATGCCACCGTGCCTGGCTAATTTTTGGATTTTCAGTGGAGACGGGGCTTTGCCATATTGGCCAGGCTGGTCTTGAACTCCTAGCCTCCGGTGATGTGCCTGCCTCGGTCTCCCAAAACGTGGGGATTACAGACATAAACCACCGTGCCCAGCCTCCCCCGTATTCTCTTCTAGTACTTTTCCAGTTTCAGGTCTTACATTTAAAGTCTTTCATCCATTTTGAGTTGATTATTTTTTAACGCGTTTTATGAAAACTGTCAGATTGAGTTGTTTTTGGTATGTGATGAGAGAAAAGTATTTAATGTCATTCCTCTGCATGCGGATATTCAGTTTTCTCACTACTGTTTATTGAGGAGACTGTCCTTTCCCCTATGTTCTTGGTACTTTTGCCAAAAATCAGTTGGCTCTACATGTGTGGATGTATTTTTGGACTCTCCATTCTGTTCCATTGGTCTGTATGTTTGTTTGTATGCCAGTACCACGCTGTTTTGGTTATTATACATAAAAGTCAATTTGAATAAAGCAGAGATGGCGAATATTCCCAAATGCTAAAACTCAGTATTTCAGTAACTATAGTTCTATCCAAATTTACTTGTAAGTTTAATGCAATTCTAGTAATACATTTCAGTGGAATTTGAGGTAATTTGAAAATACTGTTTCTAAATTTCAACTGAGAGAATAATAATGAAATTTAAACTTTAGAAAAATATGAATAATAATTTATGGATTTATTGGGGTAAGGAGAACTTCCACTAGTCGACATCAATATATACCACAAACACTCAAGTACTGTTACTGGTGAGAGGATAAACTGAGAGGCACTTTGGCAACATCAAATTCTGAAGAGTTTCCCAAAAGTAAAAATGTTAGATCTAAAGGTATACATGTATTCCGAGGAAATAACGAGAGATGCACACAAGATATATGTACAAGGTTGTTTATTTTTAACATAAGATTAATGGGAAATTTGAAACAGTTTGTTCAGTGATAGAGGATTTGAAGGTTTTGGAGTTTGGAATAAATATGCAGCAATTATGACCACATTTTAATGACATAATAGAAATATGCTCACATATATGAAAATGAAAACAAAGATCATAAAATAGAGTGCAGATAAGTTTTGAAACCTACCTCCTCCTTGCATTTTGTGCAGGAAACATTTTTAGGTGGCAGACATAGAGCTGTGATTCCATGATTATTGTAACTGGAAGTTAATTTCTCTCTATGTTAAAATGATAGAACTAGCAACAGCAAGTACAAAGTTACAATTAGATAAGAGGAATATGTTTTGATGTTCTGTTATACAGTGGAGTGACTGTGGTTGACAGTGAGATAGTGTGCCTTACAAAATAGATAAGAGGCTTTGGAATATTCTCACTACAAATAAATGATAAATGCATGAGATCATGTACACACCAAGTGCCCTGATTTGATCATTTTGCAACATATATAGTATCAACATATCAAATTGTATCCTATAAATATGTACAAACTATCAATGAAAAAATTAAAAATTAAAAACTAACAACAGCTAGTAAGAGGAGAGTGTACATGACTTGTGTTATTTTAAAGCTCTGCTTCACCCATTACTATTTATTTCCCTTCATTTGGTTGGTACTCTGTAAATTTTGGGTGGTAGTTGGTGCCTTTTCCCATTCTTGATAGCCAAGGCCATCTTTCTCCTTCAAGGCAAAGGTATTACTGTGGATGCCTGAGAATCAGGACTTCTTTAAACTCTCCTCTCGCCCCTGAAAGCTCTTCTGTGTTAAACCTTCAAAGGAAGGCATTCTTGAACTTCATGACTTCATGGTCTCAACTCTCTTGCTTCCACTATCCTTTCCCTCTCGTTGTGTTGAGAGAACATGCTCTCCTGGGAGAAGTTTGTCCTGCCAGGCAGTGGCATTTTCATGTTTACATAAAGCAGTCAAGCTGAACCATGTCGGAACACACTCTGCTGGGATTCAGACATGGTTTTAAAATGACCCCATGTTCATCTTCAGTTACGACACTGAAACTTTGCTTTGGAGCATGCTTTCCCTCTAGCTCATCAGGTTTCTTAAGCATGCAGCCTTACACACCACTGTCTGTTGTATAGTTGACCCTTCTGTAGAACAGGGCACCATCAGACAATTGGAGCCCGGAGAAATGATGTTTGCAACCTCTTGCTGGAAATGGCAACCCCTCTTCTTCTTATTATTGGCTTGGGCTCCAAGCAGAGATATTGGTGCCATCCTGCAGCTCCCCAGCAGAGCAGCCCTCCTGGGTGAGCACTGCATTGGGTGACCCCAGGCAGTGGCGCTATTTGCAGTGTTGTCCTCATTTACCATATACCACTTGGCCGATGTTTATAGGAAGTTCCATACTTTCAATCTCTAAGATGGTATTTTGTTTATCATATCACCAACATACCCTCCTTTGTGTGCAGCTCTGTATGGATGTAGGGGTTTGCATAGCACCATGATAAGACAATGCACGAACACAAAGTGTTGAACACCCTTCTCTTGTTTGCATTCCTTCCTTGTATTCCCGTGTCATGTGGCTTAAAGTTGTGTTTAGCGGCTCATTTCTTTTTACCTTGTATCAGAGTTGTTTCTGGGTCTGTCTGCCTCATTATACTGTGATTTACTTCAGGGTGGAGCTGTGCTGGTATCTGTACCTTTAGCATGAACCCAGGTATCTGGAAAATGGTTGGCGTGTGACAATATGCATTGAGTAGGCCAGGCCTTAACAATGTCTCAGATGTTGCTGTCGTCCTCCTGCTTAGAGCGCTTTGATGCTTTTCTTGTCCCAAGCTTGGTCCTTGGAACAAGAACAACTTATTTTTTATTTGCTTAACTCTAGATATTGAACTTCTGTGTGGGATCTCAGTAAATGAACCAAGAATATGCTTATAAGGCATGCAGACACATCCTCAGTGGCTGTCAGTTCAGCAGAACAAATTAATTAGCTGAAATTATCCTTCTTAGTATGGAAGAAAAACCAGCCTCTCCTTAGTAAATATGCTTTGCTAGTTATAGGATAATAATCCTGAGTGCAGCGATGCCAGCACCTTCCCTTCGGCCATCTGGAGCAATGTTCTTGCATGGTGATGCCTCATCAGCTCCTGTCCTCGTTTCCTTCCTGGTCTTTATCTCTTATCCCCTTTCCTTGCCTCCATAATAGGATGATGTATATTGCTCTCTTCCCATCTTCTTTTCTTCCTCCCTAACAGTTCTTAGCTTCATATGTAGTTTTTTGCTCTTTTATATCTGTCTATGTTAAAATTTACATATTTATTGGGATTTTTAAATAAAGGAAAGTATAAGGAAACAGAAATAGCCTCTCACACTGATAATAAATTCCTACTGATGGTATGAGGAAATCATATATACACATGGTTCAAAAGTTAATAAACAAAACCTATGGAAGATAGTAAAGCATCCTTTTCTTGTCCATTCACACTTCAAGCACCGCTACCCGGTGTTAATTACAGTTAACATTTTCTTGTGTAGTTTTTCATTAAATGATTTGGATACACACCAGCATATAAAAGTCGAAATGAATGAATGTATGTGTTTTCTATTTATGTAGAAGCATCCCAAGAAAACGGCTCTGAACCTATCTTCTCTCACTTAATGTATCTTAGAGATCTCTCCATAGGCCCCCGCTCTGCCTTACAAAACATCCATCTTATTCTTTGTAACTGTTTCATTGTCTTCCATTGTGCTGATGGTCTCACTTATCATGCGAGTTTTTTGTTGGTGGGCATTAACATTTTTCCCTGAACTTTTACAGTTTCAATAATATAACTGTGACTATTCATATACATACATCTTTGAACACTTCTGCAAGGGATGTATACATCTTACATTTTGGTGCTTATTGCTAAATTGACCTCCAAAAACCAAATTCGGTTTCACTAATTTAGATGCTATACCAGAGTGTTTTCTGTCAAACTTTTCTGATTTTCTTCAATGCAATAGAAACATTTTATCTCATTGTTTTAATTTTTCTTTGATTTTGAGTGAAGATAATGACCATTTTGAACGGACAGGCAATCTGTAGTTTATCTGTGAACTGCCTGTTCCTATCCCTTGGCCCTTCTTCTGTTTGGTGGTTTTTTCCTCCATTGGTTTATGTGAAGTCCTTACCTGCTTTCTGGGACATTTCCTGAGTCTCAACCTAAAATAGTCACTGAGCTACTGAATCTCACATCAGTGTGTTTTAATCCTCTGCCTGGGATTATAGTTGGATATTTTTCTCACTTGTTTATGGGTTGCCTTTCTCTAGAACATAAACTCTAAAGGAGCAAGGATCTCATCTATCTTGTTCACTACTATAGCCTATCATGTAGATGCAAGCCTGGCTCATAATAGACACTCAGATATTTAATGAATAAATAAATGAAAATGGAATTAGCCTTTGTGTATCCTAAACATTCATTAACAGTTCATTTTTAAATTTTATGGTATTTTTTCCAAATGAAAGGTTTGAATTTTCATGCAGCCAAATTTATCAGTCTTTTTCTTTTTATAACTTCTGGAACTTCCTCACTCCAAGTTTATAAATAAATTCACCTGTGCCGCCTTTGAAAACTTATATTCCCATCGTCTAGGCTCAAATCTTAGACTTCTATAAAATTTATTTAATCAAAGTTAAGGATCCAGTTTTGATCTTTCTTACAGTAGTTGGCTAGTCCATCATCATTCATGAAACTCTGTCTCCTGCACTGGTTTAGCACAACAACTCTATGATAAACTACATCTCCATATGTATCACGTCTCTTCTTAGACTCGAATTATTTTAATTACTATAGTTTTATGACATGTTTTTTCTTCAACTTTTAAATTCAGGGGTTCATGTGCAGGATGTGCAGGATTGTTACATAGGTAAACATGTGCCATGGTGGTTTGCTGCACAGATCAACCCAATACCTAGGTTTTAAGCCCAGCATCCATTAGCTCTCCCTCCCGCTACATCCTCCACTCCAACAGGCCCCAGTGTGTTGTCCCCATCCACGTGTTCTCATATGATGTCTTTCAATATTTGATGAAGCTGGTTCTTTCTCATTTTTTTGTTTTTCAGGATTTTTTTATGGCTACGATTACATTTTTTTTTCTCAGACAAGTTTCATGATCATTTTGCCAAGTCTGAAAAAATTATCTTAAAAATTATTTTAAAGTGACATGTCATAATATGCATATACATATATATATATAAATACTTTTTTTGTCTTTGTGTCATACTCCAGAACTAAGGAGAGTTTAGTTTGTTCAGAGTTCATTGTATTAAACTCAAAATGGGCCAGATACCAGAAGTTGGTCCTTGGAGAAATAGGGTTAATCAATGTGAGAATAATCAGCCTCCTTTGGCAAGAAGGGTTTAGATTTGTGCTTGGGTTACCACATATTCTGCTAAAGCTTTTGAATGTGAATGGGTCTTATAGTTCTGGATGTGACTGTTTATACTTGAGTATGATGAACCACCATGAAGATATCCTCAATTCCAACCATTTATTTTGAATGCATCCTGCAGAAGATTATTAGATACAAGAAAATGTAAGCCCCGGTCCTTATTTTGCTACTAATAAGCTATTTAGCTCTTGACAAGTTACTAAAACTTGTCTCTGATCCCGTTTCCTCATCTGTAAGGTGAGGATGATATTGCTCATTCATTTACCACATAATACTTTGTTTGCCTGCCTACCTTTGCAATTGTTGTTAGGATCAAATAATACAATTCTGGTAAAACTTATATTAGAAAATATTAAGGTTTTCTGGTTAAACATTGCACATCAAAAGCATTTCATTTGCTTATGTTTTATCACTCTTTCCCCATATACCACTAAAAATACAGGAATTTTTTTAAAAAGCCATAAGCCAACAAGAGTAAAAGAACAGACTAGTAGACTGCAGCAAAGATACAAGCCAAAAATTTAAATCTGGAACTAGGTGGTCAGTGGTAACTGATTTAGTGGAGCAGGATAAGCCAGAACTCATTTGCAAGAAGCAGTAAGACAGAAGTTGGTTAAGTTCAGGAATCGGAGGCACCTGGTACCTTTGAAGCCTAGACTTGAAAACAGGAGGATGAATTAGAAACTTGAATGAGGAGCTATAGGATTTCTAGATCCCTCTCTCACCACACTGAATGTTAAAAAAAGAAATGTTGTAAGAGAATGAGGCTGGGGGTGTACTATGAGAGGAAGTTGGGATGGGGTGGAGGTAGTAATAGAGACATCAATCTTTTTCCATTGTAGGTAGTCAAAAGACGATACAGGTTTTTAAACATTAAGAAATGAATAAACATGCATACTATTAAGAAGAAGATAATTACTGACAAAACCACATGCAGGAATTGAAAATGATTGTGGAGACGAGGGAGAGGACAGGAGCTTCTTTCACATCGGTATACTTGGTAGTACTGATAAGGAGTACTAATACTTGGTAGACTAAAAAACGATCCTGTTGTACAAGAGTGAGACTTGAGCATAAAACTTGGCAGCTAGGTGCATAATAAATGCTTATCGAGTGGGCAAATATTATTCACTGATTCAAAAACTCAAATATTATTCAATGATTTCCCCTTGGTGTTATGTAGGAATTAGAGTTAAGTAATGTGCTTTAGGGATTGATGAGCAATTTATTTGGAATATCACAGTATAAGAAACAAGTCTTTTTATTTTGGGGGACTGTGGAATATTAGAGGGTCTTTGAACAAAGTTAATAAAATGTCAACCTGAACTCTGAGTTTTTTGTATACTTTTCATCAAGGAAGTTTGGGAGTTAAAACAACAATAGCAACCTTTTATTGGTATGTGTTGATTAAGACACAGTATTTTCTCTACCAGAAAGTCTCTCTGACTCAGGCACTGGTATATGACTTGGGCCTAATAATTTTCTTCTCTTTGCATTTTTTTTGTCTTTGAAATGGGATTAAAATTTATTCTGCCTTAGGGTAGACAGTTGGGTATTAGAGAAATCCTGGGATTGGTTCTTTGGTATAATACTGTAAACATAGTAACTGGGTCTGGAAGTTAAGTTGCATCTTCCCAGAAGATAAGCAGACTGTTGGAAGCTAAAGATGTAGTTATAATAATGTGATTTATATGAAGCAAACTATCTCCTCCAGAGATCTCAAAGTTCTGCTGGTATTAAGAAGTAACTAACCAATAATAGGTGATTGCTTATTCTCCAGGATAGAGAATGTTTTATTAAGAGAATTGTACTACAAGATTGAGTCCAATATTTATTTGTAAGTTGCTATGAATTTATTAGGAAAGAAATGCTAGAGAAATACCAAGAAATAGTATTGTGTGATATTCCTGAAGGAACTAATTTGATTTGTTTTTCTCTGTAAGACATAGATGAATTTGACTTACATTGTATTTTTCTCTGTTTGTGTTGTACCTATTGGTCTAGTATCTTGACCATGCACATTGGCTTTTAATCTAGCGATTTTACACTCACAGAGCAATTCTGTTTGACTAAGCCACAGTTATTTGCTACCTACGTATATAAGAAAATAATTTCACATCCAAATAGTACTTAAGTAACAGTTTCAAAAATGAAATATTGTACCAGTTGAGGTTAAATATGTAATTGATTTGGGTGTCTTCTATACAACCATGTTAATTGAAAACCATATTTAAAAACTTTTATTGTTCCTAGAGTGAATTACTGGAACTTAAGCGGCAGCAGCAAGAGGAAGAAAGAGCCAAAGTCCACCAGACTGAACACAGGAGGTATAACTGGCTGATAAAATAAGCATCCTTGGTTAAATCAATTACCTACAAAGTTTGTACAGTGTTTTAGGAAAACATTACAGTAACATTATTATTATGGTTTTGGAATGTGTATTACATTTAAATCTGTTGTTGAGATGTGATATATGTATGAGGTATGCCAGCTGCTACATATATGAGCACACACACGTGTACATATGTGCATGCACACAAATATCCAATTTTCTTGGATAGGTGGCATAAACTCACATTAGGAAACTGAATCATGTTCTTAAGCTGTGTGTTCAATTAGGGTATGTTTAATTTTCCTTCCATGGGACAGAGCATCCTAATTTGAGATGATGCTGTACCATTTATAGACTTAATTAGAATAATTACGTTAATATAGATGGTCAGATACCCATACTTGAGTACAAAAGCTCAGACAAAAACTCATTAAAGTTATTTAATATTGACAAATACATTAGAGAAAAAAATCTTAGAACCATTAAGTAATTTTCAAATAGTCTGAGCACTCTCCATCTTAATCCTAATGTCAGACTTAAGAATACCTAGTAAAATATCATGTTACTGTTGGGACAGTGCCAATAAGCACCATATTGTCTGCCATTATTATGCTAAGATTTCTAGGGGGTACATGGGTTGTTGGAGTTCGTTAGGGGTGTACTTGAGTATCTTGGAGAAGAATGTAAGGGTTTTCACAATGTAAAGGAACAAATTCTTTTGATAGTGAATGGCTTCTTTTATGTATTTAACCTTCTCACTGTCACTAATGTGTGTTTTTAAGTTATGGTGGTTTCATTTTCTAAATGAGAGACTTTAAAAAGCGTTCAGTGGAAGTGCCCTATTCTGATGGTGCCTCTAACTGTGGGCGGCGGGCTCACATTTATTTGGCTGGACTATGTTGTTCCCATAGTCCAGTCAAAATAGTTTTAAAACTACAAATGTGAGTTATATATTTTTTCTCATTTAAGGAAATATCAAAACTCTGATATGTTGGTTAGGCTATATTGTTGGATAAGATGGTGGTGGGGAAGGATGCTAACTATTTATTATAAAGTAGGCCATAATTTAGTCATTTTATTACTATTTTCTTTCCTTCCTTCCCTCCTCCTCTCTCTCTGTCTCTCTCTCTAATTTGAGACAAAGTCTCACTCTGTTGCCTAGGCGGGAGTGTAGTGGTGGGATCTTGGCTCACTGCAACCTCTGCCTCCCAGGTTCAGGTGATTCTCCTGCCTCAGCCTCCTGAGTAGCTGGGATTACAGGCACATGCCACCATGCCCGGCTAATTTTTGTATTTTTAGTGGAGATGTGGTTTCACCTGTTGGCCAGGCTGGTCTTGAACTCCTGACCTCAGGTGATCCGCCCGCCTCGGCTTCCCAAAGTGCTGGGATTACAGGCATGAGCCACTGCACCTGGCCTATTTTTTCTTTAAAATACTTTCTGTTTAAAAAAACACTTGATATTGTATTTATAAACTGATTGCCAGTAGTAGCCAGTTATTTCTCTGGACTTCTGAGGATTAATTGAACTGTAAGACTTTAAGCATCTTAAACAGTGATGTGTCACATTAATAGGCTCCATTGCTAAAATATTTATCTTTGATGGGCACCTAATAAACACCCAAGCTATTTGATTAGAGGTGGAAAAGATAACTTTTTTGTTATAGGAATCTTGGCTCTCATTCTTTATTTCCGTATTATTGAATACCTAAATATTGGTGGGGCTGTTTAATTTCTATATGTTATTTTCTCTTTCTTTTGATTCTACTTAAATAGATCCAATAAATGTATAGCTCCAAATTTAATCCAAGAAGATATTTTTCTAGATAATAAACTCAGTAATTAGTTTTGAAGTCTCTGATCAAGTTATTAAATATATATTTTATGCTCTTCATCAATTTTTGAAAAGAGCTTACATTTGTATTGCCTTCAAAGCGTGCCATGAGCTTTCCCATGTTATCATGTGAGACTACATATTCAATGAACTCTTAATAAAATAGCCGTGTCCATTCTTACTCAAGGCAACACCACAAGCTATATAGTATGTGTGTAGGGGATGTAAATTAGGTTTTCTCCAGAGGCACAATTTTATTGGCATCAAAAAGACAACGTGCTTTCTACAGTTTAAAAGTTCACATTGCAGAAAACTCAACTCTGAGTGTTATAATAGAAAGCTGTGAGATTCCTGACAAGCTTTTCAGTGAACCTGTAATGAGCTTGGGTGCACCTGGACCTGACCCGTTGTAAGTATTTGAGTAGGAGAAGACAAGTAGAAACTCTGGCAAGAAACGAGAGAGCATGGGGGTCAAGGACTTGAAAGGATTTGGGCCGTGAGGTGAAAACTGGGATGAACTGAATTGATTTATTCAAACTTAAAGCATCCCTGAATAATAGTTTTTATCCAAATTAACCCTCAGAAGAAAACCCAGAGCACAACTTTGACCGCAGGAGCATGTATGCACTTTCTAAAACTATTAAACAAAAATAGAAATTGGTTCTTTTCCCTCCCATTTAGATTCTTGATAGGAATTGAGAGAAGCAAACTCTTTCCCCTCCATTATCTCTGGCTGACTCACACTGCCGTGGACATAGGCAAGTTGAGGACACTCCTATAGTATCAAAGAGTGCTCAACCACTCTGATGTCCTCTTAGTAACTGATGCTCAAAAGTGAATCACATTACCTTATGTCTTCGTGACAAGGCATCGGTCTTTGCAGGGTTTGAGTGAATTGAGAGCAATTGCCAGTGAGCTGTTTTGTAGTCTGCACTCATCATCCATGTTGTTTTCAGGGTGAAGAACGTGTGCCAGGAAGATTTGTTCATTCAGTAACTACATTATCAGGTCACGTTCCATAAAGGTTTAGTTCTAGGTCCCGGGAATAGGGCAAAACATGGCAGAAGGGGTCCCTGACCATATGGAAATTATAATCTGGAGGAGAGAAATGGAAGTCCACAATCAAAGGCACTGTTATTTCAGATGGTGATGTGTACTGTGAGGACCATATCACAAGGGGATGTTAAAGAAGAAACTGGAGGTGATAGGTTACTTAGGAAGGCCTCACTGCAGAGGTGCATCAAAGGAAAAGGAAGAACCAGCCACATAGAGACTGGGGGCAGATGCATGGACTTAGATGGCCTACGAACAGGGGAGAAGCAAGCGCAGAGGCTTTCAAGTGCAAATGAGCTTGGACTTTTTGAGTCCCAAGTGATGGGATTTTATGATTATTTTATTTTTGATTTTTATTATTTTTTTAGACAGAGTTTTGCTCTGTCACCCAGGCTGGAGTGTAGTGACATCATCTCCACTCACTGCAACCTCTGCCTCCCGGGTTCAAGTGATTCTCTTGCCTCAGCCTCCTGAGTTGCTGAGACTACAGGTGTCCATCACTGTGCTGGGCTAATTTTTGTATTTTTAGTAGAGATAGGGGTTTTGCCAGGTTGGCCATGCTGGTCTCCTGACCTCAAGTGATGCACCCGCCTCGGCGTCCCAAAGCGCTGGGATTACAGGCATGAGCCACCACACGTCACCCCATGTGATGGGATTATAGTGAGTGAAGAAGAGAATAATACTCAGTGAGGGAGGAAAGGTAGGCAGGAGCAAGATAACACATTTTATAAGCCAGTTTTATTCTAAGACCAATGGGAAGTCATGGGAGAATTTTAAGCTAAAGGAAGACAAGATTTCTTTCATAATCTAGTAAGGTTGTTGTATGGGGACTAGATTACGGAAGGTGGGAGTGAAAGCACTAGCAAGGTGAAGAGGAGATAGTAATTTAAACTAGAATGGTATCCATGGAAAGGAAAGCGTGAATTTAGGATGTGTTCAGGAGGTAGAGCTAACAAGCCTTGCAGTGGTTTGGGTGTGGGGTGGAGGATGCTGAATGAAAGCCCATCTTTGTTAATGACAAAAAAGACTGGATAAGAACAGCCCCAGGCATGTAGGCAGTCCAGGATACCAGTGGTTGTGTTGTTTAATGGGGAGCAGGGTCATTTTCCTTTTCTTGATAGTCGAGTCTCCAGCGAAGTTGGATACTATTCTATCTGCATGCTGACAGATTCAGAGAAGGTGACTTAAACATGGAGCTTGGCAGTGAAACAGGCTGACTAGAATATGGCACTTGGATGGATTTTATGGTAAGACAGGAAAGAAGCTTTACAATAGCGGAGGTGGAACCACAGCCCGATGGGACCTAGAGTTGTTGAGAAACAGTAACTGAACCCACACACGGATGGCATCTTAGCTAGCACTGAGCAAGCACAGTCAGACAAAAACCCCCTCCAGCCTTTGACTTTGCCACCCAGCCTTTATTTTCCTCAAAGTTCCCAAACCTCCCCAGTCACCGGCCTGTAGCCACTCACCATGACCACATTCTGCTTATCTTCATGACTGAACGAGAGGCTCCTGTGACTGATTCCTGCCTTCCGTCCCTCCATAAATGTATATTTGCTGCTATGCACCAGGCGTTGTGTTTCTGCTTCCAAGAAGCTTAGAGTCTTACTTCTGCACTTCCTAAATAATCTGTTGATATCATAGGGTACCTATTGCAGTGCCATTTCTTCAGCTTCCAAGTCCCTGACTCTATTCAGCCATACATGGGTAACTGAGAACATGGTGTTACCTGTGATTTATTATTTTAAATTTAAAAATTGTAATATGAAACACAAAAAGGTCCATAAAGCAGATATTTATAATGATTCATTATAAAGTGAACAACCAGGTAGCGAGCTCCAGAAATAGAATAATATAACCATCACCCTACTACCTTCCATTTCTGCTTTTCATGTGTGGGGTTCACTTTAGCAAGACTGGCAGTGGAGTGCAGGGAACATGGGAAGGACATCTATCTTGCAACAATAATGCCATAGAGCTATCTTTGGTTCTTCTTCATGTTTTGGTTCGTGCTGAGGCTTCTTTCTCCAGCCTCTGAGGTTCATACCTGGCATGACTCTGAGGGCTGTAGTTTCTTTCTTGAACTAGGGTCTTGCTGAACTGGTAGGAGATGAGTGCCTGAAACTCCCAGGTTAAGAATTCATACCCTCTTTGGCTTGAGCCAAGATTGGCACCATCTCCAGTAAAGAGCGGTTAATAGCGTGTCATATGGTTAGTATGAAGAGAAGTTTCTGTAGATTTCTTCTGAGCTGAAGCCGGGAAGCTATCCCCACGGTCAGTTCACACAACACATTAGGTTCTCAGAAATCTCTCAGCTCTGCAGCAAGTTTTCTACTCACACACATTTTTCATTGTTTTAAAGGGTAAATAATGCTTTTCTGGACCGACTCCAAGGCAAAAGTCAACCAGGTGGCCTCGAGCAATCTGGAGGCTGTTGGAATATGAATAGCGGTAACAGCTGGGTGAGTTTTTTCTTTTCTCTTAAAAAAATCATCTTTGAATGTTGAAGAATAAAAACAATGAGAATTTTTAATATATGTTTTGGCCTTCTCCCCAGATATTATGTTTTTGTTGTTGTTATGCTGTTCAGCAGTGTGATGGGCAGTCAGCCAGGGGGATTACTGTAAATTCCACAATAGCTTCTGAGAGAGGGAGAAAGTCCTGATTTCAGCTCTGGCCAATCACAATAAAAAATGACACCTGCCCTTTGTTTTCAGCATGATTGCCTGGACTCTAAGGCTTTTTATCATCCCTTGCCCAGACCTACAAAAAAACAAATGAACATTTTTTTTTTCAGAAAGATTTTAAATGAAATATGGTTATAAAAATAATCATTCTCTAGTAATACATTCTTTCAGTCAAACTAACACATCAAAGCAACCAGTAGTTAATTTTTCACTACAAAATGATTTTTTAAAAACCCTATAGCAAAAGGCACTTTTAAAAAATGAAATATCCTTACATATTTCTGTGATGAAAATCTTGCAACTGTGTTGTAATATGTGTTTAATGTATTTTGTGTGCACAATATATTATTGAACGAGCACCAAAGCTTTGGAATATATATAATTGTGAGGTTTGCAATGTGTATAAAATAAAAAACTGAAGACCATAGGCCTCACAGTTTAATTGAAGTCCAAGTGCGTAACTGCCTTCTCTCTCTCACACTCACTCCCTTTATATACACACACATCAGATAGAAATCTGTAAACTGGTGAAAATACAACAAAATAATCAAGTGCTTGCTGACCTAGAAAGTCTAGAGAAGATCTTCCTTTAATAAATACTCGACAGACCAACGATCATGTTTGAGAAGTCAATCTGTTAGAAATCTTATAGCATGTACCTTTGAAACACATCTAGTAATCTAGTAGTTTAAATGGATGAATGGATTTTATAAATGTATACATATTTAAGAAATTTAACATAAGCAAATTTGCAGAGAACGCTTCCTGGATGTATCTATTTATCCCTAATATATGCTCATTTGTTACACTCTGGCATTCAGAATAGGGACAGTATGGAACAGAGAAAATAACTGAAACGCAGGATCTTTGCATTGTGCGATGCGATGTACACATACTGTCTTGTAACAATATGTGAGTAGGAGTCATGTGGAAAATGGGCCATTGTGAGTTGAAGACATTATCCAAGCTTGTATAACTTAGTTGTGAAACGTGATTGGAATTGAGATTTTGTCAGGGCTTGGAAACACGCTGTATGGTTGTCATTTCTTCTCTATGGAAACGCTCTTAAAACTTAGAAAGTATCTATCTGCGGCTGAGGGGAAGATGATGGGAGGGCGTAAATGGATATCACATAGGCTTCTGAGGACGTGAGGATGTGGCAATCTGGCTCACCAATGACTATTGGCAGGCCTTGGTGAGCCACAAATCTCTGCTTAGATTCCTCACAGATCAAAGAGAGGAGCATTGTTTTCTCATGATGTAATAGCGAAGATGACTGGGTGAAATTTTTAGTAGGATGGCCATATCCAAGACCACAGGGCTTATCAGTGTTTTCCTTACTTAAAAGAAGCAGCAAGAGACATCTGGGAAGTTCCTCAGGCGCCCACCTTCACCTGTATTGACCTCCAGACATCTGCACTTCTGTGCTTGCTTTGCTTTGTGATTTATCTTCTCCACCTCCTGGAGGACTTTGTTCTAATAATACTCTCTCCTCTCTACTGAATTGCTGAATGTTCCATCTCAACTAGAACACTTCCATCAGCATAAAATATAAATCAATTATCAATTCTGTTGATAGCACATTTCCGAACTCTTGCTACTGCCCTGTTTCTCTGTCCTCCTTCAGACTAAAACATTAAAAGGTGCCTATCCTTGCTATCTCTAATTTCTTTATTTTTTCTTAAACCCACTCTTATCAGGTTTTAGAATCTACCCATCAAAAAGAATGTTCTTTTCGTGGTCACTAAAAGTGTTCACATTGCAAAATCCAACGATTATTTCTCAATCTTCATCTTTTGACTGCTCGCCATTCTTTGTCACGGTGAATCACTCCCTCTTCTTTGAAACCGTTTCTTTACTTAGCTTCTGGGACACTGTACTCTCTTGGGTTTTCATATACCTCTGTGATAACCCCTTTTCATTCCTCTTTGCTGAACTCCTTGCATCTTCCTGCCCTCTCAACAGTGAAGTGCCTCAGGGATCTACTTTGGACCACTTTCTGAACTGATGTTCACTTAATACCTTGATGACCTCTTTCATTCTTACGAAATTAGATGCTCGCTATATGTTCATGACTCCCAAGTTTCTATTTCAAGCCCAGACCCCTTCCTCCAAACTCCAGACTTGTGTACCCAGTTGCCTACCCAACACATCTCTACTTATCCAAGGTATGTAATACACATTTCAGCCTTAACATGTCTAAAACCTCACCTTTGATCCCCTTTACCCCAGTGCTTTATCTGCACATTTTCCTGTTTCCATAATGGTGCAATCTCTCTCTCACACCCACACAGCTAGCCATCAACAAATCCTCTTGACTCTTCCTTCCCAATACATCCAATTCAACAGCTTCTCACCATCCTCATCATCATTATCCTGCTTCCAGCCTCTCTCAGTGCTCATCCAGATACTTGCAGTAGTCTCCTAGACGGTTTCCTTCCTTCCACAATTACTCACCTACAGTCTGTTCTCAATACAAGAGTGACAGAAGTCAGATTCTGTCTCTGCATACCCCTCCAATGGCTCCCACCACCCCTCCAAATCACTTTTAGTAAAAGCCAAAGTCCTTCCAGCAGCCTACCAGGTGCTGCATGATCCAGACCCCTTCTTAGGCCTCTGGCTCTCCTTCTTCATTTCTCTCTAGCCATACCAGCTTTCTTGCTGAGACACTGGCTGCTCTGTCTATACTATTCTCCATAATATCCATATGGTTTGTCCTCCTTCATTTACTTTCTTGAATTCCACGGTCTCAGTGGTTACTTTGGCATCCTAGTTAAAGCTGCTACCTGTCCTCTCACTCTGGCTCCTGCAGTTCCCTTTCTAGGCTCCCCTCCCTTTTTCTACAGCACTCTTCAACTTCTAAGATACTTTTAAAACATAATTTCCTTGTACGTTTTGTTGACTGTTTACTCTTCACCTCTCCCTGTGGTGATTGATGTATGTTCCACATTCTACAAGGGCGGGGCCATTGGATTGTTGTGTTCACGGACGTATCCCAGGCATAAAACAATAACTGGAACTTACCGCACACACAAGGAAACAAGTGGTTGTGATTCAACATCACAAACACAACAGACAGACTGAGGGCCAGATGATTCCGTTTGCTAAAATGATTAGATACTGAATTTAAAAAACATTTGATGAAATAAAAATTGGATTTGAAATAATGAGCAAAAAATAGGCGACAATGAAAGACAACCAAGCAGACTTGAAAAAGAATTAGACCAAAATGCCATTTCTTATCAATTATTTGGCAAAAAGAACCCTAAAAGATTGACGATATACTCTGTCGGCAAGGCTGTGGGGAAAAGGGTACTTTATGCATCATTGGTGGACATGCAAAGTGATACAAACACTATCAACAGCAATGTCGTACTGTCTTCCCATTAAACAAAGACCAGGCCTGTACATAGTAGAGCAAAATTCTATTAAACGTTCAAGGAACAAATTATTTCAAATGTCTAGAAAGTTTTTCTGATTAAAAAGAAGGAAGTATTATCCAAAATGAATAAGCAGGTAAATGTGACTTTGAATTAAAATTAGACAAAGACTGTATAGAAAAAAAATAGACTCAGTATCACTTATAAACATAGATCCCAAACAATCACAAGATTTTGACAGGATAAATATGAAAAAGCATAACATACCCTGATGAGATAGGATTTATGCCAGAATTGCAAGCTTGGCTTATTGCAAACAAAACAAAAAACCTACTGAGATAATTCACCTCATAAATTATAAAAGAAACTCCATATGATCATCTCAATGAGTACAGAAAAAGCATTTGCTAAATTACAATTCTCATGGTAAAATCTTCCAGCAAACTAGGAATAGAAGGGAAATTTCTTTGCCTCATAAAGGGATCAAAACGGTATAATAATAAAAAAACGTTAAAAATATTTCTGTTAGGCCGGGCGCGGTGGCTCAAGCCTGTAATCCCAGCACTTTGGGAGGCCGAGGCGGGCGGATCACAAGGTCAGGAGATCGAGACCACAGTGAAACCCCGTCTCTACTAAAAATACAAAAAATTAGCCGGGCGCGGTGGCGGGCACCTGTAGTCCTAGCTACTCAGGAGGCTGAGGCAGGAGAATGGCGTGAACCCAGGAGGCGGAGCTTGCAGTGAGCCGAGATCGCGCCACTGCACTCCAGCCTGGGCAACAGCGTGAGACTCCGTCTCAAAAAAAAAAAAAAAAAAAAAATTTCTGTTAAATAAGAGATATAAAGATTGAAAAGGGGGAAAAAACCTTTATAAATCACAGATGATACAATTATTTATGTAAAAAATCCAAAAGAATTTACATTCAAATTATTAGAAGAAAAAAACGCTTGGCAATGTTGGTAGATATAAGATCAATATGTAAAAACTACATTTCTACACATTAGGAATAAATAAATCTAATTAAAAGATCCAATCAAAGATATGCATGAGCCTTTTTAAAAAATTCTAAAATTGGCTGGGCATGGTGGTTCACACCTGTAATCCCATCACTTTGGGAGGCTGAGGCAGGCAGATCATGAGGTCAGGAGATCGAGACCATCCTGGCTAACATGGTGAAACCTCGTCTCTACTAAAAATTCAAAAAAAATTAGCCAGGCATGGTGACGGGTGCCTGTAGTCCCAGCTACTCGGGAGGCTGAGGCAGGAGAATGGCATGAACCCAGGAGGCGGAGCTTGCAGTGAGCTGAGATGGCTACACTGCACTCCAGCCTGGGTGGCAGAGCAAGACTCTTTCTTAAAAAAAAAAAGAAAAAAGAAAAAAAAATTCTAAAATTTTGTAGAAAGATACTGTGGAATAAATAAATGAAGAGTTATACCTTGTTAATTGATAGGAATGAGCTCTCAAATAAGTTATAGATTCAAATAAATTGTAATCAAAGCAAAGAACCAAGAGTAACCAATTCATTCCTAAAGACAAAGAAGTATAGATGGGAACTTAATTGTGTATTTAGTGTGGTATGCAATTGGTACCAGCACACCCAACATTTCTGAATTTTTAAATTTTTTTGTATGAGAGAAGGGGTAGAGCACATCACTGGGGGAAAACAGACTCTTCAACAAATGCTGTTGGGACGATTGAGTACTTACATGGAATTAGGTCCCGACATAATTCACAACATTTCTAAGTGGATTAAAGCTTCTAAATAGGAAGGAAGACTTTTACGTTTTAGAAAATAAGACAGGCTATTTATAAAATAGAGCTGAGAAAGGATTTTGTAAGACCCAAGGTATAAACCAAGAAAAAAAAAAAAACCAAAAAAGTAACTGTACCTACATTAAATTTTAAAACATCTGTTCATAAAAGAATATCATACAAAAGTAAGAAGAGAGAACATAAATTAAACTTTTATTTAGGACATGTTTTGCAAATAACAAGTGGATGCAATTAATATATAGATTAACAACTTGTATTAATATGTTAGAATTACTACTAAATTAAGGACATGTCACCATTTAAAGACTGATAGATGAGGACTGAGCTTCTCCAAGGAATGAAAGAAGAAAGTTATGCCTCAATTTACAGAGGCTTGGAGGAAATAGCAGAACTAGTAAAAAGTCAGAGCCAGAGAGAAAAAGGAAGAAGGCAGAAATTACGATAAAACCAAGCCATGGAAAGAAGCAGTGGCTTCTTGAAATGTCATATAGACACTTAAGCAGTAGGCCCCTAATAAGTGTGTATGTTAGGTGGACTGATTTTTATTTTTTAATGATTGTTAATTTAAATCAGTCTTCTCATATTTCTTAACATATACATTTATTCAATAATTGCTTTTATATGTAAAAAAATACATTTTGATTTTTCTAGGGTCCTCTATTAGTTTTTTTGAGGCACCTAAGGTGGGTCACTTAAATCCCTTTAAATGATATTTCCTCTGATACAGCAGGTGAGGCTCTTTGGGATGCTGTGGAAACTCTTAATCCTATGTCTTCAAGGGCAGTTCAGCATTTCCTATGACCAATGAGGCAACCTGAGATTTTAATTTCCCCAAGTGTTAGAAGAAACAGCAATAGTGTGTATTCCATACATAACGTGGCCCAGCACTGCGGAAGGCTTGATAGAGGTCTCTTGACCCTTTGTACATGGTGTGAGTGGAGACTCATTAGTCTATCTCCCTACCTCAAGGTCCTCTTAGAAGTCACCTTTCTCCTGCATAATACAGCATAACCCTACTTGAGACATTTCCATTTAAATGGCTCTGTTCCACATGTGTTCTTCCTGTCCTAGCTGTAACTGTGGAGGTGGGTGACAACATTTTCGAACTATATTATTTGTGACCTCTGTTAGTCTAAGAACACAGCCAATAAGACATCACTTGACAAACCATTACATTATTGACCAAGACTATTTTGGGAATCAAATGCAATGTGACTTGAAAGAAAATAGTTTCGATGGTCATTTCAGTTGTTAATTTTTAAAAATGGTCATTTTAGCTTGATGCAGTAAGAGCGTTCTTTGCAGGAACTTCATTTTTGACTACAGAGGCTTTGACTTTTATTTTGCTGCTTGTGGTTATTTTCGTTTTCTTTTTCTTCCAGGGTATATGAGAAAATATTGACTCCTATCTGGCCTTCATCAACTGACCTCGAAAAGCCTCATGAGATGCTTTTTCTTAATGTGATTTTGTTCAGCTTCACTGTTTTTACCTTGATTTCAACTGCCCACACACTTGACCGTGCAGTCAGGAGTGACTGGCTTCTCCCTGTCCTCATTTATGCGTGTTTGGAGGAGCTGATTACTGAACTCATGTAATCTCTACTGCCGGGGAAATGCTACATTATTTTTCTAATTGGAAGTATAATTAATGTTGGTAAGGTAGAAAAAGAGGAAGTCGCTTGATGCTTTCAGGTTAATCAGAGCTATGGGTGCTACAGGCTTGTCTTTTTTTTTTTTTTTTTTTTTAGCAGTTTATTTATAGCTCATTTCTGGACTTTCAAACTCTCTGTTTCCAGAACCCCTTACATTTTCTGCCCCATGAATTCTTTTTTTCTTTATGAAATATTTTTTTTTCTTTTTTGTTATACTTTAAGTTGTAGGGTACATGTGCACAACGTGCAGGTTTGTTACATATGTGTACATGTGCCGTGTTGTTGTGCTGCACCCATTAACTCGTCACTTACATTAGGTATATCTCCTAATGCTGTCCCTAATGCTAGCATTAGGCTTGTCTTTCTAAGTGACACATTCTTATCTAATTCTCAGATCAGGTTTTGGAAAGCTTGGGGGTCTTTTTAGATTTTAATCCCTACTTTCTTAATCTGCGGTACAAATATGCACAAAAGAAAAATGTCTTATATTCTTTTAAACAAGTTTATAAATAAATTTTGAACTACTCTTGTACAAATCGGTCATTTTTATTTTTAATGAAAAGTTATTGGGGTTTTCTCTCTTGAAGGGCCTCCTTTTAATTCCCCTTTCCCGGCCATATAGATGAAATATAGTACTGTCATGACTGTTGGCTCTTGTTTGGGTCTTGACTTACTAATAGTGTTACCGTGATTTTCAGAGGGGAACAATTTATCTCCAGAAAGGCCAATGTTTGTATACAAATCAGCTAGACACAAATATAGACATCATATGTGGTTTGTAGGTGTTTCAGAAATTTGTTTTTTCTTTGCTCTGTGCAACCTATTTCCTACTGCTAGTTAGTTCGCTTTCTTATTCACTTCTGTGACCTTGAACCAGTTCACAGACCCTGGAGTGTAAGAGTATTGATTTTCTATGCTGTGCACTCTAGCTCAGTCCCTCTGTCCCCTCCGCCTCACCATCCCCCAGCCACCACATTGTATAGCGAAAGCATTGTATTCAATCCTAGAATAAAGGTAAACACAACAAATCATCTTTGCAGCTGGACAACCAATAATACTTTGCGGCATTAAGAGATCTTCTGTGTTACCAATCACTCTGTTGAAATGAACTTTCCAAATCTCTTTATTCAGGAAAACATGGGGATTTGAAATTCTTGGGCCAAAATACATCACTGAGGGGTTCACAGAGCTGGGCAAGGGTGCGCTAGGAAAGCGCCACATTGATGGGTGGGAGGTGACAGAGAACAGATGGTGTCAGGCAATGTCTCTGGAGTAAATAATGCAGATATTCTTGGTTGCGTCTCCTCTGCCAGATGAAGCTGTGTTCATGCTGTTGACACTAATACAAAATGTTTGGTCCATTTGAAATCCTTGTCATTGCCTTATATGGGGGAAACTCAGTCCCCCAGCCCGTGTTGGAAACATCACCAAACTGATTGTCAATGTACGGCTGTAGCAGACATTTTACTGTGATGGCGTGCAGCCATTTTGGCCCTACACCTGCCGGCCTGGCTACCTTACGGTTGTGTTCGGATTTTTGTGTCTATGCTTGGTGTGCCTCACTTGCTGCATTTTCCAGCATGTAGGAAAAACGGATGCTTTCTTACTTTGGAAGCTCTCAGGGAAGTTGGTGTCAGTTTCTCCTCCACTGCCTGACCTACCCCCCACTCCAAGATTTTGTGCAAATGTGTAGTTCTATCTTTTAAAAATTGTGCAGATATGGAAACTTGTGACTTCATGACCAAAACTATCTAGAATATGTGTGGGGGTGTAAGCTTCTTTCTTGATCAATTATCTATGTAGGCAGAGGTAACCAGGAAAGAAGCAAGAGTTGCTGCCTGAGGGAGCCCACCACTTTACTTTTCACATTTAATCTGCCATGTTGAATCAGCTGGAATAAAACCTGACTCGTAGATAACTCTGGACAGGAAATCCCAAAGTTCCACCATTTCTATACTTAATTTTAACATCCCTTTTTTTTTTTTTGTAGAAAATAAAAACAAGAAACAGATCATTCCAGTGTAAGGTGTGTGTTATAGAAACCTTAGGCAATGCAGATGTGTAATAAAATATTTAATAAACTTTTAAACACCTTCGTGTTTGGATTTATCACTTTTTCCTTTGTGTTTTATTCTTAGTATTATGTTGATAGATCTTAAAAAGTGCAAAGCAACAACCTCTACCCAGTGGCCTATTTTAACAAAATAAAGGATTTCCTCTACTACTGGGCTTAGTTATATTATAGTAGATAGGCAGATAGGAGCCGGCCAGGAGAGACCCCCCAGCCCCACCACCAGGAATGTCAGGCAACCATCAGGTGATGGTCAGCCAAGTGTTTTTTGTTGTTTCTTTTCTTTTGAGACAGAGTCTCACTCTGTTGCCCAGGCTGGAGTGCAGTGGCACGACCTCGGCTCACTGCAACCTCTGCCGTCCGGGTTCAAGAGGTTCTCCTGCCTCAGCCTCCCAAGTAGCTGGGATTACAGGCACCTGCCCGCCAGCACACCCAGCTCATTTTTGTATTTTCAGTAGAGACAGGGTTTTGCCATGTTGGCCAGGCTGGTCTCAAACTCCTGACCTCAGGTGATCCACCCGCCTCAGCATCCCAAAGTGCTAGGATTAGAGGCATGAGCCACGGCACCCGGCCGGTCAGCCAGTTGTTAAGCTGACTCTCTAAAATAATAATTGGTTGCAGCCCGTGCCAGGGAAAGGCAGTCTCCCAATAGATAGGAACACCTGAAACTGGTGGTCAGCAGCTTCTGATAAGATCTCAGGATTTGGGCGAGAAAGCTCAAGCATGTGCATTAAGAGGCAAAATGGCAAAGTTTAACTGATACATGACCTTCCAGGAACGTTCAACTGGTAAGGGAAGAACGTCTCAAGTAAGTATATGCACGACTCCAGTAAACACATTGGGCTTGCGGTGCCTCCCAAGTGCTGGCCGGCCACTGCGCATGCAGACAGCCCACCCCAAGGAAATCGTTGGCCCCAGAAGACTGCCAACATATAAAACCCCAAGTCAAAGGCCAAACCATGTACCCAATCTCCCAAGTTGCTCACTTGGCCTTCTTCCAAGTGTACGTGACTTCCTTTCATTCCTGCTCTAATTTTTTTTTCCGAGACAGAGTTTCGCTCTTGTTACCCAGGCTAGAGTACAGTGGCTCAATCTCGGCTCACCCAACCTCTGCCTCCCGGGTTCAAGTGATTCTCCTGCTTCAGCCTCCCGAGTAGCTGGGATTACAGGCATGTGCCACCATGCCCGGCTAATTTTGTATTTTTAGTAGAGACGGGGTTGGTGAGGCTAGTCTTGAACTCCTGACCTCAGGTGATCCGCCCGCCTCGGCCTCCCAAAGTGCTGGGATTACAGGCATGAGCCACTGTGCCAGGCCTCTAATACTTTTTAATCAACTCTCACTCCTGCTTTAAAACTTGTCTCAGTCTCTCTGCCTTATGCCCCTTGGTTGAACTTCTGAGGAAGCAAGAATTGAGGTTGGGGCAGACCAGTACGGATTCACTGCTGCTAACGGTTGTAGATAATACAGGTCAGGAGATCTTATTCCATTCACAGGATAGGCCTGAGAACTCACATTTTTTGTACATGTTTTGTATGTTTTCACACTAGAGACATTTCTTGTGGTCCCTAAATACTTTATGTTCAAAGGAAACGTTGCATTTTTTTCTTTAGATTGATTTTTTAAAAATCAAGAAGGCCACATATTTAATTTTGAGATTTGGTTGTCTTTCAGAAAGTATCTTTAGAAAAATTACGTTGTAGTTATAGTAAATGTAGACATATTTTGAAGTAAAATCCTTGACATTTATAAAGCCAAAAAATTCAAGTTAAAATTCAAATTTCTGTGATAACTCTGGCTAAAAACTTCTAATTTTTAAAAACATGTAATCATAAAAACAGTGCCTACAAGCTCAATTTTAAATTTCAGGGTATTAAGCAGATAGGTTGTAATTAGCTGGACTTGTTTGTCCAGCTATGAGAGGACGTGTTTGGAAGTGTGGCTGCCAGAGGAAGGAAAAGGAATTGTGTTAGAACTATCAGCAGGTTGAAGAAAATAGAAAGTTGTGGGCTCTTCTTTTTTAATAACTCAGTGGACTAGCACATCTAGAAACTAGCGCCGTGCTGATGTGCATGAAATAATATCGGAGTGAGGTATAATAACATTTATATATGGAGAAAGAATATACCTCTCCAGTTACCATGAGGATTGCAGAGAGAATAAATACATATTAGGCATTCCTTTAAGGAAGGGGCTCTGATTTGGAATTCCTCCCTCCCTTTAAAAATATTCCCTTGTTTAACAATAGAGTTTAAAAAGGATCACAGAGGATTATTATTTTTTTCTGCTTATAGAATTACATGCTCAAAAGTGAAGGTTTTTTTTTTTTTTTTTTTTAAGCCATATAAAGGCATATGGGAGAAGCATTTTCATGACATTTATTGCCATGTTGTTGTGCCATCTGCTGGGACAGAGGCTATAGGGAGAGCTGTACTGCAACACGCACCTCCCCTAGGAAGCTGATTTATTACAACCCCTTTGCTTTGCTGCTCAGCTGTAGGGCATGTGGTCCGAGCAGTCCTTCTCACCGTCCCTGGAGGACACTGACCACAGCTGAGCTGAAGGAATCATCGTCAGTCATCGGGGGGTGACATTTCGTTCTCTACAAAACGTTACACCAGTGACCGCCACCAGATTATGAACTGATTAGAAATTTCTATGTTTTAGAAAGCATAGTTGAGCTAAAATGAGTAGAAATTGTGCTTTAGTATAGAGAGAGCAGAAACTGATGGGAGAGGGATATTTGAAATTGGACATTGTAAATTAAAAAAAATCAGAAATCAACATTTAAATATATGTCTAGAGTTTGTTTTAAATGTGGCACAATGAAGACACAAAGTTAAGTGGTACAGGTCCTGTCCTTAGGCAATGGAGCGGTCAGAATAGGCTAGGTTATGGTGACTACAAAAAGCAGCCCCCACTTCTCCTTGGATTAGCAACACTTGTTTCTTGCCCATGCTGCACTTCATGCACAGGTCAGCAGAAGCCTCTGCTCACCTTAGTCAGTCAAGGACTGAGAAAGGCTCTGTTTGTTCTTATGCTTTCCATACACCAAGAGGAGGAGATGGTGGCAGTATTCTGTGCGAGGCAATGAAATGCTTTCTCCAGGAAATGACACATGCTACTTCCATTCACATGTCATTGGCCTGAACAAATCATGTGGCTATTCCTAATTTTAAAAGTGTGGGAAAGAAAATCCTACAATTTTCTGCAATGTACAAAGGAGGAAGAGAACAAGAACATTTGTAAATAACCCGAATTATCCCCAGAAGGAACACACTCTGCAGTTGAAGAAGGAAGACACAGACATATGAAAGCTTAAGATCAAAGACACAAAGAAATATAAAACAATAGCAAAAACCCAGTTCAATTCAAACTCTAGTAAGGAACTAATATAGGCCAGGCACTGTGCTAGGCATGGAGACTACAATATTGTACAAACCAGCCACTAAAGAACTCTAGTATGAGTCACACACACACACACACACACACACAGAAAGAGAGAGAGAGAGAGGGAAAAATGAGATAGAAACTATGCAAAGCAATGAGACAAGAAACATAACACAAACAGCTTTTGGTACCATATCAAGTAGCTTGAACTTTTAAAAGGTTATAAGCAGGGCATGGACCTGATTAGATTTAGCTTTTTATTTTAAATAAATCATGAGTGGACCCAAGAAAGATAGGTTTGAGGGAGGAAAGCCCAGAAGCAGGGCAATCTGCTAGAAGGCTGGAGGTGATTACATCAGTTCAAGGTGACCCATGATGAGAGTCCTGAGCTAGAGCCGTGAGAGTATGGATGAGGACAAAAGAATGAGCATGTGTAATTCTCAGGATATTAAAAAACAGGGGACTTTGTGAATGACTAGATATAGATGGAGACTGACGAATCGAAGATGAGTTTCATATTTCTAGCCTGTGTAAATACATTGATGGTGATGTAGCCATAAAGACAAAATTTGTAGTATTTCAGAGGAAGGGAGATTTGGTGTGGTCAATAAAGAGTTTCAAAGACTATAGAATAAAATTCCATGAGCTCAGGGACATTGTTTTGTTCAATGCTGTATTCTCAGTTTCGTGAACGGTGCCTAGCACGTAGTAGTGATTCAATAAGTATTTGGTAAATGAATGGATTTGATAAAAGAGGAAATTTTTTACAGATGGAAAGAAATAAGTATGGTGGTGGTTGGTGAAGGATTGGGTGCAGGGACATTTAAAGCAAGCCACAGTGATGCAGTGATGGTGGTGAGCATGTGTTTAGGGGACATTGAGGAGGGAGAATATAGAGGCTAGAGTAACTCCATCTTGTATACTAATCTGATATGTTGACTTCTGATTAATCCCAGTTCTGAAAATGCCTCTAAAATTTCTATTTTATCTACTGTTAAGAGTGTGTAATTACCAATAATTCCTGCCCTTAAGTCAAAATAACCTTGATGTTATCGTAAACACATACATCTTCCCCTTAGGCAAATTCCCTATGATTTGTAAGCCCTGGGTCTGTGGGGTAACAGTGTAGTGTAGGGATCCACCATTCGCAGCCACTTGAGATATGGCTTCTGTTCATAAATCCCTATTAAGTATTTCATTCTGAGAATCTGGAATTGTCAGCTTCTTTCTTCAGCTCCTCACCTTCCTTGGTCTTTGGGAGTAGGTTTTTATAGGTCTGCTCACCTCAGAACACACACACACACAGAGACAGAAAGAGAGAGAGAGAGAGAGAGAGAAGACTAGTGTGGTTGCTGCTCGGAAGTGGGAGACAAGATATAGGAGAGGAGAAACACCCTGGAACAGAACTTCTCTCAATGTTTTGGAATTTGTCCCAGTTAATTGGCCAACCCCAGGTGTGGTAATCGAGGATAGAAAGATTCCTGGGATAAGGATATCATATTAAGCTAATCAGTTATGAATAGCCCCAAGCCCCGCCAATAGCAGCTGCTGATGCAAACCAAAGGGCTGGCTTTGCCCCTTTACAGGCAAAAAGGGAGTTGGCAATGCCTGTCCTTTAATCCCTGCAGATGGTTAGCAATGCCATGAGCCATAGCATTTTGGAAAAGGGGAACCACTGGGTTTCTGGAAGATATGAGAATGTAGCTCTGCCACTCACTAATGTTGAAACCTTAGACAAACTTCTTATCTCCACTTTACTTCATAGGATAGGTGGTAGACAAACTGATGGGATAAGTGCTCTTAAAAGGTAAATGTGAATGCAAGGTAGGAGAGTAGCAGGGAAATGCTATATTATTTTTGAATGAAAAGATACTTTCTCAACTCCTCTCTTCATTACTAAAAATGTTGGTCCTTCTTTCTTCCTACCTTATCACCATTTTCTAGATCACCTGGCCATGTATACATGCAGGCCTCAACAGTCTTCCTCTCTTCTCGTAATTATCCCTGCATAATTGATTGGCAGGGATGATCAATTCTACCACCACAATATCTTTAGCAACTTTCCCTTTTATTTCAAGTTTACTACCATCCTCTTTAATTGGTTTCTTGAGATGTTTTACAGAGACCATTGTCAGAAAAAAACCATTGGGTCTTTTTGCCTCCTGCACTTCACTTCTATGGCACAAAGGAATCTTTTGAGGAAGTGCGTGTGTCTTTTTAAGGTTTGTGCTAGCCAAGCAGGGAGAAGGCTTGGAATGCTAAGATAGGTACTCAACAATTGGAGAAGGCAGGTTTTAATGAATTCAAGAAAAGATTGTTTTAATTCTACTTCTCAAGAGGAAACTCAAAAGAATCGGTAAGCTTTCAAAATTATAATTCTATCTTTGCAATCACACATGTTGTCCATGCTGCAGACAAAAGGAAAAGACATTCAGAGCCAAGGTGGCTGCACACTCCCACTGAGAAACTCGGAGTTTTAAAAAGACGTGCCAAAAAGTGGAAAGAGGCACGCTGCCAAAGATTATGTGAAAGAAAGGCAAGAACCAGTAATAGATCAGAAGGACCAAAGACCAGAGTGAGCTGAGGCTTAGAGAAAAAAAAAAGTAAAGATAACGGAGAGCTCTTAAATTTAGAGCAAGAATAAGGGAGGAAGAGGCTCGCTGCCTGAGGCCAGTGGTGTGATGTTGATGGATGACATGAAGAAAACAGAACTCCTTTCTTCCCATTTAGTCCTGTCTTCTCTGTCAAGGAGAGTGATCTTTGGACTGAATAGGGTAGAATGAACATTGTTAAGAGAAAATTGAAGCCCAAGATGGGTGTAGAGATTATGCGAGAGCATGCATCCGCTGTAAATGAGCCGAAAGTTCTGGCTCTGAATGAATTACAGTGCAGAGCTCTGAAAAACGTGCGAATGAATTCTCCCTACTTAAGAGGGGGGAGCTTTGGAGGTGGAGAAGGAGAGAGAAGTGAAACCTTCCTTGCAAAAATTGTAACAGTGAGAAAATTATGGCAGTGAAAGAGATCTGATTTAACCAACCCCCATCTTGCCTTTAGCCTTCAAACTGCCCTTAATTATTCCTGGGCTTGGGTCTACCTAGCTTTGGGAGACATTTAGTTAATAGGTTAAATGATAATACCTTCCTTGCAAACTTAACCACCTTTGTAAAGCTAATGAGAGACCACCAGGCTAGGAGGAGGATGGGAGCCTGAATTCTGCTAAGGTGTAGACATAAACGATTGCCAGCCATTATTCCAGAGGTCACAGGGTATGCAACTTCCCAATTACTCCTGCAGACAACATCACTATTGTAGAACCTAAGATTGGCTTTTGAGATGTCTTTTCAAGTTTTATGCATGTCTGACACTGTTGGCTCCACCTGGACCCACTAATTGCTCCTGTGACCCCACCCAGAAGTGACTCAGTGCATGAGGACCATTTCCCACACTTTTATGATTGTACCCCCAACCAATCAGCAGCAAGCACCCATGGCCTAACTGTGCCCCCATCTCTTTATCCTTGAAAAACCCTAGCCTTTGAATTTCCAAGGAGACTGATTTGAGTAATAATAAATTCCTGTGTCCTGTTTAGCTGGCTCTACGTGTGTAAAATTCTTTCTCTATTGCAATTCCCCTGCCTTCATAAATCAGCTCTATCTGGGCAGTAGACAAGAAGAACCCACTAGGCAATTACAAAAGCATGCCAACTGGAGATAAGCCAAGCCCATGACCCGGGAATTGTAGAATCCAGTTTTGGAAAGGACCCTAGATATCTACTTCAACCATTACCCAATGCATAACTAAATGTACATGTAGAGATGGTTTACAAAGAGTCAATGATTCTTATGATAGGCCCAGCTTATCTGGTATTTGATTCTCTTCCCTTAATGCTTAGTCCTTAATGTGGAGATCATTTTACAGTTGTCAAAATCATCTTTCTCCCGAAAGGACACAAAGATAGATATGTACCCGCCCCCCACCACGCTACACCCTTTGTTCTGCTCTCTAATCTTTGCACATACCAGAGATTTCATAAGTTCTGTGAGTACCTGTTTTTCTGCACGTACCAGAGATTTCGTAAGTTCTGTGAGTATCTGTTTTTCTGCACGTACCAGAGATTTTGTAAGTTCTGAGGCAAGGTCACAAGACATGTTGAAGTAAGATAAACTCTTGCTGCCATAAACCTGCTCTCCCGCCTCAAAGGTTGAACCGAAATATCAGAAATGGCGGGAACCAATCATAGTTAGCCAAATCGCCTTGTTCAAACACTAGCCAATCATATATCTGATTTGTATAATAACTCTATGCCCACTTTTCTTAGACTATATAACACTGCTCGGAGCTCAGTGGGGGAGCTCTCCTGCCCGTCTTGTTTCGCGAGCGAGTGAGAGTTCCAGGTTCGAACCTGTAATAAAGATCCTTGCTGCTTAGCTTTGACTCTGGACTCTGGTGGTCTTCTTCGGGGAATAAACGGTCTGGGCATAACACTCCTTCCTTCCTTCCTTCCTTTCTTTCTTTTCTCTTTTCTTTCTTTCCTTTTCTTTCCTTCTTTCCACAGACATTTGTTGAGTGCACGCTATATTGGTGGTGTGTAGGAAAATAAGACATAGCTCTTGCCCTTAGGTGTTTATAGTTAATTACAGGGAAAACAATCTGATTTTAGTTTTTACTTTTTCAACATGTAGTGATTAAGTGCAGAAAGAGCAAATAAAAATGTAAGATGAGAAGCTTAAATCTTCCTGTCGAAAATGAGTGAAGAAATTTACCAACTCCTTTTTTCTGTTTCAGAATGGTTTCCCTGCCCTTTTCTATGTAAGTGAATCTTTTTAGTGGCTAAATAAACCTCTGGGCTACCTCACAATCTGGAGTGTTTCCTCAAGGACCTGGGTGTCATCTCTTCTAAATGTAATCAACAAGGAAGCTAAGGCTTTAGCTTCCGGTTTCCTAAGAGGAGAGGGGTCTAACTTCAGTTGTTGTCTGACTCCAAATTGCAAAGCCTAACTAACGGTAATGGGATGTATCCACTTAGCTATACAAGAGTGAGAATTCTTTCTGGTCTTTGCCATTTCTTTAGCAGATTGCCTGTAATGTGCATCACTTTCTGGTTTAATGCTTATTTAATAATAAAACTGTTTTCCTTTTACCTTTGTAGAAAGCTTTTCTGGGTTAGGAGGACATTTCATTTTTAATTATCTTTCCCCAGGAATGCTCACTATGCGCCAGGCACTCCTCCAGGCACCAGAGATATAGCATTAAAAAAGACAGAAGCTGGCCGGGCGCAGTGGCTCAAGCCTGTAATCCCAGCACTTTGGGAGGCCGAGACGGGCAGATCACGAGGTCAGGAGATCGAGACCATCCTGGCTAACACGGTGAAACCCCGTCTCTACTACAAAATACAAAAAAACTAGCTGGGCGAGGTGGCAGGCGCCTGTAGTCCCAGCTACTCGGGAGGCTGAGGCAGGAGAATGGCGTGAACCTGGGAGGCGGAGCTTGCAGTGAGTTGAGATCCGGCCACTGCACTCCAGCCTGGGCGACAGAGCGAGACTCTGTCTCAAAAAAAAAAAAAAAAAAAAAAAAAAAAGAAGCTGCCCTCATGAAGCTCATATTCTAGGACAGATAGATACAAAACAATAAGAATAATATCTAAGGAAATCATGCAGGCAGCACATTAGAAGGCATAGGTGCAGTAAGCCATGTGTAAACAATTGAGTATGATGAGCTGTGTAAGGAACACTGGGAGTTCAAAGGAGAGAGAGGTAAGTTATCCCGGGGCAGTTGAGGACTTGATGTTTGAGCTGAATCTTGAAAGATAAATGATTTTGAAAATAGCTCGTTGCTTTGGGGGAGGAGTGGAGCTGGTATTCCGGGAAGTGGAAGATATTTGATCAAAGAACTGTACATGACAGCAGAGTACATTAGGGGAAGTCTGCATAATCAGCATCTCATTTGATACCATCAACAACCAGAGGCAGAGATTTTTTTCTTGTTCTTCCTTTTTCTGTCTTCTTTTTCCTCCTCTCCTGCTCCTTCTCCTACTCTTCTGGTAATGATTCATACTGTTGACGCATACTGAGTTTACTATCTGCTAAAATCTTTAAACTTTTTCACACACATTGTTCCTGAGTCATATCACCCTAATCTGTATTTGCTGGCATACGTTTTATTCTCAGTAACCTTGTATGAGTTTATGTGTGTGTATGTGTTGTGTATTGAAGAAGAGTTGAAATGACTGAAGTAGTTAGGCTGAATTAAACAAAACTCTGGAAATGATGACAGTCATCTCCCATACTTAAAGGTCTATCATGGGGAAGAGAAATCCATTTTTTTCCATGTGACTGTTAGAACTAGAGGGTGGTACTTTAGGGATATAGATTTCTACTCTGTGCCAAGAAAAGCTTATAGAAGTTGATTTCAGAGTTGACCAGGTATGTCTCTCAAGAAATCCCTTGGGGAGAGGGTGAGGTCTTGGAAAAAATACAGACTCCTGGGCCCCATCCTTGACTTACATCACAAATCTTGTTACCAGGGACCAGGAATTTGCAATAACAGGGCCTCCAGGAAAATCCCCAGGTACACTGACATTTGGAAACTTCAAGAGAGTTAATATACCTTTTTTTGAGAGCCCTTGCAACCTGGGGAAACTTTGATCCTATGAGACCCTAGAAAGAGGAACCACAGAACATTCATTTTCTTTGGGATGTGGTGAGTCTGATGACTGTATAACTAGGATGATTATTGAGAACTGAAACTAAAGTCCTAAACCCCTCAGTCGACTGAACAGGCTGCCTCTTGGCCAAGAGGACCCCAGAGAAACCTTTTAAAAACTGAGTTTCTGGCTATCACAGGACAAGAGGTCAGACTCACCTCTTTATCTTCCCTCCCTTTTGTGGTTTAGACACAACATCTGACCAGCATTTAATGTTAAAATAGAGATCACGAGACTGTCAGAACAGACTTTTTGTTCACAATGACATACCACATTATAAACAGGACCGAAGTCCATGGTTAAGTCATGGACTCCTACAGTTAAAGAAGAAACTATGTTCCAATTGCCACAAGGCTTTTCTTTTTCTCTAGCAGCTAAACAGGCACTGGCTTTGAGATAAGCAATATTAAAAAATTGCAGCTCATCCACCAGCAGAGCTGACTGAGGCCCCCTGCTCCACAAGCCAGAACTACAGCTTTGATTGAATGAAAGACTGGTTTCAGTATCTTTCTTCTGATAAGAGACCACCTACAGATGGACTAGTTCTGGCCGGGTTACAGATGCTGTGCATTTGAGTGCCTTCCTTTCCCTGCTTCACCTTTTGACACATAGGGCTTATTGTAATATATTTCAATGTTAAGTCTCCACCCAGGGGAAACATGAGATGCATGTAACACGCATGTTTATTCAGTGTGTATGCCTTGTTCCCCCTTCATGAATATCTGGATGAAAGACTGTATATCTGCTCCTATAACCTGTTGAATATATACATATATTTGGCCAACCTGTTCAACAACATGTATATCTCATCCTTCTCTCCGTCAAAGTACCTGTTAACTGACAGAGGCCTCTCACAGAAGCTACAGTTCTCAGCCTGTCAGAATGGCCACACTGCAGGCTGTGACTCTTTATAACAAATAAAGTCTCCTTTCTCAATTTGTGATTTTTAAGTTGATACCATAGAATTCGTCTTTCAAATCAGGACACTTTTAAGAGTGAAAGGAAGTGCTAAAAATCCTGGTATCTTTTTTGAAATATTTATTTACTAATTGATAAATACTTTTTTATTGTATTGATAGATCTGCCAAATGATTATATTTAAACACTATTTCAAAAACATTTTTTTCTAGAAAGTAGAATAACATATATCTGTGTACACCAAAGAAAACTTTTGAAATGTCTTTACATATATTAAAAAGTAGAACTTTTAAAATAATGTAATCAGAATAATTACCCCTTTAGTCATTTTTTAAAAACACATTTGTCTTGAATACCATGTCATTCTATTTTTCTAAAGAATGTTTTCTTTTCCTTATATGGTCTTGCTATGTTAAGATTTTAAATAAAATTGTCCAATATTTTCCTCAAATTTGCATTTAATGACTAATACATTTGAAAGGAACCTTCTCTGTAGACCATATCAAGATTGAGAATATACTCTCTTTAACGTACTTTATTTGTTTAGTTTCTTCATGTTTGGTGGGGATACACTTTGGTGTCTTCTTGTTTTTAAGACTTGCTACTAATAATCCCAATTGTCTAAACATGTGGAAAGCTAAAGTTTTTTGAAATTCCATTCATTGAAAATGTTGATAAAAGATTTCTAACTGATTTGGACAAATTCAGCCCAGATTTAGAGAGCTAATTCTTAGAATTCAACAAAAAGATACTTAGATTGATTTACAAATTATTTCTTCAAAGGCTCAAATATTTCTGAAATTCTCCTTATGGCAGACAGCAGAGAGAGAAAAACACATGATACTGCCTTATATTTAAAATCATTTTTGCAAAAACTAGTTTAGATATTTTAAGTGTATACGTATATATATTATTGATAAATTCTTAGTGACTGCTACCATTTTGATTGGTAGATTATTACTACTTGTTTGAGTACAAGTACCAATCATGTTGCACAACATCTAATTCCAAGTACATTTCTGCTCCATAATTCTTTAGAAAAAAACATGCTTTTACAATGACACTGTGCTATACCACAATTTGTACTTAATTACGATGCAAAGATAACTTTAGTTTGAAATTTTAAAAACAATTTATGATAGCACTGATTCATTTAACTGGATTTACAATGATATCTCACTCTAGTAATGTCAGGTGTTTTTACCATCAGCAAAATAAAATTCCAAATGTTTTACTTTGATACCATGAATTGGATGAAAAAAAAGGAATCATTGTTGAAAATAACTGTTTTCCAATTTGAAGCATCTGACTCCATTTCTATAAAAGTGGCATCATTTAATTGTTTGAAACTTCTCTTCTGCCGTTGGATCCGGCACCTTACCATCTATCACTTTGTAGGGGAGGAGACCTGCTTTTCCTCTCTGCAGCTTACGTTCATGCCCCCTATAACAAAAGACAGATGAATCAGAGGAAAGCTTACATGTTTATTTAACATACATTTTACATGAAATAGGAGCTTTCGTAAGGAAATAAATACCTGAAGAAACAGTTAAACTTGTGTATTTTTTAAACCTGTGTATTTTTATGCTGGGTTTGATGAAGAGAGGAGACTCGTAGAGAAATATAATAGGGTGAAGAGTATGACATAATCATTATTTGATCCAAATGAAAAGCCATGCTTCACAGGATACTTTGCTCGTCTGCACGTGTCAAGTCCTCGCGTTCATGCACAGTATTTGAGAGTAGATACTAATACTTCAGCAGATTCGTGTCTTCTATTTTTCATGTGGTCACTGATGTCATATGGCCCCCAGGGTAAATGTTGATAAACATTTTGGAATTTATAGGTTTGTCATTCTCATGAACAAAGTATTTGATTTTCCGTTACACATTTCCTTTCACTTTTTGAGCCCATTAATGCCAAAACATTTTTTGCAAAGTTAAAATGCGTTACCAAATAACATTACTTAATAGTTGTCGATTTATACAGCATACCATTAATGTTAAAACTGCTGTTGCAAGAGCATTTAGACTCTTTTTCATATGCTATGTGGGAGGAATGCTCGACCTCTATTTCCCATAAATATTGTATACATACCTAGACTAAAATATCCTGTGTTTTCCACTGATAGCACTGAATGGCAGCCTGCTGTCTTCAGGCATCTCAAATTGAAGTCACTACAGTTGACTGGTACATCAAGGGACCAGCAGGGGCCACAGTACCAAATCTTCTCTCCCCATTATCCCAGATAAAAATAGTGTGCTGCCTGTAGCTGCTAGCACACTTTCTCTGCTAAGGGAGCACCCCATAAGCTTTTCTGGAAAAGAAAGTGTTAGTTAAGTTGTGTTGCAGGTTGGATTCTCCAGAGGCAGATGCTGAGAAGTTTGGGGCCCAAGAGGTTTATTTGGCACCAATACCTGTGGAAGAGAGAAGAAGCAGGGTTGGGCAGCGAAAGATGTCCAGGGGTGATACGGGCATGACAAAGTCTTGGCCAGAGGCTGTCTCTGTACCGTCCACAGTGGGGTATGTGCCGTGCAGTGACATGATGATAGCTCACTGCAACCTCAGCCTCCCAGGCTCAGGCAATCCTCCTGCCTCAGCCTCCTCCTCAAGTCCTCCTCTGAAGAGGTAGCTGGACATCACATCGTTGTCTACCACATAGTATGTCTAGATAAGGTTGGGAAAAGTGAGGTCGGTTATCCCTGGGCATCCTCTGGTTTAACAAGAGTGGGAACTCAGTTGACTGCTCTTGTTTCATATACCACTAGACAAGTTCACAGCAGAAAGTGAAAGCACCACCAGGAACAGTGACTCATGCCTGTATTTCTAGTATTTAGGGAGAGGGAGGCAGGAGGATCGCTTGAGGCCAGGAGTTTGAGACCAGCCTGGGCAACATAGTGAGATCCTGTCTCTACAAAAATTTAAAAAATTAGCCAGGTGTAGTGGTGCACACCTATGGTGCCATCTACTCAGGAGGCTGAGGGAGGAGGATCACTTAACCCAGGAGGCCGAGGCTGCAGTGAGCTGTGACCACACCAATGCACTTCAGCCTGGGCAACAGATGGAGAGCCTGTCTCAAAAAAAAAAAAAAAAAGTGAAGGCACCAAGTGGCAGTTGTCACAGGCTGTGGCCTACTCAGGAAGCAGACTTGGAGATGGAGAGTGGTGGACAGGAGGTTTGTTAGGGAGTGGTCTTGGGAATACCACCTCTGGAAGGGGAAGGGAAGAAGGATGGGGCAGGAAGAGAAGTTGGCTTATGCATTAGTCAGGGTTTGCTAGAGGGACAGAACGAATAGGATAGATGTATATATGAAGGGGAGTTTATTAGGGAGAATGAACTCACAAGATCAAAAGGTGAAGTCCCACAATAGGCTGTCTGCAAGCTGAGGAGCAAAGAAGCCAGTTCAAGTCCCAAAACCTCGAAAGTATGGAAGTCGGCAATGTAGCCTTCAGTCTGTGGCCGAAGGCTCGAGAGTCCCTGGCAAACCGCTGGTCTAAGTCCAAGAGTCCAAAAGCTGAAGAGCTTGGAGTCTGATATTCAAGGGCAGGAAGCACTCAACGTGAGAGAAAGATGAAGGCCGGAAGACTCAGCAAGTCTGCTCTTTCCACCTTTTTCGGCCTGCTTTATTCTAGCAGCTGATTAGATGGTGCCCACCCGGATTGAGGGTGGGTCTGCCTCTCCCAGTCCGCTGACTCACATGTTGATCTCCTTTGACAACACCCTCCCAGACACACCTGGGAACAATACTTTGCATCCTTCAATTCAATCAAGCTGACACTCAATATTAACCATCACAGCCCATGATTCAGCCTCAACAGAGACCAACCACATGGCCAGCTCTAGACACACTAGGGGCCAGACTTTTATACCTCCCTACAAACCAGTTCTTGGGTGTGGGCACCCTGGGAAGAGGGCATGGTCGTGGGTGGGATGACACTCTTCATTTGAGGCAATTCCGATGAGGGCTGACAGCTGGGGCTCTCTGCCAGAAGCCGTCGCTGCAGCTGGTGGACTAGTCCTTCAGTCTTGAGGAGAGTATGGGATGACATCACAGCATCCGCTCCAGAAGTCTGCTGAACCCATCCTGGCTAACTGTACTGCAACTATTAACCATCATACTTTCCTTTAAAAATCTCGGACAAATGCTGAAAGAGCTAAGATACTGAGACAGAAAGTGTAAGCCGGGACTGTCCTAAGTGAATCAGGAAAAAGTGACCCTGTCTACAGTGAAGTTAAGGGAGAAAGAACAACTTATATTGAACAGCCTTGAAGGTAAGTTGCTGGTCCAGAAACCTTTTGAGCTAATTTACTTGGTTTCACTTGGGTTTCACCCAGATGCAAAAGGATTTACGTTGATTATTTAATCCATTCTGTCTGTGGTGTAGCATGGCCGTGCTTTTGCAATGTTGCAGCATTTTCTTTCATTTTCAGCAACCCCTTCTCTCCATTTAATCACTGTGTCTGCTGCCCTGTCCTAATCGCTCAACAGGCCCCCCTCTGGCATCCCAGGCACTCTGGCTGCGTGTCCCGTGCATGATTATTTGGCCCTCAACCCGAACTCCACTCCACTCTCCCTTAGGCTGTGAGCAGAGGATTTTTTTTCGCAATTGTAAAACATAGAAACTCATCCCCACCAATCCTTTCAAAGAGCCCAGGGAGTCCGAGCTGTTCCAAATGAGAAGCTTCTGCTACAAGAGCACGGCCAGAGACTCTGGCTACCAGAGGGAGGCTGGTGCATTTCATTTCATGTTGAACTCCAACCAGGGTCTCTCGAAGGTTAAAATGCCTTTACTTAGCTCTCAATCACTGTCGCACCTGGTCTGGTACACAGTGCTGTAAAATTAGGAGGGAAGAAGAGAGCAGGAGAAGCCCTGGATTTGACATCAGGAGACGTGGGGTCCAGCCCCGTCCAGCCCCTGGCACTCAGGTTCGCCATGGATCAGGTCTTATTCAGGTTATCATTCCCACTGCCTAGGAAAGTGTCTGGTTGAGTGGGTGCTAAGAAAAAAATGTTTTCCTTTCTCCCGGGACATGGCTTGCATAAGGAATGAAGAAAATGAGTGTTTGTGTAGGGGGAAACACTAAGGAGCTAGAAAAGTTTTTCATTCCATGGTGCAGTGCTCCTTTCTCTAACCCCACCACCCAAAGCACAAGACCCTTTCCCTGACTTTATATCTTACCACACAGTTCAGCAACCCAGTGAAAAGATCCTTATTAAAATCTTATTTATTAATTTTCTTTTTTAAGAATAGAGACAGAATCTCACTATGTTGCCCAGGTTGGTCTTGAACTTTTAGCCCCAAGTGATCCTCCCACCTCGGCCTCCCAAAGCACTGGGATTACAGGTATGAGCCACTGAGCCTGGCCAAGTGAAAAGATCTTAAGGCTCCCAACATCACATATCTCTCCTGGAGGATGGTGGGAGGATTTTATTTGGACTTGTTTGGATATGTGTTCACCCTTGGACCAAACCTTATGTCCAGGATTGCAGAATACTGTGATTAGGCAGACCTAAATACTGTAGTTTTTTTTTTTTTTTTTTTTTTTTGGAGACAGAGTCTTGTTCTCTCTCCCAGTCTGGGTGCAGTGGTGATCTCGGCTCACTGCAAGCTCCACCTCCCGGGTTCACGCCATTCTTCTGCCTCAGCCTCCTGAGTAGCTGGGACTACAGGTGCCTGCCACCACGCCTGGCTAATTTTTTGTATTTTTAGTATAGACAGGGTTTCACTGTGTTAGCCAGGATAGTCTCGATCTCCTGACCTCGTGATCCACCTACCTCGGCCTGCCAAAGTGCTGGGATTATAGGCATGAGCTACTGTGCTCAGCGGTGTACTGTACTGTTTATTTTCACTATTCTCTACTTCTTCCTATTGTGTTGAATACATGTTGAATGTTTTCTTCTATTTTTCCCCTTCCTTAATCCCCCTTGCCTATTTCATATTTGTTTGTATTGGATTGCATTGCATTTTGTGTTACTTCCTCAAATACGTCTTGTAGTTTACTGATTTTCTCTAGAGCTGGTTTTCATTTGCTACTTAACCTACTCATTGAGTTTTTACATTTTAATGATAGTTTTAATGTTAATTACCTACAGTCACATGTTTTGTTTTTATTTTTGACTTGCCTCTCCTTTATTCATAGCCCAGCCCTTTCATTTTAGTTTCCATACTTATTTGATAATCTCTTTCAGATTGTTTGATCAGCTACTTTGGAATTCAGTGTTGCACCTCCTGATTGTTGTGTCTGCTGATTCTCCTCCAAGTGGTTTCATTTATTGTGCTGTTTGTAGTTTTTGCTGTTAGCTCCTGCTAAACTGGGGTTGTTTTCCTATGTAAATCATGCCCTCCCTCATGGCTCAATTTTGCATTTGCTTTTGCAAGTAAATTTTAGGGTTTCCCTACTGCAGGGGCAGTTTTTAGAATATTCTCTTGGTTTGAGTTTATTAAACTGGTTAGACTTTGTAACTTCTGATACCGTGTCTATTTCAATTTCACAGGAGATTTTGTTTTCCATTCAGATTCCCTGTGATTCCTTTTCTCTTCCCTCAGCTGGTGGGTAGAGTGTTTACAGTTTTCTTTATCCAGACAGAGCAGTCCTTTGAGGAACCTCTCTCTAGACGGTTTTCCAGCTTCTTATTTCCAGCTTCTTGCCTCTCAGTGCCCCAGACCCACGTCTCCTTTGCTTGCATTGCTTACGTATGGTGTAAATCCCATTCAGAGCTGATATCCTACTCACACCCTCTGAGATTCTTCTCTCATCATTTGTAAGAATTACCAGTCTTGTTTTGAGTTATTTTTTTATTCTGATTTCTCAAAGATTTCCTCCTTTCCTCTCTTTCCTTTTATTTTCTTCTTCCTTCTTCTGAGTGTAGAATTTTATTCTATATTATTGCTCCATACTTTAACCCAGCATTCCTATGTGTTTTCAATAGGATCAGTGGTATCTGGGTGTAGTGGTGATGTTGGCGGAAGGATGTAAATTAATTTTGTTCATGTTGCCCAAGGATCTTGAATGATCTTTGAAGAATGAAATAAATCATATCACTCTGCAGGTTAAATCATTTCAATGACTTGCTATTGCACTTAAACTCCAAACTCCTTTTGGCTTTGTATGTCTTATATGAGTTGACCCTATCTCCCCATCTAACCAGGGCTTAAGCTTTTCCCTGCATCATTCAAACTGCCTTCTTTCTTGCTTTAGAGTCATTGTTCTAGCTGTTCCTTCTGCCTGAAATGGTCCCTCGATCTTTGCATGGACATGTGCATTCTGACATCCAGAACACAGAATTGTCACCTTCTGTATTACTCCGTTTTCATGCTGCTGATAAAGACTGGGTAATTTATACAGGAAAAAGGTTTAATGAACTCACACTTCCACATGGCTGGGGAGGCCTCACAATAATGGTGAAAGGCAAGAAGGAGCAAGTCACGTCTTACATGGATGGCAGCAGGCAAAGAGGGAACTTGTGCAGGGAAACTCCACCTTATAACGTCATCAGATCTCATGAGACTTATTCACTACCATGAGAACAGCAAGGGAAATCATGCCCCCTTGATTCAATTACCTCTCACCGGGTCCCCCCTACTACACCTGGGAACTCAAGATGAGCTTCAGGTGGGGACACAGCCAAATCCTATCACCTTCCCAAAAAGGGTTTTCCTGATCACGCTGTCACTCCCTCCCTCTCATAACACCCTCACAACATGTCATAGTCTACATGACACATATCACTATGTTAATTATACTTTTAATTTGTGTTTTTACTTGTTTATTTCAGAGGCCAGGCTAACAGCAATTGCTGATGGGGAAATAAATGATCAAGGATGAATTGTAGATCTGGGGCTTGAGCAAGTGAGTGGATGCTTGTAAGAGAAATAGGTGTGAGATGGAAATCAAGAGTTCTGTTTTGAAAATATTTATGTTTAAGATTTTTATTCTTTATCCTAATGAATAAATCAAGTAAGGATATTTAAGTCTGGAACTCAAGCAGAAGTCAGAGAGATATAAGCTTAAGTGTCATCTGCATAGAGATAATATTTAAAGCCACACTAGTAGATGGTAGCACCCAGGGGAAGAGGAAAATATTGTTAGAAAAGACAAGACAGGCAGGGCACGGTGGCTCACGCCTGTAATCTCAACACTTTGGGAGGCTGAGGTGGGTGGATCATGAGGTCAGGAGATCGAGACCATTCTGGCTAACACGGTGAAACCCTGTCTCTACTAAAAATACAAAAAATTAGCTGGGCATGGTGGTGGGTGCCTATAGTCCTAGCTACTCAGGAGGCGGAGGCAGGAGAATGGCGTGAACCCAGGAAGGCAGAGCTTGCAGTGAGCTGAGATTGCCCTACTGCACTCCAGCCTGGGTGACAGAGCAAGACTCCATCTCAAAAAGAAAAGAAAAAAAAAGAAAAAAAAAGAAAAGACAAAACAAGGCAATACATCTTGTGAAACAATCTCCAATGTGGTATAGTCAGAGCTACAGGATAGTGCCACTGAATGAATACATGTACAATGAGGGAAGGGCTTTACATGAAGAAATTGAGCAACATTATCAGAAATTTACCTAATTACCTTAACTTTTGCTTTTGCTGGTCAGAGGTTCCATGCATGGAGACCCTAGTGATGGGTGCTATGAATTTGCACAAGATAATATAAATAAAATTTATTGGTTCTCTCTCTAACCTTACTTGACCTGCACAAACAAACATACAGAGTGATTTCATACATATTAGTTCTTTCCTTCTTGTCCATGGGAGCGAGTGTGGTGGGTTCTGACACAGATGACACATGGATATTATCTAATAAAAATAGCTGTGATCTAAATCTCTGAGAAGCTTTATCTTGTAAGTAGCCCTGGAGGCTACTGAGAATAGACCAGAAAAGAATTTTTTCCATTCTCATTTTGGGAAGACAACTCATAGAATTGGGAAGCTTCTTTATCCTTCAGAGGAACAGGGCAACATTGCCAAATCTCTTCAGATGATTTAGTCCAAGGTGGGGATTATGCTCTGATGTTTTGAGATATACGATAAGGTTGAAAAACAGTCAGTTGTGGTTCTGGTAATAGAATGAACAGGCTCTCTGTCTGCTCTGGCTTCCTCCAGCTACAGATCACCATCTCAAGTTTAAATCTAACTTACTTACTGCTCTCATTGTCTCCCAGACTTATTTAGGCTATAAAAGGTTTGCCTAGAGATGTGGATTGTTTATGTGGAGTGTGAGGCGCAACTGTACAATATATCCATGGCTTTGCTTTACGATTTCAGTCAAAACAAAATTAAAGGCTCATTATCACCTGTGCTCGGGAAGCAATGGGGAATATTTTAAATTTCACATTTTCATTGGTCTTTCATCAAGAACAGGACTAAAGTTCCAAATGAGATGCATTTTCTATAATGCATGTGGTGCCTTATCTTGAAATAGCTGTTGTCTTTGTCATTCTGATTTGCTTAGCAGACAGTTGGAAATTAAACAATAAAAAATAAGTTTCTGTACATGACATTTCATTTTCGGACAACCAGCAACCCAAATTCCCAGGCATTGAGATTAGTCTATTCATCTCCACAGGTGTCCACAAATGAAATGAAATGTCACCTAAAGCAGTAGACACACTTCATTGCTATCATACCCCAAAGTTTCCTCCAGTAAAATATTTTATTAAAATTAAATGAAAAAGCAAAACCTGTGCAATGGTTGTTCAAGCAGCTTTGATGAGCTTTAGAATGGAGCACACCCCCGACAATTCTTCCATGGGTATTTTACTATGCACAGGAAAACTGTTCAAGGAATATTATACTATACCATTCTTTCCTCATCTTCTTGGCTGTGTGTTGAATCAATTAAATTGCAACTTATAAATTACTGGTTACAATATCTAAGAAAATAGCTTTTGTTTCTATTTATAGGTACAGTATGTACTTCCTGAAAATGTTTGCCATCTCACTGAATCATTTTCTCCTTTCTCATCACCTCGTTGTTTATTTAGCAAAGATTTATTTATGTGCCATGCTAGTTTGTTCATAGGCTAACAATTGTGAGCAAGATAATAGAGGTCTCTGGGCCCTTATGAAGTTTATAAGTTGGTCAAATAGACAACAGCAAAAACAACAAGAACATCATCTTGTCATCCCTATTAAGTATTTTCTATGTTGCCAGATACTGTTCTAGGTGAAGTCATGTATTCAGTCACCTAATTATTATGATAAGATAATCATTACACAGATGCAGGAAGGTCCTAGGAGAAAGATTCCATTATTACCCCCATTGTCTGGAAAAGAAAACCGAGGCAGAGGGAAACTTTAAGTAATTTGCCCCAGGGCATGTAGCTAGGAAGTAGAACTAACAATGCTAACAATAAAATGATGCATGTTATGATACAGGAAGTTCAGGATATTGTAAGAACATGAAGTAGAGGCTCTTGACCCCAGTACCTGAGCCAGCTTGGTCTGCTGTAACAAAATTTCATAGACTGAGTGGCTTAAACTACAGACCTTTATTTTCTCAGAGTTCTGAAGGGTGCAAAGTCCAAGATCAAGGTCCAGCAGTGTTCACTTGGGATAAGGACTCTTTTCCTGTCTTACAGACAGCTGCCTTTTAGTTATTGCTCACATAGTGAGGAGAGAGAGAGAGAAAGAGCTCTTTGGTGTCTTTTCTAATAAGGGCACTAATCCCAGCATGAGAGCCCCAGCTTCATGACCTCATCCAACCCTGATTACCTCCCAAAGGCCACACCTCCAAATACCATCACCTGGAAGAGTAGGGCTTCAGCATATGAATTTCATGTATACAATTCAGTCCATAGCAATTGGCTTTGTAATTTTTCCAGGTCAGAACTTTCCATAAATCAGAAATCATATTTAGCAGCCATGAATGAGACTGTTTTATTTTATTCTGAGACAGGGTCTTGCTTTGTCACCCAGGATAGAGTGCAGTGGTATGATCACGGCTCACTGTAACCTCCAGCTCCTGAACCCAAGAAATCCTCCTGCCTCAGCCCCTTTAGTAGCTAGGACGGCAGGCTCAGGCCACCAGGCCTCGCTAATTAAAAAAAATTTTTTTGGAGATGAGGTCTCGCTATGTTGCACAGGCTGGTCTTGAAGTCCTTGCCTCAAGTGATCCTCCCATCTTGGCCTCCCAAAGTGCTGAGATTATAGGCATGAGCCACCATGCCTGGCCTTGAATGAGACTATTTTTAAACACATATACCTCTGCTAAATTCCAGCATTATTATAACTGAATTCTATGTAACCATTAGCTTTTTAAGTTCTTTAAGCTTTGATTTTCCCATCTACGAGCTGGGAGGAGGGTTGTTTTGCTGTCAAACTCATGCATATATAGCATTTCTAAATGTGAATGGTGTATATTTCTATGTGCTGATATATATATATGTGAACAGTGAGATGTGTGTGGGTGTGTGTGTGCACACGTGCGCATGGGGGCAGGCAGCAACCTTTCTGACACTTTTACATGTAGAGCGCTTCTTAGCTTACCTCTTTGTAGAGTACATGTGATGATCATGACAGCTGAGATGTTATTTTTATTCTCATTTTACATGTGGAGGACAGGAGGTCAAGTTTCTTTCTCAAGGTCATGCAATTGATGTGTGGTTGAGCCGAGGTGTGTGGTTGAGCCGAGGTATGACCTAAACCTCCTCTGACTCCTGGGTTAGTGCTTTTTTTCTGTCCCATGGCTGCCTCAAGCTGGTGAGCATTCTGCCTGCTACTTGGGCTCTGAGAAAGACATTCATTCTCTGTGGTGTACTCAGCTGACATTTCATTTTGTTTCCTTGCTATCCATGTTAACACACCGCGGTGGTGAGTGTTGCAGTGCATTTTTGAAGTATCGATTTCCAGTCAGCCCCCGTCCCAAAGACCCCACCACACACCCAATTCTATTTGCTTCACTTCAGCTCACCGCTCGCTGCTACCTGAGAGCTTCTAGTGTGTTATCACTCTGCTTATGGGTAGACCGGCAGAAATGGACTGCAGTTACCAGGCTTCAGTGCTAGGAAACCAGCACTGTTTCTGTTTCAGAAATGTGGACAGATTTTGCAATTTTTTAAAGATTAAAAACAATCTTCTTTATATATGTAGAAATACAGATCTTTTGATTATTTTATATAAATCCATACATTGGAGCACATCATCCTACCTTTTAAAAATGAAATCTTTTTAAAAATTTGCCCTTACTTAATCTTTCCCTATCCATATCATCCTCCAACCCCAGCTAGTCTATATTTACAGTGTAGCATGTGCTCATAAAATCATATGTAAACATTCATGTATGTGTATGTCTAAACATCTACCTAAAAGTAAATGTACATGTGTATTTTACAAAACCAGGTCACTGTTTACGAAAATGGATTCATACTACTGTTGTGTATCCTTTACTTCTTATTATTCAATATTTTAAGGCAAATCCCAGACTTTATGTTGTTTACATCCAGTAAACACTTAAGTATTCATCACTAACAGATAGGTATTTTTAAGAACATAACCAATTATACTAATATCACCTATAACAAAATTTATAATAGTTATTTAAAATCACCCAATACCCAGTTCATGTTCAAATATCCCTGATTGCCTCAAAAACATCTTTTTACAGTTGGTTTGTTTGAATGAGGATTCAAATGCCAAACACTGCATTTGCCTGATATGTCTCTAAAATTTACAATGATTTTCCCTTCCCCTTCTCTGTTAATGCTTCTATTTGTTGAAGAAACAAGGTTATTTTCCTTGTAGAATTTCCCACCTTCTAGATTTGTCTTATTTCATTCTCGTGGTGTCACTTAACACCTACCCTGTGCTTCCTTTACATACTTAGTTGAATATAGAGGGTTGACTAGATTTCTGGCTCAATTCATTTGGCTAGAATACTTAATAGTTGGTACTGTGTACTTTCTATTGCATCACAGAAGTGTGGAATAGGAGGAATACAACATTGGCCAGCCCACTTTAAGTGATGCTGAAATTGGCCAGTGGGGTCAGGTGTGGTCAGCTTTATCTATCCAGTATAAAATTCCTCATCAACCCTGACTTAACGGTTTTAGCATTCAGTAATGAACATTACCTACATTCATTATTTCACTCAGAGTTGTAAAATGATAATTTTCTAAATCTATTAATCTTTCTGCCTTTATTGGCTGGAATTCTATGAAGAACTCTCTCTTGTCAATCATTGGTAATCCTGAATAATAGTTTGTATAGGAGAGGCATAATAAAGGTTGATTTTTTTTTTTTTTGGTTGTCAATTTTCTGAATAATGAAATGGTGCTTTAGTAACCTCCAATGGTGATCAATAACATTGTTGGACTCAGATATTTTTATATATTAAATGTGTTTTAGATTATGGAATTTTATTACATTTCATACTCAGATGATCTCATTCTTGGCCAGTGGGCACTCCACAGAATTGCTCCTTTGGTCTTCTTTTGACAAGATCCCAGTACTTTATGATGACTTCTTTGATTTCTCGTAAATAGAATATCCTCCACTTACCCAGAATACTTTCTACACTAGATGTAGATTGAGTCATTTATCCAAAGTGGACTGGTTCCTTAGTGAGAAATGGCATTTAGAGAACATAATCTTGATTCTAGAAGTTAATTTACTATCTTTTTAATGATTCTGTGGCACTCCATGACATACCATGAAATATTTAACCATTTTCCCTTGCTGGCATTCACTTAGTGTCCGGTTTTGCTCTATCCTGCCTTTCAATTGCAAAGTCATGTTGAAGATGGGAAAACATGGCTCAAGAAGCTTTTTATAGGCCTTACACAATTAGTAGAAATGTAACCTTGAAAAATAATCTGAGAATGCTTGGAACTCTTAATTGAAATTCTGGCAACCCAGTGGTTCTTGGGAAATATGTCCTTATTCAGTTGGGTGGAGAATTCTCCTTTGCTTCCTGGAGCTCATCTTTAATAAGATGAGAGATGATGCCCTCTCCTTCTTCCTCTTTTGGTTGGAGAACAGTTTTCCTTTCTTCTCTTATGGATTTTGGTAGAAACATGTTTTCTGTTTACTTTTTCTAACTGTGATCCTGGCAATGAGATGCATGCTAGCTCTCCAGGTCATATAGCAGCTTGGACCTTTCATAAGCTCCGTACAACTGTGGATGGAGGTCCTGCTGCATGCCACATTGGCAGTACGTTTTGTTCTTGCAGAGGGCATTCTGGTCTTCTTGATTCTATATTTTATTCTTTGCCAATCATCAGGCAGTGTGCAATGGAGAAAACAAAATTTATTGAGAGCTTTCAGCTCTGTAACTAGCAATAACTATTCCTGGCTGGCCACAAAGTTCCCCAGATGTACCCTGCTATATAATCCTGATTTTCTAATTCATTGTAAATTCACAACACCGTGCTGTCAACTATCCCTCTTTTCATATCTACATAAAAAAGAAATTTCCTGGTAACATTCTTAAAGCATTTGATAATGCTTTTAGACTTTATAAAAAAAAACTTTTATTGTATAACATACATTGCAGAAAACTAAACATAAATGTATAGCTTGATGAATTTCCACAAACCAAACACATTTATATAACCAGAACTTGGATCAATAAATAGTCCATTATAAGTACGCCTGAAGCCTTTTTATGCTACTTTCAGTAAGTCTCTGCCCTTCTTCCTCCAAGAACAATCATTATCCTGATCCCTAAAAGCATAGATTTATTTTGCCTGTCTTTGTACTAAAGTAAGTGGAATTATACACTACATACTTCCTTGCATCTGGCTTATTTCTCTCAATATTTATGCTGTTCAATCATATGAACACATGTAATTGTAGATTGTTCATTTGAATTGCTATCTAGTGTTCCATTGTGTGTCTCCATTGCAATTTATCTATTCTATGTTGATGAGCATTTGGGCAGTTTCCAGTTTGGAGCTATTAGAGATAATGCTGCTGTCAACATTCTACTACATACCTTTGCTGAACATACATCTGCATTTCTGTTGGGTGTACACCTAGAAGGGGGATTTATAGTCACAGTGTATGCAATATACCCTGCTTTATTAGATAATGCCGAAGAGTTCCCAAGTGGTTGTACCAAACCAAATTCCCACCATCAGTGTGTGAAAGCTCTGGATGACACACACGCTCCCCAACACTTGATAGTTTCCCTCATTTTCATATATATATGAAACTTTCAGGTTGAAGAAGATTCCCAGAGTACAGAAGACTTTCTAATACCATCCTCCAAGTTCTGTCCAAAGTGTAGCAATATATATAGGGCAAATTCGACTGGAACTCTGACAATATCCTAATTTATTTCATTGGTGATAGGGAATGGGTCAAATGAACACATACAGGTTTGCACACCATCAAGAAGCCTATGGGTTTAGTCATTTTAGGGCAGTCAACTGTTTCCTGCTGATGTTTGTTATTATGTATATTTTATGACAAAAATAAAGAGAAATATCATTCACAATTCCATTACTGTAACATACTAATAGTTTTTAGTTCCGTTATCCGCACACATATCTGAATTTTATATGGTTACAATCATGGTCTAGATATAATTTCATATTATGCGTTTTTGAACTAAATGTTTTCTCTAAAGCACTTTCTCATGTTTTAAAAATATTTCCTCATATATTTAGGTTGCTTCCAGTGTTTTACTATTCTAGAGAGGTCTATAGAAATATCTTCACCAGTTTACCTTTGCTTAAAAAAATTAATCTTTTAGGCAAAAGTCCTAAGAGTGGGATTATGGAGTAGAAAATTATCATTTTGTTTGGCTCCTGATTTATCGTTCATCTCTCTCTCCAAAAGGCTTTTCACAGTTTATACCAGAGGAATCCACCTTCTTGGAAAGCACAAGAGCTAAGTTTGACTTACAGCAGCAAGTGCTCTGTTAGCTTCATAAACAAAGAAAACATACGACATATTGTTGAAGTAAAGTTTTAGCTTTTGGAAGATTTAAAAATTCTTGCTTAGCTTCATTTGTAATACAAATTTAGAAAAAAAGCAAATTTCCACGAGCAGGTTAATGGATAAACAAATGTGGTATAGCCATGCAATAGAATACTACTTAGTAATTAAAAGGAAGGAATGATTGATACATGTGTTACAATATAAATGAATTATGAAAAAATTATGCTTAGGGAAAGAAGCAAAAAAAAAAAGAGTACACACTCTATGATTCCATTATAGAAAACTCTATATAATGCAAACTTAACATAGTGACAGAAAGTAGATCAACATTGCCTGTGGACATAGGGTGGGGTAGAGAGGAGCAGGAAAAAAGGATTGCAGAGGGGCGCATGGAAACTTTTGAGGCTGATGGATATGTTTACTACCTTGATTGTGGTGATGGTTTCATGGGGATATACATGTTAAAATTTATCAAATTGTACACTATAAATATGTACAGTTTATTACATATCAATTACACCCCAATTAAGCTGTTTTTAAAAATAACATTTCTTGCTCACTATTTCTAACTCTCTGAAGATCTAAAGAAAATGAGGAGCAGGAGTTGCTGTTAGTTCATATGACTATTTAGTGTAGTGAGTTAAAGGGACACAATTAAACCTACGATACTACATAATAATAATGAACAACAATTTCCGTCCTTCATTTTGTATGCCCAAAAAAGATATGTTCAAGTCCTGACACTGGTACCTGTGAATGTGATCTTATGTGGAAAGAGAGACTTTTCAGCCTGTGAGATACAGGAGCCCCAAATCCAATGACTGGAGAAAGAGGCATTGAGAATTCTTCCTTAGAGCCTTCAGAGGGTACATGGCCCTGCTTACACCTTGATTTTGGACTTCTAGCCTCTAGAATTATGAGTGAATACATTTCTGTTATTTTAAGCCACAGAAGTAGTAATTTGTTATAGCAGTGCTTGGAAAGAAATACATATACCAATATGGTTTTATTAGCTAATATACTCTAATTTGGTAATATCAAGGGAGTAACACAAGGTATCTGCACTACAGAAGCAGATGTCTGATTATTAGGTTCGGCGATGAAACTTTGTATTTCAAAAAATGGATCCCCTTCATTCTCTCCTTGTTTCTGTGTCTGCTATCCTGAAGCCAGATGTGTTACCATGATGTCTTTATATTAGTATACTAACACAGCAGTTCTCAAAGCACTGTTCATGGACACTTTGAGCTCCCTGAGACTCTTACAGGGGGAGGCCAAATCTGTTCTCATATTTTCCCTTTTCACTGTGTTGACATTTGCAGTGATAGTGCAGAAGCAACGATAGGCGAAACCGCTGACACCTTAGGACAAATGGCAGTACCAGCAATTGCACTAGTAAACATCTTATTCTTCATCTTCATGACTGGCAGAAAACAAAGAAACATAAAAAGAATTGGACTTAAGAATGACCTTGATGAAGGAGCAACATGATTTATTAAATCTTTATCCTTCAGTACTACATGTATTTTTAATATTGTGTGTGATGTTATGGGGAGTACAAATAAAGCACTTCTGTTACATACAGAAGTACACAAAATAGTACCTGTGTAACTGAGTTCTAGCTAAACTAGCAGCTTTTCCCTTGAACACCAGTTTTACTTGACAAATAAACTTGGGCTATTCAGGTTATTCAGACTTGGGTATTTGGCAAACATGTCCCTCCATGCTCAGAGATTCTCCTTCATAGGCAACAATCTTAGACTCTGTTTTCTTTACTGAGAATGACATTTCCTGTAAAAGCTTAAACACAGGTAGGGCCCAGGTATTTGCTTAAGGACAGAAAGCATAATGTTGTAGAGGTGGGTTCCCTTCCAGCCCATTACACTTCTCATTCCACTAAACGAGACAGGTGGTTTTCCACATTTCATACATCTCCTCCTTGAGACAGTGAATCAATGCTGCAGGAGAAAAAAATGCCAGATGGAAAAGCTGACAAGTCAGATATTACACAGCCACTTAATTTTTATTTTGTAATTTTCACAATCTGAGCAACCAAGTAGAATATATTAAAAAGATACTAAAAACACACTGTGATAAAATTCATTTGACCAAGAAATATAGGCTTTCATGTTTTTGTCTCCAGCTCAGCCTTTTCTCATTTTTAATGTCAACTGTTTTCTGGATTTGGCACTTATTTTGACAAAAGCTATGTTGAGTTGCAAATTGAAACATGGTGCATAGCTTCTATGATTAAGAAATTCAGAATCTATCCAACCTAAGGCCTTGAAGGCAGAAAGAAATGCCCAGAGAAAAATATCTCAACTTTGCCATGTACCGATGAATGCCTGATACAAATATTAACTGTTATTTCTGCAAATGTTCCCACTGTTTTCTATACTTCATTTCCCCCATTTGTGAGACTGCAATGTATTCTGGAAACTTGATGAATAGAAACTCATGATTGAGTCTTCTCAGCATGGGACAGGTCAGTATTTGTGGCTCAGCTGGCTGGTGCCAGAGTGGAGAGCTTGTCTGATTTGTTTCCACCCTGGGCACTGAAGGATTTTCAAGATTTTCCTCTTAATATTTGGCTTTACTTGATAATCCTAGAGCATGCTGGGAAATGGCAGCAAGAGAAAAAATTTCATAACCACAGGGAGGCCTGCTCAGAGGGCTGTGGGTAAGTATGAATGCTTATGTGTATGCCTACTAATGACTCTTCAATGTTCTGCTTTTCACAAGGTTTTCTTTCAACAAAGAGTATGTAGGCTTGTGAGGACAGTGGGCTTTTAGAAAACTCAGCCATTCCCAGAAAGACAAACACACATGTGAGTCATTTCCCAAGAGAGATGTCACTAGTCAGGAAGGTATGTGGAACCACATGGTTCAGCTTGCAATTTAGAATTTCAAAAACAGGAGTTGGCCAAGAGTTGCCTAAGGTTTTTAACCTCACGTTTTTACCATCATTTTTCTTTCTTATTTGTTGAATGCTGACCTCACCCTTGGCATAGGTGGGATAGAAGAGATGCTAGTTGCCTCTGATCAACATTGGAGAAGGTGCCCAATTAAGAAATAGGCTTTATAGCCAAGAAGGTGACTAAATCCCAAAGGCTTGTTTGTTTTCTTTGTGCAACCCAACTTCTTATGTGCTTTCTTTTGGATTCTGTTGTTTCCTTTGTTTTTGTTTGGTTGGTTGTTTATATGTTGTTACTAAGACTCTGTCTTGGAGATGTTGGACAATAGGCTAGTGTCTCATTGGATATGGGTGCTCCAGATGTGAGCTAGGTCCTGGAAGGAGGTGGTAAGAAGGCTTTGCACTATGCCCTGGGGAGGGCTGTTTTGCTGGCTGGGTGACCAGGCTCTGAGGCAGTCTGTACCTAGAAGTCGATTTTCTAAACATTCAGCAGGTGTGTGAGACATCTGACCTGCTTATCTTGGTACAGAAGGGATCCAGCTGGAAGTGATCTGTGTGCAGCGTGTCCCATAGAAATACAAGGAGCCTTTTCTTGTGACCCTGTACCTATAAGGCCTCAAAGGACCTCACTCATAACAGCTAGGATGACTCTATGAACCTCTATATGCTGGAAATAGCCCCAGCTTAATTGAGTTTAATTCAGTTCACATTTATTAGGTTCCCTCTAAGAAAAATGCCAGATACTTGAACATAATTAATTTTTGTGATTTAGTTTATCCTCATTTTAATTGGAAGAAACTGGGGATTAGAGAGGGTAAGTGGCTTATCCAAGTTCGTACAACTATCCTGCCACATAGCTTCATTTTGATAAGAAATATGACTTTCTCTTTTGTGATAAAAATAAGATCTTGCGCCCTGATGAGTTGGATAGTCTGGGAGTTCTGCCTGTTCTGTTTTTTTTTTTTTTTCCTGGTGGGATATTGGATGAAACATTATAATACTCAATTCTAAATTCATGATAACTTTGGGAAATGTATGTGCTTGTGTACGTGTGTGTGCTTGTGTGTGTATGTGAAATATAATGTGTGATAGTTGTCCCAGGCTAGATTTCCTGAAACAAACTCATGTCTTTTGGGGCACTCATCATACCTTCCCTTTACTCTCTGTCTAATGCTGGTCTCCCTTAGGCTCATCAATTAGAAAAGCCTATAGCTGTTGCCACATAACTGCCTGGAATTCTCAGTGTTGATATATCATCTTCATCTGTTTATAGACAAACGAAAATTTAGCCACATTTTTTTAATTACTTAAGTTGAAGACAGCTCAAGCCTGTCTCAACAAAGTGAGAATGTCTTCTTTATATAATCTCAAGTCCTCATGACACTTATGCAAACCTTTTTAAAGAATAAATGTAAAAGGAATATTGCCCCCTGATTATGTAAAGCTGATGTGGCAGATGTGGTAGATGGTCTTGTTTGACATCCGTACTATTTCATTCTCGTCTGCTCTTCCATATAGCCTTTGTCAGGTATCCTTGTTTTGAAGGATCTCAATATGTTTTAACTTCCAACCTGATGCAAATTTTAGTGGCAGCAGTGCTGAAGGCACCATTCACTCTTTGGAGTCTAGCAGAAGCAAAGTCATGTTAAAGCCCATAGCTCTTAGCAGCTTTCTAATTCCCAGACTGCAGAGAGTACAGATAAGTTACTGTAATCCTGAAGTGTTTTCCTGATTCCCTCATATATCAGTCAAGAATCTCCAAAGAAACAGAAAAAATAGAAGATATATATGTTAAAGAATTGGCTTGAGTGATTTTGGGGACTGGCAAGTCCAAAATTTGTAGGACAGGCCAGCAGGCTGGAAACTGAGATAGGAAGTGATGTAGTCTTGGGTCTGAAATCTATAGGACAGGCTGGCAGTCTGGAAACTTAGGCAGGATTTACATTAAAATGTTGAGGCAAAAAGTGAAATAAATAAAATGGTGAGGTGGAATTCTCCATTCTCTAGACAATCCCAATTTTTGCTCTTAACACTTTCAGCTGATTAGATAATATGTGCCCACATTATTTTTACAAGTAATGTTCTTTAGAGTCAACTGATTGTAGATATTAATCACATCTACAAAATATCTTTACAGCAATATCTAGACTAGTGTTTGACCAAACAACTGGGCACCATAGCTGAGCCACACTGACACATAAAATTAACCGTCACATCTTGTTTCCTGACTGTGGCAGAGATAACAATGAACTTCATGGGCCACTTAAGCAGGATTCTTCTAGAAATCTATCCTGGAGTTTCATCTTAGAACTTGCTATGACAACCAGCTCGTCTAAGAAATTTGTAAGCATCTTACTCTCTTTCTGCTTAAAATAGCTAGAGTGGTTTGTTATTTGCTACTGAACCTCATTGATATTTTAGCAAAGTCTTGATATCAAAACCTGACAAGGGGAACATGAGAAAGAAACTCTGCAGACTAATTATGCTCATGAGCATAGATGCAAAAGTAGTAACTAAAATATTAGCAATGTGAATTCAGGAATCCGTAAAAAAGACAACATATGACCAAGTTGGGCACATACCAGAAAAGCAAAGTTCAGCATTAGAAAAACAGCTTATTTAAACGCCATATTAACAGATGAAAGTCTTTCTCAATAAATACATAAAAAGCATTTGATAAAATGCTATCAGGAAACTAAAAGTAGAAAGAAACTTCCTTAATCTGATAAAGCATACCTAAAATAACAAACGTGAAACAACAGGAAACTCAATGGCAAAATGTTACATTTCTTTTAAAAACAGCAGCAAGACAAATACACCCACTATTATTACTTAGATGCAATGTATTGGTAAAATTTTCAGAAAGCAAACCCACAAGAAAAAGAAATGATAATTATAAAGACTGGAGAAGCAGGAACAAAAATTTTGTTACTTATAGATGAAATTATTGTAGAAAAACCCATAAGAATGTAGGGATAAAAATTAAAATGAGTAAGGGAGCTCAGTAAGTTTGCTGGATAAAGCTCAATATACATTACAGTATTAAATAGAAAGTATATGTATTTAATTAGCAAAAGTAAAATTACAAGGTGTATAAGAATAAGGCAAATAAAGTAAAAAGACCAATAAGAACAAAATATAGCAATTCTATTGAAAGACCCTAAAGAAGCTAGAAATGAATGTTGAACATATTTTAGTTTAATGTTGAAATGAACATATTCACAACACTGAACTTTTCTATGGAAAAACATGTTGAAATACCATGTTTTGTACCAGTGTTGTAAATATGTCAGTTCTCACCAAATTCGTTTGCAGGTATAAAGAAATTTCAATCAAAATCTCAACAAGAATTTTTACGGAACTTTCTAAGTATATTTTTAAAATTTGCAAGAAAGAACAAAGTGTTATAAATAGTCCAGATGCTCTTAAAGAAGCATAAGTTGGCAAGGTCGTAGAGTTAAGGGTGGAAGAGGCTTGGCTACTTACAAGCATTAAAAACTGGTAATTATGTTAGTAGATATTGGCATGGTGGTAGTAAGTAATCAATGCAGCAGACAGCAAGCTTAGAAACAGATAAACTATGTATGAAAATCTGATACAGAGCAGAAATGGCACTGTAGATTATTAGGATATGAAAAACTAGAAAATTAGACCCATACTTCACATCAATTTCAAATGTAACAGCAATTTAAATATGATGGGCAAAACTTCACAACTTTTCTAAGAAAATGTAGAATAGCTAACATTTATAGTTAAAAAGTATTTCTTGACCAACACACAAAAAGAAGTACATTTTGATTCTGGAATTACTTGTTTATTAAATATTTTTTTGAACTTCCATGTAAAACTGTCTGATCCTGGGTTTCCCTTTATGAAAAATTTTAAAATTGGCGTAATTTCTTTTATGGATATGGGTGACATTGATTTCTAATTTAAGCTCATTGAGATCAGCAAATGCAGATTCTGATAGGAGTCTTTAAAATTTATTGAACCTTTCCTTATTTAGTCAGTTTTTAATAGACATTCCATGCATTCTTGAATAGAATGTTCTATAAATGTACATTAAAGTAGGAGTTAATAATTGGTTTACTTAAATATTCCATATACTTACTGATTCTTTGCTTGCTTGGTCTATGAATTATTGAAAGATGTTAGAATCTTTCACCATAATGGTGGATTTATCATTTTTTTCTTTCCATTTTATAACTATGTTTTATATGTTTCAAAGATGTTTTATTGTATGCATACATGTTTAGAATTTTTGTATTCTTCTGGAGAATTTCCTTTTTATTAATATGGAGAAACTCTCTCCATTGATATAATAATTTTTTTCCCTTAAAGCTAATATTCTGTCTGATATTAATTTAACTGCATTAGGTTTTTAAATTCCTTTTTTTCTTTTTCTTTTTTTTTGAGTCAATTTCACTGTTGTTGCCCTGGCTGGAGTGCAATGGCACAGTCTCAGCTTGCTGCAATCTCCACCTCCTGAGTTCAAGCAATTCTCCTGCCTCAACCTCCCAAGTAGCTGGGATTATAGGCATGTGCCACCATGCCTGGCTAATTTTGTATTTTTAGTAGAGAGATGGGGTTTCACCATGTTGGCCAGGCTGGTCTCAAACTCCTGACCTCAGGTAATCCACCGCCTTGGTCTCCCAAGGTGCTGGGATTACAGGCGTGAGCCACCATGCCTGGTCTTTAATTCCTAATATATATATTTTCTATACTTTTAATCCTTCTGTAAATTTCTGTTTTAAATATGCTTTCTGTAAATTCTCTTTCAAGGTGGGACTTTTTTTTTTTTTTTTTTTTTGAGAGGGAGTTTCACTCTGTCCCCTGGGCTGGAGTGCAATGGCACCATCTCAGCTCACTGCAACCTCCACCTCCCAGGTTCAGCGATTCTCCTGCCTCAGCGTCCCAAGTAGCTGGGAATACAGGCGCCTACCACCACACCTGGTTAGTTTTTGTAGTTTTTAGTAAAGATGGGGTTTCACCATGTTGTTCAGGCTGGTCTCGAGCCCCTGATCTCAGGTGAACTGCCTGCCTTAGCCTCCCAAAGTGCTGGGATTACCGGCGTGAGCCACAGTGCCCAGCCGAGGTGGGACTATTTTAAAAAATATTCAATATATAAGTATACATAGTTTAACATTCTTTGTCTTTTGGGTGATTGAATTCATTTATATCAATTGTATTACTGATATATTTGGATCCATTTCTTCTATCCTCTTTTGTGAGTTTGTGTGAGCAGACTCCTTTTGTGCACTAATAAGTTTAAATGTTTCCCTTGAGGGTAACTGGAAATTATCAAGGTGTTTTAATATGCACAATATACATACACAGACACACACACACCATATAGGAAGTAGGCTATTTTTACCTTTATTTTATGTCTAAGGAAATTGAGCCAGAATGGTTAATTGTCTAGCCTTAGGTCACAGAGCTAGTCTGTGGCAAAGACTAGATTGGAACCAAAATCTTCTGGAATTGGACTCCAAGTTCATCATTCTTTGATGTTTCCATGGTGTCTTCAAGATAGAGAGTCTATCATCTATGTAGAACTGAAGATGACAGAAGACATCAAAGGAGGATGGGGGCTTCCAGGAAGAGGCAGTAAGATGGGCTGAGGTCAGAACTTTTATTGCCCTTAAATGGATGTTGAATGGAGTTTTGAAATTGAACTACTTTTTGCTTTGTTCTTGTTTCTCTGATGGATTTTCTCATTAGAAGGTGATGATGTTTTCTACTACATAAGTGGCATTTAAATACGGAGACTTTTTTTAATTGCTCATGGTGTTTCACTCACGATGAAATGAAAGTCTCATGAAACTATAATTTGAAACAGAAAAGAATGGTAATTTTGCCCATTTTCTTGAAAAGTAGGAAGATATGAAGAAAATTGTTGAATACGTCTGACAATAGAAGACCTAAGGCCTAAGAAGTCCATTTCAATGAATCACAAAAGAAATCAAAGAACAGAATTTCTCTCTTTTGAAGTATTGCTTTATTAAATAAGTATTGCTTTATTCAGTAATTCACTTGGCAAAAATTCACTTGGCAAAAATTTCTTCAGAACTTTTGCAGCATCACTGAGTCTAGTTTTGGCAATTAGTTTAGGATTTGAAGGAAATCAAATGACACTTGACTAAATTGATTGGTTAAATAAACCTTTAATCATTAATTGTCCAAAGTTATAGAGGTCATGTGATTTAAGGGAAGGGAGGAAACTGCAATTATATTGGGGGATTGAAGAAAATCAAATGCAAACAGTCTGATTTTTTGTGGGTTCTACATAATTTTGAGATGCTCATTTCTTCTCCCTTAGGTCACAGCAGCAGCTTTCTAGACCTAGTGTCATGTCCCCTTGTCCAAACTGTGGCCACTTCATGATAGTATGGATCTTCTGAGAAGAGCTCTAAGTAGTTTGAATGTACTGTGAGACTCAGATTGAATCTAGCTTCAGAATCTGAGTTTTGCAAGTCTAGGTCTCACACACACACACACACACACACACACACACACACACACACATACTTATTTTCTTTTTGTGAGGTAGGGTCTCACTCTCTCACCCAGACTAGAGTGCAATTGTGCAATCACAGCTCACTGCAGCCTCTACGTCCCAGGCTCAAGCGATCCTCCCACTTTAGCCCCGAGAAGCTGGGACCACAGGCGTGCACCACCATGCCTGGCTAATTTTATTTATTTTATGTAGAAATGAGGTCTCACTATGTTGCCCGGACTAGTCTCGAACTCTTAGGCTCAAGCGATCCACCTGCTTTGGCCTCCCAAAGTTCTGAGATTACAGGCATGAGTGACCGAGCCTGGCCAGTAACTAATATTTTTGATAGAATAAGTTGCAAATCTGGAACATATTTGTTTTAAAAGTAAAAAGCCTTTTAAATTGGCAAAATCTACAATTCTAGGTCTTAAATGAAATTTAGCTGGACATAAACAAAGGCTGAATTTCATTTTGAGTCACTGATAATCTAAGTTAAGGGCTTTTCTTCTGTTGTAGGCTCACCTCTACTTTGTGTTACTGTGGGAAGTGGGGGTGCTGTGTAAGAAGTACTAACAGGTAAAAGATGATGCAGTAGACTTCAGTCTTTTAACTGGTCTCCTCACCTCTATTCTTGTTCCTTACAATTTATACAGATAATGCCACTGGAACCACTTTTTTAAAGCTAGTTAAATCTTATGGATAAAGTGTTAACTTCATAGCTTGGATTAAACATGATTCCTTGTCCAATCCTGACCTGGTCTTAATCTCCAGTCCTCTATCACCATCTCCAAACGTGCGCGCGCGCGCACACACACACACACACACACACACACACACACAGTTTTAACAACATGCTACTTGCTGTTTTTTTCTCTGCTCATACTAGTCTCACTGCCTGCAGTATTCTTTTTTTTTTTTTTTTTTTTTTTGAGATGGAGTCTTGCTCTGCTGCCCAGGCTGGAGTGCAGTGGCCGGATCTCAGCTCACTGCAAGCTCCGCCTCCCGGGTTCACGCCATTCTCCTGCCTCAGCCTCCCGAGTAGCTGGGACTACAGGCGCCCGCCACCTCGCCCGGCTAGTGCCTGCATTATTCTTGACTGTCTTCCACCTTCATAATCTCAAGACCCAGATCAAATATCACTTTCTCTTTGAAGCCATCCTGAACTTGCCTCTTATTTGTGCTCTCTTTTCTGTGCTCCTAAAGCACCTTGTAAATTCATCATTTTATAGAATGTACCAGTAGCATTCTAGTAATCCATTACGAGACATTGGAATAGCGAACACCCAGAAAAAGTGGCTCCATAGGGATGAACTTTCCTCTTCCTGTTTACTACCTTTTCTCCTGTCACTTCCCACCTTGCTCTTTTTTCTGTGACTCCAGAGTGGTCTATCTGGTCTGCTGTTCTTAGGTGAACATCTGTTTCTGGAGGATGCACAGAAAACAGGCATATGTAAATCAAGAATTGTCAGAGTACCGGACACAGTTTGCTTAAGTTCAAGAAAACTGAGGAATCAATTAAGCATGTGAAAAAAAAATCTTCCCCAAATGTTGATACATTTTTTGAAACTCACACTAATCATGTATCTTATTTTAATATAATACATATAAAAGTAAGTGTTTATGCTGAGGTATTAAGAAAAATATTTCAGTTTTTACCTAAAATTTGGAAAAGTATAGTAACCTAAGCAGCACAATTTTAGAAAGATGAGCTATTCACAGTTATAAACCAGTCTGGTAATAATAGTAATAGCAGCCATTTATTTACTAACTATTAAATCTCAAGCACTGTGAGGGGTACTGTGTATATGTTTTATTTAATCCACAAAAAACTTGTGAGCTAGGTATAATTATCTCCATTTTATAGAAAAGAGAACTGATGCTCCAAGAGGTCATATAACTTGTCCAATGTCACCCAGTTTGTGAGTAGAGTTACGGTTTGAATTTCAGTCTTTCTGCCTCCAAAATACATGTTCTTTCTACCATACTAGTATAAGGTAACCTCTGAGTAATGATATCTGTGAAGAAATAAAGAGCTTTTCAAAAGCTGGACTTGAATACTAATACACCTGTAACTCAATAGCAAATAATTCTACTAACTAAAAAAATGTACTTAAGTCAATTTGGCATCTCTAAAAATGCTCACCACACATAGTGGCTACAAAATCACTTGAAATAAATGATCAGAGTTAATTATCTCTTGAAGATTATTCATCACTGTCCTCCCACCATGGAACCTCTGACATCAACCCAAGAGCACTATGTAAAAGCCATGACTCCATAGCCCTGTGTCTCCTTGGTCCTGCCCCACCCCTAGTTAATTTCTCTCCTCCTCCTGACTTCCTGTTTTCTGCCCCTGAGGCTGGTCACAGCATTCCATGCTGCCTTCCTCACTTCACTCTCTTCCTCTACAGCATTCTCTCTCTTCTGGGCACAGCCTTGGTGCATGACTTCCTTGACAATGGTTTAGCCTCTAGGTTGACAATGCAGACCCAGATGGCCTTGACATACCCTTATGATATACCTTAAACACGATGGTGCTTACCCAAGAGGGATTTGAAGACCATTTCTATCAAGATTACCTTGAGGGAGTAGAGTTTGTAAAATACTAAGCTGACTGAGTCAAAACCCCTGGGAATCAGAGCCCATGTAATCTGCACTTTAACAAGCTTTCTACTTGATTATCATGTGGCCAGTATTTGTTTTGTTTTATTTTTGTTTCTTTGAGACAGAGTCTCACTCAGTTGCCCAGGCTGGAGTGCAGTGGCGTGATCTTGGCTCACAAGTGATTCTTGTACCTCAGCCTCCTGGGTAGCTGTGACTACAAGCGTGAGCCACCAAGCCCAGCTAATTTTTGCGTTTTTAGTACAGATTAGGTTTCACCATGTTGGCCAGGCTGGTCTTGAACTCCTGACCTCAGGCGATTTGCCCACCTTGACCTCCCAAATCATATGGTCAATATTTTTATAAGTAACGCCCTACCAGTTTGATGTCAATTTTTAGGTGCCTCTATGCTTTATGCCATCTTCTGCAATGACTCTCCCACATGTGAGGACTCACTGTCCTGACCTGAATAGATCATTGCTCTGTTCCATTTAATGTGCTTAACTGATGCTTGCTTATAGTGCGTGATCCTTTCAGAAAATCACATACTGAGAGTGACTGTCTTTTGCAATCACAAATGGAGTGGTTTTTTTAAATTTCATATATGACCTCCATTTCCCCAAAACCTTATCTGTTTGTGTACAAATAAAGCCACTTAACATCTATAACCCAAATTTCCATGATTCATGCCCACACCGACATAATACAAGATCTCAATTCCCCACATAATTTCCCCCAAGTATTTCTGGGAGGTCTTGGGAGGTGCCTGGAAGGTTCTCTTAGCCCTGCTTTCTTGCACGATGCTATGGGCTGATGTGTGTTTTTCTTGGAATCATTTAGGCTGTGCTGCTCCATGTCTGGAAGGCTTGTGACCTTCTTTCCACAGTTGCTGATATCCATGACCAGGACTAGGTGCTCTCTCTCTGTGCTCCATAGCCACAAATCCTTGGGAAGCTGGGAGTGTGTCACCAGGCATCCTGACTCAGATGGAGCCCTTCTATGCTTGACATAGAAGTGGGGAGGGTGCTGCTTGCCCTGACTCTGTGTTGTTGGTTTTTGTCCCCATCTAGTCAGTACTCTTATTTACCTAGGTCTCCAAAGCCTCTTGCAAAACCATTTCATTCAATTTCTGCATGCAGCTCCTCTCTCCAACACCCCAGACACACACTAGCTTGTGTTTCCAGTCCAATCAATTCCCTGGATGAACATGAATAGCCCCAAACAAAACCACTGTGAAAAATCTACTCTAAGTGCATAATTTTACCAGTGTATCACACATGCTCAGCCATGTCTGAAGCTCATTTTAAGCTTAGGTTGGGAGCCTGGACCCCAACACACACCCACGTGTTAAGTTCCTGATTTCAATGATCCCAGTTTAAAAAGAATCCTAGAGAAGAGGTTTAAACACACTTTAGAGAATAGGATAGGCTGTCAGTTAAAGAGCCCAAGCAGTGTTGATCCTGAAAAATGTTTTTTCTTTCCTTTAAAAGAGAACATCTGATATTTGAGTTGTAGAATATGAAAGAAAAGAGAGAAGCAGAGTTGAACCACATGCAGGATTCAGCCTTCTAAATAGAACACATTCTGCCCTACCTTTCTCCTCCTTTACCATGCAGTGCCAGCTGTCACTGAAAGCTGCTTCCAAACCAATTTCTAGTTCTTTATCAGAAAGGAGGATAAATCTTACAAAAGAACAGATGATCAGATGCCATTGGTTCCTCCAACTCTGGAACTGCTTTCGAAAGGAAGTTGCATCTTTGCAGAATTATTATTATCAATCAACCTTTATTGCTTCAGCTTTCTTTATTGCATTCTAACACACAAAGTAATGAAAACATATAATAAAGAGAATAAAACACGTAATGCATCACTGTGCAGATATTGCAATCATAGCAAATCCAATGTAAATGCCCCATGGGGAATACTTGAGTCTTCCAATACATTGCTAACAGTTTGTATGATACTACATCACGTTTTTTATCTACTAAAGCTGTCATGCTCTGCTAAATATTGTGCCAGCATCAACCCCAAATAGCACTACTCCTTCTCATCCTCCAAAAGAGGGGCATATTTCTTTGCTGTCACTGGTTTTAATGTTTGCAAAGAGGAGCTCCAGCTTCTGAATAATTAATGCATAATGATTACTAAGCTATGGGTAGTTTACTATTCTAGCCCCTCTGGTCTTTGCAATGCTGCTTGCTTTAATATGCACTTTGAATTGGAACCAAGAGGTAGTAAAATCCATTAAGACGGCATGGAGCTCAGTCAATAATGATTTACAGAGTTTGGCCACATCCTGGGATTTTCATTCTTGGCTCTCAAGCCCCATCTGCTGCTCATGTTCTGACCTGATCTCCCTTTTGCAAACGCTTCTATGATTGCAAGGTTTCTGCTCTGTTTAGGCTTAAAGGAGTCGACATGCAAAAGTTCAGGTCAAGTACACTCTTCTCTGCTATTTCCAACTCTGGAAGAACATTAACGGTGGCTAAATGCACTTGGAATATTTCTGCCGTATATACATGTCAAACAACTTCATGATCTCACCCAGTATGGGTGCTTAGTAAACATTCAATACTGATCATAATTATAAGGGTAATTCACCCTCAGGGATGTAGAAGGGGCTTGCAAGCTAACTGGGAGGCCTTTAAAGAGAAAGAGCATTGTTTTCTCATGGTGAGAGTGGCAGAGTACTAACGTGAAGTCTGACTCTGCTCTGTGCTACTTGTGGTTTCTGCTCGGTGACGCTCCTGTGGATGAACTCAAACTTTAATGAATTCCATATGCTGTAAGCTATGGCATCCCAAAGGGCAAAGATGGGTCATTTTAGTGGCCTTGCCTGTGACTTGGAATGATTTAATGTGCCAGGAATATATATATATATTATATATATATAAATATATATATATAATATTATATATATAATATATATATATAAAAAAATATATATATATATTTTTTTCCGAGATGGAGTCAAATTCTGCCACTCAGACTAGAGTGCAGTAGCATGATCTCGGCTCACTACAACCACTGTCTCCTGGGTTCAAGTGATTCTCCTGTCTCAGCTTCCCAAGTAGCTGGGATTTCAGGCACCAGCCATCATGCCAGGCTAATTTTTGTATTTTAGTAGAGACTGGGTTTCACAATGTTGGCCAGGCTGGTCTTGAATCCTGACCTCAAGTGGTCCTCCCACCTTGGCCTCCCAAAGTGTTCGGATTACAGACCTGAGCCACCGTGCCCGGCCCAAGAAATATTTAATGAGAAGACATGACAATGGCAGGGCAAATTCTCCTTGGGGGTGGGCATTAGGTAGGGGACTAGTGACTTCTGTAAGGCAAATGAATCGAATTTTATTTCCCCTAGTGCTTCATCAGGGCGAAACATATAATATCCAATAGAAAACTGGCCAGGTGAGGTGGCTCATGCCTGCAATTCTAGAATTCTAGAACTTCGGGAGGCCAAGGCAGAAGGATCACTAGAGACCAGGAGTTCTCAATGGGCAACGTAGTGAGAACCTGTCTCAAAAAAAAAAAAAAAGATTAAAAAATTATCCTGGCATAGTAACATGTGTCTGTAGTCCCAGCCACTCAGGGGGCTGAGGAAAGAGGATGGCTTGAGCCCAGGAGTTTGAGGCTGCAGTGAGCTACATTCACGTCACTGCACTCTAGCCTGGGCAACAGAGCGAGACCCTATCTCTAAAAGAGAAAAGAAAAAAAACGAAGAAGGAAAATTGATGAAGATATTTATGGAATAGTGTTAAATAAAAGATATGTTGTAAACACCATTCCATCCTAGACAAGAATGGGTGCGTTTAGGGTGGTATGGCCTTAGACACACCATACCATTTTAGCCAAATAGCCTCTTAGAGCCCGCCCTCAATAATGTTGTCATCTTGTATAATATTACTCCATTTCCCTTCTTTTAAGAATCCCCCACATATTCCCATGAAAGAGAACTTTTAACATTATATGTATATGTTAATATATATTAATATGTGTATGTGTGTGTGCTTTGAGCCTGTTTCTGTAGATTAAAAAGATCTATTTGCTTATGGTGGGAGATGCTGTTAATTATTTGAAGTGGTTCAGAAAAGGTCTTTGACTAAGTGGATCCTGGTGACCTACATGTTAGCATACGTCTAAAATGGTCAAGCTTGCTAGTTCCTCCTCACCCAGCAGACCAAGCCTTATGGACTGTAATTGGTGCTTTAACCTTTCCAGCTCTTAAATCGTTACCAGGCCTGGCACTGGGTTAAACAAATGGGACCTATGTCGTTGGTAAAGGGAAGGGAGGCTGACGTGTGCATTGCTCCATGACTGCCGTTGGTTTACTAATGAATCATTTGTCAGAGATGAATGAGTTAAGAGAAATATCTGCAGGATGACCCAGGAAGCCCCCATAGTATGGCACATGATGAAATAACAGACTGAATATATTATACAAATCTCTGAGTATTGTGGAGAAATCTAGAAGATATTGATAGTAAATCAGTGTCACTATTTATGTCAGATTCCCAACAGACAAACCCAATTGCATCAGGCCCCTCCATAACTTACGATGCACAATGGGTCTATGAGATACATTCTTGGTCGAATGGGTTAGTGCCTGATTGCCCTAATGATAGGGGTGAGAGGGAGGAGAGCCTGGGAAGCACAAGGTAGACCACCAAATGGTTCAGTTCAGTCAGTCCTAGGGGCTCTCCCGATGCCATTGCCCCCATCCCTCCATGTGTCAAGGCCCTGCCCTCCTTCTCAGTTATTTGTGGTTACTTGGGCGACCCAGGTCATTGAAGAGGGAGGGGAGGTGATTGTCCTTATTAGGTGGGTTGGACAGAACTGAGCAAAAGTCAGATGAGCCTCACTCCTGCTTGTCCGTCAGTGAGTGACGCCCAGACTACCGTGGGCTGAGCGCTGATTCTGCCACCACAAAGCTTCTGAGGTACCAAATCTGAACAGCCTCCTGATGGTCCTCCATTCCTGCCCATGGAATCCGTCTCTCCCCTTCTCCAGAGCCAGGAAATTGTTTTCTAGACTGATGGACATGGACTGATGTGTCTGTTTTTCCAACCCTGTACCATCTTGTACCTGCACTTTAGCTTGTCACACGTCAGTAAATAATTTCACTCCATTGTTCTCTTCTCTCTGCCCCAATATTCCTAAGGTAGTGGGTGCTTCATAATGTCTCACCGAAGTTGGGGGAGATATTTTGTGGGACATACAAAGACAATCCAAGGAGAGGGGAAGCAGATTTTAAAACTTTAAAAATGTTATTTTGCACATTTGTTATTAGATGTGCAAATAACTTACTAAAGTATGTCTAAGCTATTGTGGATAATTTACCTTCTTTGTACCTTCATCTTTTTTCATTTGTAATGGGTATAACAATTGCATCTTAATGAACAAACCTGTGAGTATTGAAAAATATAATTCATATAAAATGCTTCATTTGGGACTGGGCATGTCACACAAACATACGTTCAGTGTTAAGGAGGAAATGGGAAGGAGTTAGCCATGCCATCTACTTCCTAGCTGACCATTTATATTTATTGTGTTCGTTTTCTGTGGCTGTTGTAACACATTGGTGCAAACTTTGTGGCTTAAAACAACAGAAATTTATTCCTCCACAGTTCTGGATGCAGGAAGTCCAAAATCGATTCCACTGGGCCAAAATTGAGATGTCAGCAGAGCTGTGCTCCCTTGGAAGCTCTGGAAGAGATCGTGTTTGTGGCTGCACCAGGCCAACGTTTGCCACCATGCCTCTGTGTGTGTGTGTGTGTGTGTGTGTGTGTATAAACTCTCCCTCTACTTTCCTCTTATAAGAATACACTTAAGCCCCAACAGATAATCCAGAATGATCTCTTATCTCAAGATCCATAACTTAATCTCTTCTGCAAAGACCCTTTTCCAGATAAAGTAACATTTACAGGTTCTAATGCTTAGGACCTGATATATCCGGAAGGCTATTATTCTGCCTACTACATCTGATCTCTCCTAGCCTCAGTTACCTTACCTGTAAGTTGGGAATAATAATACCTTCCTTACAGGTATTGTGAGGATTAATTCCATAACATATGTGAAAATGCCTCATTAATGTTAATACGTTATGCCAATAGTTGTTGAAAAAAATCTTTGAAAATCCATCGAGACGAGTGTAACTGCAGTATGCATCCATGGTGAAGTGGAGCATACAGCCTACATTTTCTGAAACGGTGTTAGGATAATCTCATGTTGAAAATCACAAGAGGTTGTCAGGTTTTGTTCACCGTAAGCAGTACAGGTCTACTCTTCGCTGGATACTCTTCTGAGGACTGAAGTTACAAGGATACAAAAGCCCTGATCTTGAGGACATTATATTCCATTTGGAGTGAAGAGGCACACAAAGTTTAAATACACTGTGTTGAGTGGCATGACAGAATGTCCCCGAGAGTGTTGCATCATGAAGTGGGGGTGGGGAGGGTTTGGACCATCACTGGGACGTCCAGGAAGGACTTCTCATCTTTGTGGGTAGTGGCTTTGGAAAAAGCTCAACTAGCCTGTAGATCTGGCCTGTCTCGGTTGCTTTGAGTCATAAGTTAAACAGATTGTTTCTATAACCCCTTTGGGTCTTGAACTTTGGAGTGGAATGGATGATGCTGTGGAATGGGATCAAAACATGGATATTTGCTACTTGACTCTTCTCCAAGGCTTGAAGGCCGCGGGGTTATATCAGGAGGATATTTTAATTTAGCACAAAGAGTCCAGGAAGACCTCCTAATCTTTTTGTCCCACCTCCTAATTTTAAAAATGCCTGAATCTTTAGTAATTCAACCAAATAAATTATGAAATAGATCTGTAATTCTGTCACGTTGGTGGGAAAGAGGATGTCGATAGGTTTCTGATTCATTGTCACGCTAGGAAGGGCTGCTGCCTCGTGGGTTCCTGTCAGGTCCTTGTTCAGCCTGCAGTGGGGGTAGACATGGGAATGTGTCATTCATACCTATGGAGAATAAATGTTACTTTCTCCTCCAAATGTGTTGTTTCAGTACTCTAAGTAGTTATGATAGAAGAGCTAACAATTGTAGTTTCCAGTTTCAAAGACGCTGATAAATTATGGGGGTCCTATTTGGGAAGACAGGCCACATTTATCAGAAGATAACAATTTCCAGTAGCATATTCTAAGGTAGCAAGTGAGTGGTGCAGACAAGGAGTTTTAAAGACATTTGAAAGAGAGTGGTGTTTGGAGAAGAGTCTGTTGAAAAGGTGGGCCAAGACTGAGCTTTAGAATGATGGCAGTGAGGAGGCGGCTAGGAGGGCTTCCCAGAGACACAGGAAAGGTGGCACTAGCAAGAGGCACAGACACAAATGTGCTGATGCATCCTTGGAACAGAACTTACATCCATGTGTATAAAGTAGTACATCTAGGGCCATATGATCGTAAAATATAAGTCTGAATAGGGAGGCTCAGTTCAGAGTCATTTATTCATCAGTTATTTATTGAGAGTATAGTATGTCCTGGCCTTGACACTAAGGCAAAAAAATTTGTACTTTGCAATGTTGGCAATGAAAAATGAAGACTATTTTTAGTATTGGACTAAATTATGGAAAATCCTGATTTGGGAAGATTCCTGTGGCTGCTTTGTATAGTCTATTAGTCTGTTGTCACTGTGCTAATAAAGATATACCTGAGATTGGGTAATTTATAAAGGAAAGGGGTTTAATTGACTCACAGTTACACATGGCTAGGGAGGCCTCACAATCATGGCTGAAGGCAAAAGAGAAGCAAAATCATGTCTTACATGGTGGCAGGAAAGAGAGCTTGTGCAGGGGAATTCTTATTTATAAAACCATCGAATCTCGTGAAACTTATTCACTACCATGAGAACAGTATGGGGGAAACTGCCCCATGATTTCATTATCTCCACCTGGTCCTGCCCTTGACATATGGGGATTATTACAACTCAAGGTGAAATTTGGGTGGAGACACAGCCAAACCATATCATATAGTGTACATTAGAATGGGAAAATGTTAAACATGGAGAGATGAGTGACAGAACAAATTGTAGGTGAGAGGTTTAGACAAGAGAGGTAGCAGAAGGAACAGGTGCAAGAGATGTTATTGGGGAAAAGTGGCTATTCTTCTGTATTTTTGTAGTGCTTTATAGAGTATGTTGTTTGATTGCATGTCTATTTCCCCACTAGACTCTAAGTACCTAAAAGGCAAAGACCATATCTGATTTACTGTGTCTCTTAACCCCTAGTGTTGTGCCTGGTGCATAAGTCCTCAGTAAACGTTTGATGAGTTTCTGGTTATTAAATACAAATTGGACGTGATAGATGATGGGGGAGAAAAGTTAAAAAACACTCAAGTTGTGAAATATAGAAATGGGAGGGGTGTTCATTATCAATAGAAAAAGGGATAGGCACAGCAGAACTGCTACTGAATGAAGATATTCTCTGGCTCTCATTGGTCAGGAATTTCTGACATTAAGTTGGTAATGAGATATTAGAACCTACTTAAGTTTCTAGGTTACTTTTTAGGAAGAGAAACAAGGAGGCATAGCTTTTAAGATAGTGTTTCAGAATCTTGAATGGGAGGGAGAAGGGGAGTGTAGTTTGAAAAAGCAAATTTTTTACTCTCAAATCAGATTTTATACTTGGGAAAATATAAATTATAAAAGGAACCTTAAATATGTATCAGTAAGGGAATGGCTTTTAAAAGATTAATATACTTTGTTAAGTCCAGTCAGAGACTTTCTCTAGCACCTTTAAAAATCATACCTCATGGGTCTAGATCATCCTCTGAGCAGGCAGGTGTAGGAGGAATCTTTCACCCCATTTTTAAAAGTTTTTATGTGCAAAAATGGAATGAATTGGGGCTCATTTAAAATAATTCAATCAAGCAGTTCCAATGGTGAAGAAATATAGAGGGCAGAAAGTTAAAAGTCCGCTTCATTGCCATCCACATAATTTTCATTACAGGCAACCATTGATAGAAGTCTGTTTCCTTTTGTCCAATTTAATCTACACATGCATACACACAGAGGGATGTATTTTTACATGTGAGAACATATTATACCTATTTGTTTTGGAGTCATTTTTTGGTAACATCTATGGTTTTTTCATGTGTAAACCTCATACGTTTAACAGACATATAGTATTCCATTGTAATAGTAATAGTCAACATTATTGAAGCATTTGCTGTGTGTCAGGCACTGTGCTAAGCATTTGGTATGATAATCTCATTAATATTACACCAATCCTAAGGGATGGGTACTTTCATTATCTATTTTACAGAAGGGGAAACTGAGGCCTTAAGGTGCTGGGTAAGTTTACCGGGCCACAGAGATAGCATGTGTCAGGGACAGAATTTTATTCCAGGCAATCTGATTCTAGAGTCCTTATTCTATATTGCCCTCCTGTGAATCTACCATAATCCATTTAAGTTATCACCATTAATGGACACTGAGAATGCTTTCATTTCTTTAATTCATGCATTTATTCATAGAGAAACTACTCTTTGAATGCTTACTATCTCCATACACTGGTCTGGGTACAGGGGATTCACAGTAAAAAAACAAAAAACAAAAACTAGATAAAATTTCCTGCCCTTGTGCGGTCTCCTGGAGAAGGCAGACAAGATGAATAGGCAAAATGTATAATATAGATAACAAGGAAAGAAATATAGCAGTGAAGAGAGATAGGAATTGTTGTGGGCAGAGTGTAGGAGTTTCAGACAGAGTGTTCAGGTAAGGCCTTTTTGAGAGGTAACACTTGAGCAAAGACCTGAAGGAGCAAGAGCACCAGCCTTGTAAATATCTGGAGGAAGAGTATTCAAGGCAGAGAGCCAGCGAGGTGCAAACGCTTTGAGGAGCAGCAAGGAGGCCAGTGTAGTTGGAATGGCCTGAGCAAGGGGGATAGTGGTAGAAGATAATAAAGAGGTGTAGGGGGTCAGATCATGTAGATCTCATGGGTCTTCTGGTACTTATTTTGGCTTTAACTCTGGGTGAGATGGAAGGATATTGAGGGGTTTTGAGAAAAGAAGGGACACAATCTCATGGCATCAAACTGTTGAGTACAGACTGGAGGGAACAAGGGCAGAAATAGGAAGATCTGTTGGGAGGCTGTTGCCATAACCTGGGTGAGAGAATCTGGTGGCTTGGATGGCAGTGACAGCAGGTGAAGTGTTCTAATTCTGGCAATGTTTAAACAGTAGAGCCAACAAGATCAGATATAGAGTGTGAGATTTAAGGGGTCGAGGCTGAACTCATTGTCCTTTACTGGAGAAATGGGACATGTTATGCTTGGAAACCTATTAGCAATCCATAGGAGCTATTGAGTGGAGAGTTGCCTGTAGAATTCTGGAATTCATAGAAGAAGTCCAGGCTGGATTATCAATGTGGAGATTGTTAGCATATAGGTGATATTTAAGGCTGTGTCCCCAAATAAAATGACCTAGAGAATAAATGTCTACAAACAAAAGATGAGGGTCAGGAAATAAATCCTGGGCTATGCTGACGTTACAAAATGACTGTAATGAATATTCCTGTACATGTTAGTTGTGCATATATAAAGTAATCTCTTTGGATACTTTTCTGCTTTTCTATTGAAGGATAAAAGGGCTTTTTTTTTTTTCTTTTTCAGTTTGTTAGTTGCTCATAAATTGCCCTCTGTGTCAATCTGTATTCTCAGTTGGAAGCAACAAAAGCCCAGGCTACATTAAACAAATAATTTTCCAAAAAATTCTCTCCTGCTAAGAAAATGTAGGAGTCAGTATTGACTGGAGGCAACCTTCAAAAATCGGTAAAAACCAAGGCACTCTAAAGGTTGGGCGGCAGGGATGGTTTGATTATGACACTACTGTAGCCATTGCTGATACTGGCAGTAGATGTGGAGCTGCATGTGGCCTTTGACTGTTATACCATTAAATATACAATTTCTCCAAAGCAAATTGCACGATGCCACTGTACATCAAGGGACAGCAAAATACAGTTCCTCGGTCAAAGCTGGCCCTCCACCTGTTTCCATAAATAAAGTTTTATTGGAACAAGACTCTCCTATTCATCTACATGTTGTTTATGACTGCTTGCACACTTCAATGGCAGAGTTGAATTATTGCAACAGAGATTCCGTGCCCCCAAAGCCAAAATTATTTACTGTCTGGCTCTTTTTTTTTTTTTTTCTTTTTTTCTTTTTTGAGACGGAGTCTCGCTCTGTGGCCCAGGCTGGAGTGCAGTGGCTGATCTCAGCTCACTGCAAGCTCCGCCTCCCGGGTTCACGCCGTTCTCCTGCCTCAGCCTCCCGAGTAGCTGGGACTACAGGCGCCCGCCACCTCGCCCGGCTAGTTTTTTTGTATTTTTTAGTAGAGACGGGGTTTCACAGTTTCACCGTGTTAGCCAGGATGGTCTCGATCTCCTGACCTCGTGATCCACCCGTTTCGGCCTCCCAAAGTGCTGGGATTACAGGCTTGAGCCACCGCACCTGGCCCCTACTGTCTGGCTCTTAACAGAGCTTACCAGTCTCTATAGCAAATGAAATTCAACAGTTTTGTATTAGTTTCTTAGCACTGCCGTGCAATATTACCACACACTGGGTGACTTAAACCACAGAAATTGACTTTCTCACAGTTCTTGAGACTAGAAGTCCAAGATCAAGGTGCAGCAGGGTTGGTTTCTTCTGAGCCTCTTTCCTTGGTGGTCTTCTCCCTGTGTCTTCATGTCTGTGGCCTAATCTCCTCTTCTTATGAAGACACCAGTCATATTGGATTAGGGCCTACTCTCATGATCTCAGTTTAAATTAATTATTTCTTTAAAGACGCTATCTCTGATATAGTTACATTCTGAGATATGGGGGGTTAGGACTTCATCATATAAACTGGGTTGGGGTGAGGAGAGGACACAATTTAGTTCATAACAACATCTTTTATCTAAGGGATGCTTGCCTAAAATTTGAAATCTAGGGAGGGGAATTCTGTTAGTTAAGGCTATGATCTGGCCCCTACAATTCATTATAGAAGACGAGTGCACCTACCAGTTTGATTATACACCATGGGAGATTACACTGAGACAGAAAGTTAGGTGTTGATTCATGGAAATAACAACAACAACAAAAACAAAGTATCAATTTATATTCCTACCAAAAAATTTTGGAATGTTTGTTTCCCCACAACGATGAGGAATTAACAAATAGTATTTCTAATCCGATTAAAGAAAAATGATATTAATGTTTTAATTTACATTTCCCTAAATAATAAAGATTGAAAATTTTCCACATGTTTACTGGCCAACTTTATTTCTTCTCAGAATTCATATCCTATGTATTTTTTTCCTGGGGTTGTTTATTTCATTGACATAGAAAAGAGAAGTTTTTATAAATTGGACATTTAATTTTTTACTTCGTATTTTAATCTTACAGCTCTTTTTCTTCCTATATCTAGCTTTGTGGTTCCTTTTACTAGATAGAAGTTTATAATTTTTTATCTAGTAAAATCTGTCCATTTATTCCTATATGGCATTTGGGTGCTGTGGCGACCTTCTACACCCTAATATTATGTTTTAAAATGTACTTTCTAGCACTTTTAAAAATAGTTTTCTTTTTGGTGTAGCTCATCTGTCTATGTGAGATTTAGTTTTATATATGTAAGAAGAAAATATAACTTTAAGTTTTATAAATATATAGCCAATTGCCTTAATTTCATCTTTTGAGTAAGATAGAAATTATGTACTTTTAGATCCACCTTTATCATTAATTCTAATACATATATATATGGGTCTGTTTCTGAAATGTATGTGTTTTTTTTTTTTTTCCTGTTGGTCAATTTTGTCACTACAACATTTATTTTGTTGCTGTACTTTTTATAGTATATTTAATACCTAATGTATCAAGCACTTTTCAAAACTTTCTCAACTACCCTTTCACATATTTTTCCCTCAAATAAACATTCAAGCAACCATATTAAATTCAATTTGTAATACTATCTTGGCATTTTGGTTGGAATTGGATTGAATATATAAATTAACATGGGAAGAATAGATATCGTTGTTATATTGAATTGTCTCATTGGTGAACATTGTATTAATCTCTTAATTTATTCAAGAGTTGTTTTAATATCCTTTAACAAAATTTTATCTTTTTTTATATAGGTTTTATATGTTCATATTTTCTTTTCTGAATATCTTACTGTGTCTGTGCTATTATGTATATATTTTTCATTACATTTTCTAAGTGGTTACTATTTCTATATGGGAAAGATACTGATTTTGTAAATTGGATTGCTACCAAATACCACATGCAAAGATACGTTCCAGATGAATTTTAATCCTAAAGTTAAAAAATAAAACTGCATCGCAAAATATATTTATGATATGGAGGCACTGAAGGATTTCTTAAACAAAAGAACAAAAACAAAATAGTCAAACAAAGAATGATGAATTTGTTACATAAAAATTAAGGTTTCCAGTTCAATGAAGGAGACAGACAAATGATGGATTGAAAAAAATTCTGGCAATGTCTAGAGCAGTAAGAGATTAATATTCAGAATTTATAAGGAACTGTATAAACCAACAAGGAAAAGGGCAATAACTCTAATAGAAAAATGGGCAAAGGATTTGAACTGGCTTTTTACCTAAAAGGCTATTGGGTATATAAAAAGATGCTTAAACATATTCATAATTTTAAAAGTGCAGATTAAAACAACAACTAGTTATCACTTTTTACATCAGACAAAAGTTGGAGAGCTGTATAACATGCATGGGATGTGGACAGTGGCAATGCCAGTCGACTGCCTGTGGGAGGGTGGCAGGTGCTGCTGGTCTGGAGTACAGTGTGGAGCTGCTCAGTCAGATCATAATTCTCGACCTAGGCATACGGACCTTACGACTCAGCATTTCCCCTTTATGGTGTATATCCCAAAGGACTTATCCCACAGGCTCATAAAGGGCTATAGGAAGATTTTCATCACAGGGCTTTGATGAGAAGTTGGAGGGAATCTGGTTGTTTATTACTGGTAGTGATGGAGGCACATGGTGGATTACTATGTAGCCATTCAAAGCAACAGGCTGGATGATAACACATTCAGTGTTTGGTGAAAGAAGTGAAAATTTAAAATTAGTAGAACGAACTCTATAGTACAATACCATTTAAGGAAATTTAAAATATAGTCACACAAAAGAGTGCACACTTTGCTAGAACACATAAAAATGAATGAATACATCCCAAGTAAATTGTTGCTTATTGAGGGAGGAAAGGGGAATGGGAATGAGGAATAAGCATGAAAGGGAATGAATGAATGAATGAATGAATGAATGAATGAATGAATGAGTGAATCTGGAAACTTTTTAAAAACCGCAAAAAATAAAGAATGAACATATTTCCCCCAACAGCCATGCCAACTCTTGCAGATGATTTGGTTAGCATACTCTTTAACAAGCTTAGGATATATGACTGCAAAGCTGACTTTCCTTAATATTTGTAGATACTGAATTATCAAGTGTCTCCTCCTTAGTAATTGCAGTGATCAGAGAATTATTGCTTTGTGGTTCTGGTAACTCCTTGGAAGGTGTAGCTGAATTATAAATATCAGACAGCAATAGTAGGAGTAAAGTCATTTTGCTTTTATATTAACCACTCTGGAGGGATGTCTTCAATCCTGGCTGATGTAGTGACACCACTTTGACCAATACGTACTCTTCATCGGCCATCTGACTCCTGGGAGACAGGATGATTCCCTCTTTTGAGAGAGATGATATACTATTGGGGAAATCTTTCTGAAATAAGTGAGCCTCCTCTAGATAGGGTTTACAATTTAAATGGAAATGGAGGAAAGAGCTCTGTTCGATGATGACTGTAAGGAAGTCAAGACTTTCTCCCTTCATTTTGTACTCCTTTAAACAAGCTGGGCTGTTTTATTCATGATTGCTCATAGTGTCCTAGGCAGGTGTAACTGTCACATAGCAAGAGATGAACTCAACAGGGTGCAATCATAAAATAACTTTATGTTTCCTCCTGAGGTCCTTTCAAACCTGCTCAATGTGCTTGTTTAAGTCCAATAGATTTTCCAGTAACTTCTAGATTATAAAAAGTCCTCGATCACTTCAAGTCACAAGGATAGTCTAAGTCCAGCAATTTGAAGAGGCAGACAGTTTAATAATACAAATTCTGAACTTCATTTAAAGTTTAAGGTTCTACCTTCTCCCAGCCCAGAACTGCTTCAGGCTGAGAAGCCAAAGATGAGGAGAGAAGGCATTACCAACATCCCAGACCACCTTGATTTAATTTCAGGAAATAAGATGACTCAGTGCTGGGCTTCAGTCCCTGTGACGTTCAGTTTACTCATAGGTCACCCTTACTCCTAGGGTGTATTTCTTTTGTAAGTACACAAGTTTCTCCTTCTTTGGTAATCCTTGGACTCCAGCATTTGTCTGTTTATTCCACAAGGCTCTCAGAACTCTGCTCGTCTTCTCAGTTGCATATTTAAATGACAGCAGACACCCCTAGAGAGAAAGCTGCCCTAAATGTCTGGCTTACTTAGCAGGCTTTTCTGTTTTCTCTAGATCTTGCTCTTTAATTCCTCATTGTTTTATTAGTTTTCTGAATATTTCAAGTGTATATTTATTATATATTTCCTGCTTCAGTGGGAAGATTGGTTCTAATGGCCTACCCTGCCATTATCAAAAAGAGAAGTAAGTTCTTGTTACTTTTTAATTAAAATATTTTCTTTATTTTCTACCAGTTCTCCATCAATATTGGCAACCAGCTGATATTTCTAGTCTCCTTTGTCTGTTTCTGTCTGGCTATTGAGTCCCTTACATGCAATTTTCTTTGCCTAAATATATGTATATATATTTGTTTTTAACTATTATTGCCTTAACAGGCAGGCCAGGTTGTGAGCTTCTTTTTTAGAGGGCTGACAACTAGTAGATAAATAGTAGAAGGCACAGCAGTTGCTACTCTTGTGAGCCACCAATAAACAAACTGGGTAAAACTACCAGCTCTCTGTTGAAGCTTGGAGTGGCAGCCTCTTTACTTGCAGGTCCCTTTTGATCACGGTCATAAAGATTGGGAGCCATGTGACCCACCTGTAAGTTTCCTTTTGGTTCCACTGGGATTGGAAGGATATCTATGGGCAAATGGATGATGGCTTTCCCCTAGATGAGTCACAGACTTCCATCAGTTAAGGCACCTCTGGGAGCCATAACATCTCAAACTCAGCCCCTGGTATAAAGAAGAAGGAATCTCTGGATTCTGTGCGTCATTCCATAGCTCTCACCAGGCCCCGAGAGGAGCAGAGTTTAATGTAGGTTCTCTGCCTAGACTTCCCGGGAGAATCCTCAGCTACCCGAGGCACCTCTAGGTGGCCAGTTGTTCTTCCCTAACTTCTTTACTTCAGAGAGGAAGTTGTTCTGAAATCCCTTCTCAGTATCTTCTTTTCCTTTCTGAATCTACTCTTACAATTCCAGTTTTTTATCTCATAATAAATATGAAGAACCCTAGGCTGAGTTTTTTCCCAAGAATATGATAATGATGATGATGACACCATGAGAATAACAACAATATCTACAACCACTTATTGGAAACCTATTAAATAGCAGGCACTGTGCTATATACTATCTATACACTGCTTAATTTAGCCCCCTCAAAAATCTTATAGCAAAGTTTCATCTTTCTTTATAATTGAAAAAATTGAGTCTTAGAGAGTGAGTAACTTGCCTATGGATTATGTCATTAGTAAGCAGCAGTGTTAGTATTTTACCCTTGTAAGAGACTTCCCTTTTTATTACCCTTATACTTTCAAATGAAAATCACGTGCATATGTTCTGATAAAGAATTATCTATTTTTGTACTTATTTTTGAAATCATCCTTACAAAGTTATTCAAAATAAATCACATTTAGTATTATATTTAACTAATCATTTAAAGACTGTCCCTGTCTCCACCCAAATCTCATCTTGAATTGTAACTCCAACAATTCTTACATGTTGTGGGAGGAACCCAGTGGGAGGTAATTGAATCATGGGACTGGGTCTTTCCCGTGCTGTTCTTGTGATAGTGAATAAGTCTCATGAGATCTGACAGTTTTAAAAACGGGAGTTTTCCTGCATAAGCTGTCTCTCTATGCCTGCTGCCATCCATGTAAGACATGACTTGCTTCTTCTTGCCTTTCACCATGATTGTGGGAAGGCCTCTCCAGTCATGTGGAACCGTAAGTCCATTAAACCTCTTTTTCTTTCAGTCTTGGGTATGTCTTTATCAGCAGCATGAAAACGGACTAATACAGTAAATTGGTACCAGTAGATACCTGAAAATGTGGAAGCAACTTTGGAACTGGGTAACAGGCAGAGGTTGGAACAGTTTGGAGGGTTCAGAAGAAGACAGGAAAATGTGGGAAAGTTTGGAACTTCTTAGAGACTTGTTGAATGGCTTTGCCCAAAATGCTGATAGTGATATGGACAATAAAGTCCATACTGAGGTGGTTTCAGATGGAAATGAGGAACTTCTTGGGAACTGGAGCAAAGGTGCCTCTCATGTTTTAGCAGAGACTGGTGGGATTTTCCCCCTGCCCTAGAGATTTGTGGAACTTTGAACTTGAGAAAGATGATTTAGGGAATCTGGTGGAAGAAATTTCTAAGCAGTAAAGCATTCAAAAGGCAACTTGGGTACTGTTAAAGGCATTCAGTTTTATAAGGGAAGTAGAGCATAAAAGTTTGGAAAATTTGCAGCCTGACAATGTGATAGAAAAAATTCCATTTTCTGAGAAGAAATTCAAGCTGGCTGCAGAAATGTGCATAATGTTAATCCCCAAGATGATGGGGAAAATGTCCTCAGGGCATATCAGAGGTCTTCACAGCAGCCCCTCCCATCACAGGCCCAGAGGCCTAGGAGGAAAAAGTGGTTTTGTGGGCCGGGCCCAGGGTCCCCATGCTGTGTGCAGCCTAGGGACTTGGTGCCCTGCGTCCCAGCCACTAGAGCCATGGCTGAAAGGGGCGAATGTAGAGCTTGGGTTGTGGTTTCAGGGGGTGCAAGCCTTGGCAGCTTCCACATGATATTAAGCCTGCCAGTCCACAGAAGTCAAGAATTGGGGTTTGGGAACCTCTGCCTAGATTTCAGAAGATGTATGGAAATGCCCGGATGTCCAGGCAAAAGTTTGCTGCAGGGGCAGGGCTCTCATGGAGACCCTCTGCTAGGGCAGTGCAGAAGGGAAATCTGGGGTCGGAGCCCCCACACAGAGTCCCTACTGGGGCACTGCCTAGTGGAGTGGGCACTGTGAGAAGACGGCCACTGTCCTCCAGACCCCAGAACGGTAGATCCACTGACAGCTTGCACCATGTGACTGGAAAAGCCACAGACTCTCAATGCCAGCCTGTGAAAGCAGCTGGGAGAGAGGCTCTACCCTGCAAAACCACAGGGCCGGAACTGCCCAAGACCATGGAAACCTACCTCTTGCATCAGTGTGTCCTGGACATGAGACACGGACTCAAAAGAGATCATTCTGGAGCTTTATGATTTGACTGCCCCGCTGGATTTCGCGTTTGCATGGGATCTGTAGCCCTTTTGTTTGGGCCAATTTCTCCCAGTTGGAATAGCTGTATTTAACCAATACCTGTACCCTCATTGTATCTAGGAAGTAAATAACTTGCTTTTGATTCTACAGGCTCATAGGTGGAAGGGACTTGCTTGGATTGTAGACTCTTAAGTTAATGCTGACATGAGTTAAGATTTTGGGGGACTGTTGGGAAGGCATGATTGGTTTTGAAATGTGAGGACATGAGATTTGGAGGGACCGGGGCAGAATGATATGGTTTGACTGTGTCCTCACCCAAATCTCATCTTGAATTCCCACATGTTGTGGGAGTGACCCAGTGGGAGGTAATTGACTCATGGGACTGGGTCTTTCCTGTGCTGTTCTTGTGATAGTGAATAAGTCTCACGATATCTGATAGTTCTAAAAATAGGAGTTTCCCCTGCACAAGCTCTCTCTTCTCTTTGCCTGCTGCCATACGTGTAAGATGGGACTTGCTCCTCCTTGCCTTCCACCATGTTTGTGAGTCCTGCCCAGCCATGTGGATCCATGAATCCATTAAACCTCTTTTCTTTCCCAGTCTTGGGTATGTCTTTATCAGCAGCATGAAAACTGCTATTATTTACCAATTTTATAGACTCAAAGTCTAAAATGTAAAGATATTCTTGAAAATTTGTCATCCATTATTGCAAGACTTTTAATTTCTTTCCTGCCACTACTTAACTGTAGAAACTTGAGAAAATTGTATGACATTTTTATAGGTCTCAGTCTCTCAACTGTGCCTTGAAAGAGTGGCTTAGATTATCTCTAGGCCTCCTTGAGATTAAAGATGTTTTTGCATTATTAAAAACATTATATAAATCAAATTTTTTTTTTTTTTTTTTTGAAATGAAGTCTCGCTCTTGTCACCCAGGCTGGAGTGCAGTGGCATGATCTTGGTTCACTGCAAGCTCCGCCTCCTGGGTTCAAGCAATTCTCCTGCCTCAACCTCCCAAGTAGCTGGGATTACAGGCAACTGTTTTGTAAACTCTTTATTTAAGTAAAATTGCCCCATTTTAAAATCAAATTGTCATTTAAAAAAAATCTACGTGGTTTGCTTTAAACAAGATACAAATTTTCTTACATAGATAAAGGTAGATTTCAGATGTTGGGAAAAATATGTGTGGCAGACACTATTAGCTGTTTTCCTTCTGTCTGTCCATTTCCTCTCAATCTCATTAATAGACACTAATTTAGTTCAGCATGGCCATGTGCCCAGCTGAAAATTATAGCTTCATCATCACACATCAGAAAGATGAGCACGTGGCACAGTCCTGGCCAGTGAAATATAAAGTGACAGCTTCTGGGAAGTGTTTGCTTTTCTGATTTAGATACCACCCCTTCCTTCCTGCCCCCCGTTCCTTCTTCCTCCCTGGGCAAATGACTTAGGGGACCAGCTGCCATCTTATAACAAAGCAGACAAAAGCTACACGCTAAGAATGGCAAAGCAGAAAGAAGACCTTGATGGTATCGTTGACAGTCTGGGTAGTCTAATTCTAGATTTTTCTGTCATGATTGAATAAACTGCCGTATTTTCTGTTACCAATAGGGGTTTTGTTACCAATATGTTTGTAACTGATTCAGCAGGTATTGATTTTAGTCCCCAACAGTAGAGTGAGATAAAAGCACATTTTCCTTTTTGTTCTCAATCAAATTTAATCTTTCTGACTGTCCACATATTTGGTTGGTGGGACATACATCCTCTGTCATTTCTGTGTTTTTCTGTCTTCTCAAGATTTCTAGATTTGGGGCTGGGGGGGGTTGCTTAAAAACACAAAAATAGGGCTGGGTGTGGTGGCTCATGCCTGTAATCCCAGCACTTTGGGAAGCCGAGGCGAGCGGATCACCTGAGGTCGTGAGTTCAAGACCAGCCTGACCAACATGGTGAAACCCTGTCTCTACTAAAAATACAAAAATTAGCTGGGTGTGGTGGTGCACACCTGTAGTCCCAGCTACTCGGGAGGCTGAGGCAGGAGAGTTACTTGAACCTGGGAGGCGAAGGTTGCAGTGAGCGAGATCATGTCATTGCACTCCAGCCTGGGCAACAAGAGTGAAACTCTGTCTCAAAACAAACAAACAAACAAAAATGGAGAAAATGCCAGCTACTTGGTTCACAGTGGCTGCACTCACTCAGCATTTATTTACGAATTTTCCGGGGACAGTGTAAAGGTTGGGAATACACAATGAAAACACCTTTAGCTGCAGGTGTGTAGTCAAGGCTTGGTCCTCTGGCTTTGGCTGGGCTGCAGACCAACTCAGACACGCCCCACCAGGGCCATCTGCTCCATCAACTACAAACCTGCCCCTGGAATTCTAGGCCCCTGGGTTCCTAACCAGAGTCCCAGGTTCAGGTATCCTGTTGTCTCCCATCTGGGTACTACTTGGTCCTCCTACTAGTGGAAACCTGCAAAATCCCAATCTACTCTTGGTCTTAGGACCCTTAACTTTCCCTGGGGTCCAGGAACATCTGCTTTATCTACTTCGAACAGTCCCTAACAGTCCCTGCAACTCCTCCCCTTAAGAAGGGATCTGTCTTACTTTTCAAGATCACAGCCAGTACTTTTATGCTATCTCAGTTATACAGATGAGAAAACTGAGGCATAGAGACCAAGGGTAAAGTCACCCAGCTAGTAAGTAGCAGAAACAGGATTTGGGTGCACATGGCCTGGCTCCAGACCCAGTTGCTAACCACCGTATTGTGCTACTCTCTACCTGCAACACGAAAGCTCCTCACTTTCTGTTTGGGTATGGGTAAACACATTGCAACTCATAAAAATACAGTGCTGACCTTTTCCTGGGTGAGATGTGGGAAGGGGTGTTAACTCCCAGTTGGTATTTTCCTTGATAACTCACTGTGTTTTGTATCCAATGAAGAAAAATACGTTGCTTTTAAACAATGCGCTAACTTAAGCTTCCTATGTCTCAGTTTTCTCATATTAAATGGGGGATAGTCATTTCTATTATGACTTTGCCTCTGTATTTTACCTTATCAAGATTCAGTGACAGGAAAAATAAGGTATTAACTAAGAAGGTTTTTGAAATCTTCAGGGAAAACAATGTGGTATTTTAGTAAGAAAATTGATACAACATCTGATAATATAACTGGTAAAATGAATTTTAACTTTGGTGTCCCTACACGTTCCCTATTCAGTTCTTAGTAAAATATATTTCAATCTAGAAGAAAATAGGGACCCTGCCAACTAGTATTAATGCTTGCTTGCCTATTAATTGAAGCACACTTTTGGAAAATGTTGTATGTATCTGGGGAAATATAATGCATTCAGCATAAGAATAAATCTTTTTTTGAGAGAGCTAGACCTAGAGATTTTCTCACTTTTCTGTCATTCCGCAATCTTTCTGGTTTATCAGCTCCTTTTTCTCTGCTAAGCAGTAACGGTAATGCATACAGTTGCCTTTTTCAGTAAATCATCCTTTTATAATTTGGCTTTCTTTCAATCTTGGATTCCCATCAGAAGGGTTTTACCTCAAGGCATATTGCAACCAATTTCTCCCATAATTAATGCCATATCTGCCTCAGAGTCCATTTTAATTCCCAGATGAAAATTGATGAGGCAGCCAACCACAAATAAGGATCACGTAGCACTGATTAAACTATCAAACTAGTTTCCAGGCTATCATGTTACAGTGCCAAATCATAACCAGAGGGTGAGTTTTCTGGTCTTTTGCAATGTATATTGCTCATAGTAAGTGTCCATAAATTGCTATTAGCAGATGAAGAGAAGCATTTTATATGGCCCCTATCAAATTCTACCAGACAGACTAATGATTAAAGAGGTTTGTGTTACAGGAACCAAGACTGCATAGCACATGAAAGAAAATTGTATCTAGACTTGATAAAAATGAGCTACAAACTGCTACAAAAATCACCAGGACAAGAAAAACTGACTTAGGTGTTTTTTTTGGTTTTTTTTTTTTTTTTGAGATGGAGTCTCGCTCTGTCGCCCAGGCTGGAGCCGGATCTCTGCTCACTGCAAGCTCTGCCTCCCGGGTTTACGCCATTCTCCTGCCTCAGCCTCCCAAGTAGCTGGGACTACAGGCGCCCGCCACTTCGCCCAGCTAGGTTTTTGTATTTTTTAGTAGAGACGGGGTTTCACTTTGTTAGCCAGGATGGTCTCGATCTCCTGACCTCGTGATCCGCCCGTCTCGGCCTCCCAAAGTGCTGGGATTACAGGCTTGAGCCACCGCACCCGGCTGACTTAGGTGTTTTTATCCCATCCACATGGAGTGTGGATGGTTAAGTCAGGTAGCTGCATTTTATCTAGGAAGACCAAATTCTCTGTCCACCAGCCTTCAATTTCAGATTCCAGCATGAGAGTTGAATTGGAGGTGGATGCGAGTGGCAGTTATTCACCAGTCAGTAGCAAGAATTCATTCCTTCATCCCATTCATTCATTCACTCACTCACTTAATATTTATTTACCTATTTTCCAGGTGCTGTGTGAAGAATGGAAACATGCAGCAATAAAGACACCAGTCCTGGTGAACCTGATGCCCGATGGCTGGTGTGGCGGCGGACAGATAAGTAAATAGATCATTCTATACACGGTAGTCAATATAATCTGATAGAAGTAAGCATGAGGTACTAGTCAAGTATGCAAGTATCTGTGCATGAGTTGCTAGTCAAGTATTCGTGTGTGCATGTGTGAAGGCTTCCTGGAAGAGATCACTGAAACTCTAGGAGTAGGTAGCCAGGTTAAGAAGGCGGGAAGAGTGGGATATTTGAGGCAGTGGAAGCAATTTGAGCAATGTGTGGAGTGGAGACAGAACCTGACTGTTTGATAAGTTTGGAAGGTTAATCATAGCTAGAACAGGGTATTGGAAGAGTTTTGTAGAGGAAAAGATGAGTAGACGGAGGCTGCCAGATGTTCTCTCCCAAAATATTTGACCATCATCAGTATGAGCAGGGCAGATATTAGCGTGATTATGAAAACATATATGTGTGTGTGTGTATATGTATGTATGTATATTTAAATGCATTACATATTTCAATCAGTGACACGTGTTTTTCTAGGTATCTTTTTGGCATATTTTTAAGAAAGACATTTTGAAAATTAAATGTAGTCATGAACCCTTCACCACACCCAAAGAACCATTCTTGACACTCAAGCAGAACATTTTATGCCCCAGTTTGAATTATCTGACTTTGGTTTCTCTCACTGATACCTGTAGCCCCTCCAAAGTAGTGGTAGACAGAGCTGAGACAAGAAATTTAACAGCTTTTTCCTGTTGTAGAAAAATCTGCATTTAAAACATACTGACTTACTGAATTAAAGTAAGTCACTTTGCCTCTTAAAGACTCAGTCACACATCCAATTTTCCAGTGGCCTGTGGCCACTGAGTGTCACAGAGTGTGGAAGTCTGTAGGGGGCCAGTCCAGAGGAGGGACCACAAGGCCTGATTGTCCAGTATCAATTGATATCCACAAAAGAATGCTGGCTCATAAAAATAAATTGAAAAAAAAAAAAAACCCAGCAACACAGTGAACAGGTGGCTTAGTATGAGGCTGTGCTTGCACTTTTTAATGAGCTGATTTTTTTCCAAAATTCGTTTTGGGCAATGTATTAGTCTGTTCTCATGCTGCTATAAAGAACTACCCAAGACTGGGTAATTTATAAAGAAAAGAGGTTTGATTGACTCATAGTTCCACAGGCTGTACAGGAGGCATGGCTGGGGAAGCCTCAAGAAATTTACAATCATGGCAGAAGGCCAGCCCGTCTCACATGGCAGGAGCAGGAGGAAGAGAGAGCAGGAGGAGGTGCTGCACATTTCAAAAAGCCAGATCTCATGAGAACTCACTCATTATCATGAGAACAGCAAAGGGGAAGTCCGCCCCCATGATCCAGTCACCTCCCACCAGGCTCCTCCTCCAACACTGGGATTACAATTTGACATGTGATTTGGGTGGGGACACAGGGTCAAACCATATCAGGTAACAAAACTTCCAGTCTCAAAAATGATAAGTCAATTTTACTGCTATTATAATTCTTAAAACTGTTGTTGATGATGATAATTGTCAGGCCTCTGAGCCCAAGCCAAGCCATCACATCCCCTGTGACTTGCAGGTATACGCCCAGATGGCCTGAAGTAACTGAAGAATCACAAAAGAAGTGCAAATACCCTGCCCCGCCTAACTGATGACATTCCACCACAAAAGAAGTGAAAATGGCCGGTCCTTGCCTTAAGCGATGACATTATCTTGTGAAATTCGTTTTCCTGGCTCATCCTGGCTCAAAAAGCTCCCACACTGAGCACCTTGTGACCCCTGCTCCTGCCCGCCAGAGAACAACCCCCCTTTGACTGTAATTTTCCTTTACCTACCCAAATCCTATAAAACAGCCCCACCCTTATCTCCCTTCGCTGACTGTCTTTTCAGACTCAGCCTGCCTGCACCCAGGTGGTTAAAAAGCTTTATTGCTCACACAAAGCCTGTTTGGTGGTCTCTTCACATGGATGCGCATGTCATTTTCGCATGTCAATGATGATGATAGCAGTTATTTGGACAGTAACATGCCCAAGACAAATCCAAGAGAGGAACACAAACAAAATCAAATGGAGAGATTTGACTTTGCCCAAGTTCTTCTCAACTAGAAATTTCTAAAGGTGTTTTGTGTGGAATGCTGTGCTATGTGAAGTTTTCAGCTATTCAACCGCAAGGACATCAAGCTGTTGGAAGAGATTCAAAGAAGGACAATCAAACTTGGATGGAGCTGACTTACAGAAATGGGCTAACCTCCAGAAAGAATGCCATTGAATCCAGAGAGAGGTGCGTTGAATCAGCCTTTGCTGACGAAGCCTGTTCACTGTACTGCTCAGACCTCTCCATCCTGGTGGCATAGGGCTTAGGCCATTATTCATGGTCTGACTGGTCTCAACGTGGCCATCTTGCCTTTGAAAAAGGGTAGACACAGAGCATGTTCAGACAGAGCCATACTGTGTGATTTCTTCAAAGAGAGCTTAACTGCAGTTTTGTCAAGGACTCCTCTTGCTCCTTCCTTCCAATTTAGTCCTTAAATGTGGTCCAATTACAACAGGAGGAAAATCTCACAATCTAGAATATTGGGGGTTTTATCACTATTCATTTTATTCCAAATTTGTTATACCTGAAATTGCTAATTTAAAAAAATGAGTTTAGGGCTGAGGTGGGAGGATCATTTGAGGCCAGGAGTTCAAGACCAGTCTGGACATCATAGTGAGACCCTGTCCCTAAAAACACTGAAAAGACAGTTAGCTGGGTATGGTGGCAGGTGTCTGTAGTCCCAGCTACTCAGGAGGCTGAGGGAGGAGGATAACTTGAGCCCAGGAGTTGGAGACTGCAGTGAGCTATAATCATGCCTCTGCACTCCAGCCTGGGTGACAGAGCAAGACCCTCTGTCTAAAACAAATATATTTGATTGAAAATAATCATGTAATAATCCTGCTTTGACTAAGACAATGGAACTATGACTTTTAAAAAAAAAGTATTTCAGCACCATATTGTCTTTCAGAATTTGGATTAATAAATGACGTAACTGCTTCAGGGCAACAGACCCTCACTGCAACTGCTTAGCCCAGGAAGCAGCAAGGTCAGTACAAGGAGAGCCACAGGCCTGGGGAGATGCATGCCTTCCTTCCTGGCCAGCTGGATCTCACTACTTAGCCCAGATCACCTGCAAGAAGGACAAAGTCAAGCACTTCACAGTCAGTTGCAGTCCTGAAGAAGGTAGCCAGGAGCTCTAGGAGGATTCAAAGCCCCAGGGATTTTTGGTTTTCATGTATACACTTCTCTTTACATATGTGTTTCTAGACATCCAATCAGCCTCGCAGGTTTGTTCCCACTCCTAGCATTCAGAAACACTTAAGAGCAGGGTGGGTCAAAGCTGCCCACCACATACACACACAGCAGAGTGAGAGAAACTGCCCTGTAGGACAGCTCCAGGCTCACGGCCACCCCTCCTCACATGCATGCCTCCTCCTCTTCCACCAAACCACAACAAACTCCTTCATGTAGCATTTATGCCCGCCTCTCGTGGCCTCCACCTGCCATCCCACACCGATCCCTCTTTATGTCCCCACAGGTACCCAGGAGTCTCCCCTAACTAAATTCCCCACTGCTTCTCCAAATCACCCCAATCCTACTTCCCACTGAAACTAACAAGAAGGGAAGGAAGGTGTTAACAAATGAAGTCTTTGAAGGAAGTCATCCCAAGAATCTGGGCCTACTAGTCATTCCCTAAGGCTCAGCTCTTGGCATTTGCTTCGTTCCCTGGGCCATTATTTTCAGACTGTCAAGAAATTTCACCCTAGTCCCATTTTGGAGAGCAAGTGTAGGTACAGTGCTGGGTAAAGACCCTGACATCAGGTCCTGGTCCCTGGCCCAGAGCAGGGGATAGGAAGGGAACCGCCACTCACTGTGTGCTCCCTCATTGACACCTCAAAGGAATTCCAGGAAGGGTGCTTTAGTGACCCTTTGGCTTACAGAGTTTGACCTGCCCAAGGCCACCCAGAGAATGAAGGGTGGGGCTGAGATCACACCTGGGTCTACCTGGCTTCCAAGCCTTTTGCTGTTTTCATTATTCCACATTTCTTTCCAAGGATACAGAAAGTAGGGATAGGGAGCGCTATGGAAACAAGCAAAAGCCTTATCCGAACTTAGTATCCAAAAAGTACTGTACCTCCTCTGACCCCTGCTTTATTTATTTGTTTATTTTTAGGGAGGATATAATAGCCAGAAAAATAAGCAAACAGAAGATTCCAGGTTCTACTTTATGCCAATTTTTCTCAAATATCTGAGTCACTAGAAAAAGATCTATTTGAAAATCTTTCTCTGAGCAGTTTCTGTCTTGGGCCCCGTTGTTTGAGGAGCCTGTTGGATTTTTAAATGTATTAGTGTTTCCATACTTCATTCATTGGCATTTATGTATATTCTCTATACTTTACAATTACAAGTAAACTCTTGATAATAAAAAGTAACTGTCATTCCGTGGAGCTCTTTAGCGTACCCAACAGTAATTTCAGGGGGCAATTTGCAGTCTAAGTCCTTGTTTTCTCTCATTTTAAAGGGGAACCAAGTCAAGTTAGAGTGAATTTGTTCAAATGTGGGTAAGATTCAACAGACACTTCAGCTGCCCAGGGTACTTTTCCATGTCTCTCCAACGAACCCCACCCAAATAGCTTACGATTGGCATTTTCTGTGAGCACAGGGATAGAGAATAAGAACTGAGTCAGGTCCTCAGATATGCGAGGTTAGAATTCCATCTTAACCTTGCCCATGATGCCCTATGTGGAGAGGTGCTACAGCAGAGATCACTTGAGAATTATCCTGTGGCTCACACTGCCATAATTAGTTATCTGTTCAGCACCTCTTAACTAATCAGAACAATGGCACATACAGAAGTAAAAGGAGATGAGACGAGACAAGAATACAGCAATTGAATAATAAAATGGGTGAATCAGTTAGCAGAGCAAAAGATAGCACAGTCATAGGCTGGCAAACGTTATAATTTTTGTTTTTTATTTATTTTTTAAATGGAGCAAGACAGTCTTGCTCTGTCACCCAGGCATAAGTGCAGTGGCATGATTTCTTTTCACTGCAACCTCCGCCTCCTGGGTTCAAGCAATTCTCATGCTTCAACCTCCTCAGTAGTTGGGATTACAGGCATGCACAACCACGCCTGGCTAATTTTTGAATTTTTAGTAGAGACAGGGTTTCACCATGTTGACTGGCCTGGTCTCGAACTCCTGACCTCAAGTGATCCACCCACCTCGACCTCCGAAAGTGCTGGGATTACAGGCATGAGCCACCGCACCTGGCTACTTTATTATTAAGCCCTGTCAGCACCCACAAAGAGAAGTACTGGGATGGCACAGACAGTGGAGACAGTGACAAAGAGCAAGGTTAAGGCTGGAATTATGTGGACAAAGAAAATGGAATGAGGCCAAGCAATTGGGGATGAAGAATAAAAAGCAGAACCAGTGACAGCAGGGAGCAGAGATCAGAAGGAACAAGAAGATACTCTGGAAGAATGCAACCAAACAAGAAAAAGAATGAATTGTATGTGAACATTGAGTTTAGGGGCAAGCTGACTATCTTAGCCAGTTCAGGCTGCTGTAAAAAAAACACCATAAACTGGGTAGCTTTTAAAACAGAAATGTATTGCTCACAGTTCTGGGGGCTGGGAAGTTTAAGATGAAGCTACCAGCACATTCAGCATCTGTTAAAGACCTGGTTCACTGATGGCGCCTTCTAACCGTGTCCTCACATAGTGAAAGGGGGTGAATGAACTCCACTGGACCTCTTTTATAAGGACAATAATCCCACTCATGAGGGCTTATAATCTCATCACCTCCCCCAAAGCCCTATCTCCTAATACCATCGCTTGGGGGTTGAGGATTTCAACATATGAATTTTGGGAAGGACACAAACATTTAGACCATAGCACCAGCTTACAAATCTCAATGGCTCCTGAGGTTGACATCATGGGATCATAGAAAAGTACCATAACTGAGGCTTCGCATGATGAGGCTGAGTCATAAAGAGCATTTTAAGTCATGAATGTATTATATATGGAAGACCACAGAGATGTTTCATAAGTTTCAGATGGATTTTGGTACAGTATAGTTGAAATTTAGATTTTATCAGTAAAAGTCTAAGCATTGAGCTATTTGCCAGGATAACCAGTTTCCAACCATCCCAGATAACTAAAGGATAGTCAAAAGATCACTATCCGAAGTCTATTGTTGTTTCCAAAGGCACAGTGATGTAAAAGTGGGACCACCTTAAGAGAAAGACATGGATTCCTGTTACTGGATCAGAGGGTCCATGGGGAGGGGTGGAGGTGGTGTGGAATTGCAAAGCTCTGGAGACACTGAATGCATTGAAACAAAGGTGTGTCATGAGCTACTTATGTTTTAGAAATACAATACTGACAGGATACTATAGGAGATTGCATTGGGAGAAAAATTGGCAACAGGGCCAAGACTAAGTTAAGGCAAGTGAGGTACTCATCTCTGATGTAAAATTTAAGGAAGTGCCAAAACCCCAAATTGTTAATATTAAATACTATTTTAATGCAATATTTTTAGAAATAAAAATGTGTGCACAAATACATGATGAACAAAATATCAAAAAAATTTTTTTAGTAAAATATCAAAAATTTAAATCAAGACAGACTCAGCAGTGACAAAGGCAATATCCAGGAGAGGGTGGATGACTCAGAGAGATGTTTAGGAGGAAGGATTAAGTAACTGATCAAATGTTGCCGAAACAGTGAAACCAGGGAGTCATGGGAGTGAAGGACAAAGCCCAAGTTTATGACTCAGGGGGACCTGCCAGTCACAAGCGTAGGGCAGTCAGAGAAGAGGTAGATTTAGAGGAGGAGGCAGGTGAGATCTGCCGTGAGTTTTGTCACATTTGAGGTGTGCATGGGATATCAAAGGGGAGGAAATCTAGCCAGTGACTGGGAATATGGACCTAGCACTCAGTAGAGAAGTCTGGGCTGGCTATGGAGGGTGGGACTTTCTCACATGTAGGTGCTGCTGGGAGTTGTGTGTGTAGGTGAGCCTGACCAAAGAGCGGGTGTATACAGAGAAAAGACAACGCTACCAAACATAATAAAAAGTAGTAATAACATTGATTGAGGCTTACTCTGCACTAGCCATTCTGCTGAGTAGTTTATAAACATTATCTAGTGATCCTCACAACAACTTAAAAGGTCTGTGTTATCATTAGCCTCATTTTCCAGATGAGGAAATGGGCAGTTAGAGAGGTTAAGTAATCCAGGATTTGAGCTCAGCAAATAAATGACAAAACCAAGCTACAGACTCGACGCCTGAAGAGAGGAGGGAGGCAGCCGGGCTCTGGAGAGTGAAGCCCAGGGTGTGGATTGTAGCTTCGTGATTTATGGGGTGTGTGGTCTTGGCCAGCACTCGTGTTCTCCTGGAGCCTCTGTGTCTTCATCTGTAAGATGAAGAGAAGATACCAATCTTACAGGATTGTTGTGAGGGTGAGATGGGGAAGGTGAAGTGTCTGATGCATGGTAGGTGCTCAAGATGAGCTGGTACCTAGTGCAATCATTAGGAGCACCCCAGCGTCATGCAGACGTTTAAAGGGCCTGAGTGAAGAGGACACTGGGAAAGAATATGATGGAGAGGTAAGAGGAGACCCTCTCTGAGAGATGGAATCAAAGGAAGGAAGGGGGGTGGGCACAACAGTTTGGATTGGTTGCCAGCTAGTGATGTCCTTAGCAGAAGCACAGGAAGTGCAGTGGAGCAGTGGGGCATGAACTGATAGTTAGGAAGAAGAGCTAATGAATGCTAACAATGCTTCCCAAAAGCTTGACTCAGAAGGGGAAAAAAAAGAGGTTTATTGCTTGAGGGAGACACAGAGGTCAGGCAGAGCTCCAAGATGGGAGAACTTAAAACATTTTTTCGCCCTGAGAGAAGTTCATGGAGTGTGAAAACAAAAAACAAAAAAAACCACACCTGACTTAAAAATAATGACTTGCGTTTAAAATAATTTAACATATTTAAAAGTACTTTTGCCTCTAATGTGACATGGAGCCTTCAGAACAATCATGGAGTAGACTAGGCAGGTAGCATCCCCAATTCATAGATATTGAAATGAAGACTCAGGAGAGAGATTCAAAGATGATCAATGTGGAAAGATGAAGAGACTCTCTCCTCACTGCAGCTGGTGTGCAGAGTCGAGGTAATGGACAGATTCCAGAATAGCCATGAAGGGGCTGTGTCTGCAAGAGAGAGTTACTAGCAGGAAACGGCAGGCTGCCTGTAGGTATGAATGTGTGGGAGGAAGTGAGTGGGACAGAGAAGAGACTTTGACTCCTCCCTGTCAAAGTCTAAACCAAGAGATAGATGTCTGAAAAGGGTTTTAAAGTTTAACTTTGTATTATGAATATATGAAGACTTTTGAAATTTCTTCAGAAGGGAAAGAAAGAGATAAGAGTGGGAATACTTGCAGTGTTTTGGCTTTTCAGAAGCCCTGGGCACATGGGTGTATTAGCATTCTACAAAGAGACAGAACCAATAGGATATATAGAGAGACACATGAGAGGGGATTTATTAGGGGAATTGGCTCACATAATCATGGAGGCTGAGAAGTCCCATGGCAAGCCATCAGCAAGCTGGAGACGCTGGGATGCCGATAGCATGGTCAGTCCATGTTCAAAATCCTCAGAACTGTGGAGGCCAATGGTGTAATTCTCAGGCTGACTTCACAGACCTGAGAAGCTGAGAAAGCAAAGGTGGGGAGGGGGACAACTGTGTAAGTCCTGGATTCCCAAGGCCATAGAGCCTGAAGTCTTGATGTCAGGAAGAGAAGAATGTACATGTCCCAGTTCCAGGAGAAAGCGAAGGGAAATCCTTTTCTCTCCTTTGTAATTCTCTCTGGGCCCTCAGCCTGACTACCTTGAAGGCAGATCTTTCCCCACTTAGTCCACTCAGGCTCACACACTAATTGCCTCTGGAAACAGCCTCATAGACCCACCCCAAAATAATGCTTTACCGGTTCTCTCGGTATTCCTTAATCCAGTCAAATTGACATCTAAAATTAGCCATCACATGGGCATGGTGATATTTGGATTATATATGGCTGGCAGTTGGGTAGCACCAGACATATCCGAGGTCTTCGGATGCAGAACCATCACCTATCCACCAACCACATTGCTTTTGTCTGCAAGTAGAACTTTTGCTTTCCAGAAGTAAAAAAGAAATTTTTTTTGGTTTTCATTGTGAGGATTCCAATCTTAACTCCACTGAGGTTCATGAACAATGCTTCCAGAGAGACAAAAGATTAGGGATAATTTGCATAATGCTAGTTAGTTCAGTTTCATTAGATATATTTAATAATCATTGAAGGCTGGATGTCATGCAGAACTTAGAGGGGATTGTGCAAAGAAATTAAAAGTAGGCTAAACTTAAATTGTTCATCGAGGTCCCAAACCTGAAGCTATTAATGCTAGAACAGAATTAGATTCACCAGCATGTACCTGACATGCCCTTTGGAAAGCATGTTAACCATTTTATGTAAGAAGTGGCATTTCATCCAGGTTTACTCATTTGCATACTTGTGATTTCATTTGCATATATTTTACTGTGCAGTGCTCTGGAAATACATTCACTTATTTTATTCCCTCCTTTAAATTCCTTATACCCTCTTCAGTACCAAAGGACTTAGATGACCAAATATTGAGGAAAATATTCTTGTTAGAAAGGACGACAATTATGGAGCTTCCCTATCCAATCTGCCATCAAAACTCTCTTTTATTCTTTTAAATATCTAGTGGGTATGTTTCCCTATTTTCTATTTCCACTGCGTCATCCTAGAACAGGACTTACTTACCTCCTAAATGGCTTTCTGGCTTCCAGCCAAAAACCATCCAATTCAATCTACTGCTTTCTGCATACTTTCCCTAAAACACCACTTACCTAATACTCAGTGGCCTTCATAACAATCTAATGGCATTTTTGTATTAGGTTCATCACATTTCAAATTCTTAACTTCTGCCATGGTCACACTTCCAAAAATTTATAGCTGTTAGTATGTATGGCCATCTTCTCTTTACCATTAAAGAGGAGTAAGTCTTTTCTGACTTTGCTTTTCCCCTTCTTACATCCTCTAAGAAGGATTGTGTCCTTGCCAGCTCAGTTCCTCATTGGGGCAATGAGGAAAGAAAAGCAGAAAAGTATGAATAACTGCATCAGAAGGGCTGGAAATTTCCTTTTCTTTCCTTATTTTTTGGAACAGAAGAAATAATAGAGGTGGAAAGAAAAGGGGAGGGACTGGAAAGATGAGGGCTTTAAGGAAGGGTGAGATTTCGAGGAAAGAGAGTTTAGAAAGAGTGGTTGAAAGTGAAACTTCTGCGTAGCTTTCTAACTTGAGATAAGATAAAAAGTAGAGCTCTGCTGAGGTCAGATACGGGGAGAGGACATTTGAGTATTAAAGGAAAAACAAGACATGGAGAGAGAAGTTAAGTGAAAAGTTAGGGTATTGGTTTGGCCATTGTAACAATTATTGAAATACTAGTAGTATAAAAGAGATGAAAGCTTTATTTCTCTTACAAAAACATCTGGGTTGAGGGTAGTCCAGGAGGTTAAGAGTGCTCTATGAGATTGAAAAAGGTGCCCAGGTTTCTTCTATCTTGTTGCTCTTGAAGGCATTGTCCTTGTCTGTATGATCAGAGTTGGTCATCCCCTCCACATCCATATTCCAACCCAAAGAAGGAGAGAGAGGAAGTAGAGCACAGTCTTCTTTTAAGGGCAGAAACTCTGAATTGCACACATCACTCTGTTGACATTCTGTTTGCCTGAACATCCTCAGATGGTGAAACCTATTTGCAAGGGAGGCGGGGCAGGATATTCTCTGGGTGGGCAGTTCAGTGCCAGGCAAAACTCAGGGGAGTACATTACTAAAAGAAATCAGGGAAGACTAAACGGAGGAACAATTAGCAGCCTCTGCACTTATAGTTAGATAAACAAAAGAGCCTAAATCTCAATAAGCTTGAGTTGGCTGCAGGGAGTTTGAAAGCTAACCTGGGTTCAGATTGCAGAGGGGTGTGTGTGTGTTGGTTTTATGGGGGAGCAAGGCAGTAGAAAAAGAAAGCTTATAGAGTAAATCTGTATACTTAGTGTAATTGACATTGTACTAGAGCAGGACACACTCTGAGGTCCATGACTCTAGCTCATAAGTATGTCTTCAGTTCAGGGGTGAGTCAACATTTTCTGTGAAGGGACAAATAATGAATATTTCAGCATTTGTGAGCCATGCAATCTCTGTCAAATATATTCAAGTTTGCCATTGAATTACAAAGGCAGCGTAAACAATATGTAAGCAAATAGGCATGGTTATTTTCCAAGAAAGTGTTATTTATGAAAACAGGCAGTGGTTCAGATTTGACCTGTGGGCCTTAGTTTGCTGCCCCCTGCTTTAGTCTATTGCTTCTGAATCTAGTATCTGTCCCCATCTAATATAAACCTACCATCTACTATTTACTTATCAATTTATTTAACTGAGGTTGCATTCTATGCTAGGCCCTGAGATAGAAAAGTGAGACATAGTACCTGAAAACACGGAGGTTATTGTCTAGAAAGGAAATATACAAGGAAGTAAATTCAAAGCACCCCGGTAATTTCTACAGTAGACGTATGGGCCAGAATCTCTAGGAACATGAGGGAAGGTATGCCAAAGCTTGCCTGAGTGTCAGGGAATGCTTCTCAGAGATAAGGTATGCAGGGACCTGAAGACAAATGGAAGTAGCCCTTGGTGACCAAGCAGGAAAGAAATTTAAGGGGAAGAAATGGCATGTGTGTGAAAATTAAAGAGTTTGGCATGTTTCTAGCACCACAAGCTTTCAAGGAGCAGAGGTGAAGGCCTAGGAGTTCAGACTATAAAGGTCATTTATGATCATTCTAAAGAATTTTGTTTTTTATTGTAGATAATGAGGATTATTGAGAAAACATTCAATCAGGCAGTAATGGTTTCACATCTGAGTGTTAGAGAGATGCCTCCTGAAGGAGTGTGTGCCATGGATGGAAGGGGAGGAAGACTAGAGCGGGAATGCTATTGAGGGTTAGCATGTGTTTAGGAGAAAGAGGGCAGGGGGCTGAAACTAGTGGCCAGCAATAGGCAGGTATATTATACACTGCTATAAAGAGCTACCTGAGACTGGGTAATTTATAAAGAAATTATAAAGAAATTTATAAAGAAAATAGGTTTAATTGACTCACAGTTCTACAGGCTGTACAGGAGGCATGGCTAGGGAGGCCTTAGGAAACTTAATCATGGTGGAAGGGCAAAGGGGAAGCAGGCATGTCTTCACATGGTGGCAGGAGAGAGAGAGTGAAGGGGGAAGTGCTACACACTTTCTAACAACCCGGTCTTGTGAGAATTCACTCACTATCACGAGAACAGCAAGGGGGAAACCACCGCCATGATGTAATCACCTCCCATCAAGTCCCTCCCCCAACATTGAGAATTACAATTCAACATAAGATTTGGGTGGGGACACAGAGCCAAACCCTATCAGCAGGGAAATTTAAAAAATTGATTCAAGAGATTTTTGGGAGTTTGAGGTGATATAAACTCTTGCAAATTATAAAGGGAGAAGAAAAATCAAGAATGACACCCAAAATACTGACTTGAGTAACCAAGTGCATGGTGGCACTTATCAAGACAGAGTAGAGGACGCAGAAAAACTAGGTTTTGGGAATTTGATATGTATTTAATATGCTTATGCAAAATTCAGGTGGAGTCTGTCATGTAGTTGTCAGTTCCTTGGGAGACTAGAACTACAGACCTAATCAACTAAGACGCTTCAGTTTGGGGGTAGGGAAATGTAATTACTTACACTCCATTACATTCTGGAAAATGCAACTTAAACAATCAAAATGAGCAAATACAGAAGTCCAGGGAAAATCAAAATATGGTTATAAGATATAAAATCAAACCAAAGTCTGCCTATGCTTATAAGAGACTTCAGATTTTGCACTAAAATTCCTTATAGCCAGTGCAAAAAATGAGGCAGTTGCTTGAATCACTGTATCTGTAGGACAAACATCAGTTATTTAGGGGAAGCCAGTTGGTCTTGGTACTGAGACTTTCCAACGTGATGTGGCGAGAAAATTCTCCAACAATATCCTCATACAAAATAAAACGTTTCATTGGACTTTTTCTTGGGCTCTCAAAAGGGTCAAACTAAAGCAAGGTTGTACCAGATCAGTTTTATGTGGATTCAGTCATTCTCAATTCATTCATCTTCATAAAGTGCCTAGGTCAATAACCCTTCCAGGGTGTTGTGACAGAGGGAGAACAGAACCAGGTGGAATCCATATGACCTTCTGGTTCCCAGCATGGCAATATCAAGAAAACAATATAGTCTTACAGACCGTTGTCTTAAAGAGGACAGTTGTATTCTCTCATCTTATGGATTTTGCTTAACTCTATTTCTTTATATTTATACATTTAAATTGTTTATCTGAAGAAGATCAACATTACAGGGCAGATATTTTCAAAGTCACTAGTTTTAGGCCAGAATAACTTTTCTTGTTTAAAATGTTACAAATGGATCGTAGAATAACTATTGCTATGAGCCATTATCTGGAACATGAGAGTGGACCAGTACTGAATCATTATTATCCAGCACTTTTTCCTGTTTCTGTAAAAAGGTTAGCTGGGTAAACTTAGAGTCTGAAATAGAAGAGGAGCAGATTATCTAAATTAGAACATATGTTCATCACTTTTCTCCTCAAAAAAGAGCATCTCTCAACAACATGATTCATCATCTCTACTATCCAGGTTTTGTTCTTTCCATCTAAGCAGAATCAGATCCCTCATGTACACTGTGAGAATATCCTTAGTGCTTGTTGCAGTAATCTCCATTTATTTATAATTATCCTTCAACCTTTTATGATTGGAAGATGTTGGGAATTGAGTTGAAGACATACAGAGAAATATGTGGAAAAATGGGGCATATGGATATAACAAAGAGATTTACTCCACTTGCTTCTAGCTTAGATTTCTGATACCTTTCCTCACAAACTGTTTATTCTCATTTTAAAAATTATAAACTTACATCTGGAATTAAAGACTTTTTGTAAACTACAATACATGAAAAGAAAATGATCAAAGTGTAAATACACAGCATTAAAAATTGTTATGTGCAAATAGGTAGCTATCATACAGACCAAGAAATATGATTTCGGCAGAATTCCAGAAATATCTCCCGCCACACCCACATGTCTCTTCCCATCATCAGTTCCTCCATGCCACAGTAATCATGACTCACTTTTATGATCATCACTATGCACGCCTAAATACTGACTTTTTGAACTTTCTCTAAATGGCATCATTGAATATATATCTTTTGTGTCTGATTTCTTTTATTCAATCTTATGTTTTTAGAATTTATCCATGGTGTGGTGTGCTATGATGCATTCATTTTCCATTCATTTTCATTGCTGTGTTAAATTTCACTGTTTGAATAAATCCCAATTACTTATTCATTTTATTATTTATGGACATTTGAGTAGTTTCCAGTTTGGACCTCCCCTGCCCCTCACTTTTTCAGTCAGTCTTGTTGCTCTTTAGTAATGCAATTTCCACAATAAAAAAGGGTTGGAAAGAGGAGATGAGGAGTTTTACTTACTGTCAGCCATTACAAACGTTTTCTGGAAAACTGTCTTCTATGAAGTCATTTGACCACACTTACCTTTTAAAAAATATATAATTTTAACTTTTATTTTAGATTCAAGGGGTACATGTCCAGGTTTGTTACATGAGTATATTGTGTGATGGTTTAGAGTACAATTGATCCCGTCACCCAAATAATGAGTATAGTATTCAATAGTTAGCTTTTCAACCCTTGTCCCCCTCCTACTCTCCATCCATCTCCCCTCTAGGAATCCTCAGTGTCTGTTGTTCCCATCTTTATGTCCATGTGTACCCAATGTTTAGCTCCCACTTATAAGTGAGAACATGCAGTATTTGGTTTTCTGTTCCTGTGTTAATTTGCTTAGGATAATGGCCTCCAGCTGCAGTCATGTCACTGCAAAAGACATGACTTAATTCTTTTTAATGGCTATATAGTATTCCATGGTGTATATGTACCACATTTTCTTTATCTAGGCCTTACCTTTTGATCATACATAATACATTAAAAAGTGCCATGCAAAATGGTGAAACATTGAACATACTGAGTATCAGTTATTCTGTTATCACAATTTTTACACTTTTAAAACTAAGATTAATTAGTTAGCTAGCATTAATGGATGTGTACAATATCAGGTATTGTGTGCTTATCCTCCCAAAGCTCTACAAAGTAGAAACTATAATTATCCCCATTTTACAGATGAGAAACTGAGGCACAGAGGCGGAATCACTTTCATGCAATCACATAGCTATTAAATACAGCATTTACTGCATTTAGAATTCAGCCTAGATAATCAGATTTCAGATTGTTTTCTTAACTATTGCACTAAGTACCCTAACTAAGAACAAGCATGAGGAGAAAAGGTAGAACTTATACTTCTGATCAGGTTGCATTTGTACGATCATATGATACTTAGTTCTTTCTTTTTTTTTTTTTTTTTTTTTTTTGGAGACAGTCTCACTCTGTTGCCCAGGCTGGAGTGGAGTGGTACAGTCTCAGCTCACTGCATACTCTGCCTCTCAGGTTCAGGTGATCCTCCCACCTCAGCCTCCCGAGTAGCTGGGATTACAGGTGTGCACCGCCACGCCCAGATAATTTTTGTATTTTTAATAGGGATAGGGTTTTGCTATGTTGGCTGGGCTGATCTTGAACTCTTGGGCTCAAGTGATCCACCAGCCTTGGCCTCCTAAAGTGCTGGGATTACAGGCGTGAGCCACTGTGCCCAGCCAGATACTTAGTTCTGATTTAGAAACAAAACAATACAAAACAAACCACCTTCACACCTATAGAACCACAATGACCTATGTTAGGGCAGAAGAAGGATTTGTAGGTAGGGTCCCCTGCAGCTTGTTAGGACTTCATTTTTCTCTCCTACCAGATCGAGTCCGCAAACGTAGAAGGTCTCAAGAGAACCACCTCATCAGTACTCACACAGGAGCAGATCCTATCATCTACAGCCATAGCTTCCCAGCATTGGTGGAAAAGGTCAGCTTGCAATCAGTCACAGCCCACGGTCAGGTAGTCTGGGCCACAATATTACAAGGTAAACAGCAATGATAACCTAAGCAGAGGCATTTCATTCCACACAAAATCTGCAATGCCTTCCATAGGACCTGCCTGCTCATCAGCACTCAATAAATGTCTGGTGAATGAGCTAGAATAAAAAAATATAAAACTGGCTTGACTGATTTTATGAAACTGAATCCTTTTGCTGTTACTGAGAATCATTAGAATGTCATTCTGAGCAAAGCTCTGATCTCCATCTTTCCTCCTCTTTGAAAATCTGTTATTCTTTGGGACCTGCTGTGGGCGCGCTCATCAACAGTGCCACACATGGTGCTTCCTGGCAAAGCGTTTGTTTATGGTTGTGTAGACACAGCCCTAAATGTGTGGCATTGTCTTCTGGCATCCAAAAGCAAAAGCAGTGAATTAAAATCCCGATTTATTTATATATCTCCTCTCTTCAGTTGAATATCTTGTTCAGAAGAGTTATATTAATATGATTTATCACAATAAACAGCATGGTTCCTGCTTTAATTGATTTATCTTTTTCTTCATATAAAAATTCCCTATATCTCTGTTCTGCACCAACTTTAAATGTGTTTTTCATCCCACAGATCTTTGTTGGCACTGATAATTTCTACAGAGATCAGATTTTTTTTAATACAGTCTGCATCTTAAATCATTCATTTTCTCATTTTCTAACTGCTGACTATAGTCATCCTTACATTTACTGAAATTAGCATGAGTTTTAAACAATCACAAAAGAAGTGGAGTGGGTTTTTGCTTTTTAAAAAAAGGCTTTGCTGTTCTTTATGGATGAAACAGTTGATATTTTGTTAAGAGATTTTTATCTGACTTTAATTCCCTAGCTTTAACGTATTCTTAACTGTTCTAAATGAAATGGTTTGTCTTAAATGAAAGTGTATCTATGGTAGCATAGTTATATCTCGTCTTTAAAATGGATCATTTCATTTCATACATGCTATAGAATCTTGAATTTCACCTTTACTCAGCTCAATTTCTTTACTAAAAATGACTCTGTTGCTCCAAATTCCTACATCAATGGATTGGCTATATCAAATCCAAGCAGTAATTGTTCATAAGCACGTATTTTATAACATGTGCTAATAGACTAATAAAATATATTGCAATAACAATATGCTCTGCCTGATAGAATTTCATCATCAGACTCCATTAACACATTCAGCTGGTATCAGCTTGTGAAAATGCCTTCCATTGTGGTGGAAGGGAAATACTCTGTATGAATGAATGGAGAAAATGGGCTTGAGAGAGGAATTTCTAGAAAGCCTAGGTAGAATGAAAGAATCAGAACCATGAATGGATGCTGAGCAAACATCTTGGACATGCATTGTGCTGTGCCTGCACTTTCCTACCCCTTAATCCTCACTCTTCACAGTCCAGAGGCTGCCCTCAAATCTGAATAGAGCTGCTCTCCTAAGCTCACTAACCAGGCCCCTACCCACAATGGCCTTAACTTACTCTATCCTATTTTCCGCATGCAAGCATTAACCCTTCCTTCTTTGATTTTCCTCTTCCCTTGACCTCTGTGAGGCTAGCTCTGCGCCTACTTTTCTAAATGTTCACTCTGGCTCCTCTTGGGCTCCATGCTGCAACCCTGCCTGTCCCCAGGTCCTGTCCCTGGTTCTGTTCTGTCCCCCGTCTGCCCTCCTTCCCTGGTTTGTTTCCCTCCGTTCACCGCAACGCCACTCCCAGGGCTGACCTCTCTCTGTGTTGTGGCACCCATGTCAGTGCCTGTGAAATGTGGGAAGCTTCAACTCAACTTGCCCCAAACCAGATGATATTTCACTGTCCCCCACATCAGCTTTTCTTCTGAGGGCCGTTTTCCCTGTGCTTTTTCCTCTGGTCTCCTGTGATCCCCTTGGTCTGTTTCAGTAGGAGTTTGGCCTCAGAACATGTCAGGATGTTTCACCTACTCGAGTTGGGTTCTTCTGGCACCAGGCCTTTTGCTTGTTTTCCCTGTATTTCATTTCCAAGTTCAGTCCTCCTCATTTCTGCTCCTGGAATGTTGGGGTATACCCCTGAAATGTTTCCCTGATTTCTTTCTTTTTTTTAAATCTGACTTTTCTTGCCCAGTGTTGGAAATCAGTCCTCATAACATGTTCTCAGGCCAACCTCCTACTAAAGACAGCTCCAGTGACTGCCTATTTTCTGCCAACTAAAGTTAGTGCAGTTTCTCCATGACCAAGCCATAATGTCTTCCTAGACTTGTTTCCCACTGCTTGCGTATGTATGTTCTCTGTACTTCAGCAAAACCTAATCGCTTGTAAACATCATAGTTAGTGAACATTATTCCTGCTGTCTCTCAGGTTTTGCAAATATTTAAACACATAAATGACCAAACAACGTAAGAAGAACCACATAACATATACCATTTCGCCATGAGATACTTAATCATAAACTTATAATTTTGAAAAAAAATTAACTTTTGCATTTGTTACTTTTTTTAATTAAGTAGATTCTTTCAAGAATTAGGCTAAATTCTAAAATGACTTTCTTGTTCTGCGTATTCTCTTCTTTTTGTGGAAAAGAACCTGATGGCTTGAACCTTGAAGCCTGACTCTTCCATGAATTAAAAGCTGTTTAATTTGCATGGATTATACACATATTCTTTTGATCTTAATTCCCTGACTGCGTTTTTAGCTCTCTAGTCCTTCAGTTAGAAAATGAAGCCACATTCGACACCTGCTCGATGCCTTTTACACACCATCTGACCCCTCAGCATGCCTCCCAGCCCTCAACCAGCCCCAGCCCCTCCCTACCTCCCTGACCTTACATTTTGTGTTTCAAAGACACCTCCTGAAACATGGAGCTTTGCCTTCTGATCTTTACTTTCTTACATAAATGCACAATGCAACACATATTGGCTTACTGAATTCAAATAAGTATATATTTACAAGAATGTGATTTTTTTCTTAAAGAAAGCTAGACTTCTGAAATAGCACTGACTTTCAATGATACCTCGTCAAGTCATTTTGATTGTCCTTCTAGAAAATCAAATATCCAAATATCCTTCATTTTATTATTATTATTATTAATTATTATTTTGAGACGCAGTCTCACTCTGTTGCCTGGGCTGGAGTGCAGCGGCGTAATCATGACCTCAGCTCAGTACAACTTCCACCTCCCGGGTTCAAGCAATTCTTGTGCCTCAGCCTCCCAAGTAGCTGGGACTACAGGTGTGAGTCACCACGCCCAGCTAATTTTTGCATATTTAGTAGAGATGGGGTTTCACCATGTTGGCCAGACTGGTCTCAAACTCCTGACCTTTCCCACCTCGACTTCACAAAGTGTTGGGATTACAGGCTTGAGCCACCACACCCAGCCCATTACATTATTCTTAAAGTGGGAAATTTCTTTCTCTAGGACTCTTCATTTACAACCAGGTACTTGGTTGCCCTCAGGTCTCCCATGATCTATGAGCCAGGAGGATGCTTAGGAACTCACACCACATAACATCTGAGTTTTTGATTCCGTTGCAATCGGGTAATTGCCTCTGACACTGCACCTAATCTGTGGTTTTCAATAGCGACAGGCATTGCTTCTACTTCTGACTTGGCTGAATCCATTGTGTAACTGCCATGGTGTGATAGCTCTAATACGGAGAAAAATGAGCGAGAATTCTCTAGAGGCAGACACAGGATTGATTTTCAATACAGGAATTGATTACATTTCAGGCAACTGACTGTAATTTAGTGGGGAAAAGCAGAGTCAATGAGGCTGATATAATGGTTTCCTCTATAAGCACTGATGCAATTAGCAACTCATTTTAATTGAAAAGGTACAGCAACTCTTGAACACATTCCTATGGACTTCATCACAAAACACGGACTGCTAGGAAAAGCCAAGGATTCATTTGGTAACACTGTAATGCATATTTAGTAATACCAAGGAAAAAGAAACAATTTGAGTAGGTTCAGGTATGCTTTAAAATATATCATCAGTTCAACCAGCTTTTAAGTGAGAATAATAAGTAGTTTATCTCACAAGATACTGAGGGTTATCAAGGAGATATTTCCCCTACCCAAAAAAGACTCTCTAATCACGCAGCTCTTGCCCCTAAATTTTTGCCAAATTTTCCGAATAGAAATTCAGTTTTTTAGGGTTAAGGCATATGACTAATGAAGTCACTCCGTAATGCAAAAGGCCATTATGTTTTAACAAACTTAAGTCACCAGGGATGCTATCTCTCAGATTCTGATCCCGATTCACTGGGTCTAGAATGGGACCCAGGAGTGGAATTTGCATGTTCATTAAGTATCCTCAGTGAGTTGGGTATGTGGAAGGTATTCTAATAAATACTGGTCTAAATATATAGATTATGTAAGAATTAGGTATTAATGATTAAATATTTAGACTTATTTCATCTCATTTTTCCCCAAGAGCATGCTGGAAAATTGGAACAAAAAACAACTAAGACTCAGGAGAGGGTCATGGAGGAAAGAAAATGCACACCATGGAACAGTTAGTTGCCTGAGAAGACAGGCTCAGGCTAGTGTCTCTGCAGGGAGCACAAATTGGGTAGGCGGAAAACAGAATAGATGTGTTAGGTGCATGTGGCAGGCAGCAGGGTCAGGACCAGGGTGAGGTGAATGAGGTATCTGGTGGGATTCATTCTCAGGGCTGTGCTAGAATAAGTGTTACCTTCAATTCTGTACCCCTGGCATGCCACTCACTTCACCCTAGTCCTGGCTTTGGTAGACACTTCTGAAATGGCTCCCAATAAGCCCACCTTCTGTATTCATACCTTTGACTACCTTCCTTTGTGTGGGACTGGACCTAGTGACTTGTTTCTATCGAATAGAACTTAGTGAAACTGATACGTTAAGTTATAAAAGATCGTGACTTCCACATTACACACACTCTCTGGTTTTCTAACTCTGATGAAGCAAGTTGCCATTGGCGAGATGCCCTGTTGAGTGGCCTATGTGGCAGGGCCTATGAGAGCAGCCTCCAGCCAACAGCCAGTAAGGAACTGAGGCCCTGAGTCCACCAGGCCCCAGGGAACTGAATTCTGCCAACAATTACCGGAGTGAGCTTGGACGTGGAGCCTTTCCTGTTTGAATCTTCAAATGAGACCACAGCCTCAGTGGACACTTTGATTTCAGCCTTGTGTAGGACCATGAGCCAGCAGCCTCAGCTAAGCCATGTCTAGATGCCTGACTACAGAAAGTGCGAGGTAGTAAATATTGTTGTTTTAAGACATGAAATTTTGGAGTAATTTATTATGCAGCAATCAATAACTAATACAGTGCATAAAGATTTTGGTAGTGGTGATAGGGTGTTGATTTCTGAACCTGAAGAACAATACAAACAAGGAAGGGTAAGAAGTTAATGAGTACACACTGAATTCATACCACAGTTTTTTCCAGGGATGGTCCTTCTTGCAGGGGTTACTTCTTTTTCCTTTTCCTCACTTCCTCTAATCCCTGTCTTTCTTCCCTAAAAATAAACTGAAGAGTTATCAGGGTTCACTGCTAAACTTAGAAATTTCTTCTGTTAAATCTCCAAGATTATCAGTATCATCACCCCATATCTATCATGATCCTCTTTCCTGAAATTTATCACTGTTACCAGTAAGAGGGTAACTGTAACTAGTAGCTGCAATGCTTGTATTTTCCACATACACAAATTCTCCTCTACCCAGCAGCTACAGTCACTAGAACACAAAAATTAAAATGTTGGACATTGTAAGAATGTGGTGCAATTAGGGCTCTTATTCATTGCTAGTGGGAGTGCAAAACGGTGCAACCACTTTGGAAAGCACTATGGCAGTATCTTAAAAAATTAAGCCTAAATCTGCTATGTGACTTAGTAATTGTGCTCCTAGGAAACTATCCAGGAGAAATAAAAACTTAGGTTCATGCAAAGGCCTACATTTAAAATTTATAGAAGTTTTATGCCTCATAGTCCAAAAACTCCAAATGCTCATCAACCAGTGACTGGATAAGCAAATTGTGGTGTATCCATACAATGGAATGTAACTCAGCAAAGAAAAGGAACAAACTGCTGACAAATGCAACATGAGGACCCTCAATAGCATCATGCTAGTGAGAGAAACCAGGTGTAAAACACTATACTCTGACTCCAATTATGCAAAATTCTAGAGAAGGCAAAACTAGAGTGATAGAGAATAGCTCAGTGATTTCCATGGGGCCAGACTTCAGGGGAGGAGATTGATTGCAAAAAGGATAAGGTAACATTTGGGTAGTGAAAACGTTCTATGTCAATTGTGGTGGTTATGTGACTGTATGCATTTGTCAAGATTCATTGAACTTTCAACCTCTATGGAAAACAGTATGGAGATTTCTCAAAGAAATAAAAATAGAACTACTAGTCCACCTAGCAATGCTACAGCTGGGCATCTACCCAAAGGAAAAGAAATTGTTTTCTCAAAAGGACATCTGCATTCGTATGTTTATCATAGCACTATTCACAATAGCAAAGTCATAGTATCAACCTAAGTGTCTATCAACAGTGGATTGGATTTAAAAAATGTAATACATACACACACACACACACACACACACACACACACACACACACACACACACCCCATGGAATACTATGCAGCCATAAAAAGGAATAAAACATCTCCTTTGCAGCCACATGAATGCAGCTGGAGGCCATTATCCAAAATCAATTAATGCAGAAACAGAAAATCAAATACCACATATTCTCACTTATAAGTGAAAAGTAAACAAAGGGTACATTTGGATATAAAAATGGAAACAATAGATACTGATGACTCCAACAGAGAGAGAGGGATGGGGGCAAGGGTCGAAAAGTGACTTATTGGGTACTATGTTTACTATTTGGGTGATGGGTTCTATAGAAATCCAAACCCCAGCATTATGAAATATACCCATTGTAACACACCTGCATGTGTACCCACTGAATCTATATTTTTTTTAAAAAGAGGGAATACATATACAAGCAAAAATAGACTATAAAAGCTGATTACAAAAAAGATTTATAACAAAATTACATAGATCTTGAAATTAAAATGTAGTAATTTTTTTTTTTTTTTTTTTTTTTTTTTGAGACGGAGTCTCGCTCTGTCACCCAGGCTGGAGTGCAGTGGCCGGATCTCAGCTCACTGCAAGCTCCGCCTCCCGGGTTCACGCCATTCTCCTGCCTCAGCCTCCCGAGTAGCTGGGACTACAGGCGCCTGCCACCTCGCCCGGCTAAGTTTTTGTATTTTTAGTAGAGACGGGGTTTCACTGTGTTAGCCAGGATGGTCTCGATCTCCTGACCTCGTGATCCGCCCGTCTTGGCCTCCCAAAGTGCTGGGATTACAGGCTTGAGCCACCGCGCCCGGCCTAAAATGTAGTAATTGAAATGAAGAAAAATTCATTGAACTTCAAGCTCATTTCTTGTATATAAATGATGCATAAAAATTGTTTTAAAAACTCTAAACGGCCAATAGAATCAAAAATTGAAGTATTTCAGGTTATGTTTCTTGTCTTTACAATCATGGCACAATCATTGCTCATTTCAAATCTATCATTTAAATGCAAGAGTATATAGTACTACAGGGGCTAGAGACACATGAGCTGATACTGTGTGTACTGAGAGCTGACCATATAGCAGGAAGTTCTCTGAATTACTTTCCATGTGGAGTAAAATGGTTATTGAAGAAAAGCCATACAAATGCGCTACTTTGAAGCTTACATATATGTATTATTTAAAACTCAACGGTAACCTCAGAAATTGTTTAGAACCTAGTCCAATAAAAGATTTTGGGGGATGAATATTTTATCACTGATATTATTTAGAATTGCTGGCTCGTGGTGGTAATAAAAAATAGTTCAACTTGTAGTCAGCTTTATTATTGTTTTAAAATTCTTTCCAGTGTACCCTCTATTGCCTGCCCCTTGTGGGGTAGACTTGTTGTCTCACATCTGTCCTTGATATTCTACTGCTACTCCTCATCAACAATTGTGGGTTCCTGGGACCCTAGAACAATATCACAAAGCCAGAGGCCAGTCTGACTTGCAGAATCTTTGAAGGCCTCGTTATTATTCAAAGAGTGTTATTGATTGCCTACCGCAACCAGGGGCCATTCTAGGTGCTAGCAATTTCAGGTGAAACAGTCTCTGATCTCCAGGACTTAAGTTCTGATAATGTATATTGACATTGTGAGTTCTAGCAATAGCATTTTCTCTAACAGTTAAAAGTGGTAGCCTTTGCTAAAAGTTACAGGTTGTCCTCTCTTCCTTCCCCTTTGTTTATCTTTCTCAATGTCCTCCCAGGTACACCCCTTTCTCCCAGCACCATAACCAATTACATTTCTTTAAGTTTCAAGTAAGGTACTCAAGTGCAGGGGCACATTATCTTCTTAAAAGGGAGAACCAACAAATGGAAACTTTTGTACCAACTTAAATCTATTTGTCCTTCTTGTGGACCTGTGACATTCACCTGTCAATCTGCTCTTAAAAGCCTCTATCAGATGCAAGGTGCTTCTGAGATTTTTGATACAGGGATGCAGCTTAGAATTGTAAGTGGCCTCCTTGATATTCTGCATCACTAGGTAAGGCTTACACAGCAAATACCTATGCCCATCAAAAAATAGTCTAAGATAAAAGTGCAGGCAAGCAGATCAGAGGATATAAAAGGCCCATTGTGAAAACAATGGGAAGGTTAGTATAGGCCAAGTTAGGTCTCCCACCAACCTCTCTGCTTTATGAGACTATCATGCAGCTCATCCCAGTCCCACTGAAGTCTTTTCTTCTTTTAAGTCTATGTAACAATTTCTAACTTAGAACTATAAAGGTATTTAGAATACATGTCAGGGCCAGAATTTGCAGAGGTCAAGAAGCGTCTTTATGATTAAGTGAATGATCCCAGCAAGGTCAGTATTAGTTTCCTCAAGACTTCTTATCAGACTAGTGGGCCAACCACGCTTCCCATTCCTCCCAAAGAAAAGTCAGACAGGAGCTCAGAAGTAGTGCTGGACCTCAATACTAGTTTTCAGAATCTCATGACAAATTTTATATGTTATATGTTCATGATTGCAAAGAGAAGATAATGATTTTTTTCTGATAAGAATGCAGCATATTCCTTTCAGATCAATGTTAGCACATCTCTTGTCAATCAAGTTTATATTCCACCTCAACCAATTCCTTTCATAGGCATTAGCTGATTTGAATGGGGTGATGTATTTTAAAATGATGAGGAAGAAGCATTTTTTTGTTTTGTTTTGACTTTACTTGAGAACTGGTGACTGATTTTTAACACACATACAGACACACACATACACACATACACACACATACACAAAATCTCTGGTGATGAAAATAACCATTAAATATAACTAACGCAACACTATGCCATTTATATGATGAACTGACTCACTGCTATCTCACTTTTTGCTTAGTATAGTTTTGTGTACTTTGCTTAAAGCATTTGAGGCCACAGAAAGGTTGAACTTGAAATCAAGTCTTCAGGGCTATTTCACATTCTTTTAAGAGTGTTTCTTCAGCTGCCAGGGAAAGATGTGTGCATGACTTCTCTTATCCATGTCAAGACCAGTTACAGCTGCGTAAAGTCAATTCAGCTGTGGTAGACTGATAAGTGCACGTTTCAAGATGACACAAAGTGATCAAACCAGGTGAGAACTAAAAGAGCTTTGGGACCATATTAAATGCCATTGCGTGATGGGGAAGAGGAGAGGAAGGAAATGTACAGGCCAGTTATTGCTGGGATGATATAGTTTTGTAAGCCCTCTATGATCTGTGTTAACCCTGTGTTGTTATGTATATTTTCAAAATGTATGCACGATAGTTTGCAAGAAATGGTCACCCAGTGACAGAGGACCTGGCTCCTTCTGGTCACTTGTCCCCTTTCACTGTTTTGAGGACTTCTCTGGGAGGTTCTAATTCAAAGGAAACTTTTACTTTGAAAGCTTTAAAAGTCCTTTTACTCTACGTATGTTATGTGGAAAGGCTTGCTTACTCTCGGCTCCATTGCTCTTAAACCTCTTGGTCTTGCTGGCAAAATTTTTATGAATCAGAGATTATTTTTAGGTCTGGGGTTTATATTAGAAATTATTCCCTGTCATTCAACAAATATGCACTAAGCACCCACTAGATACCAGGGATACATGGGCAAACTTCCTGTTTCCAAAAATGCTGCCACGTCTCAGTTCCTGAGCATTTGGCCCCTTTTACTTTGGGCCCTAAGTAGAACCACAGATACAGGTAGTACTGATGGACATCTTCTTGTCATGGCTGAAGTTTTCCGTGAAATGGTTCTTTGAGGAGCTACCTTGGCTGAGGCTCTCTTGGTTGAATCTCTAAGCACAAGAGCATAAGACAAGGCTTCCCGCTGAGTAATATAGCGTAAGGGAAAGAAATGAGAGAAACTTCAAAATCAACAATTTTACAAAGCAAATAAGAAAACAAAACTGCAAATATTTACTTATGTGTACACAATTTTTTCTACTCTTGTGGTGAGCATGCCCAGATTATATGATCTTTGAAGACTGGAAGTGTATTTTTCTTCTTTTGCATTTCTCACTCAATAAGTTAATAAACACTTAGTCATTGATTAACATGTCAAATTATTTGGAAAGGGACTTGAGCCATGATATCTTCGATATCAAAACTTTCTTCAAACCAGAAAGATATATTTGATCTCTCTCAGTGTTTCTCAACATGTAGTCTGCAGAACACCAACTGGTGAATCACTGGGCTGAGGCCACATGCTTTTTCAAAATGCTAATTAAAAATGCAGATTTATGACTCTAAAGACCTTCTGAATCAGGAACTCTGAGGGTTAAGCTTGGAAATCTGCATTTTGATAAGGTACCTGGTGGATTTTATATGCACTAAGCATTGAATACTTCCGCTTCTGGATTCATTGGCTTCTATGCAATTTTGCTATAAAAACAAAGCTACTAGATGATGCTTCTAGTGCCACTTCAGACAATCATGGGGACCAGACTGAATCCTGGCTTCTCTGTTTACTATTCAATAGTTGCATGACCCTGGTCAAGCTATTTAACTTGTCCATGTTTTAGTTTTCTCTTCTCTAAACTGTAGGTCATAAAGACACCTACCACATAGAGGTGTTTGAGCGTTAAATACAATACCTGCAAAGTTCTTAGACGAGCACCTGACACATAGGAAGCCCTCAATAAAAGGTACCTATTGTTATTGTTTTTATTAAATCAATTGCACAAACCATGCCTTCCGTTTGTGTAAATACAAAAACAACAGCATAAAGTAGATGTGCTAAAGCCAAGTGAGTAGATTTTTGTTTAAAAAGCACTCTAGTGGAGTTAGGAGAACAGTATGATGAAGGGCAGCCAGCAACTGAAAGCATTTCCTGCCAAGAAAAGGGACTTTACAACAATTATGCCTTTCGGTAAGTTGATGCTTACAATTTGTGAAGGTCTTTCACAACCATTATTTCATTTGTGCTTCATCAAATCTAAAGAGGTTGAAAGAAGAGGAGAGACAGCAGAGGATGGGGCTGAAAATGTATAAACTTCGGAGGTGACAGCTCTGGCTTGAAGTCCTAACTAACATTTATTACCTGTGTGTGATCTTGATCAAGTTACATAACCTGCCTGAGCTTCCATTTTCTATGCCATAAATTGGAGATAAAATGAGATATCGTATGTAAAGCTCTTGGCACAATGTCTGGAACGTGGTCAATGAGCAATAAATGTAACTATTATTGTCGTGAGTAAACCAAGTTTCTGAGTTCGCACACAGCAAGGAGCTGAGCTGTGCTTTGAGCCTCGCCTGGTTTTGTAAGCCCAGACCCACTGATTTACTTAAGTTCCCACAAATCTCAGAGAGTTGACATTTTATCACAATCCATACTTGAATTTCTTTAAACCCTATTAATTTACCCATAAAACCTTGCTTTCCATTGTCAAGAATAAGCACTTTGAAACTTGGTTAACCAACTACTATGTTGATAAAATAGCACGCCAGTAGATGCCATTGTACTTGAATTATTTATCTGGAAACGACTTCTGGCTACAGCACAAGTTGATTCCTTAGTTGCTTAGTTTGGATCACGTAGTTAAACTTACCAAGCAGCTGTTGGTGCTGAAGGCTGTGAATGTAGCGGGTCTGCAAGGCCTCCCACTGGGGCCTGGAGTTGTAAATCCTCATAATGCTGTAAAAGTAGCGCTGTTGCCCTTGGTTGAGGTCCTGTCGGAACAGAACAGGTGATTTTGATGAGTCTGTGGAGTTCCACAGCATTCAAATTGTGATGTATTCAAAGCTAACTTTTATGGAAATAAGAGGCTTCTCTTGCTAAACATATATTTTTTTTTAATGTGCAACAATTGGAAAATAACAATTGGGGAGTTTCCTCTCTTCATTTGCTTAAACAGCCTTCTGCTAATCTGTATGATGATGAAAATATGTGAGTAAAAAATTCTAGGTAATTGTCTTGAACTGAGGGACATCTAAAGATTTACAGGATCTTATAATTTCATTGATCCTTATTGAGGAAAGTAGGTTGTAATAAGCTACACAGAGCTGAAGTATGCTAGGCCTCTGGACTGGTAGAAAATTTCCCACTGAAAGTTCTCAAAAGCAAGGGAAATAGATGGATGCATAATGTGGTAAGGGCTCATTATATCATTAGTAAAAAGGTGCCATGAAAACAAAGAATGTAAACAAGCTCCCTAAACAGTCAAGGAAGGTTTCCTAAATGAGACGATCATCTTATCTGAGTCTTAGATGAGGAGTTTCCTTAAGGGACTAGAATACTGGTTCTCAAATGGCATGCACAACACCTGGAAACCTATTAGAAATTCTAACTTTTTTTTTTTTTTTAGTTCAAAGGGAACATAGAGTCTGATTGTGAAAAGACTGTTAAGGGAAGATGATGGAAACCTTTTAGCTATGTTAAGAGTTTAAGGATTAACTATCCTATGAGGAGCCATCAAAGGTCTTTAAGGCAGTGACTCTCAACAGGAATGATTTTGACTCCCAGGGGACATTTGGCAATGCCTGCAAAATGTTTTGATTGTCCTAATTGGTGAGAGGAGGAGGGGGTGCTCCTTACATTCAGTGAGTAGAGGCCTGGGATTTGCTCAGCATCCTGCAAAGCACAGGACAGCTTCCCACACCTTTCCAACAAATGATCCAACCCAAAACACCATACTCTCAACTGACCAGATTTGCATTTAAAAAAATGGCCCTGCAGTGGAGAATGGGCTCAAGGAAAGAGATCATTGGTAGACAGACCATTTAGAAGGCTACTTTCTTAAAAGTAGAAAGAAATAAGAAGGGTCAAGACTTCAATTACTATTACATACCTAAGATATCTTAAGTGTTCATTATATACTGTGCCCAGCATTTTGCCTTCACATTTGCATGTATTTTGCATGCATAATCTCTTAATTTTCAACAATCCGAGGAGATGAACAATTTATTCTGTTCACTTTACAGATAGGGAAACAGATAGTGGCATCAACATTCTAGAAAAATCAATATAAAATAAGTTCACTCTAGGCCAAAACATTCAAAACAATAATAGAGTTTTCAAAATGAGTTGGTAACTATGCAATAAAAACTAAACTTAAGATAATTATATGTAAAGGTAGAGTAAGGTGACTTTTACCTGTTAGACATTTTGTGTGGGCCTGAAATTTGTGAGTTAGCGTTTTGTTTTGTTTTTATTTTTTTGGCCTTAAACTTAATATCGAAAATCTATCTGGAGTGAAAGTAGCAAAGCCAAGTGCTTCATAATTTGAGATACTATTTCAGCTTTAGTTTCTGAAGTAGATATTTTAAAGGATAATATATTTGAAGAGAATGAATTCCACTCCTGAATAACTAATTTTGCCTTTTAAAATGATTGAGAACAAGATAATATGAAAATTGGAAGCCAATTTCAAGAGCAGAACTCCAAAGTGCAATGGGAGTTTCCATAGAAGATAAAAATCTTAAAAGTGATGATTTTATTTTACAAAGCAAAAAATGCCTACTTCTTTTCCTTAGTAAAACCCTAAACTTCCTAAATGAGAAGTAGCAGGTAACATTACTAATATTCTTACCCTGTTGTTGATCCTTCCTTGAGGGTTTAGGAGAGAACTGAAATTTTTACAGCCTATTTATTAGAATGGCTTTAACTAACTTTGACTAAAAGGAGCTTTTCAAAAGGCAGCCACAGTGTGGCCAATTAGTAAGTTTCCCGTTGCTGACAGTGGGTCAGCCATGAAGAGGTGACCGTCTACCAGAGCTCCTGAGATGGGGCGGGTATAGGAGTTTACCCAAGTGCTCATTCATTCACTCATGCATGGCCTTCAACATTCAGCAAGGGCTTATTTTGGGACAAATATTCTTCCTAATGCTAGGTAAACAAAGACAGCAGAAAAAGTCCTCAGACCTTGAAGGACAGACAGGTCACTCTATCTGTGAAAGAAAGAAAGAGAGAGAGAGAGGGAGAGAGGGAGGGAGGGATGGAGGGAGGGAGGGAGGAAGGAAGGCAGGCAGGCAGGCAGGCAGGCAGGCAGGCCGGCCATACCTTTAGTAAGGAAGTGTCATAGATGGAGTGAGGAACTCTAATGAAAGGAAGCTGTGGAACATTCCAGAGCTTTTGTTGTCTTTTCCAGTTTTTTCCTATCGTTTATCCTGTACCTCCAAGAAACAACAAAGCATAGCATAAAATTTCTTTTAACTCAACCAGTTTTGGGGATGTACTTAAGTAAATAAGTAAGCAAGTGAATGAATTTTTAAAAATGTAATTTGTTCTAAGGGGTAGGAACATTTGCTCACATTTCCAAGTAATTGGACATCACCACACTACTTAATTCCACACCTTTTCTTAGTCTTGCCCTTTATTTATGAAAATAATTATTAATTATTTATGAAGTTAAGGAATAATTCAGAGCCCTTGTCTTTCTGTTTAACTGTTTGGAACAGCTGGGTTGTAGAGCATACTATTTTTATAATAGTAATTTTTTGATAATTTTAAATACTATTGATTATCATATCTGATTCTAAAAGTAATATATATTGTTTTGGAAGATTTGGAAGAATTTAAAAATTGAAGAAGAAAATAAGATTACTCATACAAGTTGAGCATCCCAAATCTAAAAGTCCAACATCTGAAATGCTCCAAATCCAAAACTTTTAGTGCCCACATGATGCTCAAAGGAAATGCTCATTGGAGAATATTGGATTTTGGATTTTTGGATTTGGGAGGCTCAACTAGCAAAGATAATGCAAATTTTCCAGAATAAAAAAAAAAAAAAATCCGGAATTCAAAACACTTCTGGTCCCAAGCATTTTGGATAAGGCATACTCAACTTGTATCTAATTATCTATAATTATTGTTAGTATTTGGTTGATTTCCTTTACTTATTTATTTATATATATTTTGTGAGACAGAGTCCACTCTATCACCCAGGCTGGAGCACAGTGGTGTGATTATAGCTCACTGCAGTCTTGAACTCCTGGGCTCAAGCCATCCTCCCACCTCAGCCTCCTAAGTAGCTAGGACTACAGGTACACACCCCACACCCAGTTATTTTTTAAATTGTTACTAGAGATAATGTTTCCCAGACAATGTTCTCCCTATGTTCCCTAGGCTGGTCTCAAACTCCTGGGCTCAAGTTATCCTCCACCTCAGGCTCCCAAAGTGCTGGGATTACAGGTATGAGGCACCACGTTGAGTTTCACTTTCCTCTTATTTATTTTTTCTGTGTACATTGTGTGTAATTTTAGAAAAGGGAGATCATAATTTATATGTTTTGTGCACTTTCTCAGATCATTAAGTGTTCCTTAAAAATATAATTTTTAATGGTAGTATAGTATGCCTTTACATCATTCTCCACTTCTTGCAAATTTAGATGTGCAATTTTATAGCATTGTACTATAAAATAAACTATTAAACTTGTCATGTTTCCACTTGCCTGACAAAGACACAGAATAAAGGAGTCACATTTGCTATGATTAAGTCTCCTTTCCTGGTGATTTAGGGTTTAGAGTCTGAAGGGTGTATAATAATATGAATTTAACAATCCAGCAAGAAGTAGACATGTTGGAATCAGTTGCCAAGTCACAAAGTGCAAACCCAGAGTATTTTCCCGTCTGCTTACTCCTTTGTCTTTGTTAGCAGTGTGAATTACTGAATGATAGAAAGTAAGACCACAGCAAATCAAGCATAGTAACAATCTGCTAAACATAGATTATTATCAATACCTGCACCATGTACTAACTGAAGAAAATAAACTATAATAGAGGCTGTATGGCCTTTAGAACTAGAAAGACTTGAATTTCTTTTCTTCTGTAAGCCTCAGTCTCTCATCCTTATGACAGCAGTTACAATGCCTACCTCACTGGGTGTTTGATTCACTGAAATCGTGAATATAGAATGCTCTCACTTTATGCCAGTTTCTTCTCTCTCTACCCAACCTTCATGCATGTTCAGACACACAAACACATGCACACACATAGGTTCACAAACATACACATGCTTAAGGAGTATTGTAATACGTGTGGAGACTCATTTGAGTTCACACATTGAAGGTTCCATTCTTCCAGAAGAGAAATTTATTAGGAAAACATTAGTCAACATCTCTGTGTGTACTGTTTCTGCTATATAAACGTATAAATTAAACTATACATATTTTAAATGTGTGCACTCCGGAAACCATACCAACCAAGATATACTCTTTTAATATTCTCTGTGATTGACGCTTACGCTCTATCCTGTACTCAAATCATTTCAATAACCCTCCTCCCATTTTCCAGATCTGTAGAACAGAGAATAAATATGCTTCAAGCTGAAAAGATTTCTTGTCTCCTCAAATAGCATAAGGAAATGACTGATGCTCTTTCTTATGGCAACAATTCATGTATGCTTTTCTGGGGCTACTGCTGAATAAATTTACCTATTCGAGTGGCCTATACCTGATACAATTTGATTAAAATACTCATGGAATTCAGAGGGAAACACATCTACAAAATAATATATCTGAAACAAAAACACAGATTTGCCTAAAAAGAACTTACCCTATACTGTAGTTCCCCCACTTTTAAAAGCTGGCATTCATATTCGGTGTAGTTTTCTTATGCGGACTCTGTTCATATGGTGGTGGCGGTGGAAGTCTGTTGATAAGCTGATATCCAAGCAACATCATGTGATGAAACAAAGAGCTGGGGAAATCTGGCTTCATGCCTTTCTTCACTTCTGGGTAACATTCAGCTACACAGGTTGATATTTTTTCTTCCAAATTTTGTGTCTAATCAAGTGTCATCTTCTAAATCTACCATATCCATGTTCTGTGCAGATATGGGGGAGTAACACGCATACAGGCTGAGATTCTAAATATTAAAGGTCAAGAAATCCATCAGGGCAATGGGCCATGACATAAATATTTCCAAAATTTGGAGTCAGTAGTCCCCTTCCCCATTGCTCAGGATGATGAAGGAAGAATTCCTGAATATAGAGGTATGGGCATGATTTTGACTGTGGTAACATATGAAATTATTCCATAGTTTAAGCTAAGTTCCTTTTCATTTTGTGGGGGAGTAAGATATTCTCCATATGTTATCTTAATTTGAGGCTACACATGATGATAATGAACCTGTGGCATAAGACCAGAGTCCACACTGACCTCATCCTTTCTTCTGTGACTGCATTATTCTACTGGCTTCCTTTATTTCTCAAGTGTCCTCCTTCTGAATGCCAGCTTATCTGCAAAGATGAAGAGTTCCTAGAGGAAAGGGAAGAAGAAATATCAAAAGAAAACACATTCAAAATTCTTAGGAGACTAAGGGGGAGAAAAAAGAAGGGGGATGAGAGTGATGAATCATATGCCTTAAAGAAGAAAGGGCTCAACAGATGCAAAAGTCTTGCATTTTTTCCCCAATAATTTGAATGCAGACCTCCCGGGAAATAAGCACAGCACAAACAAGTGTCTGTAAATGCCAGTGAATAACATAAAATCTTTCACTGGATCTGAGAGGTTGATGATTCTTTACCAAGAGATAAAGAACAGTTGTGTGCAGAGTTGACATTGTCAATCGAGTCTTCCTCAAATGTTGTTCCAGGATATGATGAAATTCATTCTGGGTGCACTGCATCTGCTGATGATGCACACACATGCTGAAATTCCTACCAGCTTGCATTGGACCCTACTCAATCAGGAGAACAGTAACAGATCTGGGTGTTTGCCAGAGGGCATTTAATGTAAGGAATCTGTTATGAAAATATAGAAATGGGTTAGAGGAGTAAAACAAGGAGGGTTAGGTTGTCCAAGCATTGGCAATTGCACGTAGAGCTGGAGGACAAAAGGGAAAATGATTTTACCCACAGCCCATGGACACTGTGCCATAGAGGTGGCTTCCTTTGGAGAACTGCTCCCTGAGCAGCACCTCAGGAACCTGCACTCACCAGGCACCCTTGCTTCTATGTTCTTGCCCAAACTGCTAATCCTACTGTTGCTGTCACTACTGTTGCTGTCCATGTGGCTGCTGCTGCTGGCACTGCCATAGGTGCAAGCAGAAAATAATTTTTTAAAATGGCTTCTTCCCTCCAGGCTTCATGTCCTGCCCTCCATTGGATGCCAGCTGGCAAGGGATTTTGGGAAATGTATTTTGCAGTCTTCCTACTACTCTGATAAAGAGAAGGGTATAGAAGAATCAACATGAGGCTGACAGATGGTGGACACTCTCTAACACAAACACAAATCTAAGAGGTACCTTTGGGACCTATGAAGTCAGGCAGGAGACTGAAGGACTTAGACATACAGTCAGTGTTTACCTAACATCACTGAAAGTTGTCATTTTATAAGAAAAGAGGAAATAAGATAAAACTAGCTATGTAGATGGTATCAAATAATGAGATATAAATTTGTAGACATATTTTAAAATTTAAGAATGAGGAAGTAATGTATATCCTAAGTTTGGGACAAAAAATATTCTCCCAAAGAGTAGTTTAACATTTCAAAAAGAATTTAAACTGATTACAAAAAAAGGAATAGAAACACCCATAATCTAATTACTATAGGGAATATGAGGTCAACTATTAGTAGAAAAGATGTACTATTTCACAGTTAAAATATAGGTACAGCAATGAGACTCACTGCTTAAGACATTGGCTATTTAGAAGGTGGGTGATAAAGTGATTTTCATGGAATACCAGGGTAAATGTGACCTCATGGGTGATACCAAGTGAGGAAGAGGAACGCCTGATTGGAATCCAAGATGAAGTTAAACTCTAATTCAAAGAAACCTACCTCCTAGAGGGAGAGTGTCACTGTACATCATGGAGGTACACACTTTCCTGAAAAACTATGAACCCAGAAGGAAATGCTCTGCTCACATCCTTTTGCCAGGATCCTCTTAGCTGCAGAGATGCCCGTGAGGATGCCTCTGCTAGGCACTGACAAGCTCCCTTGACTACCCAAGCCCTCAGAGGAACTCCATGCTCCTTAAGGAAGAGAAGGCAGTGTCCCTCACCCAACTCTACTGCTGTTTATCCCCTGGACTCTACTTAGTCTTCTAGAGTCTTGGTTGATTTTCATTTCCCATTGAGCTATGTAGTCCCTTGAACTTAAACTTTTTGGTGGGGGAGGGGGAGTTAGTTATTCCTTATTATCTTGTTTTTACTTTGACCTCTTCATAGAAAATCCCTACTTTTCTGAGATTCCAAAACAAAAGCTGTCACGTACACCAAACCTATTGGAGCCACTGGTCACAAAAACAGGGTTATTTAGAGTCAGTCTTAGTTTGGATGATAAGAACCACTTTTAGTGAGTGAAAACTACTTGGGACACTTAGAAGCAGTGATTATCGGCAAAGGAAAAACTGGATGTGGTCAGATATGTGCTAAGACTTTGGAAAAACGGATTTCAAACAATTCAGGAAAAAAGTCTAAAGTGGACTTGAGAAGGGAATATCCAGAGATTTAGTTTCAACCCTATAATCTCAAATAAAATCCATAGAAGAAAGAGATAAGATATCAAAAGAAACTAGAGTAAGTCCACTGGGAACTCAGAGAATTCTAGACTCGAGGTCAGGTTATTTCTAAAAATCATAATTTACCAAAAAGGATTTTTCATTAGAGACTAGCAATGGTTCTCTAAAAACAGATCCCAATAAGCACGACTGTTAAGTAGGAGAGTCAGTACTCAAATCCATGATTGCCTGAAATCTATGATTTCTTCCCTTGATCTCTGGAATGAAAAGGGAATTCAAGCAGCCCACACTATGCTATAATAGAACATTATCCCTTTTATTCAGTCATTACCTACAGATGAAATTCATGCCTCACAATTCTTTCTGTCCTTGGGTGTGTTCCATTCCCACCTGGAATACTGCTTGGCTGAATAAGGGGAGGCTTCAGTTTCACAAAGACATATGGTCATAATTCTGGAGCAGGATATTAGTCTTACTATGCCAAGTCATTGGCCTTCTAATAAAACTCCTGGAAAGTCTTCATGTAAATAGGCATCCAGTGAGCCAGTCCAGTCAGCCCTTGAATATACCCAGTCATATTCAAATTCATAGTGAATATTGAAGTCTTTTTTTAGGTCCCTGGCTATAAAAACATTCTCCAAGTGTATTCTGATTTTTTTTAAAGTGAATTGGATAATAAATACCATGCAGCACTCCACAATGGATTATCAATGCAACTTTGTAAACATTTAAAAGATCAATACTGATCCCGGCAAGATGGCTGAATAGGAACAGTTCTGGTCTGCAGCTCCCAGCCAGACCAATGCAGAAGAGGGGTGATTTCTGCATTTCCAACTGAGGCACCTGGTTCATCTCAATGGGACTGGTTAGACAGTGGGTGCAGCCCACGAAGAGTGAGCAGAAGAAGGATGGGGCGTCGCCTCACCCAGGAAGTGTGAGGGATCAGGGAACTCCTTCCCCTAGCCAAGGGAAGCCATGAGAAACTGTGCCATGAGGGACTGTGCTATACAGCTCTGATACTATGCTTTTCCCATGGTCTTCAAACCCACAGACCAGGAGATTCCCTCGGGTGCTTACACCGCAAGGGTCCTGGATTTCAAACACAAAACTGGGGGGCATTTGGGCAGACACAAAGCTAGCTGCAGGAGTTTCTTTTCATATCCCAGTGGTGCCTGGAATGACAGCAAGACAGAACCATTCACTCCCCTGGAAAGGGGGATGAAGCCAGGGAGCCAAGTGGTCTTGCTCAGTGGATCCCACCCCCATGGAGGCCAGCGAGCTAAGATCCATGGCTTGAAATTCTTGCTGCCAGCACAGCAGTTTGAAGTTGACCTGGGAAGCTCGAGCTTGGTGGGGGGAGGAGCGTCCACCATTACTGAGGCTTGAGTAGGCAGTGTTCCACTCACAGTGTAAACAAAGCTGTCTGGAAGTTCGGATTGGGTAGAGCAAACCGCAGCACCACAAAGCTGCTGTAACCAGACTGCCTCTCTAGATTCCTCCTCTCTGGGCAGGGTATCTCTGAAGGAAAAGCAGCAGCCCCAGTCAGGGGCTTATAGATAAAACTCCCATCTCCCTGGGACAGAGCACCTGGGAAAAGGGGCAGCTGCAGGGACAGCTTCAGCAGACTTAAACGTTTCTATCTGCCAACTCTGAAGAGAGCAGTGGATCTCCCAGCACAGCTCTGCTAAGGGACAGACTGCCTCCTCAAGTGGGTCCCTGACCCCTGTGCCTCCTGATAGGAAGACACCTCCCAGCAGGGGTCAACAGATACCTCATATAGGAGAGCTCCAGCTGGCATCTGGTGGGTGCCCCTCTGGGACAAAGCTTCCAGAGGAAGGAACAGGCAGCAATCTCTGGTGTTCTGCAGTCTTCGCTGGTGATATCCAGGCAAACAGGGTCTGGAGTGGATCCCCAGCAGGCCTGCAGAAGAGAACCCTGACTGTTAGAAGGAGAACTAACAAACAGAAAGCAATAGCATCAACATCAACAAAAAGGACAATCATGCAAAAACTCCATCTGTAGGTCACCAACAGCAAAGACCAAAGGTAGATAAATCCATGAAGATGAGGAAAAACTAGCGCAAAAAGGCTGAAAATTCCAAAAACCAGAATGCCTCTTCTCCTCCAAAGGATCACAACTCCTCGCCAGCAAGGGAACAAAACTGGATGGAGAGTGAGTGTGATGAATTGACAGAAGTACTCTTCAGAAGTGGGGTAATAACAAACTCCTTCGAGCTAAAGGAGCGTGTTCTAACCCAGTGTATGGAAGCTAAGAACCTTGAAAAAAGGTTAGAGGAATTGCCAGTTTAGAGAAGAACATAAATGACCTGATGGAGCTGAAAAACACAGCATGAGAACATTGTGAAGCGTACACAAGTATCAATAGCTGAATAGATCAAGCAGAAGAAAGGGTATCAGAGATTGAAGATCAACTTAATGAAATAAAGCGTGAAGACAAGATTAGAGAAAAAAGAATGAAAAGGAACGAACAAAGCCTCCAAGAAATATGGGACTATGTGAAAAGACCAAACCTACGTTTGATTGGTGTACCTGAAAGTGACGGGGAGAATAGAACCAAGCTGGGAAACGCACTTCGGGTATTATCCAGGAGAACTTGCCCAACCTAGCAAGACAAGCCAGCATTCAAATTCAGGAAATACAGAGAACATCACAAAGATACTCCTTGAGAAGAACAATCCCAAGACACATAACCATCAGATTCACCAAGGTTGAAATGAAGGAAAAAATGTTAAGGGCATCCAGAGAGAAAGGTCTGTTACCCACAAAGGGAAGCCCATCAGACTAACAGTGGATCTCTCTGCAGAAACCCTACAAACCAGAAGAGAGTGGTGGCCAATATTCAACATTCTTAAAGAAAAGAATGTTCAACCCAGAATTTCATATCCAGCCAAACTAAGCTTCATAAGTGAAGTAGAAATAAAATACTTTACAGACAAGCAAATGCTGAGGGATTTTTGTCATCACCAGGCCTGCCTTACAAGTGCTCCTGAAGAAAGCACTCAATATGGAAAGGAAAAACCAGTACCAGTCACTGCAAAAACAAATCAAAATGTAAAGGTCATTGACACTATGAAGAAACTGCATCAACTAATGGGAAAAATAACTATCTAGCATCATAATGACAGGATCAAATTCATACATAACAATATTAACCTTAAATGTAAATGGGTTAAGTGACCCAATTAAAAGGCACAGACTGACAAATTGGATAAAGAGTCAAGACCCATCAGTGTACTGTTTTCAGGAGACCCATGTCACATGCAAAGACACTTACTGGCTCAAAATAAAGGGATGGAGGAAGATTTACCAAGCAAATTGAAAGCAAAAAAAGGCAGGGGTTGCAATCCTAGTCTCTGGTAAAACAGACTTTAAACCAACAAAGATCAAAAAAGACAAAGAAGGGCATTACATAATGGTAAAGGGATTAATGGAACAAGAAGAGCTAACTATCCTAAATATATGTGCACCCAATACAAGAGCACCCAGATTCATAAAGCAAGTTCTTAGAGACCTACAAAGAGACTTACACTCCCACGCAATAATAGTGGCAGACTTTAACATCCCACTGTCAATATTAGACAGATCAACAAGAGAGAAAATTAACAAGGATATTCAGGACTTGAACTCAGCTCTGCACCAAGTGGACCTAATGGACATCTACAGAACTCTTCATCCCAAATCAACAGAATCTACATTCTTCTCAGCACCACATTTTACTTATTCTAAAATCAACCATATAACTGGAAGTAAAACACTCCTCAGCAAATGCAAAAGAATGGAAATAATAAGAAACTGTCCCTCAGACCACAGTGCAAACAAATTAGAACTCAGGATTAAGAAACTCACTGAAAACAACACAACTACATGGAAACTGAACAACCTGCTCCTGAATGACTACTGGGTTAAGGCAGAAATAAATAAGTCATTTGAAACCAATGAGAACAAAGACACAATGTACCAGAATCTCTGGGACACAGCTAAAACAGGGTTTAGAGGGACACTTAAAGCATTAAATGCCCACAGAAGAAAGTGGGAAAGATCTAAAATTGACACCCTAACATCACAATTAAAAGAACTAGAGAAGCAAGAGCAAACAAATTCAAAAGCTAGTAGAAGACTAAAAATAACTAAGATCAGAGCAGAACTGAAGGAGAGAGAGACATGAAAAACCCTTCAAAACATCAGTGAATCCAGCAGGTGGTTTTTTGAAAAGCAAAAAGAAACTATCATCAGAGTGAACGGTCACCCTAGAGAATGGGAGAAAATTTTTGCAATCTATCCATCTGACAAAGGGCTAATATCCAGAATCTACAAGGAACTTAAACAAATTTATGAGAAATAAACAACCCCATCAAAAAGTGGGCAAAGTATATGAACAGACACTTCTCAAAAGAAGACATGTATGTGGCCAACACACATGTGAAAAGAAGTTCATCATCACTGGTCACTAGAGAAATGCAAATCAAAACCACAATGAGATACCATCTCACACCAGTTAGAATGGCTATCATTAAAAAGTCAGGAAACAACAGATGCTGGAGACGATGTGGAGAAATAAGAATGCTTTTACACTGTTGGTGGGAGTGTAAATTAGTTCAACTATTATGGAAGACAGTGTGGCAATTCCTCAAGGATCTAAAACTAGAAATACCATTTGACCCAGCAATCCCATTACTGGTTACATACCCAAGGATTACAAATCATTCTACTATAAAGAAACATGCACACGTATGTTTATTGCAGCACTATTCACAGTGGCAAAATCTTGGAACCGACCCTAATGCCCATTAGTGATCAACTGGATAAAGAAAATGTGGCACATATACACCATGGAATACTATGCAGCCATAAAAAAGAATGAGTTTATGTCTTTTGCAGGGACATGGATGAAGCTGGAAACCATCATTCTCAGCAAACTAACACAAGAACAGAAAACCAAACACCACATGTTCTCACTCATAAATGGGAGTTGAACAATGAGAACATATGGGCACAGGGAGGGGAACATCACACACTGGGGCCTTTCACGGGGTAGGGGGCAAGGGGAGGGATTGCATTAGGAGAAATACTTAACGCAGATGATGGGTTGATGGGTGCAGCAAACCACCATGGCACATGTATACCTATGTAACAAATCTGCACATTCTGCACATATATCCCAGAACTTAAAGTATAATTATAATAATAAAAATAAAGATGAATACTAAAAACTATGTTTTCACACAGTGTCATTTCCTTTTGTTGTTATTGTTGTCATTAATAAGGATAGGGTTCTGGGACTTTTAGATACAGATCTGGTGTTTCAGCATTTGACAAAGTGCCTTGTGAAATCCTCATGTACAGAGAAGTGCAATTTGAAACTTGTTAAAATTTTATACAAAGGGATGTTGGCTAATGGATCAATGACAATTTGGACAGGTTTTTGGTGGCATGCCCTGATCTATTCCATCATTTTTTCAAGGACTTTAATGAAAACACAGTAGTCAAGCCTATCAGATTTTCAGATGACAGAGATCTAAATGGGATGGAAAACGCAGTAGGTTACAGAATCGGGATACAGAAAGACCTTGACAAGTTAAAGTGATGGGCTGCATCTAACAGGATGAAATATAATAACAATAAAAACAAGAATCTGCATCAGAGTTTCATTGCTAGTTGGATGAATACAGAAAGGGAATGGGGTTTAGGGGCTGTTCAGGCACAAGGGAAGTGAATGCAAGATGAGTTAATGTGGCTGCTAGAGGGATTCACAGGCTTCATCAACAGAAATATAGTTTCTAAAACAAGGAAGAGGCTGGGATGGCCCCGACGTGCCTTGTGCTGCAGTACTGTGTCCACACAAGGGACATAGGGAAACTGGGATGTGTAGATAAAATAAAGGTGCCATGCTATAGGATGTGCTGGCATATGTGTTAGACCTACCAACCCTGGAAAAGACCTACGGCAGAAGGGGCTAGAGATGGACCATAATGTCACAAAAAATATCCAAAGGACTTGCACATCTAAGAGAGAAGAGATTTACTCTGTATATTCCTAAAAAAATAAAACTTAGGATCAATAAGTAGAAGCTATAGGGATACAAATTTCTAATGGAATGGACAAACATAGGAAGGAATGAACTTCATATTGCCAGAAGTCTTAAGAAAAATAGGCTCACTTGACGAGGACACTGTACCGGGTATTTAAGCATTACACTGGGTCACCAACTCTATAATCCTGTTATTCTTAAAGCCATATATTACTCACTCATCCATCTCACGAGCACCCCCACCATGCCATCTTGCCCCTTCTGGATATTACCCATCCTTCTATCCATAAGTTTCAGCATTCTAAGTTGATAAAAATAAGAAAATTGGTCAATTCTTACATAACTGTTCTAGGCTATACACTCATTTAAGCCTCTCAACAATACTATGAGGTATATACTGTTAATATTGTCATTCTTTCCTATGAGCAAATGGAGGTAAATGAAGGTTAAATAACCCATCTGTTATGGACTGAATGTTTGTGTGCCCCAAATGTGTAGGTTGAAGCCCTAGCGCCCTACATGATGGTATTCAGTTGTGGGTCTTTGGGAGGTGATTAGGTTTAGATGAGCTTATGTGTGTGGAGTTCTCGTGATAGGATTAGTGTCCATACAAGAAGACGGAGAGAGACCAGGCTGTTTCTCTCTCTACCATGTGAGGACACAGTGAAGAGGCAGCCATCTGCAAGCCAAGAAGAGAGCCCTCACCAGGAACTGAATCTGCTGGCATTTTGGTCTTAAACTTCCCAACCTTCATAATGGTGGAAAATAAATGTCTCTTAAGCCACTCAGTCTGTGGCATTTTTTTCCAGCAGCCCCAGCTAAGGTGCAGCACATATCCATGCAGTTGGGAAGGAGGAGATTTGGGACCTATACTTGGGCAATCTTGCTCCATGCTGCAGCATCTGTGCCCTTTGTTTGTGGCATGAGTTTAGCTCTAAAATGAGGAGTCAATGGAAAGGTGCTTGTTTCAGCTCTTCTTACCATTTGTGTAGGAATCTTACTTTTTTTATTTTTTATTTTTTTGGGCCCAGATGTATTAAGGAGACAGAGAGGACCATGAAAGTCCATGGAAGATGGTCAGACTAAAAAGATTCAAGATGAAACCTCCATTACACATGGAATATTGTGATATGGGGAGATGGCACACCTGAAAGTAAAGGAAGATTCTTTGAAGCAAATGAAGCTATGGGGAACATGGTTTTGTGGAGGGACATCCTAAACACTTGGGTATCTGCTGAATTAGCAGGCAATGCTGACTGAATAAACCAATGATGTCATAAATAAAAATATAATACACAACATCTGCTTACAAACCAGAAATAATTCTGGGAATTGTCAAATATGTTAGCTTACGTCATAAAAACAGAAAATTCTTAGAGTTAATTAGTTCTAGGTTTCTATATTGACATGTATTAATGAGAATACATTCAACTGCTGGTGCCTAACAAATTGCAGCTTAAACAAATAAAAACGTATTCTTGTCACTTTATAAGAAATGAAGGAAAATGGTTGGTGGTATTGGTTCATTGATTTGGGGGCTGGTGTCTGTGATTCCCTTGGCCTTCTTCTCATCATGAAAAGCTGGCTACTTCATTCAATATCAGGATGTGGCACTGAGCAGGGAGTTTATCTTCATGTACCTTTCTCCTACCAGAGAGTAAAACTATCTCCCAGAAGCTTCTCAGGCAATTTTACCTAATATCTCACAGGCAGGTGTATCAGTCAGCTGAACAAACAACCACAAAATTATCTCAGGGACATGCAACAATACATGTTTATTTCTCATATTTCTGCAGGTCGGCTGGGATTTCTCTACTTTAGGCTGCAAGTTTTGGCAGATCAGCCAGGGAAGCTGCTCTACTCCATGTGTCTCTTATTCTTGTGTGACATGAGCTACCCAGGGCATGCATTCTCATGGTAAAAGTCAAGCTCCCTGAAGGGCAAGCCTAGGCTTGGAATTGACACACTCATCCTGCTGCCCATATTCCAAGGTCAAAATCACTGTTGCAGGAAAGTATGCTCTTCTCATGGAGGTCACGGGAAGGGGGTAAATATTTGCTGAAGGATAATCTATTCTGCCACAAAAGGACTGGATTCAGGCCGATTCCTAGGCCGGAGGTGACCTTGACCATCCCAGAAGCTAAAGGACATTTATCCAAAACACACAAAACATTTATCCAAAACTACTGATATAGTTTGGATATTTGTCCCCTCCAAATCTTATGTTGAACTGTGATCCCCAGTGTTGGAGGTGGAGCCTGGTGGGAGGTGTTTGGGTCATTGGGATGGATCCCTTGTCAATGGCTTGGTGCCCTCCCCACAGTAATGAGTGAGTTCTCACTCTTAATTCACATGAGAGCTGATTATTTAAAAGAGCCTGGCATCTCTCTTGCTCTCTTTCTTGTCATGTGACATACCTGCCCCTGCTTCGCCTTCCATGGTGATTGTAAGCTTCCTGAGGCTTCACCAGAAGCAGATGCCAGCACTGTGCTTTTTGTGTGGTCCACAGAACCATGAGCCAAACTAAACCTGTTTTCTTTATAAGTTACCCAGTCTTGGGGTATTTCTTTATAACAATGCAAAATGTACTAACACAGCTGCTAACAAGGAAGAAAGAGGTAAATGGCTTTTAGACAGGCAAGGAACAATGGGGTTGTGATCAAGAAGGAATTTTTATAGTTTTATCCACATTTTAAAATACAAAAACACTAACATGCAGTGTGTTTAAGCAAATAATTTTCTTTTTCTGCTTTGTACTAGGGAAGAAGATGAGGAAGAGAACTACCATTTATTATGTGCCTAGTATATGCCAGAAACTGTGCTAGGAACTTAAGATAGGCTATTTTATTTATTCTTCATAACCCTTTGAGATAAATATTATTTTTATAGTTTTTATGGAGGAAAAATAATGGAGACTTTGAGAAGTAACTTGACAATGTATACATATCATACAAAATGGAGCCAGGATTTATCCCAGGTTTGTTGGCACTAAGACTTTTATTCTTTCTATTATACCATGTTGTCTTTATTCAATTTAATCGTTATTTTTAGAACATTCTATGTAGAGTCTCATAGAATAAACTTAATTCCCCTCACAGAGGATAGTTCCTTCTCTGCGTGAAATGAGTAATTTTCTCTAAGTTATTGCCTCTGAAGGTGAAAAATAGTTCCTTCAACAATCCCTTGTATCACGTGTGTAACTTCCGTGATATTGACATTTTTTAGAAAGCCTCTGTGTAGTCAGATGTAGAAGAAGATCCCTTAACCAAAACAATCAAGACTAGTAGCTGGCTTGGTAACCACTGGAAGGCAATTGAAGCAGGAATTATTTTAAAAATAGTGGCTGGCTATGTTGGTGCAAGCCTGTGATCCCAGCACTTTGGGAGGCCCAGGGAGTAGGATTGCTTGAGACCAGGAGTTTGAGAACAGCCCGGACAACAATGTCTCTATAAAAAACAGAAATAAAAAATTAGTTGGGTGCAATGCTGCGTGCTTGTAGTCCCAGCAACTAGGGGGGCTGAAGCAGAAGGATCACTTGAGCCTAGGACATCAAGACCGAAGTGAGCTATGATGGCACCACTGCATTCCAGACAGAGGGAGATTCTGTTGTTAAAAACAATAGTAATAACAATAATGTTAATAATGCTTATATGTTTTAAACATATCATTTTAATTTAAAACACATATTAATACTTTCATTTTGTAATCTTCGAGTTAGGGCCAGGGCCTTTTATTTGAGCACAAGCAGCACTCAGTGTTTGGCAGGATGCACTAAAACTACTGTGTTAATTACAAGGAGCATTTGGAACTGTGCCAAGATGGATCTTTGATTGTCCCAATGGCTGGAGGCTACACTACTATAGTGTTTAGTGGGTATAGACCAGAGGCTAAATGTCTCAATTTTGAACAGTACTGCTAAATGAACCAACTTATCCACAATGTCAATAGGGCTCTCATTGAGAAGCCTTGGATTGTTTGGCTAATGGGATTTCACATTAACTAACATAAAACATATTATTGCACACTCTTAATGCATCATCTATGATTTCCAGTTTTGTTTCCTTAAAATGGAAGGAGATATTGTAAGACATTTGTGAAACAAATGGGATACAGGATCCTCCTAGCTTTTAATTACTTTTTCCTTCTTTTGCAAGTATCTTATCCACATCTTACTGGGAAGCACTTTTTTCGTGACTCATTTATTAATTCTTCCAAGTCTTTTAACTTAGTTTTTGTAGAAACTACTTTTGTAATCAGTAGCTTTTATAGTATTTAAAGTGTTTATATAGTATTTAATTAAAGTATGTATTTACAATAACAAGTGCAATAACATAAACAGGTTTGGGAGCTCACCCACCTTAGTAAGTACACAAAATAACTGGGACCACCATTAACTAATCAGGAGATTTCACACCAAAAATACTGATTCGGAGAACTTCCACTAAAATATGCTTCCTGGAATTGCCATTAATGATCTAAGGAAAGTCCCTGGCAGCCCAAATTGCAAATGTAGTAGATTGAAATCTTCTGTGGTTGAATTCCCCATCAGGCTTGTTGCTTATTTTCCTCTTTTTTTTTTCCAGTTTTGCTGGATCTTCTGCTTTTGTATCCTTTGTTTTGTTTTTTAAACCATTTATTGGTTATTCAGTATACAACATGAAACCCAGAGAACAGTAGCCTAATGAAACACAGCTTTATTTTCCTTGCAGATAATGAGAAATGGCTTTTCATCCTGGCGTATCCTTCGCATTTTACTGCATTTGGTTCTAGTGCTCCAGTTGCAAATAGCTCACCTTGGTGAAGCTGACCTGAAAATATTTTAGAGCTCTGCTCCTTAACTAATGGCACAAGTGTCAAAACTCCAGCCTTCTGCTCCATCTAATGTTGGAGATTAGCCCTTATGGGCATCATCTTCAGCCCTTCCAAAACCTATAGGTAGTTATACTATCTCTAGTTTGGCAGTTTGTCCACAGTTGCAAGCTTGGCTCCCTAGTTATGCTGACATCAAGTTAGAGACAGTAAAGCCCAGAGATTAAGATCTCAGATGTTTGAATCAGAAAAATCCAAGTCCATATTATTTTATCTGAATACCTTTTGGCAGATTTCTTAACCTCTCAAATAGTTTTAGCTTCCTCATCTGTAAGAAGATTATTTCAACAATTCCCATATATATCAGGCTTGTTCTGAGCATTAACTGTGATAATGTAAGGATAGAGCAAGTGCTCAATCCGTGGTAAACTTGCACAGTGCTTATGTGTCAAGCATGAGTCTAATAACTTTACATATATCATGTTTAAGCCTCACATCAACCCCATGAGCTAAGTACTGTTAATCCTATTTGATAGATGAAAAATCTGCAGCACAATTGGGTTTAATGACATACTCAAAGTCGTAGAGCTAAGTGGTAATCCCAGGGTTTAAGCCCAGGAAGGCTGGTTCGAGAGTATGCCCTGCTGACCGCCACACTAGGCTGCCTCTATATTGGTAGTTCTTACCATTGACGTTATTGTCCCTCCCTACATGATCTCGGTAAAGGGAAAAATGAAAAAAGATTGAAGCTTCCTTTTCTGCATGAGGTCATTCTTCCTCCTTTCTTTTACCACTGACTTATGCTCCCCTTTCACCTTTCCTGTGCAGGAGGTAAATTTATAGCCTCTTCTCTCTGTCTTGTCACTCAAGCCCAGCTCTCCTCCTTATTCCCACCTCGCTAGAAACTTCCTATGCCACTCCATGCCTCTAATCTAGCTTTAGCACCCGACAAGGCATAAACTGACAACAAGTTTCTTGCTTGAGGCAATTAGAGCCAGTCTCCATGTGTTTTCTAAACTCCTAAATCTCACTGTGCTCTTAGAGACTGCCTTAGATTGTCAGCAGCCTTTCAAAACATGTCTCCCACAGCTACACACCACGAGTGACCAGATTAGACGCTTATGAACCCAGTCACTTCCTATGACTTGGATATTGTACTTTTTTTTTCTTTTCTTTTTTTTTTTTTTTTTTTTGAGACAGAGTCTTGCTCTGTCAACCAGGCTGGAGTACAGTGGTGGGATCTCAGTTCACTGCAAGCTCTGCCTCCCATGTTCAAGCGATTCTCCTGCGACAGCCTCCTGAGTAGCTAGAATTACAGGCACACACCACCATGCCTGGCTAATTTTTGTCTTTTTAGTAGAGATGGGATTTCGCCATGTTGGCCAGGCTGGTCTTGAACTCCTGACCTCAGCTGATCCACCCACCTCGGCCTCCCAAAGTGTTGGGATTACAGGCGTGAGCCACTGTGCCCAGCCTATTGTACTCCTTTTTATACTGTCTTTGACCATGTTGGCTCTCTTAGAAGCCATATCTGGATAAGCCAAGTTAAAGTATATTAAATTTATGATCAACTAAAGCATCACAAGAAAATCTTCCAGGGATGATCATCTCATCCTGTAATAGTAAAATAGATATTTTGTTACTTTTAGCCTTACTAAATTTTATCTTATTGATTTTACACTTGCATCCAACACTGTCAAAGTATTTGGTTGGTTCAAAAGTAATTGCAGTTTTTGCCACTTGCGGGTTTTGCCGTTATTTTTAATGGCAAAAATCGCAATTACTTTTGCAACAACCCTAATAATTTTGATTGTGGATTATGTTATCTTTTATATTAGCTACTTCCAAATGTTCTGCATGATCTGAAAATCTTACATGTGCTATGTTGATTTTTAGAAAAAATCCACTTTCATGGCAAACAGTTATCTCTTGAAAGACAGTCATCACTTAGAGTCAGCATGAGCTCACCAAGACCAAGTTATGTCATGCTTCCCTCATTTCCTTTTCAGTAGGGTCATTATTCAGTTATAGGAATGCTATGCATAATTGTACTTAACAAAATCTCTGATTATCTTGTTGGAAATAAGAATGTGAACTATAATCTTGAAGATGGTGCATGCTAGGAGAAAGCTTATTCAACATCTCTACTAAAAAAATACTGATCAATGACTTCAGATCAAACTAGATGATGTCTGTATAGGAACATACAGCAGTTCAGCACTGGACCTTGTCTTGTACAACTTTTGCATAAAAAAAATTGCAGTGTACTATGCATGAAGAATATATAATAGTATAATCTTACTCCCGCTAGAAAATTGGGATACTTTAAAAATCTCTCGCACACTTGCTTTTGTTCAAGAGTGCCTACAGTGCTTTTGATGTTGATCAAAAGCACCCTTACTACCTGAGATGCCATTCAGCTGGTCTGGAGATGTGAATACATGCAAAGTGTATGGTCTGAATTGCAATTCCTTCTTTATATTATTTACTGTGCCTGGTGCTTTCAAGTTCCCATTTTGTTTTTCTTCTTGGAGAAGACAGAAGCAAAATAAGAGTTGAGTGATTCTGCTGTCTGTCATTTGTTAAAGTGTATTCAACATTCCTCAACCCTCTGTGTGTTTATCTGTTTCTTCTTACTTTCCACAGTTAAAAAAAAAATCCTCTTCTGTTCTGACATTGTTTTCAAGTTTCAGCTCATTCTGGAATTTTGCATATCTGACATTTTACAGGTCTGAGCTACTTACTCAACCAGTTTATGGAGCACACATTCTAATGGAGGAAGGTAGACAATAAACACGATAAAAAGGTGAGTTATATTGTATATTATAAGGCAAGCATAGTGGAAAAAATACAGGAGCACAGAGATTTGGAGTTTCGAGTTGGGGGTGAGTTGCAGGTTTAAACAGGTGGTCAGGGTCTCCTGGGTGGCCCAGCATCCTCAGTGAATGAGGAGACTTGAAGGAGGTGAGCAGTGGGCGATTCCTTCGTGACCGATACTAATTACATGTCTCTTTCTCCTTTTTATGCATAGGCACTTATGTTCTGAATCAATTGTAGAAAACAAGAGGCTGTCACATTTATTACCCCTTCAATTTTCCAGTAACAACCCTCTCTCTCTCCCATCGTCTTTCGGTTAGGGACTAAGATCCACAGACTAAACCTGTGTCCAGTTCTTAATTTCAGCTGTCAAATAATCTTCTCTTAGCACACTGTATGCATTTAGCAAATAGTTATTAAATGAATAGAAAAATGAACAAAGGCCACTAGCTATTATTGACTCTCACTAGCTAATAATAAAATATAAATAATAATTGATATTAAAGCTTCTGGGAACATAATCCCTTGATTGGGATTCTTTGAAGGAATACAATGCAAGACAGAAAGTAGACAAAGACAGTGGGTGAGGGGTTTATGGTTTGGGGCTGAACCCCACCCTCCATGCAGTGCTTTGAGGAACACCTTGAGATAGGTGGGCATTGAAGTTCCCCCCCTGAAGCTGCCCCTGAACTTGGGAACTGTACACTCAGACAAGGATTCTGTGAGAATAGGGAATGGGAAAATCACCCATGAAGTATTTTCCGTGTAGCTTTTAATTTTTCCAGCGAGCTCTGCTGTCAGTCACCACAAAACAAACAGCAAGCAGTTTTTCCCAGGGTCCCACATCTTGGGCGGGCTGAACGCGAAAGGCCCTTGCCAAAAATTCCTGAACGGGCTATGCTGTTAGTAGGGAAACAAAACAGCAATTCGCAAATCATGGGGTTCTAACATACTGTGTAAAAAAACTATCTGGAACACACTTTTTTCCTTGGCTTGAAATAGGCAAATGGTGGAAACCTAATGCACTCTGTATTCTGTGGACACAGATAAGGAGAAAAAGTAACTTAGAAGATAAGTGACCATATCATTTTTTGATGTGAAAGCGTCTCTACGATTAATCAGAATGGGAAATAGGCATAAGCCAAGACTTTCTTAGGCAAATGAGAATACATGGTGATCCTATGTAGAGGAAAATACTACAGGCAAAAGTATACAGAGAAGTACAGGTAAAATTTAGTGTTTTTTTTCCTACAGCCCATTTTATACACCTTTGACACTGCCATCTCCAATCACAGAATCACTGCATCACAGAGTCATAAAGCTCAAAGTGGGCTTAGACATTATCTATGCCCATCTACTCAAAAGAAAATCCAGGCACTCAGTAGTATAGGCAAGCAACTGGAAGCTGGTTAGAAATACAGAACCTCAACTGGGTGCAGTGGCTCACGCCTGCAATCCCAGCACTTTGGAAGGCCGAGGCAGGCAGATCACCTAAGGTCAGGAGTTGAAGACCAGCCTGACCAACATGGAGAAACCCCGTCTCTACTAATAATACAAAAATTAGCCAGATGTGGTGGCGCATGCCTGTAATCCCAGCTACTCAGGAGGCTGAGGCGTGATAATTGCTTAAATCTAGGAGGCAGAGGCTGTGGTGAGCCAAGATTGCACCATTGGACTCCAGCCTGGGCAGCAAGAGTGAAACTCCGTCTCGAAAAATAAAAATAAAAATAAAAAAAGGGAAATGCAGAACCTCAGGCCTCAATCCACACCTGTTGAAAAAGAGTCTGTTTTGACAAGATTCCAGGCAATCCATATGCCTATCAATGTTTGAGAAGCACTGATTTAAGCCTTTTAACAAATTAGGAAACTGACATTCCAGGAGATTAAAAATCTTGGTCAAGGTCTACTAGTTATATCCAGGGCAGAATCTCATCTATTCCATCATGCTAGTTTTATTTCCAGTAGGCAGTGGTCCTCTCCTGCCTATCCCATCTATAAAAACCTGAGGCTAGCAGAGAATAGACCTGAATTCTAGGCCTGCTTTCACCTCAAATTCAGGAGAGTCATTGCACCCAGTTTCCTTAGAGGTAAAAAGAGGAAATTTGACTATATTGGCTACTAAGTATCCTCCCTTCACGTTCTAAAGTTCTATAGCTCTATGAGTTGTGGAGCATCTAGGAAGCCCGCAGCTAGGTGAGAGGCATCATGGAAAATGTAGTGGAGGACAAGTGTCTTGATTAATGCCTTTCATGAGGAAGGGGAGGGGCATTCCAGAAGGTGAAATGGCAGATGCAATCATTTGTTCAGAGAAGGGAGTATCTGGGCACAATGGAAGGAGGTGGTATGGGTTATTTGCAAATTAGAAGACAAAATAAAAAAGGCATATTTAAGCACATTCTTAGTAAATTTAGACAGTGCATACAAAATAGCCTCTAAGTTAACACCATTTTTCCTCAGTTGGAGATAACATTTTTATTCACAGCTTCTGAAATTTTTCCTCCCCAACTTTGTGCACCTGTGCCTTATGGGCAGTATGATGGTTGATTTCATGTGTCAACTTGGCTAGACTAGGATGCCCAGTTGTTTGGTCAAACACTAGTCCAGATGTTGTTATAAAGGTAGTTTTTAGCCATGCGGAACTGTGAGTCAATTAAACCTCTTTCTTCATAAATTACCCAGTCTCACGTAGTTCTTCATAGTAGTGTGAAAATGGACTAATACAGAGAGCATGTCAAGAATGAAGAAATGCAAATGCACTTTGTGTCTCTATGGATTTGCATTTCATATAAATGGATCATAAAATATGTGGCCTTTTGTGTCTGGCTTCTTTTGCTTAGCATAGGTTCATTCATGTTGTGGTCTGTATCAGTGTAGATAATCCTTGATTTGTGACTGGGTTATGTCCCAAGGAAACCATCATAAATGGAAAATATTATTGAGTCAAAAATGCTTTAAAACACCTAGCCTACTGAACATCATAGCTTAGCCTAGCCTGCCTTCAGTGTGCTCAGAACACTTACATTGGTCTACAGTTGGGCAAAACCATCTAACACAAAGCCTATTTTATAATAAAGTGTGGAATATCTCATGTAAGTCAAGCCATTGAGCACTGTACTGAGAGTGAAAAGCAGAGTGGTTGTATGGGTGCTTGAAGTATGGTTCCCACTGAATGCATATCATTTTTGCACCTCCGTAGAGTCAAAAAGTCTTAAGTCAATCATCGTGAGTCAGGGACTGTTTGTACTTCTTTTCTTTTTATTGGCAAACAATACTGCATCATATGGACATACCACATTTTGTTTATCCATTCATCAGTTGATGGTTATTAGTGTTGTTTCTGCTGTTCGGCTGTTATGAATAATGCTGTCATGAATATTCATATATGAGTTTTTGTGTGAACATATGTTTTTAATTCTCTTACAATTAGAGATTAGCTAAACAATGTAATAAAACACTATGGAACCATCAAAAAGAATAATATAGAGTTGTATATGCTCATATGGTCAGAGTGTTAAATGAAAATGTGAGGTACATTAAAATGTGTATTGAACAAACTCCGTGTATAATTGAAAACAAACAAATAAGTGGATAAATATGGAAAAAAGAATGAAGGAACTGGACTTAGGAGGAAAGTGGTTATTCCATTTTTTCTCCCCAAATGCAAGCTGTAATGTGCAGATACCTGTAGAACATTCCAAAGGGGACCTACCGGTGTGCTTGTGTTAAAAGAAAAAGAAAACAACAGCAAAAAAAACATACAAAACCCACCAATTACATCCCTTAAAGGTAATCTTATTTCACCTCTGGTGAGTTTTTCATGAATGTACAATTAAGGTAATTGCCAGTAACTAGGTGAGTTTAGCCAAATTAGGAAGTATTTGCTATTCTAGAACTTGTGTAGGCACAATTAAAAAATAAAAAAGAAAAATCATTAATGTTCTTGAAAAGCTTCCAGTGTTTTCAGTCCTACAGTGCCACTCAAAAAATGACCATCAATCTTAGTTTTGTCCCTGTGAAGCCGTCTATTTATTCCCTGGGGGCGCTCTCTTCTTTCTATGCCTTCCTTTTGTTTCCTGGAAATCCTTCCCAGACAAACCCCTCTCTAGTCTGTTACACTGGGGTCTTGCCTCTCAGTGTTTATACCTGTGTGGTCGTGTCCCCTGGAATCTGGATTGGCCAACCACTTTAAGCCCCGGAAGTGTTACTGTGCCAGTTCTGTCCCTAAACCCTAAAAAGGCCTGTCAGCTTCTGCTTTTGTGCATCTGGGAGCCCTAAACCATTATGTAAAAAGTCCGGCTGTCCTGTTGGAAAGACACGTGGAGAGGCCCCATAACAAGGGGGAGGCCCTGAGATCCTGGATATACCAGCATCCCTCCTAACCCAGTGGCTAAATGTAGTGGCCTCTGACAAGACCAGGAGGGCTGCTACCCAGGTGAACCCAGTCCAGCTACAGAATCCTGAACAACAGCAACAATAACAACAAAAAACAGTTATTGTATCTTAAGTCACAAAGTTTGGAATGGTTTGCTATGTAGCAATAGATAAACCAAACAAATAACTGACTCCTTTGCCTAAAGGGAGAGAAGTAATAAAGTTTGAATTAAAACACCCTTACTCCAAAGGGTTAAGAACTAACTTCTTCATTTTCAACCTAATACTTTAATAAGCTACTCTTTCAAGTCCCACTTAGAGGGAGTGAGATAGTTAAAAGCCGAGTGACCTTGAGTAGTGAACTTAAATGGAATTTGTTTTTTTTCAGCCCACATGTTTTAATCAAAGAAGTGTCTCCTTCCCATTAAAGCTCCAAATCTTTCATTTTCCTCTCTGTCTGCTGTTTCCATGTGCATGTTTGCTGAGTACACTCAAACACATGTTTATTCCCTTGAGCATTTCTTTACCTACCTTTCCGTGTTTAGTATTCCTCAGAAATCCCTTCCCTTCAGCGTCTCCTCTCATTTTCCCTTTGCTCTCCTTATCCAGTGAGTCATCACAGCTCCTGGTTCTCTTGAACACTGGTTCTCAAAGTGTGGCCACTGTCCCAGCAGCATCCACATCACCTGGGAATTTTTTAGTAATGCAAATTTCGGACTCTACTTCAGACCTACTGAAGCAGAAACTCAGAATGGGGCTTGCAATCTGGTTTAACAAGCCCTGCAGGGGATTGCAGATGCACACTGAAGTTTGAACACCACTGCCCTAGAACAGGGGTCAGCAAACCCTTTCTTTAGAGGGCCACATTGTAACTATTTTAGGTTGTGTGAGCAACAAGGCCTCTGTTGCAACTCTTCAACTCTATTGTATGAGGAACAGCCACAGACAGCTGTATTCTAACAAAAACGTTACTTATGAGCATTAATATTTGAATTTCATATAATTTTCATGTGTTACAAAATATTGTTATTCTTTTGCTTTTTTCCCCCCAACCATTAAAAAATGTGAGAACTAATCTTAGCTCACCAGCTGCATAAAAGCAGGCAGTGGGTTGGGTGTGAACCACAGGCCTCAGTTTGCAGACCCCTGCCCTAGAACATCTCTGGTTTGCTCTTACTGAGGACACATTTTGCTGAAGAATCCATCTTTAATTCAACAGCCTTTTCTTTCTGAGGCCCCCACATGATCTATACTCTCCAGGCCATTGGTTTTCCTTAAAGCTTTATCTTGAGGAAATGGCTCAGCTGGGATATTGGATCTCACCTAGGGAGGCCTGTATGTGTGTCCCTTCAGCCAGGGTCTACCTTCCCCAGCAGGAGAACTGACTATGGCTCAGATCAACCTTGATGGGAGCAGATTCCAGCTATTCTACTCCCAAGACCAGTAGTGTAGTCCATGCTGAGCCAGACTTCTGGTGCTGACCCCAAATAAACCAAAAGTGTGGAGTTGAGGTGGCCCCTCCAGAGTCATCCCAGGGAGGGATGATATTGGACTAGATTACATCCCCACAGCAACTGCCATCTGGAGTCATTCTCCCAGGATTGGTGCTCCCTGGAGTCTGGATGAGGTGTCATTTGTTTAGTGTCATTCCAAATCAGACCTTGTGGGTGGTCCAAGGGAACAAGGATTATGGGTCTTGGCACAGTTGGGAGAGATTGCACAGGGAGTGGTGGGCGGGAATGCAGCAAGCATTAGTCTTATAATTTTAAAAGAAGAAAACAACATGAATCCTGCCACTCTCTGAGATGCTGACATCATTTCTCCCTCTTCCCTTCTCTTCCCAGGGGAACATACAGACACCTTAATGGTGGCTGGTGTTTATTTTCCCATGCTGTATACAGTCAAAAAAAACCCTTAAAGCCATTAAACTGCTATCTCTGCCACTGCTCTGAGAATTGTTATGTTTCCAGGCTCTGGAGGTAAATGGCAAGCAGATGGATTTGTGTGTGTGTGTGCTATTAAAAGAAGCAAAACATTTTGGGGCTTCTTGTTTCTGGCAGAGCTGAAGATTTTGTTATTGTTGTCGTCAAATAAGTAAAGGAGAAAGGTGTTAAATTGGCGAACTTCTTTTCCTGCTTCAGAATCAGAGCATATCCCTCTCCTGAAAAAGATCAACAGCACAGTGCATCTATCATTGTACTTAAGCTTCCCCATATGGATCTCAGCAGTAGCTCTTCAGTGTGGTCCAGGGGTAGAGCTCAGCCTGAGCAAAGGGGTGGCTTCCTAACCTGCAACTGCATCACACTGTGCAGGGAAAAAAAAAAAAAAAAAAAAAGATAGGTAGAATGATTAGGACAATAGTCATCAGCAGCAATTACCAGGAACCAGGCATTTGACACAAAAGATAATGAAATAGAGGCACAGAGAAATCGGGTAACTTGCTCAAGGTCACCCAGTTAAGTGGCCAACACTGATTGCAGTTCTAGATGTACTTGGCTCCGTGTTCCCTCAGTCACTTTATGCTGCCTCCCAGCATCGACTAGTAGGGCCCTTTTACTGATCATAGCCCTTCAGGTACTACGTACCATGCGCTATTCTAAGCACCTTACATAATTAACTAATTTAATTCTCATCATTACATGAGAAATACCATGATTTTCCAAATTTACATAAGAGGCAATTGAAGTACCAAGAGGAAAGAACTCCTCAGAGCTAGCAAGTGACTCAGTCAGAGTCTGAGCCCAAGCCCACTTGCTCCAGGGCCCTTTCTCTCAACCACTGCTCTATAGGCTCTGGAATCGGACGACAGGGCTGCAGTCCCAGCTCTGCCACTTACGAACCGTGTCACCTTTGACAAGTTGTGTAATGTGATGGAGCCCTCAGCTTTCTTACTTGTGACATGGGCCAAAAATAGTTGATAGTGAGAAGTACACAAATTGTCTCCTGAAAGCTTACTGGCCAGGCAGGTAGCAGATGTGTAGTAAATGGAGGCTACTCTTAGGGGTCTGGAGTCCGACCAGGCTAAAGGGTGGGAATGTGGGTGGAGGAGTAGACATGGATTTTTAAGACTTTTAAATCTTTTTAAAAATTTTTATATTTTAGAGACAGGGTTTCATCCTGTCACCCAGGCTGGAGTGCAGTGGTGCAATCATAGCTCACAGCAGCCTTGAACTTCTGGGCTAACATGATCCTCCAACCTTGGCCTCCTAAAGTTCTGGGATTATAGGCATGAGCCACTGGGTCTGGCCCTAAATCATGTTTAATAATTTACTTTCGTTACAAAAAAATGCATACATTATATAAAATGCAGAAAATGCAGATAAGGATGAAGACAATAGAGAGTCTCATAACTCCAGGAGTAAGAGATTAACACTATTAACATTTTGATGCCTATTCTTTTGGTCTTTTTCCTGTGCATATGGACACCAATATTTTTATAAAGTTGAGATTATATTGTACACTCTGTTGTATGACCTTGTCTTTTTACTTATCTATTATGAACATATATCTACATCGTTAAATATTCTTCTATAATATCATTTAAAAATAAATATATGGTCTTTTTTGTATATACATATCTGTATAGTTACACTGTAATTTAAAAAATCAACTCACTATTATTGGATATTCAGGTTGTTTTCAATTATTCCCTATTAGATAAGTAAATCCTTGATAACTCTTATAGTAAGTAAGAATTACCTTCCTCTGCCTTGTGCTGTCTTCACTGAGTGTTTCCAGTGGACACAGACATTGGCATCATTTGAGATTTTAGTATCACATTTGAGATCTGTATTTGGGTCCCGTTCTGGCCATATATTTACTGTGTAACCTGGAATAAATTACCCTTTCTGAGTTTCGGTGTTTTCATTAGTAAGTGAGTACCAATAATAATAGTGACTACCTCATGAAATTATTCCGAGAGTTAAACTGAGAGACTTAGCATAGACCATCAATGTGTGTAAATGCTGGGTCAAAGGATATGTACTATTTTTGAGACAGGATAAAATTGCTCTATTACCTTCCAGAAGGGTTGAGCTATTTATATCCTTGACAGCAGTGTAAGACAGTACCCATTTTCTCGGCAACTTGACAACATTGAGTATTATCATTTTAAAAAATTTGCCAACTTGATGGGCAAAAAAGATACAGCATCATTTTAATTTGCATTTCTGATCATGCGATTTTTAATAAATGTTTACTTATGTGAGTCACATGGTCCTGCTGACCGTGGAAAGAGGAGACTGATAAGCGAACCAAGGTACCCAGAATGAAGGATGGCAGAGTTATAAAATACGCAGCTGATGGGGGAGACAGGGCTTGGAAGAACGACACTTTATAAGCATATAAACTGTCCCTCTAGAGATCTGAACTCAAAATTATAGGCAGCATTGTATATTGGGTTGTCTGGGAATTTGAGGCAGCCAAGATTCAAAGCTTGGAAAGGAAGTTTAAGTTGGAGGACAGACAAGGGAACTGAGCCTCTTTTTCACAGGATGGTTGGCCACACGCCTCTGAACACTTTCAAGCCTGGCCCCGCTCCCTATGTGGTGGGGAATCAGTTCCAACAGCCCCTGTGTCTGAGGTGCTCTGCCCCCCACTCTCACCGTCATGGAAGGAATAGAGCAGCAGGGCAAGACTGCCATCAGCTTGATGATGCAATTCCTCTGGCAGCTGACAACAACGAAGGGCAAAACAACCTCTGCCAATGAAGGAGCATAAAAACCCTGAGTGTTAGTCCTTGGCACTTCTTCACGGCTTTATTCCACATCAGAGGAAAATAAGGAAGCAAGATGTAGAAACAGGGCTAAAATTAGCCTTCCAGATTCTATTTTATAAGACTTCTAGAGTGTCACCCCCACACACCCACACACAAACAGTAATGAAAGATATTTTCACTTTTGCCAAGCTCATCTATTGACTGATCCCTTGCCTGAGGTCTTCTGAAATGCACTTGTTACTCTAACCTGGAACCAGGACTTCATTTATTCATTCAGTCATGCTCAACACTCTGAATACAATGGTATAGAAAATACGCTCTTGTCCTGTAGATGCTCTTAGTGACCTGGGGAAACCCTCAGCCACTTGCGAGTTTTTCCAACTCAGTGCTTTAGAAAACTTGCAAATACAACTATATATTAAGTATGTGTGTATATATATGTATATATACACACACACACGTATATATTTAAATTATCATTGCTAGTAGGTATCAAGGAGCATTCAGTGACTCCTCTCCTCTTGAAGAACCAAAGCTGATGAAAAGAAGGCCAGGTAAGGTACAGACCCTGGGTAGAAAAGGAACTTTTCTGTTCTGAGAGCCACATACCATCCTGGGACCTTCCTCTGCCTTGTGCTGTCTTCACTGAGTGTTTCCAGTGGACAACTCTCAGATGCCCAGGAGCTGCTCTGCTGGGTGCCACACCACTCCTCAGAACTTCCAAATAGCTCTCGTTGCTCCTACTGGGGAACATGCCCAGATATTCTCACTGCTAGGCTCTTTTTTGGGCTCCCAGGTAGCACTTCCTCAGCACCCACCTCTTGGCAGAAGAAGCCAATACATTCCCTTTAGATCTGGAGCCCATGAGAAAGAGATATTCATACTACAAAAGGAGAATCTTTAGAGGGTAACCCCAGACATGTAATTATTACCACAAGATCTTTGAAAGCTCTGGCAGAGATTTTGACTTGTAATCATCTGGAATCATTGCTTGGTAGACTGGGCAATTGTCCTGCATCTTTTAGGACTAATGATATTGGAAACGAGAGGGACACTGCTTGGCATTTGGGATTGTAAATAGCAGCAGGATGGACATGCTGATGGTCCAGCTTCTACAGGGCACGTAGCTGTTAACTGATGGAATCAACAGCCTAACCTTGCACAACAGCCTAACCTTGCAAGAGAAAGCCCCCCACCCCTTGCTTATCTCTGCTGACCCAAGGAAGCATCTTGGGTCCCCTGTTTCCTCAAGATTTCCCCTGACTGTCCAGCCTCTCAGGTCACTGATCTTGCCTGTCCTATTTTTCTATCTTGACACCTTCTTGTGCACCTCCAAATAACCAATCTGTCCCCATGTCTCTCTGACTTCAAATCCTAACTATCTCTCAAGTCTATTCAGTTCTGATTATGTTCAGCACCATCACCCTCTTTGTAGCCACCATCATCACTCCCCACGACTCTTGACATTTTGGTCTCCATATTTTCAGTCTTGTTCCTCTTCCATTTATTCTCCCCAGCAAGTCTGGGAGACCTTAAAATACTTCAATGGCTTCCTATTGCTCTTTAAAAAGTCCCAAATTTCTAACATAGCCTTATGGCCCAGGTCCTTGCACATACGTTCAGCTTCTTTCTGCCCCTGTTCACTGGGCTTCCATTAAGTTGGTGCAAAAGCAATTGCAGCTTTTGCCTTGAAAGTAATGACAAAAACCACAATTGCTTTTGCGTCAACCTAATAACACCTTAGCCATAGCCATCTTTTGGTTTCTCAGACCACACTTGCTCCCTTCTGTCTCAGGTCACTCATGTTTCCCTCAGTCTAAACCACTTATTCCCCATCCCCCGTTTAATTCCCTGAATTGTTCAGATCTCTGCCCGCAACTCTCTTCCTTATAGATGTCCATCCTCACTTCCTGGACCAGGAAGTGCATATTCTTAGCTCTCTATGTAATGCATATTCTTAGCTCTCTATGTAATGTGTCCATCATGGCCCTTTTCACAATTCATAAATTTATATTTACATTATCATTTAATTGACTTCTGCAGCCAATTAGGCTCTAAAATACACAAGGGAAGAGACCAGAGTTTCCTTCTCACTATTCAATTTCTGGCACATGTTTGTTATATAGCGGATAATCAATAAAGTACTTATTAAAAGAATGAATAAAGAAATGACTTAACAAGACCAGTTAGCTTTCTCAATAAACCTTAAGATTTTTTTTCCTCCAGAAATAAAATACAATGTATGTATGATTTTTCCTGATTTTGTCACATTGGATACTTCAGATAATAAAATCAAAGAGGCCAAATATCTCTGGGGTTCCAGGGATTGGGAAAACAACCTGAGTTTTCACCCTTTAATGTCAATTTCATAGGTTACTCTGGTGATTTAAGGTGTGCATGGAGTAGGGTAACATAGTGAATGGGTTTTATTATTAACTTTCTTTTCCCCAGCACCTCCTACCCTTGACCTTACTCATGAGTCCTTGTCAAAAGTTTACTCAAGGATCCCTTCAGCATCACAGGCTCATGGTCTTCTTCTTGCTGCCTCCAATCATTGGTCATTAGAAAGGTATTTCTTGAGTGTACACACGTGTAAGAATGAACACATGTATGTGCAAAAACTGTGTATTACGCTTTCATTTCCAGCTTGGAATATGACCCTCTTCACCCTCTCCTAATCTTAGATTTCTAGGTCCAGCCAAAATTCTGTAAGAGTAATCGTTCCATTTGTTGAGTAATTACAATGTGCTTAACACTGCTGAGTGCATTACATAAGTTATTTCCTTTCATACTTATGAGTGGTGGGGTGGGTATTATATTTTCTATTTGAAAGAAAAAAATGGGTAAGAGCATCAAAGCTTAGAGACACTGATTAACTCATTGAGTGTCATCTGGCTGACTCTGAAAGCCACACACGTACTCGCTATGCCATGCTGCCTGCATTTATTCCACAAAGCATTTCTTGGTCATTTTCATTCTTACCGACTTCCTCTTCCTCTGAATTGTTACAGCTCCTTCTGGCTGTGACGCTTGGGATTTCATTATGCTCTGTGCAAATTTAGGACGTCCAATGTAGATTCCCTCTGTCTCCCCAGCTGTCCTTGTGCTGCAGGAGGGTAAGGGCTACCATATCTGCCCTTCCTCACATGGAGCCCAAGTTGGACTAAAGAACGTGGGGTCTGCATAGGCATATTTTGTAGTTAATTACACCCACCCCATGGCATGAAGTAGTGGGAAGGAGGGGGCAGGAGTTCATCAGGGGAGCCATCCACAAGGGAAGGGTGGCGCAGGGAACGTCCTGCAACAAGTAGGCTGCCCAGTGAGTGAGCCACGACTTTGGAAGTGTTGTGGTAGTTTTGTTTACATTTGCACATGTCCCAAGTGGCTAAGTAATCATAGAAGTATTGCTTCCATGGAAAGGGCAAGCACAGACCTCTTCGAAAACAAACTATATACATCTTGTCAATGGAATGGCATTCTGCAAAATAGAAAAGCATATGCTATGTGGTGGTGAGTGTTAGAACAACAAACCGTAGCTTAGTGATGCCTTCTGAGCAGCTTGTTTTTGCTTAATTACAAGTTGCTATAGCTCTTTCCCTTACTCAATTGTGAGCCTCTCTCCTAATTGTGTCTCACAGATGCCTAGTGAGGAGGTTATTCCGCTTGTATTTACATCATTACCAATCCACCATCAGAGTGTATTGCTAACTGGTTCTCCTTACAAATGCTTGTTGGATTTGTTTTGTGTTTTCAGTTTTATGTTCCATTGCTTGACTACTTTTTCTTTGGTTTTAATCCAAACTTCTACTTCAGCCTCTGCTCATGAAGTCTCCCTCTCCCGAGTCCTTTGGGTTGCAATAATCAGGTAGGTTACTTTCTCTTCCAGGCATTTAAATGAGACTCACTCCTTTGAGTCCATTTTTAGAAAAGTAGGCCAAAGTCATAAAGAACAGCCTTCCTGAGTGGTGACTTTCTGGCTCATCATTAATCACCTCCTTGTGAACAATCGGGAAAGTGAATCCCATGTGACTCCAGGCAGGTATCAGGCAAAATCCTCTGCTGAGTCCTGCGAGAATATAAGTAATTTTATAGAATGTGAGCAAAATAAGTTTTCCATTTTTCTAACCTGAGGTTTCTTTTTTCCTTTTAAAGTCTCAATAACTTTTGATTTTAGCTTCTCAATCAATCATAGGAAATGATTCTGAGGAGTTTGTATACTCAGTAGAGTAAGAGTGCTCCAGTGAATAGGGGGCATAAAGAGGTGCCCTAGTCCAGTGGGAGGTGGTCTCAGTCTTTTCTCAGAAATAAGTCCTACTTGATGAGTTGGATTTATTAAACCAGCAGTCAACGGCACAGGGGAAGGCAATGAGCCGAGTGGACTCTTCAGTTCTAAATTGCTCTTACTTAGTTGTGACCTAGCTCCATATGATGAATTTATTATGGGTTCCAGCCCATAATAAAGAGATATTCACACTACAAAAGGAGAATCTTTAGAGAGTAACCCCAGAGTCGACATGTAATTATTATTGCAGGATGTTTGAAGGTTCTGGCAGAGATTTTGATTGCAATCATCTGAAATCATTGCTTGGTAGACTGGGCAATTATCCTGCATCTTTCAGGAATAATGATCTTGGAAACAAGATGGACACTGCCCTTGCTTTGGCATATTGGATTTCAAACAGCAGCAGGATGGACATGCTGAGGGTGCAGCTTCCATAGGGCACACAGCTATTAACTGATGGACTCAACAACCTAACCTTGCACATTGCCATTAGAACCAGGCCTCTCATACTGAGCCACTAGCAGAAGCAGCCTCCAAAGCAGTCAGCACAGTTACTGAGCACAGGAGCCTGCAGGAGTTCTCACTGTGGAGAGACCTCCATTCATAACGTGGCCTTTCCCATCCCAATCTTTTAGGTAGAAAATAGCATCTCCCAGTCCTGTAAGAACAAGCATGGAGCTGCTGAATGCAAGGACGGGACACTGTAGACAAAGTCTGCCTATTTTATTGTACTTGAGAAGTCACCCCAGGAAGAAATCTTTAACTTAATTATAACCTAGGCCAAAAACTAAAAATATGTGGAAGAAAAGGAGCTATGCCAATTATTTTTTCAGCATCTAATTTGAAAATATTGCCTTACTTTCCAGCTCTGTACAGCTTAGCGCATTCATTCATTCATTCATTTGCCATGAATCAGAGCCTGTGCTAGGCTTTGGAGATAGATACTCACAGGCTGAAGAGGTGGGTGGATGGGAGTAGGCTCATGATTGATTCTGCTTCCTCTTTAGGATTTTCTTTTCTTTTTTCTTTCTTTCTTTTTTTTTTTTTAAGATGGAGTCTTGCTCTCTTGCCCAGGCTGGAGTGCAGTGACACTATCTTGGCTCACTGCAACCTCTGACTCCCAGGTTCAAGCGATTCCCCTGCCTCAGCCTCCTGAGTAACCGGACTACAGGAGCACACCACCGCGCCCAGGAAATTTTTTTGCATTTTTAGTAGAGGCGAGGTTTCATCCTGTTAGCCAGGATGGTCTTGATCTCCTGACCTTGTTATCCACCCACCTCGGCCTCCCAAAGTGCTGAGATGACAGGCGTGAACCACCACGCCCGGCCCAGGATTTTCTTTAAAATAACATCACTGGAGTTGCAGTTCCAGTTTCGGTTACTTCCATTTCTGGAGGTAACTGGCTAACTGAATGGGGAAATGTTATCATTATCCTAGAGACTCAAGTTGAGTGGAGACACACACTGAACAGATGACATGCCAGCAAAACTTGCCCCAAAAGTTGGGGAGGGGAATGGTGCTCAACTGAAGGCAGCTGCTCTTGGGAGAGTCTTGACGGAGACCTTTGCATTGACGGTGCCTGGCATCAGTGATTGAGGCGGGGCCATCTGATCGACTTTTGTCTCTGAAGGAAAACCCTGAGGAAACTCCCTACAGCCCTCAGTGGCTGGTGGATGGATAAAGAGGTGGAAAGTAAGTTGCTAAGACTGTGGATGGTCTTTCTTTCTCTCACCCTTTCTTTCTTTTCTTTTCTTTATTCTTTCTCTTTCTTTCTTCTTTCTTTCTTTTCTTTCTTTCTTTCTTTTTTTTCTTTCTTTCATCTTTCTTTCTTTCCTCTCTCTCTCTTTCTTTCTTATTTTTCTTTTTTCTTTCTTTTTGATGGAGTCTCACTCTGTTGTCCAGGCTAGAGTGCAGTGTCACGATCCCGGCTCACTGCAACCTCCGCCTCCTGGGTTTAAGCAATTCTCCTGCCTCAGCCTCTGAGTAGCTGGGACTACAGGCACCCACTACCATGCCCAGCTCATGCTTGTATTTTTAGTAGAAACGAGATTTCACCGTGTTGGCCAGGCTGGTTTCAAACTCCTGACCTCAAGTGATCCGCCCGCCTCAGCCTCCTAAAGTGCTGGGGTTACAAGCGTGAGTCACCGCTCCCAGGCAGACGGTGTTTCTAACCAAACAACAGGGTAGCTGCAGGCTTCAGACCTTCTCTTTCTGCTTAACTGGTTGTAAAGAATATTCATATTGCTGGAACAAGAGGAATAAGAAGGGCGGCTGTTTGCTTTCTGTGTGTGTAACAGAGATGTAGATGGCTGTGCTACATGAGAGAGGCCCAGAGGGCAGGAGAGAAGGAAGTGTCCATGCTTACTATTATAATTTAGTGTCTTAAGATTCGTATTGTGTTAGTTATTTTGCTTGGTGAAAGTGACTTAACATGTTCCAGGCATAAGAAGAGACAACCAGAAATGTGATAAAGCCAAAAAAAAAAAAAACTATAGCAAATGATACTCTTGTGACAAGCCCTCCCCGTAATGCCACACTGTTTTCCCCAAATCCCCTCCCAAGCACACAGCAAAACACAAAACTCCTGTCAACAATTTGAGCTCCAAGTGAGAATGAGAGGTTGGGAAAATATATACAATAGTGTGGTTCTCTCAGTTGTATTCTTTTTTGAAAATATTGACTTCGACAGGCCACACTGTTTGTTTCAGTGTGGTTGAGAAAGATGAAATATCAAAGCCATTTCCTTTTACAAAAACCTTCTGGAGGGCTACTGAGTGTTACTTACCTTTGGGGGTGGCACTTTGAAGGGAGACCGAGGAACTGTAATTGAAGGAACTATGTGAACACTGGCCTGTCTGAGAAGTTTGCTTTCCCTACAACCCCTCACCTGCAAGATGCCTCTAGGAGCTATAAAATCTGTCCCTCCCTTCTCTCCAACAGTCACAGACAGAGATTGGCACTTTCTACAAGACAGGCTTTCCATCATGTAGTTTGCTGATTGTTTAGGTGGTTCTGAGACGTGAAATACTCTAAACCTAACTTCTCCATCATTTTCCAAACATATTTTTCTATGTGAGATTTCTATCTCATAGATGGCATTGACATCTCAATGCAAGGAAAGGAGCAGCTCAGGCTCCCTGCTTTGACCAACCTCCCCCACACTTCATCACCATCCCTGCCCCAGCCCCTGGAGCAACAGTCCCCAAAGGGCCATGGTGGTGGGGCGCCTGGCCTCAGAGCCTCCCTGCGTCCCTGGGCAGCTGTGGCAGAGCCCTGAGCATCACTCCTTCGGCAATCTTTGGTCTTTCCTTCTCACCTGTATGGGAAAAGAGACTTAGGCTGAGAAATGCATTGAGATTTTTTCTGGCCTGTGGTCCGTTTTCTTTCTATGGTCTGAGTGTGTAGGGTGAGCAGAAGCTATGAAGAGCCATGAGCAGTTCCGGGGGAGCAGCTGTGAGCATCATGGAAGGCTTCTGCCCTGTCGGAGGAGCCGGGATGCTCTTCAGCTTAGACACTACATCAGTGACACTGGCGTCTCCCCCATGCCAGGCAAAGTGGGGTGGGACCACAGGGAAGGCCACCCTCTCCCATGCCACACCCAGGAATGTATGTTTGGTCCCTGCCATGTACAAAGGGAGATTAGGACTGGGGAATTTGAATCTTGCAATGTGCAAGAACTCTGGAGATTATTTAATCCGGTGGTTTGCAAATGGCTTTTAGCTGTCCTTTAGCTGCAAATGTCCTTTTGCTCAGGGAAAACTGTTTCAGAAGCAAATTTTTTGCAAGCAAAGGCAGATGTGTCTGGTTGAAGCAGGAGTAGACTTTGGAGATAGAGATACTGACAGGCTAAAGAGGTGGGTGGGAGTAGCCTCATGATTGAATCTGCTTCCTCTTTAGGATTTTCTTAAAATAACATCACTGCAGTTTCGGTTAAGCCCTGGACACTGTTCACTTAGGCCTGAGCCCAGACCCTCCAGAGCCACACAGTCCAATATGGTAGCCATTCTTGTTTTATATTTTATTTAATTTTAATCAATTTAAATTAAGATAGCTCTATGTGAGTTAAAAATCTTTTAAATTCAGTTTCTTAGACACATTATACACAATTCTAGGACCCAGTAGCCATAAGTGATGAGTGGTTACCCATCAGGCAGCATGGATATCTTACATTTCCATCGTTGCAGAAAACTCTGTTGGACAGAAGTTCTGTTGAACAGCCCTGGTTTAATCATATGCTTTAGAGTCTAGAATTTTCTTAAGGGGACCCTGATTCTCTTGGATTCTGGAAAACCCAGTTAGAAAAGCACTGGTCGAATCTAACACCTGGGCGAGAAGAGAAGTCCACAGAAGCAGCGTGGTTTGCCAGCCACATGGCAGGTTATTGAAGAACTAGAGCTACACCTCAGCTCTCCCACTCCACCCTACTGCACTTCTAGCTGACCCCAACCCCTAATCTAACTGTTCTCTGTTGCCTCTCCAGAATTGCTGTCCACGCTAAGCCTTTTACCCACATCTCTACTGTTTAGAGAGGGAACCCAGATCTCAGACATCTCTGAGGTTTCAGAAGGGACATTAAATTTTATACATGTGCAATCAGCTTCAGGCACTTAATAGAGACATTTAAACTCACATCAGGCCCAAGCAGATGTAGAGGGAAATACTGTCAATTAGTGAGTGGCTAATTAATCTTTCTTTGCCACATATACTCTGGCAGGGTTTGGAAAGTGCTGTTTTGCTCAGAGCTGCAGGAGCACTTGCTATGGAAACAGTGCATGATTATAATATTGATTTCTCGACTTTGTGCAGAAGCCGGCAGTGGAGGGTAGATCTCGCCAGGAGTCACCCCACAGTTAGAAAGAAAAGGGATGAGAAAATAGAAAAATACTTTAATTAGTGAACCAGAGCATTTTGGGCTTTCTGCTTTGCATAGAATATACATATTTTATCCTCATAGCATCTCCCAATTTAGGTATTTCAAAATGATTTCCTAATCACATCTTGTTATTTTTCAATCTATGTATTATCATGTGCTTTTTTTCAATACACAGGGCTTCAGATTAATGAGGAGACCATTACAGACGAGGCATTGCTCTGGGACCTGGTACCTGCTTGTGCTTTGTCCAGAACTGAGCTCAGAACTTGCCCCATTCTACCACATGTCTGAAAACTTCTTCCTTCCTGTCCACATTCTGTAGTTGCCTCTGAGATATGTCTATTTATAAGGAGATGCTCTGAAAAGGGCCAAGACAGAAAAAATGATTTACTCATGAATATAGATGCAAAAATCCTTTAAAAATATTGGCAAACTGAATCCAAGAATATATGAAAAATATAACACACCATGATAAATTTGCATTCATCCTATAAATGCAAAATATATTTTGCATTGGAAAATCTAGTTTAATTCATGAAATTAACAAATTAAATAATTATTTCAATAGTATTGGATGAACTTTAAACATATGTGGTCTCCTATCTCTCCAAAGACCTCATACTAAAATAATAGTTCTTCTTAATAGAAGGAGCAAGGAATTATTGTTCCCAAATATTTGTACACACCTCCTCCCTGTAAGGGGAGAGTACTTCCTGGTTGGCTGACATCCAGCCTGGGCCATGTGACTTGCTCTGCCAGGAGTAGCACGAAAGCAGACATGATGTTTACTAAGTCTTGGCAGAGGCTTTAAGAGCTAATACATGTTTTATCCGTCATTCTTCTCTCCTATCCCCTCCTGAAAGGTCTCACTTCTAAATAAATGTTGCTTTTTCAACTTCCATTCCACAATAAAAAAGCACACGGAGCAAAAATGAAACAGAGTGGAGGCCAGCTCAGTTTCCACATTATGAAACTGAAATAGACATCTTTGTTGCAGTAAGCCCCCATGATCTGGATGTTGTTTGCTATCACAGTGTAACTTACTCTGTGATGATTGCTGTTTTAGAAAGAGTACCTACCAAAAATTTGTAGCACATACAATACTTACTAATAAAAAATTAACCTTATTCCCTTTAAAATAAAAAACAACGATGCCTTTGATTCAACATTGTACAGTAAGATAAGGAAAAATAAAACGTAGAAATTATAAAAGGAAATGCTAAGCTTTTGTTATTTGCAGGTAATAAGATTGTTTATATAGAAACTCCTCAAGAATATGGACATAATTTTACAAATCAGAGCACCTAAAATACCAACAAAATCATAATGCATCCAGGAAAAAAATCTAACAAAACTTGCGCAAGACTTCTTTGAACTTGTGTATGTTATTAAAATACATTAAGGTAAACATATTTAGATGCATATATTATTTATTTATTTATTTATTTATTTATTTATTTATCTATCATTTTTTGAGATGAGTTCTCACTATGTTGCCCAGGTTGGTCTTGAACTCCTGGGCTCAAGTGATCTGCTCACCTTGGCCTCCCAAAATACTGGGATTACAAGCATGAGCCATCACACCTGGCCCTATATTTATTTTGTATATGTAAAACGTTTGTGATAGAAAGATACAACATATTAAAAATTTGGTCATTTCTCTTCAAATTGCTCTGTATAAATTAAATGCAATTCCTTTCACATTCAATCCAGAGTTGTTTATAGAACTTGATAAGTAGATTCTAAAAGTTTTCTGGAGAAGCAAAGCACAAGAATAGCTGAAACACTCCTGTAGAGGATGAACAAGATGAGGGGAGCTGTTTTGCCAGTTTTCATTGCCCTGTATATAAGAGAGCATAATACTGCTCAGGAACATAGACTAGACCAGTGGATCAGCACAGAGCATTTAGAAACAAGCCTGTACATAAAATGAAATCTAGTGTATAACTGGAATGATACTACAGATCAGTGAGGAAAGAATGGGTTGCTCAATAAATGATGTTATGATCATTTTTTTTCCATGTGGACAACAATGACACAAGAAAGCATACACAAAAATAAATAAAAGGGAAAAAAGATGTAGATATGGAAACCACAAACTTAAGACTTTGGGGGAAAATATAGAATATTTCTATGAGCTTGGAGAAGGAAAAAAATGATGAAAACAAGACCCAAAAAGAAAAAATGTAAATGAAAATAGGAAAGTTAACGGAGTTAAAATTAATAACACTTCTTAATCAAAAGATTCCTAAATGCAAAGATAAGCAAAAAGGAAAAGCCTGCCTCCCCACAAAGCAGTGGTAAAACATACGAATAAACACTTCACAGAAGAGTCAGCCCAAATAGCTATGAAATAAATGAACAGTGCCCAACCTTTTAAATAACGAGGATGTTCAAGTTAAAACCACAATGAGTTAAAGTTTTATACTAAAGTGCTGGTAAGGATGGAGATCACTGCAAAACAAACTGTGTGTGTATATATATATGTGTGTGTGTGTGTGTGTGTGTGTGTGTGTATCTATGCTATGTAGCTTTCTACAACCACTTTGGATAACAATTTTGTCATAGTAAAGTAAAAATATGCATATCCTATGACCAGGAAACCACACACACACACACACACACACACACTCTCTCTCACACACACTGTACACGCTTATGTGTACACACCATCCCTAAAAATATCCCTGAACGGGGGCACCCAGAGATATGTCCAAGTATATTCAAAGAACCATTATCTGTACTGAGCTACTATTACAACTTTTAACACAGATGAAGCCCTGATACAAAAAATTTAATGAAAATGCAAGATGCAGGATACACATAATATGGTTTACATAAAGATAAAGAAATAACAAAAGTATACTGTATATGGTTGAGAATAGCCAGGGCTGACTATATAATTTTTGGGCTCAGTGCAAAATGAAAGTGTGGGATCCCTTTGTTCCAAAAGCAGGGGAAAAGCTTTTTTCTTTCTTTCATGGTCTCTCTCTATAGATAATGGCCATAGTATCTTGACAATTCATAGAAAAAGAAAGTATATTAACTCCAAACATTTGCAAAAGCACTCAACTTACAAAATATGCAAAGAAACCATTTTTTACCCATTGGATTGACAAATATAAAAAAATTGATAACACACTGTCTTACCAAGACACTCTCAAATAGTGCTAATGGAGAAATGAAAGGACACAGCCATTTTCAAAAATAATTTGTCAATATCTTTCAAAATTTCACGTCAAAAACCCTTTGATTCTATGGGAACTTCTCCTACATGCTTGAAATTATACGTATAAAAGGATGTTAATTGCAGCGTTTTATAATTCCAAAAGATTAGAAATACCCTAACTAGCCTAAAGCAAGAGAGAGGCCATATCTGGGTCTTTGGAAGGATAATGGAATGATATATTAAGCAACCATTAAAATATTGAGGTAGGTCTGTCTGTGCTAATAAATGATCACCAACATATATTGTTGAGTGAAAAAATAAAAAGAATGTTTTGCAAAAGAATGTGACTAACATGCTATCATATTTGTTGGAGAGTAAAGAGTGAGGGGAGAGAGAGACAGAGACAGAAAATATTTTTTCATATATATGTACTGTTGTTTGATGTTTGCGCCTCTCCAAATTCATGTTGAAAGTCCCCAGTGCAACACTGTTAAGAGCTGGGTCCTTTAGGAGGTGATTTATAAAGGATTCGTGTCCTTATGAAAGTGACTGAGGGAGAGAGTTCATCCTTTTTGCCCTTCCACCATGTGGGGACACAGAAAGAAGATGCCATCTTGGAAGGAGAGAGCAAGTCTTCACCAGACACTACAGCTGTCGGCACCTTGATGTTGGACTTCCCAGCCTCTAGAATTGTCAGAAATGAATTTCCATTGTTTATAAATTACCCAGTCTAAGGTATTTTGTTATAGCAACCAGAGTAGACTAAGACAACACACCTCTTCTGAAATGATAGAGTGGGTAACAGTGATTGTTCTTTAGGAAGGAAACCAGGACTTTAAAAAAACTTTGTGCACTTAACATTTTAATCTGTGTCCACACACTACCTTTTAAAACAATTTTTTTTTAAAGTCAAAGCTTACATTATGTGCTTACATGATTGCCAGTTTATTATCAATGAAAAGCTACAATATTATTTCAACAACAGATAATTATTAAGAAATAAGAGGACCCCAGTGTGCCTGCTGAACAAAGAGAGAAGGACATTTTGGAGAACATAAAACATTCTACATTGGCTTTTGATGTGTCCGAAGTGAAACATACATACTCCCCAGAGCAAGGGAGTAAAACAACCTGAAAATTTAAAGACACAGGGGGAAGAAAAAGCCCACAAAACTATTTTTTTAACGTATATTGTTTTCCTGGTAAAATATGGTAGTGATCTAATCATCTAGTATATTCTGAGTACCCACCGCTATGTTAGAGTGTGAGAAAGGGGGTCTATAAAGGTGAGTAGGGCATAATCCCTGCCCTTCGATCTAGTTAGGAAGACACGCCCAGCATACAAGAAGCTCTATGGTTCTATCTGTAAAAGGTTCCATTTAGGCATGTGATCTATGACACCTCTAACTTTATTTTGAAATTCTAATCAGCAAGTAATACAAGATGATACAGTTTTAAGAGTGTTGGAGTATGGGTCTTAGTGCTGCAGAAATTTCACAACATGGAGAGTGTGGAGACTGGAATAACGGAAAATAACCTGTTCCGGTAGGGACAGCTGATATGGACAGGTGGGTGGGATTTGGTTTATCTGGAGGACCATCTTGCTATTGCAGTTTTTCTCCATCATCACATTGTAAGTTGTCTTTCCTCCTCTGCGCACGGCATGGCTCCTGTTACAGCCTTCCGTTGTTCAGCTCAAAAAACATCGTCTTGACAGTGGGGAGTAAACACGAAAGTTGGAAAGTAGCAACAGGCATAAATAAATATGCAGGCTCATCATCATTTTATATTTATTTTGGAACCCGTAGTAAAGAAGGCTTGCATGGGCCTCTTTTCATTCAGTAAGTTGAAAAGTAAAAACAGTCAAGTAGACAGACGTGACTTCATGTTGATCATCCCCATTGCTTATGAGCTGTGTAACCTTGGGCAAGTCATTGGGCTACAGCTTACTAACCAAAAACTAGGGAAAATAAACACTGTGTAGTGTTATTATGAAGCTTACATGAGACAAAGGTAAAGAATATATATTAGATACCTAATAAATCAAAGCCATTCACTTTTATTATTATTCCAAATCCAAGTTGCTTCTTTCTTCCCCAGGACATAGGTCCAGGCCGTAGATTCCGCTATCAGGATCTCCTCATCCATGGATCAGCACACAGCCCTAGGCCTACCTACCATCTCTTAAGGTAAATCCTTTCATTTTCAACTTACGTTAATAATAACACTAATAATTACAACTACTCTTTATTGATTACCTTCTATCAGCCAGGCACTATGTGCTAATCAGCCTGCATAAATTAATACAATAACACCCTTCTGCTCTGAGTAAGTTTCTTAAAACATTTAGCTCACCATTTATGCTGTCTTTATCATAGACAGCAAAACTGAAAAGTTGAGTAACTTGTTCTCAATCACCTTATCATCAAAAAAAATATCCAAAATTATTTTATATGTCTAGCTGGGCATTGTACAAAAGAAATTGGCAAAAGATAATTCCTGTCACTAAAATTTACTCCTTGAGGAAGGCAAATCAATATCTTATACACTGAGGATAGACCTATAATTATGGTCTGCAACAGCCAGAATCAATCTTGCAGAGATGTCAAAAAAGAAAAGAAAAAGACAGAATATGTAAAACTTCCATTAACAGGAATCTAATTATACAGTAAAATAAAACTCCCTTTTTCATCTTCTCTTCATTTTCTAGTCTCTATTCTTAGAACAAAAAATCCACACACACACACACACACACACACACACAAAACAAAAAAGCAAAGGATAACAAAACTTCCCATCAGGGATGTAGATGATGTTGATGTTGTTTGAATTTCGGGGATGTGCTGATGGGTGGCTGTCTTAGGGGGATAGTGACTGACAGAAAGTTGCCAACAGACACAGGCAAAGAATACAAATTCCTTTCCTTTAAAGGATTCAAGCAAGAACTTTGCTGCAATAAGAGTGGAGCACAGGGCAGGAGGTCCGGCAGCAAGCTGAAGTTCGAAGATGTAGTCTCCTTAGCCCCACATTTCCCATACCAGGGCATGAACTGTGGAGAATACCACCACATGAGGCTGACCATTTGCTCAGTGTCCTTCCAGAATGTATCTGGGTCTTCCTAGGTTGGTGGGGGAAGCAGGCTGTGGGAAGGTGTCTTTTTACCTCTATGGCACGTCTTTACAGTTTCAAGAGAGGGAAGTAGAAATTTTCACTATGAGTCCACTGCTTCTGGTGGACTTAATAGCTTGTTACGCAGAGCAAACTATTATTCGACTGTATGAGAATAAGAATGCATTTTGCCCTAGGGATAATTATATCCTTCTTTCATCTGCTTAAGAGCTAGTATGGGTCAGTCCTGCTCATTGCTGGGTAAAGGATGCAAACTGCATTGAAGTAGTCAATCCAGGAGTCTCTGAGGTCTGGCCACCCCAATTAGGATCACACTTCCATTCTGCTTGAAGTCCAGTTCTCATTGCTAAACTTAGCAACATTCAAGATTGAAAGATACAGTTGTACAGGTTATGCACTGCACAATTCTAGGGGACCTGCTGTTTTATTATGGCCCTGGATTCTTCTCAGTCTCCTATTCTTCTGCCTCCCCTGTGATTGCTTAATTCCATCTCAACAGTTTAGGATACGTGTTAATTCGTTCTCACACTGCTGGTAAAGACATACCCAAGACTGGGTAATTTATAAAGAAAAAGAGGTTTAATGGACTTACAGTTTCACCTGGTTGGGGAGGCCTCACAATCATGGTGGAAGGCAAAAGGTGTGTCTTAGGTAGCAGGAGGTAAGAGAGAGAATGAGAACCAAGCAAAAAGGGTTTCTCCTTATAAAACCATCAGATCTCGTGAGACTTATTCACTACCACGAGAACAGTATGGGGGAAATCGCCCCCATGATTCAATTATCTACCACTGGGTCCCTCCCACTATACATGGGAATTATGGCAGCTACAATTCAAGATGAGATTTGGGTGGGGACACAGCCAAACCATATGAGGATAATAACCAAAAGCATTGTAAGATCTCAGTGATCAAACGTGAGTAAGACCTATTCTCTATTTTCTACTTTATTCAGGTAGAAAACAGATAAACACAATAAATATCATGTTCTAGGATTTTAAAATAAGGTGTGAAAGAAAAAGTATCTCTGCTTTATAAAAAAAAATTGATTCCACAAATTCATTTGGGGTTTTGCATTTTACATTTTTAATATCCTATTGTAATCACTGCAAAGGAAAATAGACTCTGTCTCTTGCCTATCTCCTCACTTCATCATCCTTTCCACATTGGAAAATTGTTTTATGAGGTTTTCTTTCAGCAAGAGTTGGCTCAATTTTAAGTATGTGATTCAAGAACCTATTAGCCTAAAGTGAATTGTGGTTTGGGAGGTTAATTTGTAATTCATGTCTCTCTACTGATAATGCAGGAAGGTATGAATAAAGATTATAGAGGGTACACACAGTATTAATACATTTTAAGCAGAAATGCAGATTGCGTTGAATTAAGAGGGATTCAGCTATGCCTCTCGCTGGTTGGGATTATTACCCTTTCCTCAGATTGCTATTAGATTAGCTAGTCTAATGTCCCTGATTCCAAAATACAAGTGGTAATTAATCTCATACCCATTTATTTGAAACCCTACAGCAAAAGCAGAGGTTAAAGCCTTAACGCATTTAATGAAAGACTAATATTGAATTAGCATTACATTATTTACTACAACACCCTGGTGTAAGTAGCAAAATTTCCACGTGGGGCTACAGTCCTTTTTTCTCAGATTTCTCAAGTTCAGATAACACAATCTATTTTATCTCAGTGTCTCTCACCAATTCTTTCTCCATTGAGAGTGCTACTAAACAGACTCCTCATCCAGGGAAGGTAAAGGTTCAAGGACTGAACACCTTGAGTGGGAGGAAATGACAATTGAACCAATTAGCCCTTTTATAACCTCCCTTTAGTTTGAAGACAGGTTTTGTTCTGGCTTCTTTATACTGAGAAATTTTTTACACGTGGTAATCATTATTCTATAATTACATTAAATGCCAGCTTCTGTGATCTTTCTTGAACCCCATAAAGCTGTAAAGCAATTCACCTAGGCCATGATGAACTTTCTAAATTAGACACAATATGCTGATTTAATGTGAATAGAGCTAAAGCCCAGTGCGGGTGGCTGATCATATTTGGTTATAAATGTTAACAAATGAGTAAAGAAGACTTTAGTAACTGCTCTTTCTCTTTTTCACACACACACACACACACACATTTCACTAGCTAAATTGCTGCTCAAGTATAATTTTTATTTATTTATTTATTTATTTATTTATTTATTTATTTATTTTGAGACGGAGTCTCGCTCTGTCACCCAGGCTGAAGTGCGGTGGCCGGATCTCTGCTCACTGCAAGCTCCGCCTCCCGGGTTTACGCCATTCTCCTGGCTCAGCCTCCCGAGTAGCTGGGACTACAGGCGCTCGCCACCTCGCCCGGCTAGTTTTTTGTACTTTTTAGTAGAGACGGGGTTTCACCGTGTTAGCCAGGATGGTCTCGATCTCCTGACCTCGTGATCCGCCCGTCTCGGCCTCCCAAAGTGCTGGGATTACAGGCTTGAGCCACCGCGCCCGGCCTCAAGTATAATTTTTAAAATGATGAAAATCATGACTCATATCAATTCAACACAAGTCAAAAATTTTATTTAAAGGGTAAACCAATAAGACGTTATTGGAAAGTTTAAAGAATTCAAAGACCGAGCAATCAGGGATATTTAAAGGTATTTGCTAATAAATGCAAAGCTGGTTAATACTCTCAAAGGCAATAAAATGTAATGTTTGGCATAATCTTTTCTACAGGCCAGAAGTCATGTATACGCTTACCAGATAAAATCCATTTACATTGCTAAGAATAAGAATTATATGCACTTCTCTCATTTTCTACAACTTAATTCCACCTTGACAGAACTCAGAAATAGCCTAGTCAATAGAAACCAACCAAAAGTGTAACCTATATAGATTCTAATGGCCACCATTCCCAGAGTAAAGACAGTAAACCAAAAATAAAATCCTAAGCCCTCCCCAACTGATCAAATGGACACCCTCTTGGCCAAGGGGACCCCAGAGAAGCCTGAGAAATGGAATTCCTGACCATGGTGGGAAAGGAGGTTAGACACACCCTGTTATGCCCTCTTCCTTTTGGAGTTTAGGCACAACTGATCAGCATTAGCATTAACATAGAGATTATAAGACTGGCAAAACAGACTCTTTGTGGCAATAAGATACGAAATTCCAACCTGACTATGGTAGAGCATCACATGACAGATAGTAGGCCCTGAAGGAAATCAAAATATCTTACCCCAACTATATTTCTTTGACATATTTTGAAACGGCCCTGTAAAGCCATCTTTTGTGGGGGAAATTTGCATCTGTAGAGAATCTTCATTAATATAGTCAAGGCTTTCCCAGACCTGGAGAGATTTGCTAAGAGTCTGGCACCTTTTACCACTCAAAAGTGAGTATTTTGCTGAGAATGATGGTTTCCAGCTGCATAAACTATATACAAAAATTATGCTTAAAAAAAGTGAGTATTTACCATTTATTCTTTGTGAAGGCTATTACCTGGAGGCTTCATCTACATAACAAGAATCTTGGCTTCCACAACCCCACCTCATCTTAAGCATTTCTTTCTATTGACTTCAAGTCTTTAAACAAAGCTAACTCTTTCAACCAATTGCCAATCAGAAAATCTTTGAATCTGCCTATGACTTGGGAGCTCCACCTGCTTCAAAATATCCTACTTCTTTAGGCTGAACCAATGTATACCTTTCATGTATTGGTTTATGATGTTACAGACAATTCCTGTCCCCTAAAATGTATAAAGCCAGCCTGTAACCTGACTGCCTCAGGCACACTTTCTCAGGACCTCTTGAGACTATTCCCCAGGCCATAGTCACTCACGTTGGCTCAGAATAAACCTCTTTAAATATTTTAAAGAATTTCTTAATTTTGCTTTTTCCCCCCTTGTCAACAACACTTAGCTTTCTCTTTTGCCCTTTTCTAAGAAGGATCATTTTTCTGACAGTCAGCTAAAGCCAACTAGTCATACTGTGATTTCAGAGGAAGAGAAAAAGTAGTTGGAGAAAAATCAGGTGGATCAAATCCACACATGCCTGGGCTAAGTAAAGCAAAGGCTGAAATTCAGGAACATTCAAAATTCTAGAAATTTAGAGCTAGATGGGGCTTTAGAGATCGCCTGAGACTTTCATTTTATAGAAAGTACATCTTAGACTGCCTTCTTGGCAATTGAAAGAGGATGTTAAACCACTGCTCAGGGGCCTTAGGCTGCTGGAGTCTGCCTCAGGAAACTTATTTCCTCCTTGGTATAAAGAATCTCCTTTTTCCTTCCTCATTCACACTCTGTGCTACCTATGAAATGTTTCATCTTTTATTTAGGAATAATCAGAATCACAATGCACAGAAAACGTATCATACTTCAGAATCACAATGCACAGAAAAAATATCCTACTTCTTTAGGCTGAACCAATGTACACCTATCAGGTTAATATATCTCTTTTTAACCATGAATGCACACTCTAAAATTTTTCTTAGCGAGGAGTAGGATATTTAGACTGGGTTTTAAAGTAAACATTTTTGTATTTCAAATAAATGACATGGAATAGTATGGAAAAAATAGCTTTATAGGTGAGAAATAGTATTCAAATGTCAAACTATGTCTTTGACCAGAGAGAGGAATCACCTCTACACCTCGGTGCCCCCACTCCCAAGTTCAGGGCCTAGATCTTTGGAACACTTTTGTTGAGTTGGCAATCCAGCATTTGTCTATATCCTAAACAGAGAAACTAGTCCCCAAAACTGTCACATAATTGAAAAAAACAAAATGCTCAGGGAAAATAAAACATCTCATTTTCATTTCTGTTTTATCTTTTATTTCCAAAAGGAGTGCTCTTTAAAATTTATCTTTTCCCACATATTTTTATGTATAACTCACTCAGATCTGGGGATCTGGGGTAGTGTCTATATTATCAACTCCTGCACATTCAGTAATGATTAACCACAGAATCGTGTAGCTCTGTGTCATTATATGTATGTTATATAATTGGTAGATTAAAGATATTTATTAGTTAAAATTATATTGATGCCAGTAGGAATAAGTAGCTTCTCAAAATTTATAGCTCATAAAAAGCCAGATTCTGATTACTATAATTATTTCTTTCAAAATGTAAAGTACGTGAATTATTCAAATAAATGAGTGAAAAACAGAAAAAAGCAGTGGAAAATGAATCTTATTTGTCATCTTGACATTGTCTTCAAGTCTTAGGCTAAATTGCTATTATTTCATTTTGTGAAATTGAGCTCATTTCTGGCAATACTGTAGAGGTGTGAATAGAATGAACAAAGCTGAGTGGTCGCCCCAAATTCAATTTGGAAACTTCATGAAGAGAAACATTTATGTAAATGTAGAGTTCTGAAGGAGCTGATACTTGTGTCTTGGGTATTTTGAGCGTTTCTTTCTGAACACCTCTCATTATGTCTACATCCCTCGCCCCCACCAGCCTCATCCACAATAATTATTACTCCGAACAAAGAACTGAAGCCTGCCTTCTTGTCACAGCATTCACCATCCTAACACCTTGCTTTTAGAGAGGGATTTTCATTTGCACAGCACTTTCCATAAGGTTCTGTCCTTGGAGCTTCACAGCTAGCCTCCCTGGGAGATAAGGTAGCTATTGCCAAGTCCCTACAGGGGAGCTGAGCTGTTCCGGGACTGCACAAGGCCACATTTCCAGGAAATAATAGAGCTAGAAGTTCAGCCCATGTCTTCTCATTTCAAATCTTAGGCCTTTATCAGAAACTGTCATTGAAAATTATTAAATTGTGAATAAATAATTGTGATTGTTCGCTTTCTCTAGCCTTGGTTTTTATGACAAGTTCCAGGGATCAATACTTGCCTGCTCTAAGCTCACCACAGAAAACAGTACAGTTGTTTTACCCCTAAAATGCAATAAGGCATACCAAAAAATGGGATAATTCTTAATGAAGAAGATATTCCACCCCACTAGGGATAGATAACCCATTTATTGCCACAGAAATGCAATTTGTTCCAAATTTAGTTAGTAAATTCAAATAATTTCTTTCAACTGCTAAGGAAAACTCAACTAAGCAAGACCATGAAGCCATGTTTTTTGCCTGCAAAGAAATGAGCCTGATTAAAAGAAAACAAAAATATAAAGGGAAACACAAAATGTGAATTTACATTGTTCAGATATTGGCACTATCAGAGGCTGGAGTCACAAGAGAGGAACCCTTAGTGTACTAGGAAAGCAACACAACGCTTCTTCTTCTCCATCACATCTGAGGTAATAAGAAATGCTGATCCTGAGACATCAGACTGACAATCACCCACAAATTGCTCTTGACTACCCAGCAGGGACAAAGTAATATTAATTTTATAATACAGCAAGTAAAGGTCTTCCCTTAGGAAATAAAGTAAGGTTCTGGGGACAACCCTCTTCTGTTGCTTTTACTTCTAAAGGTAGCAATCCTGTTCGTCTGGAAGGTACCTGGACAGACAATCTAATTACCTTCTGGGTACTCCAGCTCCAGAAGTAGCCACTTGTGACTCAAACCCAGAATTAAAATAAGTTTTCTGGCTTTTACGGCTGCCTTTTCCAGAGTATGTCCTTTGCCCTTATGTGAAACATCAAAGCACATTGCCTGCCATACAGTGCTTTGAATGAAAATACCATAAATGATTATGTTTCAGTGTCAAAATTATGATTTTATATTTTAATTTTCATTTTTTCTCAGTTCTTTGCTTCATCTTGAGGATACCGTGTTTGTTAGGCTCTTTCAGATGCAAAAAACAGAAACGGGTGCAGGTTACTTTAGTTAAGGGAATACAAAGAAAAGTATGAAAAACTGGTTGCTGTCTCCAAAGCACAGAGCTAGGGGTCACAGAGAATTGTGATACTGTTCATTGCATGCCGCCTACAGCACCAGCTCTGATAGTTTGACAATAGCTTAAAGGCATAAACAGATTTTTTTTTTTTCTGGGCCAAGCTTATTTTTCAGTTCCTCCATCTGCTTTTTATTAACTGCTTCTGTTTGCTACTTTTATAGCAACTTTCTTCTTCTCTTCCCCTTCTACTCTTATGCTTCCTACTCTTCATACTTTCTGCTTTTCAGGGCTCTGGTGCTTCGCAGCTTCTGCACACTGTCTTCATGTTTTGTCTCTCCAAGCCTGAGTCACTCTGCACCCTGCTGACTTCATAGGTCTTTCATTCAACCTCCCACCAAGAGACCCTGCCCAAGCCTGCTAGTTCTCATGCATATGGCAAGTTGTCGTGCAAAGCTGTTGTGCCAGGCACCTGGAGGGTCTCCCTCAGCCAGCTCACAGGTGGTAGAGACCTATCCCTGGTCTAGTCTGCTGAGGCTAAAGTAGCAAGGACATAGAATAAAACATGGTGACCCATATCAAAGGAGACACTCAGAAGAGAGGCTGGGGTGGGTACATTACTTGGACATCTCAGAAGAGACCGGTGAGATCTACAGGTAAGAATGTCCTCTAGAATATTCTTCTATCCCAAATTGTATTACTTCAAGATTCTGATGAAGATAGAGACGAGGCCAAGGCAATCTTATGTGATAATTCTGAATGTGATTTTTCACCTAAATATGAACTAACCCCTGAAAGAGGAAAAATGGTTGACTCCCTGCAATAAAAAATGTTGGCATTCCAGGGAAAAGGCAAATAGTTATCACTTTTGTAATGTGCTGCATGATGAAGCAAGTATTCAATTCAACCAGCAATTAATTAGGTTGCCAACAATCTGCAGTAGCCCTTTAAGATGGGCATGATATAGCCACAGACTAGGGCCATTATGTACACACTATCAAGGCCAAGCTCTAAATTCATCTCAGACACATGTTTTCAAGCATTTCTTCATACCTATACTCACATTCACTAAGGTTACCAGTTTCAATAAAAAATGGATCTGTTAATAAAAATTGATCAGAAATGTACCTATATGAAATGGGACGTATACAAATCACTAGAATCAAATCTCATTTTATATGTTACATTAAGTTGTATAGCTTTTTTTTTTGAGACAGTCTCACTCTGTTGCCCAGTCTGGAGTATAGTAGCGCAATCTCAGCCCACTGCAACCTCTGCCTCCCCAGTTCGAGCGATGCTCTTGTCTCAGCCTCCTGAGTAGGTGGGACTACAGGCCCACGCCACACACCCAGCTAATTTTTGTATTTTTTTGTAATAGAGATGGAGTTTGACCATGTTGGCCAGGCTGGTCTCAAACTCCTGACCTCAAGCAATCCGCCTGCTTCGGCCTCCCAAAGTGCTGGGATTATGGAAGTGAGCCACCTGGCCCAGTCAAGTTGTATAGCTTTTTACATTTAAAAAATTTTCCCCAAACTCATCTTTGACTTCTAAATTAGGAAAGCGTATATATATTTTTAAAAGTGAAGGTCACATCTTATTGAATCTATACTTTAGCCTGTTGTGTTCCTTGAGCCATAGATTACTCATGACTCTAATTTTGTTTTCCCTACACAGTCCTTTAACATTGAAGTTGAAAAAAAAATTGACCTGGTTTCTAAAAATGTACAGTAGCAATTTCTTTGCTGGGGGGGAAAAAAATTCTACCTAACAATACGTATTGTTCTCTTATGGGAGTAAAACATTATGTCCAAGGCATCAATTTCCTTATTTAAAAATGGAGAAAATTCTTCATTCCTGATGACAACATTTAAATTAAATTATTTCATCAAAATCAGGTGATTTCTCAAAGCACTCAGAGCACAATATCTGACTTTGCAAAAGGAAATCACCTCACTATTTATTTGTAGGCTCTTGGGTCAATACAATGAAAAGTAATTGTGTTGAATACCAGAATTCTAAAATAATTGTTTAAAAATAGAAATATGACTTATGTCCCCCCAAATTACCATTTCCCCCAGGAATTTAGAATCAAATTATATTGTTCAAGTCTTAATAACCAAAAATAATTTTTTAAAGATCACTAGAAGATACTAGGAAGATGAAAGTTAGATAAAATACTGCTTATATCATGAGTTTATAAAAAGATATTCAATAGTATTCAGCACTTCTGCGCTGCCAGGCAGGTAGACAATGCTATTTGGAAATCAGACCTATAGTTATCAATTGCAATGGGTTAAATGGCGGCTCCCCCAAAAGATATGCACATTATCTAAAATCCCAAGCTTTTAAACCGTACCTTATTTGGAAACAGTGGTCTTTGCAGACATAATTAAGTTAATCATCTCTAGATGAGATCTTCCTACATTATCCAAGGGGGCCTTAAAGCCAATGAGATGTGTCCTTATAAGAGAAGAAGGAAGGCACCAAGAGAAGAAGGAAAACACCGAGAGAAGAGAAGGCCGTGTGAAGACAAAGTCAGAGATCAGAGTGATGCTGCCACAAGCCAAGAAATGCTGACAGTCACCAGAAGCTGGATGAGAAAAGGAAGGACTGTCCCCTAGAGCCTCTGGAGAGTATGACCCTGCTAACATCTTGATTTTGGACTTCTAGCCTCCAGAACTGTGAGAGAATACATGTCTGTTGCTTTAAGCCACTCTGTTTGTGGTCATTTGATGCAGAAGCCACAGGAAGCTAATACACCAACCCTTCTTCACAGACTGGAGACCTGTTTTGAGGCACTAGAAACCCTAGAATGTAGTACCCAGGGAACAAATTGAAGATGAGGACATTGCACAGGACTACAGTATGTGAAAACACCCATACACCGCTCATTTCACAACAGCAAAACAGAAAATCTATATTATCAGAAACCGTCCTTGCCTACATCAGAACCTTAGAGGACACATCATACGAATCAAACTCTTAGAGACAAACAGAAGCAGTTTAGATTAGAAGTTTCTGAAACCACATTCCCACGAAGAATAAATCCAAAACTTTTCAGCACAGCAGACTTCCAAATCATTCATTCTACAATTCAAGGAACTTTTTATGAATGGTTATTTTGTCCAGCTACAGTGCTGTGTGCTGGAAATACAAAGAGAATGATATATAATGTAGGCACCCCAAGAGCTTATCATCTACTGGCATAGCCAGACAAGTAAATTACAATGTAATGCAATTACAATACAATGTGGTAAGTAGCTATTAAATTTCTTATAGAAGCACATGACAGGACATCTAAACCAGATCTGGATGTGGAAGGCATTTTAGAGGAAGTGACATTTGAGTAGTTTTTTTTTTTAAAGCAGAATTATGACTTGAGGATAGATGATGATATTCCAACATGAGTAGGAACATCCTCAGATGGGATGTGCTGACCAACCTTAAAATGGCTCTATCTGTTCCCATCATGGTAAATTCCCAAAAAGGGTTCTGACATCAGAGATAGTATCAATGTAATCCTCTGCATTGTTCAGACAGTAGAATAAAGTATACTTTAGAGACTCCTCCTGCTCTAACACTTGTTCACTTCCAGGATCCCAGAGTTCCTATAAAAGAGCTAGTGCTGTTTAGTTTTAGTGACTCAATTCCATTGTACTTCTTGACCACCTATCAAGTGAAGTTTTGACCACGCTCAGCTGTTGGTAGTTTATTTGCTATTACGATTACTATTATTTACCAGAATTACTTAGATAAATAAGACCCAGTCCATCCTTGTAGAAAGCTTAGAATATTGTAAGCATGAAGGTGAAAATATTGCTTTAGACTCATAAACCAAGCATGAAATGCTATAGATGGTCACAGAAGGAAAATATTATATCTAATAGAAAAGAATCAAAGACAGCAGGATGAAGTAGATGGCCTTTGAAAAGGATCTTGAATAATGGCTAGGATGATGAAAGATGTTGGAAGTAATGTCTTTTTATGGCACTGTGTTTTATATTTAGTTTCATGTTTGCTAATTCTTTATTAAGATCCAGCTTGCCTTTTATAAAGTTTTTTTGTAGAATTAATCTTACACAGTCCTCAGCTTTAGTCACTTGGCATAATGACATTTGGCTTGTGAATAGGCAATCATTCATTGGCTATGAATTGAGACAGAAAGCAAAAACTTCCAGCCAGAAAGAAATCTTCTCTCTATGATCCAAGGAGTCTATCACCAGTTCTTAAAATTCCAGCATCAAAGACTCATTGCTTTGATTTATATCAGCACAGTGTGTCCCCTTTTCCATTTCTAATAGTTACACTTTCTATTTGTGATGTCTCTGATTTTTCTTGATCAGTCTTATCAGAAATGTGGCTATTATATTAATCTTTCCAGAGAACTGTTTTTGTTTTACTGATCTTCTCCATTTGTTTTCTGCTTTAAATCATTTCTGCTCTTATTAGAAAATAATTTTTATTGTATTTTCTTTGGTTTTATTCTTTTATAATGTAACTTCTTGATATGAGCACCTAGCTCATTTAGTTTCTGCTTTTCCTTTTCCGCTACCATCATTGTCTGTATGTATTCCTTTAAACATTACTTTTGCTTCCTCCTGGAAGATTTTGCTATCATTTAGATATAAGTATTTTTAAATTTCATTTCCTAATACACATTGTTATTTAAAAGCATAGGTCAAGAACAGTGAAGGGTCTGAGATTTCATCCTACTTCCAAGCTTATGAGCTAGTCTGCCAGAATGCTAGATGCTGGCAAAAGCCATGAGACGTCTGGGTCAGAGACAAAGGAGGGCTTATTATTCATAGCAATAATTGTATCCAGAATATCTGCATTTGAGCCAGTTCCCTGGACCCCAATTCTCTTAGGCCAACACAAAAAGAGCCAGGTGATGCCTTCACATGCAGTGGGTTACACTACAGCCGTGGAATCCTGAGCTTAAAAAAACCAATTTTTTTGTATTGGGTCACTGAATCTTTGCCTCAAAGAAAGATATTTTCCTTACTTTGTTGTGCCATAATATAAACAACTTGGTCTTTGCTCTGGAGGGAGACGCTATGTTTTCCAAGGCTGTTCACTATGCAAATATCCATGAAAAGATATTCCAGAAAGACAGTCAGTGCCTATGCTCTCCAGACACAAAGAAACAAAAGAGACCCATAAAGAATTGTCTCCCAGTAGCAAGTTTTAGAATTTCCAAATTATAAAGTTTTAAGTTTTTGTCATTGCTCTGGATTTTTAAAATCTAATTAAAAATCATCATGATCATGATTGTAATTCTTGCAATTTGATAAGAATTGCTTTATGACCTAGTATAAAGATAATATTTTGAATTTTTCCATATATATGTTCTGAAAGAATGTTTATGACTAATTTATAGATTTCAAATTCCAATATGTGATGTATTAGGTCAAATATTTTTTAAACATATTTCTACTAATTTTTTGTCTGTTTAGTTGCTGGTTTATATCCAAGCATTGTGTGTCTTATTAAGGTGTTTGTCTAGTGCTGGTCTACATACGGATTTTTGAAACTATAAACGGATAATCTCTGTTGTGTAACTGGCGAGGTTAGTATGCTACTGAATGTTTAACCAATTTCTACCATTTTATCTTGTGCTATGTACTCTGAATTGTCTGTGCTCCTCCATTTTCTTCTTCTTTACTTTTTCTTCCTTTGTTCCCTCTTTCGGACTGATTAGGATTTTGTTATGCTTCTTTATACTGGTCACAAGTTATGCAATATAGGTCTATTTTCTTAATGGAATAATTTTAAAATTTAATGTGTATATTTTACTTATTAAGAGTTTCAAGTTAAGCATTTGTCTACCCTCTTCTAGAACAATACATGGAATTGGGACATTTTAAATCAAATCATCTTTTTCCATGTCTTGCATATTATTTTTGTGTAGTGTTTTTGTTCTACCTTGTAATTTTGTACTTTTTGTACCTTTGTACAACAAACTGGATAATATTATTTATGCTTTATATAGTCAGCATTTCTTGACTTACCTACATGTTGACCTGTTTATTTTCTCAACATTTTTTCTTACATCTGCTTTTGTGTGTAGCGGGGAGGTGGAATGATTTTCTTTTCCTTGAAATATGTCTGTTAGATGTCCCTTTAGTAAAAGTCTATGGGAAGTAACTTGTACTTTTTTGTTTAAAAATGTCTTTATTTTGCACTCATGTCTGAATGAAAATGTAATATGGTAAGTATTTGGTTGATAATCATTTAATTTATCTATGAAGATTTTGTGAAGTCTGCATGGAGGGTGGGTCTCTCCAGAAAGGGTTAAAGTGGTTACAAGGTCCTATCAACCCAGCACCCCTTGAACTAGGTATTTTGGCTTGGGATCTTGGAGGTAATATGAATTTGAATCCCAGGTCTGTCTGAGGGAAAGCCTTTATTACTAATTTCCAATGAAGCCTCCCCCGCAATCTAAAGCCTAGGTGGATCATTTTCTAGTACATGCCTTCATCAAGATTATAGCCCTTTCAGGTTCCCAGCTGGATGTGGAGTGTCACTCCCAGCTACTCACATTGCATGGGCCTAGGTCTTGTCTCCTGCCCTTCACGTAGCTCTTAAGTACCTTGACAGCGAGATCCTCTAATGCCTCCAGTGCTGTTACAGTTTTGCTTTTGTTTACCCCTCTGGTTGCACAGTTTGTTTTTTCAATTTGTCCATGAGGAATTTCCCTTACAGTTTTGTGAGCGTAGATCCATATTTAAAAGGACATTTCTATTAAGGAAAACCGTGTGACTAGCCAATGGAGTAAGAAAGTCAGTGATGTGTGAAGCTTGCAAGTCCTGCTCTTAAAGAAAAGGAGAGTTCCCTCTGCTAACTCTTTTTCATCCTTCCCACTAGCTGGAATGCCAATAGGGTAGGGAGCCATTTTGATGAGACCAACAGACCAATAATGAGAACACTCTAGGGATATCAGAGCAACAAGGTAGAAGGAGCCTGGGCCCCTGACAGCTTCACAGAGCAGAGCTGCAGCTCCAGTTTTGGCTTTTGGACCAGAAATAAACTTCTGATTGTTTAACCATTGTTACTGAAAGTCACTGTCATACTAGTTAATACTATACAATAATACAGCAGGTTTTCAATATGGAAAAGATAAGAAAGAACATAAGGAAAGTATAACCAGAGATGATCATGGTGTAGCGGGCAGGTGTCCAGAAAGAAGATTTCAGGGGATATTCAAGCTGTCCTCTGGCTGTTCCACAGTTTTTTTCCAGGGCTAGCCTTGCTGTTTGCAGAAAGATTTGTCTAACAGAATGCACTAATGTGAATTTGTGATCCTTTATATATTGCATTTGCAGAGTTTATACTCACAGGCTCTCTATTTTTCCTTAGCAAATATCCACATTTAATTAGCTTCCCCAGAGGGAATTATGTAGTCATAATTACTGCCTCATATTCTGAAGAGGAAGGTGTGGGTGCCTGAAAGGCATGACATTAAAATATTTTCTCCAGAAGGTGTACTTTTTTCATCTAAAGTAAAACTCTTTCCAAATGATATGTTTGTTATTAAGTATCAGCACTTTTTAAAATAATATAAGTTAAAGACTGGTGGAAAGAAATATAAACAATTACACATGACCATTTCGAGAACCATCCTAGTTTACTCTTCTGCAGCACTGGTTAATCTAGCTTTTGTGTCTTCACAGAATTAAGGAAATGGGGAGATGAGCTGTAATAAATACAGTGACTCATGACATTCATTTATCAATAAATTAGTTTTTATTCAGCAATAACAAGTTACTAAATGAGCTAGGTTCTGAGGAGAGAGCAAAACTTTTTAAGACATAATCTCTGTTTTGAGATATTTATGGTATTTCTATACTACACACAATCTCTGTTTTGAGAAATAGTATACACAATCTCTGTTTTGAGATATTTTAGTCACAATATGTAGCTAAAACATGATCTGAAATAAATACAACATAGATAAAAAATGACAAATGTCAGAAGGGAATGGATGAATGCTCTGTGAGTTCACAGCTCAGCGTTACCCTGTCCCTCTGATTATAACAACACTTGCTTCTTGGTATAATTTTTAGCCAAATCTAAGGTCTTCGGGGTCCTGAACACTTAGCACTTGGTTCAGCTCTCTTGAATGTCTTCCCTTTTTCTAACGCTGAAAAGAAAAAGCCTTCCTTTTATTTCAAAAACAACAGCACAAAGTTGGAACAGCTTAAACCATCACTTATGGTGGCTTTTGAAATGAATAAGCCATGAATACTGCTTCTGAGCTCTCATAACCATTAGGAGCTACAAACAAACAAAAAACCTGAATCAATAGTTAACGTCACAGTGAAATAACGTCTTGTTTCTTCTTTCCAGAGGGAACTGCACAAGACACTTCATTCTCTTTAATCTGCTCTACCCTGTCATATACCGTTGTTTATGATGCTAACAATTACGATGGTGCAATAGCACACTCAGTGACTCATCAGCGCCCGCCTTCCAGAGGCACTCAGCTTTCACATACGCGGTGAGTAATGGCTCATAGAGACATTGCTTAATATCCGTAATCAGTTTTAGTCTGATGCAATTCTGAAAATGCATCCTTCTTTTCCAATAAATGATAAATTATAAGGCTATTGTCTGGCAAAGAGAGACATTTTTCCCAGGCAAAGATTTATTTCCCAACCAAGCTGTTTTTGAATCCTTGAATGTCACTTTTAGCTGTTTCCAATCCTCTAAACAAGCATCTGCCAATCACCCGGACGTGTGAGAGGCAACGCTAGGGTATATAGTTATTTAGTGTGAAATGTTGCCATCAGAATTGAAGAGATGGTCTGTCTAAATCTGAAGGGGTGGCAAGAAGGAATTGAGGAGGCTGTGGAAGAAGGAAAAAAAGGAATGAGTAGGAAAAATGTCATACAGGCACAATGAAGCAGAAAATTTCATATGACTTCATCAATCTGGGCTAACCAACAAAAATTATCGTTTTTTAAAATGAGGCTGAAGCCTTTGAATTATCCTTGGAAAATAATTTCCTAAGTAAAAAAAAACCTGTAAACGAGATTGCAAAGAGGCTCTTTAATCTGTATCTAAAAATTCTTTACATCTTCTAGTGGTGTCTGTTTGCAAAAGCAAAGATATTTCTTGCTTTCTTGTCCACCAAAGCAGCCCTCTCCAGCAAGTCTCACTTGACAATTTTCCATTAACCACCATTTTTTGTCACTGCACGATATAACAGAATAGAATATAAGGGTTGCATAATTCAGATTTCTCATTACAAAATTATTTTGGATTAGCTATCTGTTAACTCACTTAGGATGAATATGTTAATAATTATTATTTTGTAGTTCTACAATATTACTTTGGTCAGCACCTTGCTGATGAAGAGTAACAAGCTAGGTATTAAAAGGACCTCAGAATATTTACACAATTAGGCAGGAGGTTTTTGGTGACAGATGGATGCCTGGACTTCAGTGTCACTTCCATTGCCTGCTCACTCAAGGTTTCATGAACCCAGCACAGTCATAGGTATGCTGGGGGCTGGAAATTATCACCTCACTTGACATTCAGTTTTATCATCTTTTCATTCTCTTACTACCTTCTAGCCATATTTTATACTCATTTTCATGGCTTTGTCTTTCTCATTTAGTCAATTTCCACAAGGTACATTTCCCTTCCTGTTCTACATTTTCTTCCTGGGTGATAGCACCACTTCCATGATTGCAGTGGACCAAACTTGTTAATCAATCTGCTGATGGATGCTAAGTCTATACTTCCTGACTTAATCTGGCTTCTGAGCCTCAGCTATATTTCCAACTGGACGTTTCTACCTGGACACGTTCCACAGGCACCCAAAACTTGATATAATTGAACTAAACACATTGGCTCCTTCTGCCCTTAAACTCGTTCCTCCTTTGTTCCTTGAGTGACACCATCAGACTCAGTTGCCCTAGCTAAAGACTCCCCCCAATTTTTACCATCTGATTGTTAAGTCAGATCAATTTTATCTTCAAAGTATCTCCAAGGTGTCTCTCTACTGTACCATTCTCATAATTTGAACTAGAGACTCCTTACATAGCTGTTGATTCTCCTTACAACCTAATCCCAACTAATCATTCCAGTCTTATAGCTCACCCATTACTCTACCACACACCTCAGTGCTACATAGTTATGTGACCATGGAACCCTTTTCATATCTGTTAATCTCTCAATACCTCAACTTTCTCCTCTGTAAAATAGGGAGAATAATAAGCCTTGCCCTAGAAATTTGTCTTGAGGATTACAGGAGACAATAGATGTAAAGTATTCAGCATAGTACCTGGCCCAACCAAAGCATTATATGTGTATTCTCCTTTTATTTCTCTCCTTTTTGCTCATCTTCTTTCTCCTCCTCCTTCTTCCAAGTGTATAATATGTAATCTGTCAAGCATTTATTTTACTTATTTAATTATTACTTTATTATTTATTTATTAAAATCTTTATTTTGGCATAAACTAAAATGAAAACATTATCAACATAAAACTTCACCCTTTAACCATATCACATCTATGATCTAAGTCTCCAGTTTTCCCCAAACAGCAGTAACTCCATTACAAAATTTACAACTACTTTTAGGAAAATAGTGGTGAACAAACCAACCAATAGATGTGTAAGTAGAAAAACCTTCCTCCCTGTCCTCCCCACTACCATTCTAGAAGATTTCCAAACCGCCCAGTAGAGTTGCCACTTTGTCACATAGAACCAGAAAGGGCCAGCAGGATCAGGATACAAATACCTCATGGGCATTAAAATATCACTGGAAATGCAACAGAATAAAAAGATTGTGTATTTAACAAAATTCCTTTCAGGGAGAGTTAATGGTAGTGGTGGTAGCAGAGGCAAGGGTAGGGATAAAGTGTGGGGTCCCCAAAGCACAGGCTTGAGTAACAATAAATGCTCGCTATGTCATCTTCTAAGATTTGTAGGTAGATGGACTTTGTAGGGTAAGACTTTGGGTTTTCTGAATGGCAAATGTGATTTTGTGGCTGAAGCTGAATTGTTGCAGATGAATACTTTTGAAACTTCCCTACACATCAGCATCTCCCAGAGGGTTTGTTAACACATAGTACTGGGCCTCCCTCCCAGAGTTTTTGACTCAGCAGCTCTGGGATGAGGCCCAGGAATCTGAATTTCTAAGGACTTCTCAGATGAGAATGAAGTTGTCAGTGTGGAGAACATGCTTTGAAAACCATTGAGAAGATGCCAATCATGGTCACCAGCAGTACTACTCTGCTACTTCTCCATCCTAAACATCATATTTTTAAAAAAGAATCAGTTTGATGAATGACATGTTATTAGCATTCTTGATATTCCTAACTACTAATTTGCTCAGAGTACCTGCATGTCTGGATCCAGCCGTGACTCCCAACTAATAAATAATAAAGCTACTAGTTTCCTCTCTTCCTCTCTCCTACATTCCCTATATGGCATTGATCCTAAAATGGCTACCTTCACATCACCCGGGAAAAAAAGGAATTTAGGCACAAACATAAGAAAACATTTGACAAAAATATTACTTTTGTAATTTAGTAACCTAGTGAGATATAAAAACACATTTTATCTGTTTCAAACATTGAATTTCATCAGCGTATGGAATATGCTTCATTATACTGGTTAGTGATGTCTGTTACAAGCAAGGTTCCCAAATGCCAGGCCAGCTTGCATAGTTCTGAGAAAGAGGTCCAAATATATTCCATTGCATTTCCCAATTAAAATTGCTCATTTTGGAATGAAGTTGTAAGAATGATTGGCCAGGCAGCCCACTCTTTTATTTATAGTCCTTTCAAATTAAGTCTCAAGGCATTTCAATAATGATTTGATTCTGGTATTTTTTCATGTTTCTCACATTCAATAAACATCAAATTGCTGGACAACCCAAACTCTATCTTGCTTAACTTTAATTCTCCAGATTCTAGCATATGGCTGGCACATAGTAGGTGCTTAACTCATTTTTTTGGTCAATTAAAGGGAGTATGTGTGAGACTTTTACAACTGAATTATGACCATCCTGAGGGAACTTTCCCCATATGACCCACTGCTTTATAGTCAGCCATATAACCAATCAGACCCCAAACCTTCCACAGAAAGCAGAACTAGAGACAGAGCCACCCATCTGGGCATGAGTGGTGTTGGTATTACAGTAGTCCATTAGATTGAGCCTTGTTCTCACAAGGAAAAGAGATTTCACAGTTCTCTTAATTACTCATGTTTTATTGCTAATATTCACAGCCCTTTCTTCAAAAGATCTGAATCCAATCCATTTAGAATGGACATTTCTCTTAGAAGAGATTCAAATAATATATGTTTAGATAATCTTTTTTTAAAGATGAAGTATATTTAAAAGATGTTAAAGTATATATATACAGACATAATCTATATACTTGATAAACCATCTACAGTAAATGTTATTGAATGTTTCTTTATTTTATTTTATTTTTTATTTTATTTTATTTATTTTTTTTGAGACGGAGTCTGGCTCTGTTGCCCAGGCTGGAGTGCAGCGGCCGGATCTCAGCTCACTGCAAGCTCCGCCTCCCGGGTTTACGCCATTCTCCCGCCTCAGCCTCCCGAGTAGCTGGGACTACAGGCGCCCGCCACCTCGCCCGGCTAGATTTTTGTATTTTTAATAGAGACAGGGCTTCACCATGTTAGCCAGGATGGTCTTGATCTCCTGACCTCGGGATCCGCCCGTCTCAGCCTCCCAAAGTGCTGGGATTACAGGCTTGAGCCACCACGCCCGGCCATGTTTCTTTTGATGTTAAAAATGTCGGGCCAGGCGCAGTGGCTCACGCCTGTAATCCCAGCACTTTGGGAGGCTGAGATGAGCGTATCACCTAAAGTCAGGAGTTTGAGACCAGCCTGGCCAACATGGGGAAACCCTATCTCTACTAAACATACAAAAATTAGCCGGGCATGGTGGGGGGCACCTGTAATCCCAGCTACTTGGGAGGCTGGGACAGGAGAATCACTTGAACCCAGGAGGTGAAGGTTGCAGTGAGCCAAGATCATGCCATTGCACTCCAGCCTGGGCGACAAAAGCACAACTATGTATACATTTTAAAAATGTGATTACTGTGATTCTCCTGTTTGAGGAAAGTCTGGTATAATAAAGGGCCTGACTCCATGTTTGGTGTCTGCTGCTGACAGCGCCGAGCTCCCCCGCTCTGCCCTCCTCTCTGTCACTCTGTGGAAGCTGATGAGAGGCCCTGCGCTTCCTCTTTGGCACTGGCAGGAATGTCCAACCTGCAAACTCTCATCTCTGTGTGTGGGAACCCTCACCTCAGCTCTTTCTCTAACACCGTGAACCCCAGACCAGGCTCCTTTCTTTGCTCTCTTAAGCTATTTTTGGACCTGCTTGGGAGCCTGCCCTGGTGTCCCCAGAAAGCCTCATTATGTGAGTAAAAATCTTTTCCTACCCTCTTAGTGCATGTGTGGCAACATCAGTCTCAACATCTGAACCAGATTTTTGGTGGAGGAACCATTAATCTCTGCAAAGTTACCAGAAAAACTGGTATCTGGAATCTATAAAGAACTTTTGTCATTCAATAATAAGAAAAAATCTAATAAAAAAAATAGGCAAAAGATTTAAATAATCACCTCACAAAATAAGATACACAGATTGCACATAATCACATAAAAAGATGATCAACATAATTCATCAATAAGAAAATGCAAATTAAAACCATAATAAGATATAACTACACACCTAGTAGATAGCTAAAAAAATTTTTTAAAATATGGTCTCACTTTGTCACCCAGGCTGGAGTGCAGTGGTGTGATCATAGCTCACTGCAACCTCAAATTCCTGAGCTCAACGGATCCTCCCTCCTCAGCCTCTTCAGTAGCTGGGACTACAAGTGTGTACCATCACAACCAGCTAATTTTATTATCGGTTGTTATTATTATTATTATTATTATTATTATTGAGTTGGAGTCTCTCTCTGTCGCCAGGCTGGAGTGCAGTGGTGCAATCTTGGCTCACTGCAACTTCCACCTCCTGGGTTCAAGCCATTCTCCTGCCTCAGCCTCCCTAGTAGCTGGGACTACAGGCATGCACCACCACACCCAGCTAATTTTTGTGTTTTTAGTAGAGACAGAGTTTCACCATGTTGGCCAGGATGGTCTTGATCTCTTGACTTCATGATCCTCCCACCTCGGCCTTCTAAAGTGCTGGGATTACAGGCATGAGCCACTGCACCCAGCCTCAATTATTATTATCTTATAGAGACAAGGACTTGCTCTGTTCCCCAGGCTGGATTCAAACACCTGGCCTCAAGCAATCCTCACTGCCTTGGCCTCCCAAAATGCTGGGATTACAGGCATAAGCCACCACACCTGGTCCTAATTTTTTTTTTTTTTTTTTTTTTTAATGACAATACCAAGTACTAGTGAGGATGCAAAGCAGCTGGAACTCTTACACATTGCTGGTGGGAATGGAAAATAGTACACCCACTTTGAAAAACATTTTGGCAGTTTCTTACAAAGTTAAACATGCGCATGACATACAATCCAGAAGTTCCACTTCGAGGTAAGAGGAATGAAAACATATGTATACAGAGAAATATATATGAAAAAAACGACTAACCAAATGTCCATCAATTGCTGAATGAACAACTTTGGTATATACATTAAATAAAATACTCTTCAGTAATAAAAAGATCAACTACTGATACATGCAACAACATGGGGGATTTTAAATGTATTATGGTAAATGAAAGAAGCCAGACTTAAAAGGCTACCTAGCATATGGTTTCATTTGTATGACATTCTGGAAAAGGTGATACTACAGAGAGAAGAAACAGATCAATGGTTGCCAGGGCCTCAAAGTGGGAGGAAAAGTTTGACTTCAAAGAGACAGGAGAGAATTTTGGAAGGCGATGGATATGTTATATCTTTACTGGAATGGTAGTGGTAACATAACATTTGCATCTGTCAAAGCTCACAAAACTGAGCACAATATGTACTGTATTTAAATTATACCTTGTAAACCTGGCTTTAAATAAGTTGTAATTCTTACTAGTCAGTGACTTCAACACCATTTTAGCCAACTTGTATGAAATATATAGCACCACTATTTCCAAATATATTACAATGCTTCTCTCAAATGGAGAAATGCAGGGACCAAATAAAAATCATACAGTTTTGTGCAGTAAAGACACAAAAGACAAAAAACATTTCCCCCCTCCTTATCTGCTACCTCGTCTTCAACCTATTTCCCTTCGCTGTTTCACGGTAGTTAGAGTGAAGATTAAATCCTACCTTTTTAGACCGCTTATTGGAGATTAAGTAAATTCAAGGGTTGGGATGAAAACATTTTAAATGGTTCGAGTTTATTCAACATTTTGTCTAATAGCATTTTTGCTCATATATCTTATCAATTAAGGGGTAATTTTAGATAAGCGAACATCATTAGAAGGATGCATACTAAGTGTGGATATTGAAGCACTCATATTGGCCTCATCAAGAATAATTTGATTAAATAATTTGGACAGATTCCCTCTCTTTATAATTCTATGAGGAACAAAAATGGGAGAGCATCAGCTCCCTAGGGGAATGAATGAAATAGATAATCTTGTGGTCAAATGAGCAAAGAGAGGCACTTTACTAAAGATGGGGCTTTCTGTCTTCATTAGAAAAATTGAAGATGTTCTAAAGAACTCCATTAGGGATAATGGTGTCTCTTAGAAAAACTGTGCTTCATGGCTTAGGTACTTGATTAAAGGGCTAATTCACCCTCTGCTTATCTAATTGATCTTGTTTTCTTCTTCTTCATCCTGCCCTTGAGATATCCCAAAGTAGATTACATGTAACCACTAACAGCTTCTTTCCCTTACTCATCCAGGCACGCCAAACTGTGTACTTCTATCATAGGTCCTCTCAATACCTGAAGATGATTGACTGAATTCTGGGGGTGACTACACTTCCTTTGGGAAGACAGCTCCTAGTTCTCCTGTGCATGGGAATCCCTTCTGAAAATGTAATTGCCTGTCATCAAGAAAAGAAAGAAGTCCTCTGTCATACCCACTCCCCTTCTTTTTGAGGAAAAGATCCTTTACTATTGTGGGCAAAAAGGGACTCGCCCCTTGATCCATATCCATATTCCCATTGAGCCCTGTAGGGAAGATTCACCTCGAGAGGAGTGGAGGATATCCATGAGCAAACATGGCAGCCGACTGGCAGTTTCAAAGGGGCCTTGAAAATAAATCTATTTCTATTTCGCCCTTCATGATATGTGATGTAGGAGTGCTTTCCAACTACTCTCTGTTGCCACACTGACGGTTGATGACATTTATATACATAGCACCATCATTCATTCATATCAGACATATCCATGGAGCACCTGCGATGTGTCAGGTGCTTTTTTAGGCACCAGCAATACAACAGAGAACAACTAGACAATAATTAATCCCCTTGAGAATTTACATTTCAGTAATGCAGACAGGTAAAAGATAAGTAAGACACATATATACATTTAAATTATAAGTATTTATTTAATTATTGCTGAAAACAGCAGTACATTGGAAAACAAGAAAAAATCATGTAAAATAATATAAAAATAGGAAAAATGATTCAAAATAAGATTACAAATATTAAAGACAAAGCAGTTTCATCATTGTCTAAGTGATTGATATGGTTTGGCTGTGTCCTCACCCAAATCTCAACTTGAATTGTATCTCCCAGAATTCCCACGTGTTGTGGGACGGACCCAGGGGGAGGTAATTGGATCATGGGGGCCGATCTTTCCCATTCTGTTTTCATGATAGTGAATAAGTCTCACGAGATCTGATAGGTTTATCAGGGCTTTCCACCTTTGCTTCTTCCTCACTTTCTCTTGCTGCCACCATGTAAGAAGTGCCTTTCACCTCCCGCCATGATTCTGAGGCCTCCCCAGTCCTGTGGAACTGTAAGTCCAATTAAACCTCTTTTTCTCCCCAGTCTCAGGTATGTCTTAATCAGCAGCATGAAAATGGACTAATACAGTGACATATCCAAAAATAATAATAGAACAAACAGTACATGGGTTCAGTACATTATTACAAAATGTTCTTAAAATAGTCTTGAATATTTGAAAAGTTAGTGCATTTCAAGGATAAAGAAAATATCCCATGGAAAATTTCTGTGGAAAACTCAAAGTATTTACAAAATTTTAGAAAATAACATTCTCTTAAACTTGTTCATAATTATATTTAATGTCCAGAGTGTACAAAACTTTGTTATAAACCCAAGAAATTTTGTCCATAGCTAAGTTGTCCTTTGGGTCAGGAATACAAGTACTATCACCCAGACATTCTCGAACATGAGAGAAGGCATTCTCCATGAGCCTCACTTGAAAAATACTCGAGATCTGAGGACAGTATCTTTTCAACCATAAGTGAATCAGAATAGATAAAAATCAGAAATGAAAAAGCTATGGTAAAAGACCTGACAGTCAACATAGAATCTATTTATTAAATTCTATAAAAAAGATGGAATTATGAGGACAAAACATAACGTATATGTAAAAACTGGAGAGTTAAGAGAAGGAGAGGCAGGATAAGTACAAGGGGATTAATTTTCTCACATTAATAGTGGGAAGTCAATTGATATGGCCTAACACTGAAAAACACAACCAAATACACATTCACATCATGATTTGAAACTCATGTTGTTTTTCATTATCTTCCTTTAAACTTGGAGAAATATTTTAGAAACTCATAGCACTCATGGTGAACAAATGTTTTCTTCTATTACGTAATAGGATCTTATTTTAGAAAATTATGCCTAATCATCTTGATCTCTGCATAAATGCATAGAAAAATAACACAGATAATGTTCACCAGATGTAGGAAGTGATTATTTCTGGGTGGCAGGATTTGGAATAATTTTTAACTTGCCTCCTTTAATTTTTCTATATTGTTTGACTAGTCATAATGAGTACATACAATTTTTTATGTGAAAACAATTAATTTACAAAAGACATGCCTATAATCCTTTATTCAAAATCCTTGGGACGAGATATATTTCAAAGTTAGAATTTTTCAAAGTTTAGAAAAATAATAGGGTGCTTATGGAACATCCTTTGAGAGTCTGGGCCAGCATCCCCAAATCAAGCATGTTAATATCACTAGGGCAAAAATAAGAATATTCATACAAAAAAATTGTGACTATAATTAACTTTTCTAATGTCAGTTCAGGTCAGGAGTTATCAAACTGATAAATGATCATGATTTTTAGGCAAATCAACAAAAATGTTTTTACTTTCAGGGCTCTTTGATTATATTTAATAGTTTTATGGATAAGGAAATATGGATCATCATGCAACAGTTACCCATTTTTCAGGGTTTTGCTTTCTTTGGCTTTGGTTTCCTGTAGTCAATCATGTTCTGAAAATAGGCGAGTACAGTACAATCAAATGTTTTGAGACAGATTACATTTACATAACTTTTATTACAGTATATTGCTATAATTGCTTTATACTATTACAGTCATGTAATAATATAAAGTCATGGACCACATATATCATGGTGGTCCCATAAGATTTATAATGAAGCTGAAAAACTTCTATTATCTAGTGATGCTTTGATGATCTGTACCCTGTGTAAGTCTAGGATAATATGTGTGTTAGTGCCTTAGTTTTTAACAAAAAAGTTTAACATTAAAAAAAAATTAACAACAAAACAATTTATAGGATAAGGATATGAAGAAATAAATTATTTTTGTACAGCCATATAATGTGTTTGTGTTTTAAGCATTTATTACAAGGGTTAAAATGTTAAAAAAAATTTAAAAGTTTGTAAAGTGAAAGTTACAGTAAGGTAAAGATTAATTTATTATTGAAGAAATTTTAAAAATAAGTTTAGTGTAGCCTGAGTGTACAGTATTTATAGAGTCTACAGTCACGTACAGTAATGTCCTAGGCCTTTACATTCACTCACCATTCACTCACTGACTCACCCAGAGCAACTTCCAGCCCTGCAAGTTCCATTCATGGTAAGTGCCCTATACAGGTGGACCATTTTAAATCTTTTATACGCTATTTTTACTGTACCTTTTCTATGTTTAGTTACACAAATACTTACCATTATGTTACAGTTGTCTACAGTGTTGGGTGCAGTAACATGCTGTACAGGTTCGTAGCCTATGAGTAGTAGGCTACACATATAGCCTAGATGTGTAGCAGGCTATACCATCAAGATCTGTGTAAGTATACTCTACAGTGTTCGCAAAATGATGAAGTTGCCTAACGACAAGCGTCTCTGAACATATCCCCATCATTAACAATGCATCACTGTATTAGTTACTATTGTTAATCTCTCACTGTGCCTAATTTATACATTTATGAATTAAACTTTACCATAGGAAAAATTGGTATATATAGAGTTTGGTACTAGTCACTGTTTCAGGCATCAACTGGGGTCTTGGAATGTATCCTCCCTCAGATAAGGGGAGACTTATTCAATTTGATTATACACTTACTGTAAGCAACTTAGCATCTTCCAATTATCCTAATGTGTTTGTGTTTTTAATCTAGATATTATGGGTAGCTGCTCCAATTCTTTATTCTCCACCTATTTTGCAAGTCACACAGTCATCTCTTTTCTGCTATATACACCTTTCCTCACCTTCATCTTTACCCCTCACTTTCTCGGTTTCATCAACATAGGAAGGCAGGGTGGCAGAGTAGGAAATATTCTAAACAAGAGAATTAAGAGAGTTTATTTTAGCTCTGCCATCTAACAGCTATGTGACTTTTGACAAGTCAGCGTCCTTGATAAGACTCTCCACACAGCACCAGACATTTGTAGCACATATTACATCTAATTATACTTAGATATAAATCACGTTTTATATCTAATTATTCAAGAGGTCAGTTGTAAAGGAAAAGAAGGGAGGGATTTGTTAAAAAAGAACAGCAATGAGTGGCCGGGGAGCTGGGCTCAGGAGCTATTTGTCTACGAGTCTCAGGTGCATTTTAGCATTAACATACAGGCTTTGTTAGTGTCATAATCAAAACGAAATCTCCCTGCTTTCAAAAATATCTTTCAGATCTTTTTATTTGCCCATCTCTTTGATGTCAGAATACCCTAGGTTACCCTAACGATACATTTCATTTCTCCATGTTAGATAACTGAACACAAGTGTCAAACTGAATCAGGATTTAACTTGATGTTTTATGAGATCCAGTTGGATTCTAAACTCAGGTCTCCAGATCTATAAATGTACATATAGTCTAATAAAGAAAAATAAGTATCCCAGAAGTTTGCAGTTCTCCCTTTCCATGAGTTATTCCAATAAGTTTAGAAATAATGAAAACATGAACTCTACCTACTAAAATTCCTGTATAGTAAGCATGTAAGCATATTCATCAGACTAGGATTTGGGTAAAATAGCCTCATTCTAAAGAGCTTTTAGCTACGAAAGCAGTGAAGCTGTGCTAAAAGATCACTTAAAGTGATAAAAAACAGTTGAATTGCTGAAGCTCCGTCAGCAGAAGCTCTGGAAGGACTGTATCGAGGACATTTCCAGCTTAACGAGACTTTTGCCTGTTAATAAGCTGCAATGGGAAGTCAGGCACTTGGGTTGCTGACTGACATGGAAGAACTTTTCAAACCACACATCCTTTTGGTAAGTTACTTTTCACAAAGGGAAATTCTGCCATGGATGTCTGGTTGCATCTGACAACTGGGGTTGCCTATGTAAGAGACGTAAGGTTCAACGTGGCACCATAGTTCTCATGAATCAGAGGAAAATAAAATAGAAAGAAACCAATGGCTTGTTTTCTCTGATTGGTGTCCAAATTACTGACAGAGGTTCTATCTTTAAATTTTCTTAAGTGCTGTGAGTACTGGATTAGTACCAAGAGGGTCTGTGTTTCTGGGCTTGTGCTCAAACCAGTAACCTCCTATTTCTCAGGCCACAAAACATAATGACTTCTGTGATGTTGGAGGCTCTGAAAGCACAGGTCTGGGGGACTGGACTTGGCCATGCTGCCAGACCATGCATTGAGTTCAACAATCCTCATCTTTTCAGAATCTTAGTTGGGATCAACTCAAGCTTATGCACTCAGAAATAAGTGCATGTACACACACTAACACACACACAGAGTCTCAGCAGATGGGATATTTTCTTTTTCAACAAACCAATTCATATTTCTTACAAACGTGATGCCACATCAGCATTTCTTTCAGCCTGCAGAGTAGTTAACCGGATGCTGCCAACATGAAAGCTGTCTGTTTATTACTTAACTACTGGAAGAATCAGTTTCTTCTGTAAAATTAGATTCTCGCCCATGAATGCATCTCAGAAATGTTGTGATGTTTAGCTGAGTGTTTTTATGACAGTGCATTTTACCTTAAAATCCTACACCAGCATTCCCAATGTGTCCAAAAGGAGATAAGTCTCCAAAAAGGCTAACGGGTATTTTGCAAAAATAAAATACATGAATTCAATTGCCAGCTCAAATTAAGTTGGGGAAAGCTTAGGTTAAGCCAAGTGCCTTTACTGTAGGACATACCAGAGCCTGTAAGTCCCTAATGTGCAATAAGGATTTCCAAGGGAATGGTATGCAATGCAGTACTGCCCAGTGTGCCTTACCTTGGAATTATTTTTCAATAAGCATCTCAGGAGATATTTTCTGGGACACACTGAACCTTAAAAGGCAAGTCACGTTAGAGCGGGTATAAGATGAACTGAGCAGCCTGGTCGGAACCTTAATGGAATTAACATGAAAGCATAGCAACATCCATGTTTCTGCTCAAAGGGGAATCTATTTTCAGTTTGGAGCATCAGTCATAAAAATACTTTTCATGCTGGAAAGTAGGTAAAAGCCTCATCACTTCTTCACAGTTTAGACAGGACCCATAGGGACAGAAGGCTGATTACACAGTGCTGCTCAGGGTAGACAGCAAGGCTGTGACATTCCTAGGCTGACTGATAAGTGACTAGTGGGAGCCATTTGCAGAGCCTGTTGGAAGATACAAAACTCCCTTATGGGTAACATTGAAAAAAATCTTATTTGAGAATTCTATTGAAAAATTTCTTATGTGACTACATCAGCCTTGAGAAACGTGTGACACATTAGTCAGAGAAGGGTTACTAGAACATGGTTGACTGAAGAAGAAGAGAAATTCATCAAAACCAAAGAGAAAGTCTCTTAAATGTGCATAGATTCCAACTAGCAGGGATGGAAAATGGGAAATTATGAGAACACTGTCATATTCTGTTTCATTATATAAATTATTCTTTATATGCTCAAATACATAAAATATACATTTTATGGAGTAAATTCATGATTCTCTTTCACACTGTGTTCATAAAGCTTCAATTCTTCCAGATGTTATTGTAGACAAATATCTGGACAAGAAGGATTCCATATTCATGCATAGAGATCCCAGATCAGCAGCCTTCCTTTCAGGATTTGGTTCTAACAGTGGTCTCTCCCTACCTATGGTGTTACTATTATTATTTACTTATGCAAGCCCAAGGGCAAGTCCAGGCTTATTAACCTGGGAATATTAAATGAGCATTAATGTTCATGCAACTAATAGGCTAATTTGCTCCTAGTGGTGAATTTAACATAATGTCCACTCCCAGATTAACACTTGAATCGGAAAAGTTGATATTCCTAATTCCAATTATTATCCAGAATATTCTAGAGCTATTTTATGAACTTAGTATAGAAAATAATAACAATAACAGCTACCATTATTGAGTGCCTATAGTACGATATATCCAAGTGGTAAAGCCAGCATCTGAACCCAGGTTTGTTCACCAAAACCTCCCGACTCACCACGCTGACTCAGGAAGTACTACTCCAAGAAAGTTTTGAACAAAGTTAAGAGTGAAATTATGCAACTATTGACCAAAACTTACAACCTTCACTACAAATGATCCCAATGCCTCAGGACTGTGGTTTGCCAATGAGTGGCTCATGGACGAGGGTATAGTTGGGACCCTAGGATTTTAGAATACCTACGTATTGGGTTTTTTCAATATTAGCAAATGGGTAGACTGATAACAAAGAGTAGGATTATTGAGAACTTATCTAGAGGAAAACTATGTGGTTTTTAGATGGAGAATACAAATCTGACTAATTCTTTGTTTTTTTTCTGAAGGAATAAATAAGGAAGGGGATTGTATTAACTGCTGAATGTAAATTATTTAGTCTAAAAAGAAAAGTTGAGAATCTTTCACCCCCAGTGCAATTAAAAAGGAGTCATCGGCTGGGCACAGTGGCTCACGCCTATAATCCCACCACTTTGGGAGGCCGAGGTGGGCGGATCACCTGAGGTCTGGAGTTCAAGACAGCCTGGCTAACATGGTGAAACCCTATCTCTACTAAAAAATACAAAAAATTAGCTGGGCACAGTGGTGGGCGCCTGTAATCCTAGCTACTTGGGAGGCTGAGGCAGGAGAATCGCTTGAACCTGGGAGGTAGTGGTTTCAGTGAGCTGAGATCATGCCATTGCACTCCAGCCTGGACAACAAGAGCAAAACTAAAAAAAAAAAAAAGCCATTATCGCTGATTTGGAAAAAAAAAAAAGTTTTGTCTGGGAGGATTGATTTGGAGAAGAAGTTAAGAGCACAAAAAGTTGGATGTAATAATGTAAGGATAGAGCTTGCCAAGACACAGGAAGTAGTACCCATTTTATTTAACATATCTATAAATTATCCAAATGAGGAAGTGGCAAGATATTATCATCACTGCAAACAATATTAGACCTTCCTGAGAGCTAAATATTGCATCAACAAAGATGAATTGGAATGAAATGTTGTGAAGATTCCATAAAACCAGGTACATGGAAGCAAAGGTAGTATGTGAGCTGTAATCCATGTATATTAGGAAAGAGTCTAGCAGCCCTGTCCACTACTTCCTGGGGACATTTGTTTGACCTGTTCCAACAGCCCTGCCCCGCAAAGTGGTATACATCACCAGAAAGATCAATGGAAGGAAAAACAGACAAAGGAAGTCTTTACCCTCTCCCAACAAGATCTAAACCCAGAGAGCATAGGGATGTCCTCTAACCAAGGGAGAGGAGGTGGAACAGGAAACAAGAAGGAAATTCCCATGCCCACTTCCCTGGTACAGGCTTCTAAGGCTAAGTCAACTACAAAAGGGGAAAAGCCTTAAAATAAGTGAGAAATTAAGATTGTGATACTAGACTACTCTAAATACTTAATATCTGAAAGTGATTCAAAAAGGCCTGAGGTCTGCCCAAAATTTTAATGAGGGTCAAAGAAGAACAATTAAATAACACAGGTTTAAAAAGATAGGGCTGAGAAAGAAAAAAGCTGTTCTCTACTTGCACTTTACTGAGTTCAACCTGTTGAATAAATGGGCAATAAGTACAACATCCATCTGTTACATCATCTCATAGCTGTCTGTTTTTCCTTCATAGCTCTTATCTATGCTTGAAATTAAATATTTATATTGTTATCTAATTCATGTTTTCCCCAACCAGATGGTCAATTTTATGAGACCAGAGACTTTGTCTGTTGTCTCTTTTTTGTTAATTGTTGTTTTCCTACAATGTGCTTGACACACAGTTGGCAATGGATAAATATGTGTTAGGGAATTGAATGCGAATTGAAAACTCTATAAAATTCCAGTTATTGGAACTTAAGAAAAACATGACAGAGCTAGAAGAGTTCAGAGATGATGCTTAATTAGATGAGGAGATTTATAAAACACTGTTTAAGGACAGAATAAGAGATTAGGCTTTAGAAATGGGAAATGCCAGTGGACACAGCTATAAGAGACCAGAAAGAGACTGATATGGATAGGGTCGATGTGAACTAGTTAGCCAAATCCCCAAACACAAAAACCAGTACTTACATCTTAAATGTATTCTTTTGTACGGTATTAATCTAAGAAATGTTTTAGCTAAAAGCATAAATACATTTTTTTAAAGTATAAGATACATTTATCAATAAGAAGTTGGCAGGGGAACTACAATGTTTTAGACCAAATGTTGGAGGTTCTTTGAAAAAAAATCTTACTCTCTCTTAAATTATCTCCTTATCACTATTAGAAAATAGTGCTGAGTTGGGTCATCTTAGGATGCTGATCCCAAACTGTGATTCCTATTTGCTTACGAATTCTAATGGGCAGTGGGAAAGTTGTGGAGTGTTAAATACTTGGTTATCTCTGTGTTTAGAAAAAATGTGAATAGGCCTTTAGCCAATTAATTTGAATAAGCTCTCTAATGGGTAATGTTATTGTAGCAGTTACTGTGTGCAACAAACCACAACAAAACTTAGCTTAGAGCAATCCTAGTATTTATTTTGCTCATGAATCTGCACCCTGCCTGGGCTCAATGAAAATATTTCATTTCTACCCGACTAGGTGTGGGCCAGGGCAGTGAAAAGGCAGTGGGGGCAACTAAAGGCTTGTTCACTCACATGGCTGGTGATTGATGCTGGCTGTTGGCTGGGAACCTCCATTCCTCTACATGTGGGCCTCTTCATGTAGCTTCTCCATATGAACTAGTTTAGGCTTCTTCACAGCCAAGAGGCTGGGTTTCAAGAACAAGCAACTGAGAGAAAGGGAGAAAGAGGGAGAGAGAGAGGAAGCAATGCAAAAGCTGAATCACTGTTATGACCTAGACTCAGAAGTCAAATAGCATTCCTTCAGGCATATTGGTCTGTTGGTTGGAAGAGTCACGAGGCTCTGACTAAATTTGACAAAAAGAGACACCGTCCCAGGACCTTGGAGGGAGGAAAAGTTCATATGCATATTGGTGCAGCTATCTTTGGGAAACACAGTCTGTTACAGCTTTACTAGAAGAAGAGCCTGTTCTTAAGATTTCCTGTTTATCCATGTAGAGAACTACAAACCAAGTAGAATGGTAAATAGCAATGGATAGAGCTGAGATGTATTGTCCAATATGGTACAAGCCTTGCGCTTCAGTCAATCATTTCAAATATTTACTTATTATTTAGAAATCGGTAAATAACTTTTTGGTAGGTAAATTTTGAAAGTAAATTTTTCACTAAGAATTCTAATTTGAGACAATATAAAAAGCCAGCAAGCGTTTGTTTTTTTTAAGTAAATAAAGGCAGAATTTTAGGAAGCTCAAATTATCTCATTAGCATCAGTTAGTAAATCAAATCAGTATAACCTTCCCAAGTCTTGGTATTACACTCTGTGAGTTTTCAGTGCAAAGCAATAGGCCAACATTTACTTTTAATGTTTAACAAAGAAAAATAAAAATTATAACTTACCTTATGCTTAAAACAAAATTAAAACTTATGTTGAGAAAATTCTCAGTCAAAATTAGACTACCCTAACATTTTGAAATGAGGGAAATAGAATAATAATGTTATGAATAATTAGTGTAATATAATGAATAATAATTTAGAATGAAATGGAAAAGATAATAGAAACACTCCAATGCCCCAACATATTTCTCTCTGCTGTATTTATATCTGTATGCTACTTATGCAAGTTATTACTTCTAGTCATTCTCTCTCTGTCTACACACACACACACACACACACACACACATAATTTGAATTTTTAAATCTTGGTTTCACACTAGATGTGTGCTCACTCCAGGCTCCTAACACACTGAATGCTGTGGATATTTGATGCATATTGAAAAAATTGAATGACAATGAAGTGAGGTATATTTTGTACATTGTTTATGTCATGTAAACCTTAAGAACTTCGAGTAGTTGGTTGGTTTGAAAGAATCTCTTTTTGGACCAAGCAAAGAGCTTTGCATTGTGGATTTTTCCTCATCTTGCAACTGTAAGAAAGAACATGTATCAGGTGGATGATGCTTGAGGAGGGGAAAGAGTGCTCGCTTTGCTTTATTGCTCACAGATTACTTCAAATTATCCTCACAGGCATCTGCCTCAATTAACATCCAATCTATTACTCTTCTACTTTTATTCTCAAGGAGGAACATCTTTATAGCATGGTTGGTTTTGCTTCTCCCCCCGTAAACAAAACATCTCGCTGAATTGCTTTTCACAAAAGTCACTTTTAGATAGATATTATGTTTTAAGATAAAAGCCTGAGGAACACATTGCTGAGTTTTTTGAAAAAGAAAAACGGTACACAGGGCCCTGAATGTGTCCACACAATACCCAGAATACTCAAGAGTTAATCACGGGAGTTCCAGTTTTTAATTCATCTGAACTGACTTGAATACCACCTAAGACCTAAGCAACATTAATAAGCCACTTAGCATCTCTGAAACTCAGTTTACTCGTATATAAAATGGGAATAATGCTCCCTGCCTTGCAGGACTGTCACAGGAATTAAGTGACATAGCATGCAAGAGTGACCAGTACTAAATAAGTAATCCATACATACTATTTTGTCACTTTTCCCCAACTTGGTTGCTACATTTTTCTCTCATTATTTTATTTTTTAACATTTCTGTTTTGTTTTTAATGTGATAGGTGAAGAGTTTGAAATTACACACACAGGCACACACACAAATCTTTCTCCTTTTTAAAGGAACATTCCTTTCTCCTTCTTTCCTCTTTTCCTTCTTTCTTTTTTCCTCCCTTTCCTTTCCACAGATATTTTCAGTATTTGCTATGAGCCAGCCACCAATTATCCAGTATTGAGCAAAGCAGCAGGTCCCTTTCTTTACACTGCTTAGCATCTATTAGAAGGAAAGAGCATTCGAATAAATAAATAATTAGACTCATCTATCATCACAGCTGAGAAAGAACGGTGTTGAAAGTTCTAGAAGTGACCTTCATACACAGGATGGTCAAGAAAGGCCTTTGTGAGGAGGTGATAAATAGAGAAGTAAAGAAGAGTGTGCCACTTAACCTCCATTTAGAGATTGCACTCTATTCTCTGCCTTTCTCGACCTTCCTCATGCTGGGGGCGGGGCCCGGATCCTGAAGATCGCGTTCCCTGTGCTCCCTTGACCTCAGGCTTGCTGGTGGGTTCTGACAAAGTGAGACAGCAGCTAAAGATTGAGGGCAGGAGGATAGAGATCAGGGTGTCCCATGATTTGATATTACACCTGTGTCTGTAGCTGTATCCCTCCCCAAGGCAGCTCCCATTGGAAGAGCCTTCCCCAGGGTTCCGGATCATAATGGGCTCAGACAGTGCCACTTCCTTCCTCTCTTTACTTCTTCAGCCCACAGGCCGATCATGGCTTCGGGGTGTTGCTAGTCTCTGAGTGTCTCACCCTTTGAGAAAGGAGTTGGCAAGGCTGGTTTCACAAGATACAGGTCACAAAGATGCTGCTGATAAAACTGGGTGCAGTAAAGAGGCCAGCCAAAACCAAGATGGTGATGATAGCAATCCCAGTCGCCCTCACTGCTCATTTTATACTAACTATAATATATTCGTGTGCTCAAAGTCACTCCCATCAGCACCATGACAGTTTACAAATGCCACGGCAACACTGGGAAGTTACCCTATATGATCTGAAACGGGGAGGAACCCCCTCAATTCTGGGAATCCCCCACCTTTTTTCCAAAAAATTTATAAATAATCCACCCCTTGTTTAGCATGTGATGAAGAAATCACCATAAAAACACCAACCAGCAGCCTGGGGAGCTGCTCTGCCTGTGGAGTAGCCATCCTTTTATTCCTTTACTTTCTTAATAGACTTGCTTTCGCTTCACTCTGCCAGCTCGCTCTGGAATTCCTTCCGCACAAAGCCAAGAACCTCTATGGCCTCCCCAGCTGAAAGTTCTGGAAGTGACCTTCATAGACAAAATGATCAAGAAAGGCCTTTGTGAGGAGGTGACTGTTAAAACCTAAGTCAGACAATGTCATTGTCCTGCTCAAACCCCTGCAAGTTCTCCAGTTTTGGGGTTCACCCTGTGACGCATTTATTATTTGTCCCTAACCCAGCCCTTGCCTCTGAAGTCTCTTCAACTTGGTCCATGTGGTATGAATTCTGTTTCTAGCCTAGAACCTGAGTGTTACAAAAAGGAGATCCACGTGAAGGAGTTGGAAGGAGCCGTGCAAGAGAGGAAACAGCATGTGGATGAAGGACCCAATACAGGAAAAGCCTGGAGTGTTTGTGAAGTTAGGAGGGCTATGTGACTGAAGTCCCACTAGTAAGGGGAAAATGGCTTGAGATGATTGTGGAGAGGCAGGCAGGGGCAGACGGTTGGGGCCTTGAGACAACCTAAGAAGCTTGGATTTTACTTTATGAGTGAACTCATGAGTTCTCACTCTTATAAATAAGACAAGTTACTGGCTAATTCGAATTGTTCTTTATTTAACCAGGAGGAAAGAAAGCCAGGAATGAATGAGGAGCTTTTGCTTCTCAAGAGAAGAATGATACATATAGATATATATAACCTTTTTGTTATCATTGTTGTTATTCTTTTCATAAAAGGCTTAATTTAGAATGCATACCTAGAATAAAATGTGGTTTGGGCTATAAAAATACACTTTACTGTTTTGAAATCTTCAAGCACAGTTTTATTTCTATCATGTTGTACTTTATAAAGGTAAGGGATTATTACTGCTGCTCTGATAAGGTCAAAGCATATCTTTTTTTATCAGTGGATTAGCTCCATTTATTTCTTTATTGCTAAGCATAGTCAATTTATTTTAAGCTTACTTCAGTCTAAATGAGTGAATCTGTGTATCCTTCTGTTCCTCTACTTGCCATTGAAACATTATCTATCTAAACCAAAGCAGCATGAAACCAAAGAGACTAAGGAGCAAATCTCTACAGTGGGTCCACATTGTCATTTTTTTCCTACTCATTTCCAAGAGATCTTTACATCTTCTGCTTAAAAGATGCACAAACCAGACCTCTCCCTGAACCACCTGGATGGCTGCAACAATGCTTTTCATCACTGCAAAGTAAACTTTAATTCCAAGCAAAATGTACCCTTTGCCATCTTTCTTCTTCCTCATTGTCCACTTCTGAACTTTCCTCTCAATCTCTCCTTTTTCACACTTGGCTTGAGCCATTCCTGGAGGTTACTGCTCCTGGGAGCTGATTTGGATACCTTCTTACATCAGCACTCCTATCTGATCTAGCACTGTCTTCTCTGTATGGTACCAGATTAATCTACCTACAGCATCTTTTTCCTCACTTCACAATCCCCAAATTTTGCTACTCACAAACCTAAAATGCCTTTTCTTTGTTTACATCAAAAGATCCAAACCTTCCTGCCTGACTTTCAAGACTTTCCTTATCTGCCTCCAAATTTCCTTTGTATCAGGCCAACAACCTTGGAATCATCCTTTAATTCTTTTGTGCTTTCACATCCTACACCCAATCTACTAAGAAAATTTTGTAGACTCTACCCTCAAAATATATATAGAACCCAACCACTTCTTATCACTTCCAAGCTACCACCTGGTCCCAGCCGCCACAATCATCTCTACTGGATGACAGCTTTTTCCTACTATCCCTGCTTTTATCACTGCAGCCCATTCTCCACACTCTAAATCAGAGAATGTCACTGCCCTGCTCAAACCTCTGCAAGTTCTTTATATTTCACTCATATTAAAGCCAAAGTCTCAGGCCAGGCTTGGTGGCTATGACTGTAATCCCAGTACTTTGGGAGGCCAAAGTGGGATGATTGCTTGAGCCCAAGGAGTTCAAGACCAGCATGGGCAACATAAAAACCCTGTCTCTACAAAAAATTTAAAAAATTAGCCAGGCATGGTAGTCCATGCCTGTAGTCCCACCTACTAAGGGGCTGAGGCAGGAGGATTGCTTGAATCCAGGAGTTTGAGGCTGCAGTGAGCTAGGATCATGTCACTGTACTCCATCCTGGGTGAAAGTGAGACCCCATCACACAGAAACACAAAAGTGAAAATTTCTAGAATGAACTGCAAGGCTCTACATGATCTGGAGGGTGCCATCCCTTGGCTCCATGCCTTTTGATGCTGTAACCTCATCTCCTACTACTCTTTCTCTCCCCGCCCCCATACATATATCTTCTTGAACACACCAGGCATGCTCCTGCCTTAGAGCCTTTGCACTTGCTATTCTCTCTCCCCGCAACATTTTGCCTCTGAACATGATATGGTTTGGATCTGTGTCCCTACCCAAATCTCATCTCAAATTGTAATCCTCATAATCCCCACATGTCAAGGGACGAGGTGGGAGGTGATTGGATCTCGGGGGTGGTTTCTCCCATGCTGTTCTCATGACAGTGAGTTCTCACAAGATCTGATGGTTTTATAAGGCGGTTTTCCTTGCTGTTGCTCACTTTCTCTTTCCTGCCACCATGTGAAAAAGGTCTTTGCTTTCCCATCTGCCATGATAGTAAGTTTCCTGAGGCCTCCCCAGCCATGCAGAACTGTGAGTCAATTAAACCTCTTTTCTTTCTAAATTACCCAGCCTCAGGCAGTTCTTTATAGAGGTATGAAAACAAACTAATAGAAGACTCCATACAGATAACCCCTTCACCTTCAAGTCTAAGCTCAAATGCAACCTCTTCAATGAAGCCTACCAGGAACACGTGCATCAGTCAGGATAGGCAACATTATCCTCTGATAATAACAACCTTCAAAGCTCTGCACCTTAACACAACAAAAATTTATTTCTAGCTCATGTTATACATCTACCTAGGCTGCCAAGGTAGTTCTGCTTGTTCTATTCACTCAGGAACCTAGGCTAATGATGGTTCCATTTCAACATGTACTAGACTATCACCATTCAGAGGAAAGAGGAGCTGCCTTGTCATACCTGGGTCTTACATATGTCTGCACCCAGCAGACACACGTTGCTTCTACATACATCTAACTTATTAAAGCAAGCCATATGGCCGTGCTTAATTTCAAAAGATCAAATGAAAACAACCTACTACCAAGTGCCTGAAAAGAAGAGAATCAGAATGTATCAGTTATCCTGTATTAGTTATCTCTTGTCACAGTAATGGCACATAGCAAATAACTGAGATATCCCAATGGCATTCAACATTAGTGTTTATTGCTCATGCTTCTGGGGCAGTTGGATAGGTGGCTCTGCTGCTTTTGATTGTGCTCACTCACATGTACAGGAGACAGCTTGCATTGGCAAATCCAGGCTCGTCTCATGTGGGATCTCTGCTCTGAGTGGCTCTGAACCTCCACTGGGCTGGGTCAGGTGTGTTCTTACAGTGACTGCAGAGGTACAAGGGAGAGCAAGCAGAAACACACAAGGACTCTTGAGGCCTGGGCTTACTGGCTGAAATAACAAACTGAAAGCTTCTATTTCTCCATCCACCAACTCTGACATTGTCAAGGTTATAATATTTACATTGTTCTTTATAACTATTAAGTGTTCCATGTTCTTTCTATGTATTGGTTCTAAATATTGAAAGAAACAAACAGCATTTACAGTATTATGATAATATCAATGTTTCCATTAGATTGCCATTAGCTGCAAGTAATAGAATATTTAATGTTAAAAAATATATGAAATGCCATTGTTTTGGACTGAGCTTCTGTACTATACCCCAACAGACCTGACCAAACCAAAATGGAGTCACTCATGCTAAATGCCACATAGTTAAACTGAACTTTAAGGAAGCAGACAGATCCAAAAACAAATGAGTTTTCCCTTAAAACAGGAGATTCTAGTCTACCAGAGTCAGCATAATAAGAAAGTCCCCTTACCTTTAACCATTACCAAAAAACAGTAACCTGATGTTAATCAATGAGCTTTTAAAAAAATTCTTTTGCTCTGTTTCCTTGTTATGACCTTTAAAACCCCACTCTTCTACTATTGCCCAATGTGAGCTCTCTTTCTATTTTGTAGAATGGAGGGAGCTCCAATTCATGAATTGCAAATAAAAGCCAATTAGATCTATAACTAAATTTGTTGTTTGTCTTTTGATAGTAGCTAAAAACTCTTAAACACTAAAGTGTTTATTGCCTCACATAATAAATAGACTATGTTAGTTTTTTTGAATTTACAGAATGTTTAGCATTTGAGCTTTTTTGTAAAATAATTCTCATGGCTTTTTCCTCAGAGCTGCAACATAACTATAGGGACTTCAGAGATCATATCCTTATAAAACAACATGCAGAGTAAGAAAGGAACAAGTCATTCCCTATGTCCCTCTTACGGAGTGAGAAAATGTTTTGCTGGAAACCCTCCTAATAGATTTTCACTTTTATCTCATTGGCCAAGATTACACCCCATGCCAGTGCCTACACTAATCATTTGGAAGGAGAACAGAGTTTCCATGATTGGCTTAAACCAATCATCCTTCATTCCCTGGACTGAGGTGAATCCCATGTAATATATCTCTAAACATAACTTGAGTATTGTTGAAAAGAATGAGGGAGAGAATAATTGCTAAGTAGGCAACAGTGTCTATCTTTGCTACCCAACATCTCTACAAAGACTTTGTCCCATAAAGAATTTTCAAAAATGATCAATGCCACACAGAACACACTCAACCACTCCTCAAAGAAGAAGATCCCAAGTCTCATCAGTTGCTGTACTAAACTCCAAGTTATGTAACTCTGGAGTTATGCAGTATTCTCTATTAGAATAACTAAATATGATTTCTTGTGGCCCAGGAACCTATGTCTAAAATAGACAGTTTATTTACCTAAACATACTCAACATGTAACCCAATCCAACAAAGACAGAAAAATCTTAAAACAAATCCTGGAAATACATCAAAACAGAACCTCTTTAAAGCATAAATCACACAGGATCCATAAAACAAAAATACAAGTTAAAAAGCAAAAACAAAAAACAAACAAACAAAAAACCAAGTACAATGGCATCAAAGAGCAAAATGAATGCAACGACACCTCACATTTCAATACTAACGCTGAATGTAAATGGACTAAATGCTCCACTTAAAAGATACAGAACCACAGAATGGGTAAGAACTCATGAACCAACTATCTGTTGCCTTCAGGAGATTCATCTAACACATAAAGACTCACATAAACTTAAAGTAAAGGGGTGGAAAGAGGCATTTCATACAAATGGACACCAAGAACAAGCAAGGGTAGCTATTCTTATATCACACAAAATGAACTTTAAAGCAATAGCAGTTAAAAGAGGCAAAGAGGGACATAATATAATGGTAAAAGACCTTGTCCAACAGGAAACGATCACAATCCTAAACATATATGCACCTAACACTGGAGCTCCCAAATTTATTTAAAAAATTACTAATAGACCTAAGAAATGAGATAGCAACACAATAATAGTGGGGGACTTCAATGCTCCACTGACAGTACTAGACAGGTCATCAAGACGGAAAGTCAACAAAGAAACAATGGATTTAAACTATACCTTGGAACAAATGAACTTAACAGATATATACAGAATATTTCATACAACAACTGCAGAATACACATTCTATTCAACAGCACATGGAACCTTCTCCATGATAGACTATATGATAGTAATGACCATACTACCATAAGCGATCTACAAATTCAATGCAATCCCCATCAAAATACCACCATCATTCTTCACAGAATTAGAAAAAAAATTCTAAATTCATATAGAACCAAAAAAGAGCCCACATAGCCAAAGCAAGATTTAACAAACAGAAGAAATCTGGAGGCATCACACTACCTGATTTCAAACTATCCTATAAGGCCATAGTCACCAAAACAGCATGGTACTGGTATAAAAATAGGCACAAAGACCAATGGAACAGAATAGAGAACCCAGAAATAAACCCAAATACTTACAGCCAACTGATCTTCAACAAAGGAAACAAAAACATAAAGTGGGGAAAGGGCACCCTTTTCAAGAAATGACGCTGGGATAATTGGCTAGCTACATGTAGGAGAATGAAACTGGATCCTTATCTCTCACCTGTACAAAAATCAACTCAAGATCAATCAACTTAAACCTAAGATCTGAAACTATAAAAATTCTAGAAGATAACATTGGAAAAACCCTTCTAGACATCGTCTTAGGCAAGGATTTCATGACCAAGAACCCAAAAGCAAATGCAATAAAAAACAAAGATAAATAGCTGGGACCTAATTAAACTAAAAGAGCTTTTGCATGGCAGAAGGAACAGTCAGCAGAGTAAACAGACAACCCACAGAATGGGAGAAAATCTTCACAATCTACTATGAACTCAAACAAAGCAGTAAGAAAAAACCAATCTCACCAAAAAGTGGGCTAAGGCCATGAATAGACAATTCTCAAAACAAGATAGACAAACGGCCAACAAACGTATGAAAAAATGCTCAACATCACAAATGACCAGGGAAATGCAAATCAAAACCACAATGTGATACCACCTTACTCCTACAAGAATGGCCATAATCAAAACATCAAAAAACAGTAGATGCTGGTGTGGATGCAGTGATCAGGGAACACTTCTACATTGCTGGTGGAAATGTAGACTAGTACAGCCACTGTGGAAAACGGTGTGGAGATTCCTTAAAGACCTAAAGGAAGAACTACCATTTGATCCAGCAATCCCACTACTGGGTATCTACCCAGAGGAAAAGAAGTTATTATGTGAAAAAGATACTTACACACGCATGTTTATAGCAGCACAATTTGCAATTGCAAAAACATGGAACCAACCCAAATGCCCATCAATCAATGAGGAGGATAAAGAAACTGTGATATATATATATATGATGGAATACTCTTCGTCTACAAAAAGGAATTAATTAACAGCATTTTCAGTGACCTGGATGAGATTGGAGACTATTATTCTAAATGAAGTAACTCACGAATGAAAAACCAAACATCATGTGTTCTCACTGGTATGTGAGAGCTAAACTATAAGGACACAAAGGCATAAGAATGATACAATGGATTTTGGGGACTTTAGGGGAAGAGTAGGAAGAAGGTGAGGGATAAAAGACTACAAACAGAGTGCAGTGTATACTGCTCAGGTGATGGATGCACCAAAATCTCACAGATCACCACTAAAGAACTTACTCATGTTACCAAATACTACCTGTACCCCAATAACTTATGGGGAAAAAAAGAGGCAGCTGGACAGAAAAAAAAAAAAAGAAAGTATACAAAAGACTGGCTGGCTCATGTCCTGTGGCTTGCTAACTCTGTTCTCTGGAAGGATTTCTCCTGCCCAACATCTTTTATGCCTGATTATCCCATCTTGGAAAACAGTGCTTGCCTGTTATACTCTAAAACCACAGTTCATTGAAGAGTTCTAGGAGCTACAGAGATTTAGCACCCTACTTCTCTCAGATGAGTTCAAAAGTCCTGGTGTCTTTTTAAAAGCTGAACAATCCCAGGTGTACGTCACTACGCATGAATTTTATTTGGCAATACAGTCCCCTTAACAACTAAGTTGACTTTCAATGTACCTGTTTCTAGCCACTTCCATAAACTATATAACTATCAATGGTTAGACTCTTGCCTACATACAACCTTTGAGAATTCCTGTCTTATCTTCTTCTGCTGCTAAGTCTATTGTTTTCCTGCCTCTGTGTGCTCTACCTGATGTGGAAGTAGATCATAAAGTATTGGCTTGTATTACATAACAAGAAATCTAACCCCATTTTTAAAATGTTTTATTGCTTGCAGTTTTTAAGTCTCACCCCTCCCTCTTACCTGTGTGTTCCACATCTGGACAAGCTGATAAGAAAGTGAGGATGCTCCCTTCTTTTGTTCCAACGGGAGATACAAACAATGCAAGTCCTTTTCAGTGCACAAACCACCCTCACCCCCACCCCCAGCCCCAGCCCCTAACCACAATAGCAACCCAAGCCAGTCTCCTTTCCTTGCTCTCTCAAGCCATTTTGGACCTGCTCAAGAGGTCTTCCCTATTCCCTACAGAGACACTACTTACGTAAATAACAAAGCTTTTTATGTCCTCTTGGTGTGTGTCATCATCGGTCTTGGCGTTCAAACTAAACTTTGGGTGAGGACCCGTCTGCCTTCAAAGATGATCATAACAGCTTTGCTAATGGTATTTACCATTAACTTACATTGCAAGTCAACAGCAAATCCTATCTTAGCAAAGCTATATTATCTTCCTAATCTGCTTTTAGGATGAACTACCTACAGACTATGTTTGTCTTTCTAAGACAAATCTAAAAGCTGCAAATGATACTGTAATTCTTCTCACCATATTTAACATGGTAACTCCATTCAGCAAATACTCTGAATCCAAGGTACAAAAGCTTCCAGTTTGATAACATGTTTCACCTTCACCTAACAAGGATCATCAGCTGCCCAGTCTGGAAAGCAGAGGCTCTGTTTCCCCTCTATAAATGACTCCTTTCCTCAACACATTCCACATTCTAGGACCTGTTACTTCCAGCACCTTACTTCTGGCCACAAATTCTGCATTAGTTGGGAGACCTTCCACTGAAATTTAAAAAGCACTAAAAAAAAAAAAAAAGAGTAACCAAAGGAATTTATCGTCTCACACAACAAAGAGTTGAAAAGTTCCAGAGTTGGCCAAATCTGTGGCTTAAAAATCTTAGTGTTCTCGGTCAACTTTTAACAACAAACCGGGGAGGCAGCAGGGCTGCTGACAGGGAATAGCTATTTTATAAGCAATCCACACTGGCTGCCATAATCAGTCAGTCTGCATATAGTGATTTGCTATGTATGATATCCCACATGCTAGCCTAGGCATTACAGAGACCATATCAAATAAGACAAACCCAATTCTTACCTTCAGGAGCTCACATTCTAGAATGCAAGACATTCTTACTTGTTAAAGAATGATGAATTATGATTGGTTTCGTAAGAAAAGAAATATAATCCTATGTTATTATAACTAAACTTTTCCAAAGAGAATATTTAAGCCATCAAGATAATGTTAAATCTTTTCTCTTTTACTCTACAGAACCTCAAATCATACTCTATGTTAGTTTCTAAGTACATTGGCCAGGTGCGGTGGCTCACGCCTGTAGTCCCGGCATTTTGGGAAGCTGAGGCAGATCACTTGAGGCCAAGAATTCGAGACTAGCCCAGCCAACACGGCGAAACTCCATCTCTACCAAAAATATAAAAATTAGCCAGGCATGGTGGCGCATGCCTGTAATCCCAGCTACTTGGGAGGCTGCGTCAGGAGAATCACTTAAACCTGGAGGTAAAAGTTTGAGTGAGCCGAGATCGCCCCACTGCACTCCAGTCTGGGTAAGACAGTGAGACCTTGTCTCAAAATAAATAAATAAATAAATACATAAATACATACATACATACATACATACATACATGGATCTTGACTTTCTTATTCAGACTTTCTTTTTTTCCATTTTGGAAATTTTGCCTCTTTTTTGTTGTTAACAAAGTTATATATGCCTTCACCCCATTATTTCAAACATCCATGTTTTGTGGCATGAACTCTATTTTATTCTTAAATATATTCAGCGTCGAGCCCTCTGACTTCTTGGACTCATTTCTGTCTGTGGGGGCTACAAAGATTTCTGGGTTTTTTTGTTTTTTGTTTTTCTTTGAGACAGCCTTGCTCTGTCACCCAGGTTGGAGTGCAGTGGTGCGATCTTGGCTCACTGCAACCTCTGCCTCCTGGGTTCAAGCAGGTCTTCTGCCTCAGTCTCCCAAGTAGCTGGGATTACAGGTGCGCACCACCATGCCCAGCTAATTTTTTTTTTTTTCTTTTTTAGTAGAGATGGGGTTTCACCATTTTGGTCAGGCTGGTCTTGAACTCCTGACCTTGTGATCCACCCGCCTTGGCCTCCCAAAATCCTGGGATTACAGGCGTGAACCACTGCACCCAGCCCTCAGATTTCTGTTTTTTAGATATATTTTATTGTGCATATTTAAGGTATACAACATGATATTATAAGATGCATATATAGCAAAATGGTTACTATAGTGGAACAAATTAATATATTCATCATCTCACACAGTTACCCATTTTTCTGCCCTGTGTCAAAAGCAACTATAATCTACCCATTTAGCAAAATTCCTGAATACAATACATTATTATTACTATAGTCCTCACATTGCATACATTTCTTACTGAAATTTCTTTTCAATTCATTTCTGATTAGCTCCACTATTTCTATGAACCTACGTTGTGCCTCATTTCTTGATTTCCTTTTTTGTTTTGCTGGACTATATACTCAAGTTGTTTTTTCATGGCTAGCATGGGAAGAATATTTGCAAAACCCTTGACTATATGAAAATATCTTATTTTGACCTCATATAAAAGTGCTCTTTGGCAATGTTCTCTAGCCATTATATCAAACAGGTTATATAGCTCCTATCTGCATTGTATTTTCCATAAATTCAGTGTTTCTGATTTGCTGAATCATTTTTTTTTTTAATTTAGCATGGTTCTGGTTTGAGGAGGGAGCAGGGAGAGAGAGATTAAAAAAAAACTCTATACATAGTCTGCCTTATTTTATCAGAGGTCAATTTCCTGAGTTCTTTTGAAAATTACATGTTTAAGCTAAGCTTGTCTATTGTTTTACTTCTATAATTCTATATTCCATTCTTACAACTTGACATCAATTAATAAATGTAAATGAAGAATCAGTAGATATTATGGGTAGTCCTGAACTTATTTATAAACTCTTGGGTTCAAATGCACTTTGAAAAGAAATGTGATAATATTTTTGCTTTTAAAACACTCAATTAAAAAAAACTCTGCTCAAAAAGGCTTATTATATCATTCTCTTTTATTCTTAGGAGATAAAGAATCTTAAATGCCATGTCTGCCTTGGAATTTAAGAATTTCACTCCCCAGCCTTTCTTGACATATATTTAGCATTAATTTCTCAATAACCTTCATTTCTATGTTTACTGATATTTCTGCATTATCCTCAAACTTGCTAAGCACATTAAACCGCATGTGTCCCTTGCTTCACTTTTAGAAAAATTAGTAATTTTTTAATATAACTGAGAAGCTGGATCTTTTTCTATGCTGTGATGAGGAATGATTTTTCTGTCTTATATCCCATGTTCGGGCAGTACAAATTTTCAAGCAAACTCTGCTTTCTCAAAGGTGCATTACTGAAACTTTGACCTCTAGTATTAAATTTCCTGCAGATATCAGAGTCCATTCTACAGAGGTAGCATTAATCTCCTCTACTGAGACAAGATGTTCCCATTATTCACCAAGATAACTAGTTCCCAGATTTTGCTGACAAGAATCTTTTTTCAAATGTGCAGACCAAAGAGGTTGGCAAGAACCCACTTAAGAGAAGAAGGCAGCAGAGTTGAAGATCAGCCTTCCTAATGTTCAGAACATGAGTTATTTTCATCCCTATACTGACAGTTGTGGAAATAACTCCAAGGTAATACCATCCAGTATTAAGCAAGAGATGATTATAGTTTTTTTATGTAAATAGAATTGTATTCTGTCTATAAAATCTGAAAATAATACTCGACATTATATTTTTGCTTTTACTTCATGTCTGAGGTATAATTTTTTGAGGTTCTATTTATTAACCAAACTCTTTGGTCATTTGTATATGATTAAGTGAACATATTAAAAAATTTTAAATGTAGATAAGCCATCTATCTTAACTTGATGAAGTTAAAAAGACTCCTGTGACATCTACAAGGTAAGAGTGAATAGCTTATGTTGAAAACTGATTAACATGAAATTCTTCCAAATGTTCTTGAGCAGTCCAGTGGGCTTTTCTCTCAGTCCTTTCTATTTTTAAAACATTTCTGAAGTGGTTTGTTGTGTAAGAAAACTCTTTTTATTAGAAGATTGAATCACCAAAAGAGCAGGTATTCAATATTTGAGCTCTACTAACAAGCTGTGTAGGTTCCCCTCTCCAGACCTCAGTTTCTTATTACGCAAAAGAGGAAGATTGGCCTTGATAATCTCTATAATCTATCCCACCTCAAAAAAAATCTGATTCTAGAATTTTTGTTTTGCTGTAAAATCCCCGATCAGTTGGATAAATGGTGAGCTAAGATGAACTAACATCAGTAGGAACATCAACTACTTCTTAGCCCAGCATGCTCTGTAGTTCTATAGTAGGAGTCATTAGCATTATGGAATAGAAATATGATTACAAGTTCATATTAACTTGTTACATGAAGTTCACCATCTCAAAGAGAGTGTACTGTGAACTTGTTTATAAAAACTGAGGTCATCAAAAAATGACAGTATGTGTGCACTCACATGTATGCACTTCTGTGTGAGAGTGTATGCAGGTATGTGAGCATTTGTGGGTAAGTGTGCTTGTGATTTTAGAGGAAAGAAAGAACAGTGGTATAGACATGATGAGAAAAGGTAAGCTTGCCTCAGAGAAACCCCGTTTTCAGGCTCTTTGGCAATGTTGATAAAATGTGACAGTTTATACAAGGTCATGCTTCAGTTCAAACATACCAATTCTAGATTACCCTCCCTTTTCAGCGCAAAGACATAACCAAGGTGCCCGTTCATCTGTCATACATCCCTGTGAAAATGTGTGAATTAATGAACTGTTGAGGCTGAAAGACACTTTAAAGTTAAATGGCTTGGCATTTTAAGAATTTCTTTTATTTTTTGAACTTGACAACACATGGAGCAAATTATTCTACTGTCAAATGAAATTTCTACAAGTAGTATTTTCAAGCTGACAGAATATACAAAAAATTTTTTTGATAGATAAGCACTTGTCAATAATCACATTAGCATATTTTTCAGGGCTACAGTCTTAACAGAAGACAGTACTTCAATGACTATTTTTCAGACTACATGTTGGCAAATTGCAGCCCATGGGCCAAATCTAGCCCATCTGTTTTTGTAAATAAAGCTTTGTTGGAACACAGTCACATTCATTCACTTATGCATCACCTGCTTACCTGTTACGGTGTCCTGGTAAAGTAGTTGTGACAGAGACCATATGTCACAAAACTTAAAAAATGAACTATTTGACCCTTTACAGAAAAAGTTTGCTAACCTCTGACCAAGACCATAGGTTCTCAACTTTTGTTATTACTATTTCTTTTTTAAATATAAGTGGCCCAGGCCCTTTTTTTCAAAATGTAAATAATTAAATTACTATTGTTTTCCCTGATGATACATTATTCCTGATAATACTTGTTGCAGATATTCTGGTATCTCGCCATCAGCCAAGCACTCTTTACAATCTTCATTCTCAACCAAGCACTGATTTTGAACCTAGAATTCTCACCACAAATTAGGTTGTGCAAGATAAGTGCACTCATGCAGGTTTTTGGAAACATGGCGTATTTCTGCAGCCGTAATCCAGTGTTAGCTCTTCAGCTAGAAACTGAGGCTGCGGAGATGGCACATTCCTGATTCCTGGATCCCAGCTACGGTAGCACATTCTTAGACTCTGTAGTTTCTGTGGTGGTGGGGTGGGGGGGCTTCTGCTCTCCTCCCTTGCTGATGGGGCCTAAGATTATAGGGCTCCTGGCAGGCAGGCCTGCAGTTATTCTGGAAGTCATTCCAAAGACCCTGCCCTGAAATAGCTCCTTTAGCTTTTTCAATAACTTTGTAAGCAGATGTCTGAATTAAATCCTTTTGTATTTAAAACACCTTAAGTGACTTTCATTTTCTGTACAGTATCTTGATGACATGCTGAATTCTTACTTATGTGAGTCTGGTTTAAGATCTTTTCTCCTTTTCCATTCATCCAAAATCTCCCTCAGCTCCATGATCACACTGTTGAAACACTGTAGTTTTATAATGAATTTGCAATTTGGTAGGACAAGAACCCTTTTATTATACTTTTTTGGAGGGATGGAGCACTCTTGAACATTAATTCTGGCAAATACATTTTGGAATCAATTTGTCCAATTTCCCTGCATCTGCTCACCACAAAACAGTTGAGATTTTAATTAAAAGTGTACTAAATTTATAAATTATTTTGAGGATAAACTAACATCTTTATAATGCTAGGTTTTCCTGTAGGAGAATATAGTTTACCTCTTTGTTTATTTAAGGCTTCTTTCACAGGAGAACACATTTTTAAATTTTTTTAAAAAAGGAAAGGACAGGCCGGGCGCGGTGGCTCAAGCCTGTAATCCCAGCACTTTGGGAGGCCGAGACGGGCGGATCACGAGGTCAGGAGATCGAGACCATCCTGGTGAACACGGTGAAACCCCGTCTCTACTAAAAAATACAAAAAAACTAGTCGGGCGAGGTGGCGGGCGCCTGTGGTCCCAGCTACTCCGGAGGCTGAGGCAGGAGAATGGCGTAAACCCGGGAGGCGGAGCTTGCAGTGAGCTGAGATCCGGCCATTGCACTCCAGCCTGGGCAACAGAGCCAGACTCCATCTTAAAAAAAAAAAAAAAAAAGGAAGGGACATAACAGATTTCACACATGATTATAGTTGTATGGATGAACACTGATAGATACTGAAACAAAGGGTAACATCAAAAGGCTAATATGAATTCTGAAAGATTTTTAAATGAAAATTTGTATTAATCAAATAGCGTCTATGTACACTTGGAAAATGGTAATGAATAAAAGTGAAGGCACACTATTTATTGGATCTGAAGATTATACTTGGGGTATACATGGATTTAATCAATCATCCCTTCAAATAATTTCAAGGATTTCCTAGATTATCTAGTCAACGGGTTAGGAAGCACCAATTTAGACCAACCTTCCCCCACAGTGAGAATTCTTTGGATAGCATTTCTGGGTCAATTATTGGAGAGGCTAAACTTTCAGTAAGGAGAATTTACTACCTGGTAGGGGAACTATTTCATTCACGGAAAAATCTAATAGGAAAGGATTACTACTTCTATGGAGTCAAGTCTATCTGTGCTCCTGTCCCCTGGAGCTACAATGAATAAATCTTACTTCTGGAGTATTTTGGTCTTTTAACTATCTGATAACAACTTTCATCTCCCCCACGCACCCATCTCAGTTTCCTCTTGCCAGTTCTTTCCATTTCCTTTTATAGCTTATTCCCGAACCCTTCACTAGTCACCCTTCTGCAAAAGCACCTCAGTTTCTCACTCCCATTTAATGAGCAAAACTCAGCAATGAGTTTAATAAGCTAACTCCAACACCCCAGATATGTGTTTTAATGTTTAAATAAGATATTTTCATGCACATTGAACTTTGGCTCCATAGTGAACATTTTGTCACCTAGGTTTTTGGGTTTTCTTACCTGAGCTCTAAAGTCAAGCAGCTCTGAGTCTGCATATTAAACACACACATGCTTGCACGTGTGTGCAATTTTTTCTCTTTCTTTGAAAATAATTTCAGACCTGTAAGAATAAGAGTAAAAATGACATTCATATGGCCGGGTATGGTGGCTCATGCCTGTAATCCCAGCACTTTGGGAGGCCAAGGTGGGTGGATCACAAGGTCAGGAGATTGAGACCATCCTGGCTAACATGGTGAAACCCCATCTCTACTAAAAATACAAAAAAGTTAGCCAGGTGTGGTGGCGGGCACCTGTAGTCCCAGCTACTCGGGAGGGTGAGGCAGGAGAATGGCGTGAACCCGGGAGGCAGAGCTGGCAGTGAGCTGAGATCATGCCGCTGCACTCCAGTCTGGGCAACAGAGCAAGACTCCATCTCAAAAAAAAAAAAAAAAAAAAAAAAAAAAAAAGGACATTCATACATCCTTTACCCAGATTCACCGTTGCTAACATTCTACTCCACTTGCTTTATCAATTGCTCTCTTTCTCATAATTTATTATTATATTTAATTATGTTGGTGCTCAAATTGTCCCAACTTGACCTGTGAGAACACTTTCAGCTGGCTCTTGCATCCTTTTCCGTGCCCTGTTTTTCCTGTTTTTCATTTTTCTTTTTTTGTTGTTGTTTTTTGTTTTTGCTTGGTTTTTTTTGTTTGTTTGTTTGCACTTCCTTACTTTCTAGCAGAGCAAGATTATTCTCCAGCCTTACCTACACTATGCCAGCCTGGAATTAGCCACTTCTCCAAAGAGCCCTAGTCTTTTTTAGTGGAGAATTAAATCTGTACTTGATAATCAATTGACACTTTAAGAGCCTGAAGCTGTCTTAAAGGTCTTCTTTAGATGGATGGGGTAACTTTGTCCCAGAGAGCACCAGTAAATAGCTTAGTCAAATAGCTGTTTAGAAGCAGAGCCGGGATCAAAGTCAGGCCTCTTCACTCCCAAATGCCTAATATCTGCTCTTTCTATTTTATAACTTTCCAGCTTTCACACAGCATTCAATAATAATCCATGCTAAGTTTCATTCTGTTGATTTTGGTCCATCATTTCAATATCCTGAGACATTTCTGTATTAACCAGTGCCCTCATTGGATACTCAATCTTAATTCAAATTCTGTAAAAGTAAGTTTCTAAACTGAGATCAGATTTATTTTCAACTTCAGAGGAGATTTCTTGGACTGAATTATAAGTCTTTGAATAATGAGGTGTTTAATGAAACCAGGACTAACACGTCGTTAACTGTGGGTTGAGAATGGTGCTCTTTTAATGGCTATTTTTTTTTTTGGAGCTTAATGGAAAAATACAGAATATTGAAAATGTTTTCTTATTGTTATTTAATTTGTCAAAACCTCATCATTTATACTACATTTTAAATGAGGTGGAATAGTTTTTAAAGATGCTACAGAGATCATTACAAAAGCACTGGGAAGCCAAACATACTGTGGAGAGAGAGTGGGAGGAAGCACAGGAGGCAAAAAGAATTACTGAGCTCGATGTGAATCTGGGCGCCGGCAGCACACATCAGCTTAGTTCATTGCCAACAGTCAACGGGGGGACATAATGTGAAAGTTAAAATGGAATTGAGATAGGTGTGTTGACAGTTCTGCATCCATAACATCCATCCATCCCAAGGCACCATCTGTTACATGTTCAGTCTTTTTGTAAGTATCAGCAATAGAGGTAATTAAGCAAATGAGCAGCTAAAATGGAAGTTTCCAGAAAAGAGGAAAAGTTAGCAAAGATATGACAATGGGGTGTCATTGTAGGAGCAGAGGCTGAACACCAGGATCATCCTTTCTGGATACAGCAGAGTGGATGAGTGGTGAGACCAGGGGTGGAACCAGGAGACCTCACAGCTTCATGGTGCTCATAGTTTCAGAAGCCACACTAATGGCAAAGGGAAAATGCCTCTGACTTCCCTATTAAGGGGGAAGAAGAATGAACTGATAAGTTTGGAGGCACTAGGGAAAGAAAAGAGGCCAATTTGGTATATTATAGATATATGGACAGTGATGCCTCTGTTTGTAAATCTCCTAAAATCAGTGCTCCTTTTAACAAAATTGGCTGCAGTACCATGGAAGCTCCAGTCTCTGCACTGGCATCTAGGGTGACAGTAACATGAAGAGGAGGGCTGAATTACAGAGGCTCCTAGAGCTGCCGAGGGGTGCTGGTCTACCACAAGAAACCACATAGCCTCCTTGTTCCTTATGCAGAAACCATCCCTGAACCTGCTCAGAGGGCTGGAGAACTGAGAGGGAGGAAATTCATATCCTGGATGTCTTTGACAGTAATGTGTTGGTGGGAGTTTAGAGACAATGCAGTTTCCTTTTTCTAGATTTTGATTTTTTTTTTTTTTAATTTTTGCTGTGTTAATAAAAAAACCAAGTTCTGTAATATATTTTAAAGAAGTTTATTCTAAGCCCAGGGAAAACAGTCTCAAGAAGTCCTGAGAAAGTACGTCCAAGGTGGTTAGATTACAGTTTGGTTTTATATGTTTCAGTGAGACAGAAATTGGAGATAAAATAAAAAATCAATAGATGGAAGGAATACTTGGTTCAGTCCAAAAAGGCAGGACATTTTGAAGACAGGTCTTACAAATCAAGGTGGGTTTTAGGGATTTTTTTAGTTGACAGTTTGTTGAAAGAGTTAAGCCTTATCTAAAGACTTGAAGTCAGTAGAAAGGAATGCTTAAGTTAAGATGAGGGGGTCTGCTCTCTGTCACGTGATGCTATACCAGAGTCATGTTGGAAAATAAGCCACATTATACCAGGTTAATTAAAAAAAAAAAACATTTAACAAGATTTTATGGTTTGTAGGGCATGACTTTAATCCTTGCCCGGCATGGCCTTAGGTCTTGTTTACAATTTGGTATCTTATTGCAACAAGAATCCATTCTGGGTTGGGTGCGTGGCTCACGCCTATAATCCTAGCACTTTGAGAGACTGAGGCAGGTGGATTACCTGAGGTCAGGAGTTCGAGACCATCCTGGACAACATGGCGAAATCCCGTCTCTACTAAAAATACAAAAATTAGTTGAGTGTGGTGGTGCGTGCCAGCTACTCGGGAGGCCGAGGCAGGAGAATCACTTGAACCCAGGAGGCGGAGGTTGCGATGAGCCGAGATCGCGCCACTGTACTCCAGCCTGGGTGACAGAGTGAGACTCTGTCTCAAAAAAAAAAAAAAAGGAATCCATTCTGTCAGTCTTATGATCTCTATTTTAACATTAATGCTGGTCAGTTATGCCTAAACTCCAAAAGAGAGAGAATAACAGGGCATGTCCAATCTCCCTTCCCATCAGGGCCAAGAATTCAGTTTTTCAGGTTTCTCTGAGGTTCTCTTGCCCAAGATGGAATCCGTTCAGTTGGTTAGGAGGCTTAGGATTTTATTTTTAGTTTATAGCTGTAATGTTTTGCTTGTGTCCCAATCTCCTGAGCTTTCTTAATTTAACCCCTTCCTTCCCTGATCCTTTTCTTCCCTTCTCTGTCCCCAGCCTCACCCCACAGACTTATAGGAAATTCGGCCTTCTCCTACACTCTACAATCAGACACCCACCCTCTGCCTTGTCAGGAAGGTAAGAAGCTTTTCCTTGGAGTACTGTCAGCTTTGACACTGCTTCCACTCTGTCCTCAGAGTGGGACAACAATCTGACCTCAGAATACATTTCCAGCATGTAGGATTCTGCCTTATTTTTTACCCAGTCTCCTGCTAATAACTGGCTTCCCGCTTTTTCTGCCCCCACCTGAGTCTTTGCTGCACTTTGCTGACCAAGATCCTTCCATCTCAGGGAATGGAGCCACACCACTGACGGATGGGCCTTCTCAGGTTTGGTCATTTGCTGTGCTTGGATTTCTACCAATTACCAGCTACAAGATACCCTTGCCTTGCCCCAGAGCTTCACCCATTCAGGCTGAGCTCCTGACCTGTCGTATACGTGTGGCCAACTGTCTGCTTCTGGCTGCCTAGAACACCCTTCACACACTTAACTTGCTCCCCTCTCCCTTCAGGCGGGTCCTTTGGGTTCAGAGCTTGCCTGAGCCATGGTTATGATTGGGGCTTGTATCTACAACAGGTTAACAGTGCCGTACATGGCAAGTAATGTTCTAGTAATATAGATATATTCAGAAGAATCACTGTCTCGGCTGAGACTGAATAGCATCAAAACTGTCCCAAATTCGTGAGCTCGTAAAAGAGTTTCAATTAGTTTCAGTTATCTGAACAGACTTGGAGGTGCAGTAATAAGCTCCGCAATGTTTTCACACTGATTCAGCTAATAGATGTCAAGCTATTTGCTCTCGGTGCCTTATTGATTAAGGTAGGACAGGTAAACAGCTGAGAATCTGCGTTAAAATGTAATTTAGTCAGTCAAGGAGGAATGCTCCATGGTGGGAGGTGTTTTGCTTAAGGAAGGAAAATGCATCCTATAAACATTCATATCAGAATTTTTAAATAGCTCAGTCCCCTGAGGACCAGACACAAAAAGGGTCTTTGTGATTCTTCTTTTGGTCCGGGAAGATCTTGTGTCCAAGATGGAAGTTGCAAGGTGTGGACCACTCCTTCCTTCTAGAATGCAACCAGGCACCCCAAGGAAGAGTGAGAAGAATGTCTCCAGTTACTACACATGTAGATCTGTTGCAGAGCGAGTGCTGAGATCACAGCTCGATGAAGGCACTACCACTACTACACTGCGTCCCAAATGGGCACAGTTCATTCTCCATAAAGAGAGAAGTTTCCCACCCTGTCAATCACCACATTCTAGGCCAACAGTCTGTGGACAACTCTGGAGCTTCCAAAAAGCAGATGCTGAGATGAGATTTAAACACGGAACAAAATGTATTACAGAAGATGTGGAGGGATTCACGAGAGACTGAGAGAACCATCAGGTGACAATGCAGGTCTGTCTCAAATGAGAGAGAAAGGCTAGAAGGAAGGAGTGAAGCCATCCTCACAGGGTTAACCAGAATTCTGGACAGACATATAGTTATAACTAAGCAGTAATCAGGCTGCACCCTGGCCCACTTCCTTCTCGCTAAAAGTCACCATAACACTAGATACTGACCATTTGCAACCCTGTTGTTCCTAGAGATAAAATTTCTGACTTTAGAATAATGAGGCTATTGCCTTAGGTGTTTTTCAGGTCCTGAATTCCAGCAAAACAGCTGAACAGCTGATGGCAAGCAGTTTGAAGACCTCCACAGAGGAACCAAATCAGCATGAGAATACAGTTTCTTCCCCCATGACTTCACCCTGCACTCTTCCATCAATCAACAATCTCCACTCTCTTAAAAATCCTAGCCCAGCACTCCTTGGGGAGACAGACTGAGGTTCCCTCTTGTCTCCTCGTTCAGCAGCCCTACAATTAAACTTCTTTCTCTGCTGCAACTTGGTGTCTCGGTGTACTAACTTGCCACACGTCAGGCAGTGGACCTATTACAGTTACAGGAGGGTTGAGGGCATGCATCTTGGACCACAGGGCAGTTCTAAGAAAAGTTTGGGAAGCCTGATGGGGCAAAATTGTTTATGAGAGGGACACTGCATTTCCTGGGAAGAGGTCCTCCTTAGTATGCCTGTGGTATTAGTCAGGGAGCAGCCCAACGGGAAGGTGGCCTCAGCACAAATGCAGCAGTGGATCTCAAAGCACAGCAGTTGGGGCCATCGGTCGATTTGCTTCCTGCAATCAGAAACCTGTGAGGCCTCTTCTCACATCCACCATACAAAGGATCTCTTAAAAGTCATTTACATGTGTGCAATCCTGTCCGCATCAAGGAGATTTAAGGAGGTTTAGTAATGCATTAACAACAATAACAAAAACATCTCAAAGATTAAAAATAAATAATTAATGCAGGAAAAGAAAAAGATGTGGTAATAAGAATAACTACGCTTTAGGATGTGGAGAAAAGGGAACCCTTATATGTTGTTGGTGAAAATGTAAATTAGTACAGCCACCATGGATAACAGCATGGAGGTTCCTCAAAAAAATAAAAATAGAACTACCATGTGATCCAGCAGTCCCACTGTTAGGCATATACCCAAAATAAAGGAAGTCAGTATGTTGAAGACATATGTGCACTTCCATGTTTATTGCAGCACTATTCACAATAGTCAAGATTTGGAAGCAACCTAAGTGTCCATCAACAGATGAGTGGATAAAGAAAATGTGGTACATATACACAACAGAATACTCTTCAGCCAAAAAAAAAAGAAAAAAGAAAAAAGAAAATAAATGAAATCCTGTCAGTTGCAACAATATAGATGGAACTGGAGGTCATTATGTTAAGTGAAATAAGCCAGGTACGGAAAGGCAAACTTCACATGTTCTCACTGTGGCAGCTAAAAATTAAAGCAATTAAACTTTTGGAGATAGACAGTAGAATGACGGTTACTGGGAAGCGTAGCTGACAGTGGAAGGGAGTGGGGATGGTTAACGGGTACAAACATACAGTTAGATAGGATGAACACGAGCTAGTATTTGATAGCACAACAGAGTGATTACAGTCCACAGTAATTTACTGTACATTTAAAAATAACTAAAAGAGTAATCCCAGCACTTTGGGAGAGCATTTTTTAGAGAAAAAAAAAGAAAAGAAAATACACAAAAAAGATAGCTATCCTTTATTTAGCCCCTACCAAGCACCAGGTCCTTTATGTTCTTATCTCTAATCTTTTCAACAACCTTGAAAAGTCATTTTACCAAGGACACATGGTTAAATGGGTTAAGTGATTGGTCTAAGGCCACACAGTCAGTGTGTTGAAGAGTCAGGATCTGAATCGATGTCTTTGGGTCCAAAACTATGCCTTTTTACTCTGTCACACTGAGGAGGGGAAGAGAAGAGAGCAATTGTGCCCGAAAACAGGCTGCAGACAATAAGCACAAAACTTCACTCTGAACACCCTGGCAGCCAAGGAAGAGGGAAAGATGCTCTCATTGGCTTTTAAAGGAAGCCGGTGAAAAGGGAACATGAAGAGTAATCGTTTTCCTGGCCTTGAGTTCTACAAGAAATTTGGTGAATCAAGTCTGAAAAATGAAGAATAGTAAAAGATGTTTGAGAAAGAGGAATAGTCATGGATGAATTATGTGTTTGCAATATTGCTTTAACTGTTGCTCCACGGCATGTAGGATTTCAGCACATTTAACATTGTTCGGAAACCACGCCATTGCAAAATTATACCTGAGACTCTGACCTAACCAACTCCATGTTGCGTCTAACCTCCAAGCTGTCCTTGTTCGTTCCTGGGCATAGGCTGAACTAACTTTGGGAGGAATTTAGTTTAAAGTTTAAAACAAAGATGACAACAGCCCTTTCCCAAAACAAATCTTCTTGCCTGGGGACTAGACTGCCTTTGTAGGACTAACAAATTAGCCAAAAGATTAGAAATTATGATTTGGGAGTCATGCAGCTGGCGGCCACAATATTCTGATCCTCCTAAAATTGCTCCTGGGGATAACATCACTATGTAAAACCTAAGGTCAGTGCTTGAGATATTTTGCAGACCCTGCACTTGATGGATCAGCTGGTACTACCCAGATCTATAAACTGGCTCATCTGATTTTGTGGCCCCCACCTAGGAACTGACCCAGCACAAGAAGACAGCTTTGACTCACTAATATTTCATCTCCAACCTGTCCCATCGGCACTCCTTGCTCATCGGCCCCCACTACCCACCAAATTATTCTTAAAACCACAGATCCCCAAACGCTCAGGATACTGATTTGAATAATAATAAAACTCTGGTCTCTCACACGGTGATCCCCGCATGGATTACTCTTTCTCTATTGCAGTTCCCTGTCTTGATAAATTGGCTATGTCTAGGCAGCTGGCAAGGCGAACCTGTTAGGCAGTCACAGTCCTGCCCTCAGTGAGAGCAGTTGGAAGGAATTTGGACTTCACTTCTTTACATATCTGTGTAGCAGACCCCACACCCAGCACGTTTCAAAGGAAGGACTGGCTGTTGACCAGCTGCTGCAAGATATTCTCTGAGCCTTTGGAATATCCTGCCTGATAAGGTTGTCTTTGTGTACCCGGGGCCTAGGGCTGCACCAGATAGTTTATGACACAGTTCCTTATTGTAGATGCCTGCTTTTGTACACCTGAGGTTGTGGACCATGCTGTGTCAGTTTGGCCTTTTAGGGAAGCTGGAGACTGAGTAGCTAAGGCCAGTCCTATGGGCACTACCTGTCTACATGACTGGTTCCCAGTAAAACTCACTGGACACCAAGGCTGGGGTGAGCTTCCCTGTTTGGCGATACTTTGTACATGTTGTCATCCGTTGTTGCTGAGAGAATTAAACACTGTCTATGCAACTCCACCAGAAGAGGACAACTGAAATCTCTGTACCTCATCTTTCCTAAAATCTGACCTATGTACCTCTCTCCTTTGCTGCTTCATCCATATCCTTTTGCTGTAATAAACCATAACCACGAGTGTAACTGCTTTTCTGGGCCCTGTGAGTCTTTCTAGTAAATCATCAAACCTGAGGGTGGTCTTGGGGACCACCGGCACAATGTCTTACCCTATCTCCTTCCCTTCATCTTCTTCTCATATACTGACATCTTTTTCTTTTCTAATTTCCTTTCCTTCCCCAAATGCCAGTAAAGGGCAGATGGTAACCTCTCGTGGCTGGGCATCTTTCTTTCCATACCTCAATCCTTGCTAACAACTGTAAAATGAGAGTGAGATGTGCCTGTATTATAATTCTTTCTATTCTTAGATCTCAAATCACTTGACAAACAGCATTTAATCCTCCAAATAGCAAAGGACCATATAGTGTGATTCTGCACAAATGAGAAAACCGAGATCCAGGCATGACAGATTGTCCATGCCTTACAGAGCTGTCCACAGGCCATGCTTAAGAATGACAAAACTGGCCTTACTGGTTATTGCTTCTGGTCCTCCACTCCTCAGCTCTTGTTAAGACCACCTGATTAAATCATGGCAGTATTGAGAAAAATGACTTTGAAAAGAGGCCGACTCCAGTGCTTTCTGCTTCTCTCTGCTCCCTGGGGGACACATTCTCAGTCAGATGTTCTTCCCACCAATTTCATTAGCACTGAGTTATAAGGATAAAAATATCCCACCCCTGTCACTGACAAGTTACCTTCTGCATGGAACTTACCGAGTCATCTTTTCTTTGGTAATTTTGTCAGTGACATGTTTGTTGCTGTCAGCAAGGCAAAGGCAGTGCAACTGATTCAGGGTGACCTGGGCTCTGTTCCGCTCTGAACATCAATAAAATTGCCAGGTCTGCTTTGATTTCAGAATTTGTATTGTAGGTAATGATGATATATGAGCTCATGGAAGATTTGATCTTCAGTGATAAGAATTGTTCTGGCAGCTAAGGATGGAAAAAAATCATTTTGATCTACAGTATAGACAGGTTTCTTCTGATATGGATGTCATCAGTAGAAAACGCAAATGAGCACCAAGATGCCGCTTCTACCCAGAGAATCGGCCCATATTGTCAAAGGAGTGAAAGCCACAATGTAGCTGAGAAGGGGTGGGTAGTGGGGTGGGGAAAAAGTCAATTGGGGAAACCAAATTTCAAGTCACCAGAATTCTATTCACGCTTTGTTATGCCCAGCCGCTAGTGTCATGCTGAGGACACAATCACGTTCAAGCAAATGATTACCGTCCGTGCACCCAGGTAATCTGAAAAGACAATTACAGCCCAGGAAGACAGTTTCTGCAGGGCAATCAGGACGCGACAGGGGCCAACTGACACAGCCCCCAGTTGAGACTGTGAGGAACAGTCGGACGCTAGTCATAATTAAAAGTGCCAAGCAGCACTGGGGATGCTGCCTGGGCTGGTTCTGGGAGGAAGCGCTCCTTCCCTGCCCCTGCTCCCCAACAGCAAGAGCAGAACAGATTGTCTTGCTGGGTTGAACTGTTCTAAATAAGACTTTGTGTGTGCAATAAAATATACATAACATAAATTTACCATTTTAACCATTTCGAGTGTACAGTTCAGTGGCATTAAGTATAGTCACATCATTGTGCAGCCATCTCCATCATCACATCTCCAGAGCTTATTCATCACCCCCAGCAGAAACTCTGTACCCATTACCTGATAACTCCCCTTTCCACCTGCCCCCCTCAGTCCCTGGGACCTACTATCTTCTTTTCTGTCTCTATGAATTTTCTAGATACAGCGTAAGTGGAATCATACAATATTTGCCCTTTTGTGCATGGTTCATTTTATTTAGCACGTTTTCTAGGTTCATCCATGTGGCAGCATGTATCAGAATCTCATTCTCTTTTCAAGGCTGAATAACATTCCATTGTATGTATATAACACATCTTGTTTATCCATTCATCCTTTGATGGATGTTGGGTTTTTTTTTCAGCTTTTGGCTTTTGTGAATAATGCTGCTATGAGTATATAAATTTGTTTACATTTTTACTTTTCATTATTTTGAGTTTATACCCAGAATTGGAATTGCTGGGTCATATGGTAATTCTATGTTTAATTATTTTAGGAATCACCATATAAATTAAAAAAAAATTTTTTTTGAAACAGGGTCTTCCTTTGTCACCCAGGCTGGAGTACAGTGGTGTGATCATGACTCACTGAAGCTTCGACCTTCTGGGCTCAGTCAAGACTCCAACCTCAGCTTCCCAAGTAGCTGGTACTACAAGGATGCGCCACTATGCCCATCTAATTTCTAAACATTATTTTAGAGAAAGGGTCTCGCTCTATTGCCAAACTCCTGGGCTCAAGCAATCCTCTTGTCTTGGCCTCCCAAGGTGCTGGGGTTAGAGGCATGAGCCACCGCACCCAGCCAATAGAAATTTTAAATGTAGAAAACCTCTTAGTGTTTTACAGAAGCCCTTTTGTGGCAGGTTGAGCAACTACCATATATTGTATGGGGAAAATTAGTATAGGAAGAAGCCAGGCTGCCCCTGTATCTATAATGTAATCCTTGGCTGTCAAACATCTTTACAGCTCTATTCATGTACACACACTGCGAGGGGCTAGGGATGCAGCAGTGAAAAAGACAGGAGCCATTCCTGCCAAGGGAAACAGAGGGAGATAAGTTGGCATATGGGGGAAGGGCAGCCAGGGTGAGGGACACCAAAGCTCAACTGAGAAGTGAAGCCAAGAAATGCCAGCTGCTGCTTATCGAATGCCTAATAGAAGTCAGAAGCTAGCCGTTTCTTAACATAGCCTAATGTAATCGTCACAAGTATTCTCATTACTCCATTTTACCAATGAGCAAACTGTGAGGCTCGAAGAGGGAGCAAACCCCAGGACGTAAAAGATGACACAAATATCTTCACCATCTCATTGGTGTTAAGAGAGGCAGACATACAGCCAGGGAGCAGGGGTTTCAGGCCATTGCTTAGAGTACTGAAAACAGTTTCTCCCGACTTCATTTCAGATCGTGGTTCTATGATTTATTGGGCCTGTCCATTTATGTGAGGAGATGTGAAAACATACCATGCGCTTACATTTCCAGCCACTAACTCATTTCTATCAATCAGTACATTTGGAACTGGTTAAGAGAGAAAATACAGAATTACAAGCTCTGTTGAGAAATTCTTTGTTAAACCATAAATTCCTCAAAGATAGGTACATCTGTAGTCTAATATTTAATTTGATGTACCACCCACTACATACAGTAGGAATTCCATAAATCAATTTGATAAATGCTTATGGAGCAATTGTTGTATGTTCAGTACTGAAATGTGAGCATCATTCTTTTGGCTTTAAGGAGCATGTAGTTTCGCTCATGGAGCAATAAGAGGAAACCATAAGACTACATGCAGTTAGGTGGTAATTTACATAAAATTGGTACAAGCATCTGGATCCAACAGGAATGAAAATAGATGTCGTATATTGGGAGCTTGCCTCATTCACTGAGTGACATAAGCTTTCTTACACACATAATCTACTATATTCCTTTAGCCAACCCACTGAAGCAGGGATGTGTTGCATTTCCAGAGGAAACACAGGGCATAGGTAGGTTAAGCAGTTTGTCCAGTGTCACACAAATAGCAAATGACTAAGGTGGAATTCCATCTCAAGGCTTTCTGATTCTAAAGTCCATGCTCTTAACTACAAACATTGGGTTTTAAAAATCACCTCTCTTGAAATTCCTAAGCATAGGGCAAGACAGAAATTATGGCAGGGATGGGAGGGGTCCATGATGGCAAGTGACCACGGAGAAAAGTGGAGATTGGCGAGCCCATATTATCAGGCACTCCACAATAACAGAAGTTCAAAGCACAGGGAGGCCCCAGTGCCAAGAATTCCCAGCTCCAAGCATGAGTTTTCTGCTCTATAGGAAATAGCAGAGCAGCAACCCTCATTATTTCTTTATTTTTAATAGAGTCTAATTTTAAGAGCGGTTTTGGATTCTCAGAAAAACTGAGAGGAAGATACATAGATTTTCTGTACGGCCCCTGCTCCCATGCATTCATAGCTTCTCCCATTAAAAATATCCCACACCACAGTGATACATTTACATTTATTTACAGAGTGTTACACACAAAGTAATGAACCTACATTGATACATCATTATCACCCAAAGATCATAGTTTATATTAGGGTTCACTCTTGGTGATGTACATCTTATGGGTTTGGACAAATGTATAATGGTACATATCATATCCACCATTATAGTATCATACAGAGGATTTTCACTGCCCTAAAAATCTTCTCTGCTTCACCTGTTCATTTCTCCCACTCCCAAACCCCTGGTAACCACTGAATTTTTTACTGTCTCTATCATTTTGACTTTTCTAGAATGTCATATAGTTGGAACTATAAAGCATGTAGCTTTTTCAGATTGGCTTCTTTCATTTAATAATACGCATTTAGGTTTCCTCCATGTCTTTTCATAGCTTGGCGTCTCATTTCTTTTTAGCACTAAATAATATGCCATTTTCTGGATGTAACACAGTTTATTCATTCACCTACTGAAGGACATCTTGGTTTCTTCCAAGTTTTGGCAATCGTAAACAAAGCTCTTATAAACATATGTGTGCAGATTTTGTGTAGACATAAGTTTTTGATTCCTTTGGAAAAATATCAAGGAAGGTGATTACTGGATCACATGGTAAGAGTATGTTTAGTCTTGTAAGAAACCATTAAATTGTCTTCCAAAAGGGCTGTACTATTTTGCATTCCCACCAACAATGAATGAGAATTCCTGTTGTTCCATATCCTTTTCAGCATTTGGGGTTGTCAGTGGTCTGGATTTTGACCACACTAACAAGTATGTAGTGATATATGATTGTTTCAATTTGCATTTCCTTGATGACATGTGATAAAGAACATTTTTTTTGACATCATTCTGTTGCGAGGTGTCTATTAATGTCTTTGGCACATGTTAAATCAGGTCGTTTGGATTTTATTGTTGCATTTTTAAGAGTTCTTTGTATATTTTGGATAGTAGCCCATTATCAGATATGTGTTTTGCAAATTCTCCCCATCTGTGGCTTGTCTTTCATCTTCTTGACAGTGTCTTTTGCAAAAGCAGAAATTTTTAATTTTAATGAAGACCAACGTATAATTTCTTTCTTACATGAAGCATTCCTTTTTATTTTTTTCTTAAACAACAAAAAATTATCTTCTCACAGTTTTGGGGACTGGAAGTCCAAGATCAGGTGCTGGTTGGGTTGGTTTCCTCTGACAGCCGTAAGGTAAGCTCTGTTCCCTGAGCTTCCAGGGAGGCCTCTCTTCCTGGCTTGCAGCTGGTTGCCCTCTTGCTGTCTCTTCACATGGTTGTCGCTCTATGCATGTGTGGCCCTGATGCCTCTGTGTGTCCTAATCTCCTCTTTTTTTTAAGAAAAACGTTTATTTTAGGTTCAGGGGTACATGTGCAGGTTTGTTTATAGGTAAACTTATGTCCCGGGGGTTTGTTGTACAGATCATTTTGTTACCCAGGTACTAAGCCTAGTACCCAACAGGCTCCTCTCCCTCTTCTTATCCTCTCCCTCTTCCCATCCTCCACTCCTAAGTGGCCCCTGTATCTGTTGTTCCCTCATGAAGCATTCCTTTGGTGTCATATCTAAAAAGTCATTGTCAAACCTAAGGCCATCTAAATTTTCTTCTATGTTATCTTCTAGAAGTTTCATTATTGGGTGTTTTACATTTAGGTCTGTGACCCATTTTGAATTAATTTTTGTGAAAGGTATAAAGTCTGTTCTAGGTTCACGTGTTGATATATGTATACATGCTTGTTCCAGCACCATTTGTTGAAGGACTGTCTTCTCGCCATTGTATTGCCTTAAATCCCTTTGTCAAAGTTCAGTTAAATATATTTATGTGGGTCTATATCTTGACTCTGTTCTATTGATCTACTTGTCTATTTTTTCATCAATATCACGCTGTCTTGATTACTACAGCTTTATATTAAATCTCGAAGTCAGGTATTAACAGTACTCCAAATTTTTCTTTTCCTTCAATATTGTGTCAGCTGTTCTGGGTCATTTGCCACATAAGCCTTAGAATAGTTTATTGCTATCCACAAACTAACTTGCTGGGTTTTTCTTATTGGAATTTCATTTGATCTACAGATCAAGTTGAAAAAAAACTGACATCTTGACAATATCGAGTCTTCTTATCTATAAACATAGAATGTCTCTCCATTTATTTAATTCTACTTTGATTTCTTTAGTCATAGTTTTATAGGTTTTCATTGAGATATTATAAATATTTTGTTTAATTTATACCTAAGTATTTCATTTTGGGAAGTGTTAGCATAAGCTGTATTTCATATTTAATTGCAAATTCTAGTTGCCCAGTGCTGGTATATAAGAAAGCAGTTGACTTTTGTATATTACCTTTGTATCCTGCAACCTTCCTATAATCACTTATTAGTTCCAGAAGTTGTTTTTTGTTGTTGTTGATGATTCTTTCAGGGTTTCTACATATATAATGATGTCATCTGCAAACAAAGACAGTTTTATGTCTTCCTTCACTCTCAGTATACATTTTATTTCCTTTTCTTGTCTTATTGCATTAGCTAAAATTTCTACTACAGTGTTGAAGAGGAATGGTGAGGGACATCTTTGCCTTGTTCCTGATCTTGGTGGGAAAACTTCTAGTTTCACACCATTATGTGTGATGTTAGCTCGAGGTATTTTGTAGATATTCTTTATCAAGTTCAGCAAGGTTCCCTCTATTCCAACTTTCCTGCAAGTTTTTTTTTTTTAAATCAGGAATGTGTATTGGATTTTGTCAAATGCTTTTCCTGCATTTATTGATATAATCATGTGATTTTTATTCTTTAGCCTTTTGATGTGATGAATTACATTAATTAATTTTTGAATATTGAACTAGCCTTGAATACATGGGATAAATACCCAGGTGTTAAGAATAAGAAAAATAAAAGTTTTTATTTTACTTTCACTTTTTGTTTCTTCAGTGCTCTTCCTTCCTTTATGTAAGTCTAAATTTCTGACCTGTATAATGTTCCTTCTTTTTGAAGAACTTGTTTTTTCTTTTTAGCATTTCTTGCAAGCAAGGCAGGTTTACTAGCAGCAAATTCCCTCAATTTTTGTTTGTCTTAGAAAATCTATTTCTCCTTTCCTTTTGAATGATTATTTCACCAGGAACATAACTCCAGTTATGATTTTTTCCCCCTCTCTCAACACTTTAAATATTTCACTCCATTGTAATCTTGCTTGCATGGTCTCTGAGAAGTCAGATGCAATTCTTATCTTTGCTCTCTCTGTAGGTGAGATGTTTTTTCCCTCTGACTCCTTTCAGAATTGTTTTCTTTACCTCTAATTTTATGTGGTGTAAATGTGATATTCCTACATGCAGTTGTTTTGGCATTTTTTCTCTTTGGTGTTTCTGAGCTTCCTGGATCTGTGGTTTGATATCTGACATTAATTTGGGGGGAAATTCTCTGTTATTGTTTGTTTCAAATATTTCCTTTGTTCCTTTTCCTCTTTCTTCTCTTTTTGGTATTCTCATTACATGTATGTTACACCTTTGGTTGTTTTCCCACAGTTCTTGGATATTCTGTTCTTTTTTTTTTTTTTTTTCAGGCTTTTGTCTCTTTACTTTTCAGTTTGTTAGGTTTCTATTGATATATATTCAAGCTCAGGTATTTTTCTTCATTTGTGCCCAGTCTACTAATAAGTCCATCAAAGTCATTCTTCATTTCTATTACAGTGTTGTTGTTATTCTTGTTGTTTTAACTTTATTTTATTGTGGTAAAAACAATTAACATGAGATCTACCCTCTCAACAAAATTCTAAGTGTGCAATACATTATTGTTAACTGTAGGTACAATATTGTACAGATCTCTAGAGCTTATTCATCTTGCTAAACTGAAACTTCATGACTGTTGGTTAGTAATTCCTCATTTCTTTCTCTCCCCAGGTCCTAGCAACATCATTCTACTCTTTGATTCTATGATTTTGGCTTTTTAAGATATCTCATATCAGTGAAATCATACACTATTTGTCACAATTTTTTATCCCTTTTTGATCTTTCTTAGAATTTCCATCTCAGTTTACATTGTTTGTTCTTACATACTGTCTACTTTATCCATTAAAGCCCTTAGCATATTAATCGTAGCTGTTTTAGATTCTTGGTCTAATAATTTCAGCATCCCTGCCATATCTGAGTCTGATTCTGATGCTTGCTCCATCACTTCAAACTGTGTTTTTGCCTTTTAGAGTGCCTTCTAATATTTTTGAACTTGGATATGATGCACTGGGTAGAAGAAAATGCTATAAATAGATCTTTCATAATGTAGTAATAAGATGCTTGTGGAGGAAAAGCATTCTAAGTTTCTACGATTACTTCTCAAGTCTTTTTGTGAGCCTGTGCCTCTGGGACTGTGAAGTTTTCAAGCGCTTCTCAGTTTTCCTTCCTTTAAGTGGGACAAGATGTCTAGATGACCTGGAGTTGGGTATTTCCCTTTCCCCAGATCTGTTAGTCTTTGCTAAAACCCCAGCAAATTAGGCTGTGGTTAAATAGTTTCTCCTGAGAGTAGACCTTGTTAAGAACAATAGAAATCTCTGACATATTTCAAAATGGCTTCTTTTCCTATCACCCTGCTGGAGCAAGAAGGAATTTTTCTCTGATATTCACTGTGAGAAGCAGGTTGAACTCATGGAGGTAAAACTCACAAATGTGTGGGGATACCACTGTGACTGGAGACCCCTGGAGTTTTTAATTCTCATTCTTGCCCGTACTGAGCCCCCAGAAATTTATCAATTACAGTTCAAGATTTTTGAACCCAGCACTGGTTCTTGTGGAGGTTTCTGCTCATGGGTTTCTGCTCTGATAGGTTTTAATTCTCTGTATCCACCTCTCTCTCTCTCTCCAATTTGTGAGGGTAGCAGTTTGCCCTGTAACCTCACTTCTCTTACAGATCTGTATTAGGCCATTCTTGCATTGCTATAAAGAAATACCTAACACTGGATAACTTATAAAGAAAAGAGGTTTAATTGGTTCACAGTTCTGCAGGCTCTACAGGAAGCACAGTGCTGGCATCTACTCAGCTTCTAGGGAGGCCTCAGGAAACTTACACTCATGGCAGAAGGTGAAGTGGGAGTAGGCATATCACATGGCAAAAGCGGGAGCAAGAGAGAGAAGGCTAGGGAGAGGTGCCATGCCAGATATCGTGTGAACTTAGAGCAAGAGTTCACTTATCACCCAGGGGATAGCCCAAGACATTCATAATCCATGATCCAAACACTTCCTACCAGGTCCCGCCTCCAAGATTGGGGATTATATTTCTTTTTCTTTTTCTTTTTTTATTTGAGATAGACTGTCACTCTGTCACCCAGGCTGGAGTGCAATGGTGCAACCTTGGCTCACTGCAACCTCCGCCTCCTGGGTTCAAGCGATTCTCCTGCCTCAGCCTCCTGAGTAGCTGGGATTACAGGCATGTGTCACCACACCTGGTTAATTTTGTACTTTTAGTGGAGACAGGGTTTTGCTACATTGGTCAGGCTGGTCTCGAACTCCTGACCTCAGGTGATCCACCTGCCTTGGCCTCCCAAAGTGCTGGGATTAAAGGCAAGAACCACCATGCCCAGCTAGGGGTCACATTTCAACATGAGATTTGGGCAGGGACAAATACTAAAATGTATCAAAATCTAAGAAGATTTGTTGAGTTTTCAGTTTGTTCTGTTTTTTTTGCTTATTGTTAGGAGATAGTGGCTACTTTCAAGCTTCTTATATGCTGGACCAGAAACCGGAAGTCAACCGTCAGCTTTTAAAGAGTAGAAAATTGTCTTCAGAGAACACCCCCTCCCATAACCTTGCTGTTAGTGCTTGGCAGACCAGGCTGAGAGAGAACCCTGGGCTGAAGACCTGATGTAGCAAAACTCAGAACTTGTAAGGATTTGACCGACCCCATTTTAGCAGTTTGGCAGACTTTTTTAAAGCTAGGCTTTGTAATTAAAACAGGCTAAAGAAATCATGACTTCATGCCTTGTGCTAAATTACTGTTGGAACAAACTTGAGCAAGCTGAGTAAGATATGAAGGAGCCATTGGGGAAAGCATTGGATTCAAACAGGCTTGGTTTTAAATTCCAGGTCTTTTCTAGCTATTAATAGCATAGCTATGGGCATGGCCGGCAGCTTCTCTAAGCTTCAGTTTTCTCATCTATTCAATGAAAAGACCAACAATTACTTCATAGGATTATAGCTTGATTCAGTGCAGCTATTTACACGTGGAGATCATCATTACTATTATCACCATCATCAACAACATCACCACCACTAATAAAGTTTGTTAAAGCAGAAAGGAGGAGACAATTGATAGAGTGAGGGCCCTGAGAGGGCAGGAAGAAGTGAAATCCAAAATACAAGTAATAGGGCTTTTGTGGGGGGCGGGGTGTGTGGTAGCAGGAAGGATAACCATTCCTCTTGGATTTGATGTCATGAGGTACTGATGGAAACAAACATAGGAAACTTACCTGTTTGGGAAGGAAAAGAAAAGCACACTATCTCTTGGTTTAAAGAAAACTGTAAGATAATTATCTGCATGGCTTACCTAATCATGTTCACTTGAGTACTATTAAGCTTCACTTTCACTTCCTGACCCTTTATCGTATAACTGTAGGGACTGGGATCCAGGAAAGTCCTATGTGTTGGGGCTGGAGACACCATCTCAACATGGAACTTTTGTGTTCAAGGTCAAGAGCCTGCTTACAGATGCTGAGATGCCAATGGAGGTACACACATTTGTGGGTGTGTGCTGTCATTTAAGTATTCTTGCTTATGGTCTTTATGGTCAGTTAATGTCACATGCCATGCTTCTGAGGAGACAACACAAAATTCTAACTCAAAGCAGTCTGAGGCACTGCAGTTAATGAGAGGAGGCAGCTATTCTGCAGATTGGCTCCATCTCCTGTAGTAACCAGATACAGGTAAAGCTCAGACTAACACAGTGTGGCTATAATCAGGGTTTGTCTTGCTCCCCAGAAACGAATATTCTAGGAGGTTTAAATTTACACATTGAATTAGTGAGGATGCTCCAAAGAAACACAACTAACCGACATGACAGATAGATAGATAGATAGATAGATAGATAGATAGATAGATACACATATATATAAACAAAGAAGGAGGAAGAAAGGTGGGGATAATCCATAGAATGAGGCTCATGAATATATATGTATTCTCCTTTTGGTTGTGTTTCTCTGGAGAACCCTGACTACACTAGCTAGAAAAGGCCTGGGATTAAAATTCACTGCTGAAAGATTAGGAATGATTCTTAGGAATTGACTCATGTGATTGTAGAGACTGGCCAAATTCAAGATTTGTAGGGTGGAGCAGCAGGCTGGACACTCAGGCAGGTGCTGATGCTTCAGTTTCAGAGCAGAATTTCTTCTTCTACAGGAAACCTCAGCTTTTCCACTTAAGACCTTCAACTGATTAAATGAAGCCCACCCACATAATGAAGGGTAATTTTCCTTAGCTAAAGTCACCTGATCATAGATGTTAACCTCATGTACAAAATACTTTCATAACACCTAGATTCACATTTGATTAAATCACTGGATCCTATGGTATAGCTATTTAGATACTTAAAACTAACTAACCATGGATGTAGATGACTTACAGATGGGAGTGCTTATTAGTGTAACTATCCACATGGTGATGGCAGGAAAATTTCACTGAGCTGGACATCTCTAGACCTCAGCTTTGCACTACCTCCTCAGGTGACCTGAAAGTATATCCTTTAAACCCTCTGAGTCCCCGTGTCCTGCAGCAGAGCACAATAATACCTTTCCTGTTTACCCAGCACAAGGCTTAAGGAGACAAAGAAGATTTTTTTGGAAAAAAAAATTGTGTACTTTAATCATTAATAGCTAACATTTATTAACTACTTACTATGTTCAGACACTGTGCCTGGTTCTTTACGTAAGTTATATTGTATAATTCTCCAAACAATCCTATGAGGTTACCTTAATATTACTCAAGTGAACATGATTAGGTAAGCCAGGAGAGGAAACTAAAGCTCAGAGAGGTGAAGTGATTTAGGCAAGATTACACAGTAAACAAATAACATCTGGGCTTCACACTGAGCAACTCACACTATAGGCAACTCCAAAGCCTATGACTTAACTTCTTTACTGTATTCAAATACATTAAGACGTATTGGGCCGGGCTCGGTGGCTCACACTTGTAATCCCAGCTGAGGCTGGTGGTTGGGAGGCTGAGGCAGGTGGATCACTTGAGGTCAGGAGTTCAAGACCAGCATGGGCAATATGGTGAACCCTACTCTACTAAAAATACAAAAATCACCTGGGTGTGGTGGTGGGAGCCTATAGTCCCAGCTACTCAGGAGGCTGTGGCAGGTGAATCACTTGAACCCGGGAGACAGAGGTTTCAGTGAGCTGAGATCACACCACTGCACTTCAGCCTGGGCAACAGAGTGAAACTCCACCTCAAAAAAAACACATTAAGACTTATTATGTATTCATATTTGTCATGCACGTCTGTGTGAAGAGACCACCAAACAGGCTTTGTGTGAGCAATAAAGCTTTTTAATCACCTGGGTGCAGGCAGGCTGAGTCCGAAAAGAGAGTCAGCGAAGGGAGGTAAGTGTGGGGCCATTTTATAGGATTCTGGTAGGTAAAGGAAAATTGCAGTCAAAGTGGGGTTGTTCTCTGGTGGGCAGGAGTGGGGATCACAAGGTGCTCAGTGGAGGAGTTTTCTGAGCCAGGATGAGCCAGGAAAAGGACTTTCACAAGGTAATGTCATCACTTAAGGCAAGGACAGGGTATTTGCATTTCTTTTGTGGTGGAATGTCATCAGTTAAGGCGGGGCAGGGCATTTTCACTTCTTTTGTGATTCTTCAGTTAATTCAGGCCATCTGGGCAAGTCACAGGGGATGCGGTGGCTTGACTTGGGCTCAGAGGCCTGACAATATTCAATACGTAGCTTGCAGCAGGTGAACCATATTATTAAATTCATTTTTTGTTTTTATTATTAATTTACTTATTTTTTTATCGTTTTGAGGAGACAGGGTCTCGCTATTTTGCCGAGGTTAGTCTTGAACTCCTGATCTCAAGCAATCCTCCCACTTTGGCCTCCCAAAATGCTAGGATTACAGGCATGCGCCACTGCACCCAGCCCCAAGTTTACTTTTTAATGATCACCTAAAATGCATTATAGAAGTCACTGAACAGTTCTCATCTGATACACAGTATCAGGGAAAACAAATGTTCGACAACATTCATGCATACATGCACAGATACTAATAGGAAAAAAATCTGTCCCAGTTAGTGTCTTAGATTTTTTCAGTGCTTGCTCTGCATCTAAGCAACTTCCCTATGCCAATGAATCTTATCTTTGTCTGCTTATACCCAGTTCTTCAGGAAACATAAAATACAAACAGATAATTCCAATACAAGTTATTATACTGAAGCCACTAAGAGAATATTACGAAGTATTATAGATATTAAAGGATGCAGGCCGGGCGCGGTGGCTCAAGCCTGTAATCCCAGCACTTTGGGAGGCCGAGGCGGGCGGATCACAAGGTCAGGAGATCGAGACCACAGTGAAACCCCGTCTCTACTAAAAATACAAAAAATTAGCCGGGCGCGGTGGCGGGCGCCTGTAGTCCCAGCTACTCAGGAGGCTGAGGCAGGAGAATGGCGGGAACCCGGGAGGCGGAGCTTGCAGTGAGCCGAGATCGCGCCACTGCACTCCAGCCTGGGCAACAGCGTGAGACTCCGTCTCAAAAAAAAAAAAAAAAAAAAGGATGCAATAGGAAGCAAGAAATAAAGAAAAGCAAACACAAAGACACACAATTCCTGGCGTTCTCTACCATAAAATTTCAGCTGTTATTAAATATGCATAAGATAAATCTTTATTGGTTCTTTGGAAGTTCCTAATTGCTACAGAACTCTTAGCAGGCTACTCCCTTGCTGCTCTTCCACATTGCTGGGAACATATTTCAAACGCTACCTACCATACTAAAAGGATCTTAACACTGCTTTCTGCTGGAATCAGAAAGAACATTCGTTCCCTGAAAACTTCTTGCATAAAGGGAAAATGTTTTCTGCTCTATACAGCTCTAATCTAGCCTTGGCTATAAGTGACTCTGTAGGAGTTGGAGTAAAAAGCATTCTAACCCACTCTGGTATGTACATTAATGCAAATTCGGTGTCATTTCTCCCTGATGATTCTTTGTCATTAGGGAAAGGTTTTTTTTGTGGAATTTTATTTATCTCCATATCTAACAATCGCCTTCTCTGCCAACTTGGTGAAACCACTCACTGGCTTTTGCTTGTAGGCTTATGCAAATCATACCGTGAATTTAGGTAATAGTACACATTATCTAAATATTTCACCTCCCAGCCCCGTCTTTCAGAAACACGGCAGCCCTGCACTTCCACAACCCATTGAATTTAGGGTTGCCGTTTGACTTGCTTTGGCCAATGAACAATGACTGGAAGTCACTTAAGAATGAGGAATAGTGATTTCCAAAAGACATGCTGTACGGGCAAAAGTGTATATGTCCACTGCAACATCAGAGTGCTTCTAAAAGGCCATCTGTCAGCATGTCTCACTCCCACACAGAAGTATCCCCAGAACATTTTGAGATTATAGAATGTTATTGGAGCTAATTTCCTATTTGCCCTCATAAGTTATTTGGAGCTTTCACCTTTCGCTGTGTTAGTAATCTCAAAGAACAATGCTTTTTAATATTTACCTGCAACTACCCGTTGTGTGTTACATTTCCAAAATGGAAAAGTTAAATATGTCACAATTATCCACCTTCTGTCATGTATCTGTAATGATTTCAAAGGTAAGTTTTATAATCCCCTTTAAGATAGAAAAGAAAGTATTTAATAAGTAAAAGGTTTGCTGACATTGCCGTTATTGCATTTAACAGCTTGGGTATATTCACTTGCTGAGGAACGAGATGAAGAGTTTGAAAAGGCCTGTAATAAAGTAGCAGTTTGATTTGTGCGGAGGATGGTATCTCTGCTCTGTCTTAATTTAGTTCATTAATATGCCCAGATAGTATAAAGTTTGCAATTAAACATGATAAAAACACAAACAGTGCCATCTTTTGGACAATGCTTAAACTCGATACATATATACAGACACACATACCTGTGTCAGGCTATGTATTCAATACCCACAAGCATCCATCACAGATGCCAGCAAGATCTTGTTCTTATCATTAATAAATCTTCAGAGCATTAAAGCTTTTATTGGCATTACAGGAATGCAAGACGCCATGCTTAACTTGCACCTGTTCAACTTCACTGGAATAGCATGCTCAGATTGGCTTTTTAACATCTCTATGGAAATGCCACTGTGACCACGTGTTTATTTGGTTCTTGGAGCACCTAAGGAAGTTTTTTTCCTCATTTAAGTTCCTTTCTAAACCTAGGATGAACTCTCCTTGCTTCTGGGGTCATGGCTTTGCTCTCACTGTGCAGGTATTATCCCAGCCTCTCCAAAAATTAAAAAGAAAAAGAAAGAAAATAAAGCTAGGATGAAATCTATCTGGCTCAGGTGTCAGGTTTTGAAAAATAGGTGAACGGATCTCATGTATAAAAATAGAAATGCTATTGTTATTCTGCTTATAACTGTTATTCCTAACTGAAGTGAGAGAATAGACAAGAAAACCTTGTTTCCCCAAAACTCATTTTCTATTGAATAGTGCAGATCAGTTCAGTATGGGGCAATCTGAAAAGATGACCTGCACGTCAAGATGCCAGTATTTTAAAAGAGGAATTTCAAATTGTCATTCTAGTCAAGCATTTAATAACCATCTAGCATTATGCTAGAGACTCTGCATGAAGCTGTCCTATGGCCCCTAAAATGACTGGGACAGTTATTACTTGAAGACTTTGTAGGAGGAAAAATGTTCCAAAGGATGATTTTAAAGGAGTGTGGGATATAAAAACAAGATGGAGGTAATTTTGATGATGACGATAGCTAGCACTTACTGGACATTTACTGTGTGCTAGGTACTGTTTAAATATTGTGCATGAATAAACTAATTTAACTCTCATGTCAATTTAATGAAGTAGATTTAACTGCATGTCAATTTAGTGAAGCTAGATTTCTCCTCACCAAAGGAGAAACTGAGACAGAGAGGGGATTAGCAACTTGTCCAACGTCACATAGTTAGTCAGCAACCACTTACTAGAGAATCTCGGGTTAGAGAAAACTGAAAAAATAGAGTCGTAATGGACCAACGCTAGGATCAGGGCATGACCATCAGATTCATTCACTCATTCATTCAACAAATACACAACTACTTCAACACCTATCCTCTGCCGGGTACCATTGTCAACAATGGATTGAACAAAACAAACTCCCTGGCATTGTCCAGCTTGCCTTAGAGTGGGGCAGATACTACACAGAAACATACTACAATGTCTTGAGGTGGTTAAAAAAGCAGAATAGAGTGAATGAATGCTTGGGGCCACTGTACTAGGCTCAAATGAATACCAGATGAAATAATGGATACCTACCCCTCAAAGCACTTTGAGCCTGATGAGGAACAGACAGACTCAGTGACTTGTGCTATGGGAGAGGAGAGCACAGGCTGCTTGGAAGCATGCAGGCTTCCCCAGCTAGACTGGCAATGAGGCTTTCAAAGGAGGCATTTCAGAGCTGGTGATGTCTCCACTGAGAATTATAGTGTAATAGAATTAACTAGACAGGAAATGTGGAGACATCTAAGCAAAGAATAAACACAAAATACACAATTTGAGAGTTGGGCAAGCTCTGGTAACTGAAGGAAGCTCTATGTAATGGGATCTTAGGATAGATGCAGGAAAGTGGCTGAAAATAGGGGGGTCTGCAGGTTTGAGCAGAGGTCAGATCATACCGAGCCTTGCATGCCCTGAGATGAAGTAGATGCTAACTAACTCTGAGGGCCATGAGTAGACACTGAGGAGTGGTGATGGGAAATGATGAGACAGATTCCATTTTCTGCAGAGAGCACTCCAACAACGATGTGACTCATGGGCTGGAGGGGACAAGGTAAAGACAGGAGGATAAGCACGGAGACTGTCACAGTAGTGTAGGGGAGAGAGGAGGGGCTTGGAGAAGAGGAGCCCTGTCTGCGAGACTCTTAGAAGAAAGGTGGTGGTTTATTGGATTTGCGGGAGGAATGGAAAGAAAAGAAAACAGGAAGATGTGCAGGTGGCTGGTGTGGGTGAGTGGGATGGCCGTAGTGTCACTCACAAGAAGAGAGAATACAAAAGGAGGGGCAGAGTTAGATGTTGGAGTGCCTGAAGCTTGCTAGACATTCCTTCCATCTCAAACATCACTGTTTCTCCATCACGCATGCCATTATCTCTGTCTTCTCCAGGTGTTTGAAAAGGCTGTGGCCCTTACTTGTTTTCCTGCATCTTCTGTGGCCTCTCCTTGAGCTTTCTTCTGGGCAGTCCCTCCTCATATCTCAGGTCTAGACTCCAGTGTCACTTACTTCCTGGCCTCCATGGCCCCAGGCAGGGTGGGGCACCTACGTTTGCTTCCCTCGCATTGATTCTCCCTCTCGGCAGTAACAGTTTCTTCTCACTTGTCTCTGTCCAAAACTAAATAATAAACTCAGCCCACATGCTCCACTACACACTTCCTGCCTCACGCTACATCCTCCAGAAATACTTGGACATCTATATGAATGAGTGTCCTGTAAATCCCCAGATATACAGGCACCAAGCTCAAAAGAAGGATCTGAAATTAGAGGTATGGATTTGGGCGTCATCAGCTGGTGGAAGCAATTTCCCTTCGATTGATGACCCCACAACCCTAGAAGAAGAAAGTTGTTTTTTTCCAACATCATCCTGAAGGGCAGTGCCAAAAAAAAAAAAAAAAAAAAAAAAAAAAGACACGTGCTCAAAACACCTTGTATGTATCTTCTTTTGATGCTTTCTATCTTCCCAGGAAAGCGGGTGGTGGTGTACACTCATTGTCCTTCTTTTCTTCCTCTCTCTATTGATTTCTTTTCTGCTCAAATAAAAAGGATTTTCACACTAACAGCAAAGACAATATAGACACACTGAAATGATACACAAACAAGATCTCTCCCCTCAATTTCAGGGAATGACTTTTCTCTAAAAACAAAGGTGAAAAACGATCTCCTTTCTCCCACTCCCCTTCCAAATCCTCTCCCATCTCTGGAGATCTTCATGTCTTTTAAATCTCACATTTCTCTGTGCCCTGCTTCACCTAAGTTTCTCTTTTGAGATAGTCACTCCTCTCTAGGTTGCCTCCACCTAAGCCTGAAACGTTTTCTGTTTGTGGCACAGGACTTAGCACCAAGCATCATGGCATCATTATCCTGTGAAGTTCCCCCACCAAGGTGAAGAGAGGTATCTTAGCCAGATGGGGTTAATGAAAATGCTGTTTCTGTGCATACCTTGTGTTCACTGCCTGATCAAGATACAACTTAGTATGCTAATGAATGCTAATTAGGGTGGGCTATGGTGTGTCCATCTGTCACATCAGTTTATGTCACTGCAGCCCTCTGCGGGAAGGAGTTACACCTTACTACTCCTGTGAAGATTATTTTAATTGAATGTAGAATAAGGAGATTTTGTCCTCAGTTCGAATCTCTGTAATCATCATAATTCACATTTATTTGGTGACTTTTTCTATACCCCTCGAGATGGCTGAGCATCTCAGAAAACACGAAAAATGATAGTGAGACCAATTAATACGTATTAAACAGATGCACAAAGGGAGTATATATTCTTGCACAAATGTAGAATTAAGTACCTGAGAGACGTTCTGAAATGTGTGGCTGTAGATGCTCTGAATCGCTTCTGAATGGCTGAATGTAATTTTAAACTGGAATGAAAGCATGATTCTTGGTTGAATGGGCTGTGTCTTTCAAAAGTCTTTGAAAAAATCATTGTAATAGAAATCTTGAGATTTGTGTGTTAGAAGGTTTTTTGCTAAAGAGTGTTAAAGGGAAGGCTTTTATTTTGAGTGTAGATGTGTATCTCTTCCAGTGGTTGGAGGAGTGATTTCAATGCGGGCTGAAATGATTTACCTTTTTTTCCAGAATGTTAAAATGAGTCTCTCCTCGGTTCAGATTATCAGGCTGACTCTCCCCACATGTGGAATTTTAACATTCTTGGACACTCCTCTTTAACGAGAAAGGATATAACAGGAAGAGGACTTATTGAAGCAATTTCACTGAAAAGAACTATTGTCATACTGATTCTGTAGCATGGTTCCCTCCCCTAGCTGCTTAAGGGGATCTGAAAGAGTGCTAGTTCCCTTAGATCAAGCCTGGTTGGAGGACTTTCTGCAAACTACTGAATAAGGACGAGTGCCTGACCCTTCTTGGAAAGCTCAAGTTGCCTGTGACAACAGGATAGTGGTGGCTGCATTGCTGTGGCCACTACTACCAGAGCTTAAAGGGTAAAGCCTTTTTGACTGTTTCCTGTGGAATAGACCTCGGCCAGGCAAGAGACAGGGTCATTGGGAGGGTTATTAGCAGTAATCTTGGTTTAAGGACGGTTATAACAGTAGACCAAAGAAATTTTAGTTTATATACAAGTTTGCTATAAACTCCTCAGCCCAACGTCTACCTTTTGGAAATCCAAGCTCTTTTTTTATACATATGGATGCAAAAGCCCAGTGAGTGATTTCCCAAAGCCACAAGTGGTAAGACTTAGAAACTAAAACATCCAGCAGAATTGCAGCTAGAATCTTCGGGTGAGCTACTAGCCTGCAAATGCAGACCAAATCTAGACACATGGCATCTACAAATTTCCAACAACCACCTCTTTGTGTGCACAGGTATACTTGGATATACTTTAGCAGAAGACAGGTCCTGGGTAGAGTCCAACAGAGTTAAGTGTACAAAGATGGTACTACATTAGCATTGGCTCAGGATGTGTTTTATATTGTTTTGGAAATGGACATGATAGATTCACTTTGACTCTGTATTCACGACAGGTGGGGAAGGAACACCAGCTGCTAGGTCTGACTTTTGGCCCCAGATACCTGAGCAATCTGACCAAAGTGGCATGAGATGGAACATGGGGAATCATGACTCCTTGTTCTATGTAGGAGCCTTTTCCAGTCCTTCCATTTCTACCACAACACAACTGCATTACATCCCACAAGAGGACACATTTCACGATTGCCCTGTCGCTAAGAAGGAGCCAGAAAGGCAAAACCAACAAAACCGCACCGACCACTTTAAACACCCAGATCTTGGAATAATAGGTTTCCAAATAATAGGTTTCCAATAGTCGTGTTTTAACATCTGCACACAGACTTTCACTGTGCTTTGTGTGTTTACAACTATCTGAATCAATCCCATGGAGATATCCAAAGACTTAAAATATAAACATGGATTCCTTTGGTCATTTCTTTTCTATATTCCTACACTTTTTTTCATTTTGTAGCAAAACCTTTAGATTAGAAGCACAGACCCTCTGACCCTTCAACTCATGCTTCTGGTCTGCAATAAATATCAGGGAAGCTTTCAGAGATGGGGTGAAGAAATCTAATTTTCCGAATTAGAACACCCTTTCATTCACAGGCAACGAGACTTCTAGGAAAAGCTAGATGCAGCTTTTTAAAATCCTAACTGTTAAATCTGGAAGGATTTTGAAGTTAAATAAATGATGAAATAGGTGCTTTCCTCATCTAGTGAGCAAGCTCTGCTTCACTGTGTCATGCAGGCATTCTCTTTAGTTTTATGAGGGTTTTCATTTTGAAAACCTGATATCTCATTACTAAAAATTCTACTCCTTGGAAGGAGGGGATTAGGAAGATACTGTTCCAAAGCAACAAAATTTCGGTTAGACAGGAGAAATAAACTCAAGATTTCTCCTGTACAACATGGAAACTGTAGTTAATAACAAGGTGTCGTATACTTGAAAACTGCTAAGAGAATAGATTTTAAGTGTTCTCACTGCAAATAAATGATAAGTATGTGAGGTAAGGCATATGTTAATTAGCTTGATTTACCCATTCCATAATGTGCATATATATTGAAACATCATGTTGTACACCACAAATACATATAATTTTTGTCAATTAAAACATTAATTCTGCTTTGAGTTGGTGTTTGCAAAAAATCAATAAAGAGGAATAAAAAGAAAAAAATGAGGAAAAAATAAAAGAAATAAGAAAATTTGAAAATAAAAATAAATTAATAAGTTATTTAAAATTAATATTTAAAGTAATTTTTATTTAGTAATAAAGATTATTACTAAATTAATAAAAATAATTATTAATTGTTCACCTCCTTTTTCTGTTTTCCTGAGTTTTCTTCCTTTTCATTGACCATTGCTTTACTATCTCCTCCATACAATGATTACATTTCTCTTCTCCTATCACTTTCTCCACTCCAAGATACTGTTTTGGGGGAGAAGGGCAGGACTTCTCCACATCCATTTCCCTTCAGGGGCTTTTTGGCTCATATTCTCCTCACCCAGAGGCATAGAGGCAGAAGGATAAACCCCAGGAGGTGCACACTCTATGACCCACTTCTCATCATGCTGTTTTCTAGGCAGTGACCACATCAACCTATATTTAAATTTTTGTAAAACCAGACCCGGTCTCACATGTCACACACACAGTAACAGACATCCTGAGTTGGCTTTTGTGTTGTGCTGGCTCCCAGTTTGTTTCCTGTCTCTTTTAAGTCAACAGAAATCCATGCAAATGGGGAAGTGCTTGCCTGACACATGATTTATTACTCAACCTTTACAGGATCTGTACATTTCATTTGAATATTTGCAATCACATGCAAGTTGTGCCCGGGTGCTCTGTATCTTGAAGGCAGAAATCTTTACAGCACTAACTAAGACATATTATTCACTACTCTAGAAGTAACAAATGGATTGATTTATCCAGGTATGTACTGCTCACCCAGCAGCTGTTGGATTCAGAATCATTGGCTTAGAAAATCCATCAGAATTAAAGAGCAAATTTCAAAATAAATTGTTATCGTTTACATCTGCAGCCTGGCTGCATATACCCTGTGAAATGTTGTTTACCTAAATGTTTCTTAAAACCTCTTTTTAGTAAATACAGTTATGAAAGCAAGTGCCTCAGGAGCTTTTCCAGTGACAACAGCCACTGACCTTGTGATGTTGAGGTGGGCTTTCAACTTCATCTGATTTATGTTAACAACAAGCTGGCTCACCAAAATGAGTCAGAACTCTTGAATCATCAAAGGTCTCCTAACTCTGAAGGAGCAAACAATCTAGAAACAGAAAATGGCTGCTCATTCATTCTGCTGAATATTGACAGGTACCTAGTCCAGTGTTCTCTTCCATGCTGTAAGAAAACAGCCTGTTGCATGGCAAGAGTGACAACATCTTGGAGTGAAATCACCATGATAACTGATGTTTAATTTGTGCAGACCAAAGTATTCAGCAAGATCTTTAAACAGGCTGTAGTATAGATAAGCCCTCATAAAGATGCTTATCTAACTTTCCTAGTGGTCATGTGTTTTGCAAGAAACTCTGAAATGTGATCAACTGCTAATGCCTTCCACCTAAAATCATGCTATTTAAAGGATGCTCTCTGGAGGGCAGGTTTGGGGGATCCACCATCTTAATGCTGCCCAAGACATCACTTCTGTTAATGAGTCCCCATTAAATATTTCTTTCTGAGAAACTGGAGTTGTCAGCCTCTTTCTTCAGCCTCTCAGCTCCCTTGGCTTTTGGGGTGGGTTTTCATAGGCCTGCTCACCGTGAAACACACACAGTAAGACAGACGTTTTGTTAAGCATTCCCCAGGTCCTAGACATTCCTTGCTAGAAATGTTGATTGACTCTTCTCTCCTGATCCATTCAGCTTATGTATCCCTTCCAAAGTATCCTTCAGATGACCATGGTTATCATACCCATTTAACAGGAGAATATGAGACTCAGAGAGGAAGTCACTTTTGGCAATTTTGTGGCAAATATGAAATGAAATGTTCAGAACTCCACTTGATCCAAAACCATTGCTAGCTTGCAGTGAATCAAGTTGACTCCTCTGGCTTTATACAAAAAATCTTTTCTGAAGTGCCCTGATGTGATTGCCTTCAGTGACTTTTCAACCAGTCTGATAATCTCGGCCCCAAGGTCACCTGCTCTCATCTTTTAGCTGGAAGTAAGTCATATTCCCTAGTGGGGTTCGGAGTGCAATGCCTTGGATAATTTCTGCTCCACACTTGCCCACTGTGTCACCTCGGACACATTATCAGGTTGAACCAGGTGAGATGAGATTGCCATATCTGTGGGTCAAAAACAGTCAAACATTAGCAATTTTATATGATTCAGCTTTAATTTCTCAAAAAGTTTGTTTCTTCCTCTGGGAAAAGAGACAAGCTAAAAGAACTTACTTTTTGGAGTTCCTATGAAAATCAAATGAGCTAACACCTGTCAAAGCCTAGCATAGTACTTGGTATAGGAGAAGTGTAGCTGCTTTCATCATTTCCAGTGGGGGCGTCAATTAGAAGTCATAATTTTTGATGTGCCTCACTTCAGTTGAATCTGCTGAAGCTGTCATTGCAGTAAGATTTTGGTGTTCTGATATATTGTGCTATTTTACCTTTTTTAAAAATTATTTTTCAAAGTTCTTAGTACCCTAAAAAAAGGATTTCTTTTTTTTAATCTGTAGAGACGAGTGTCTACAGACTATGGTCTATAGACTATCTACAGACTATGGTGCCCAGGTTGATCTCAAATTCCTGGACTCAAGTGATCCTCCTGCCTTTGCTTCCCAAAGTGTTGAGATTGCCAGTGTGAGCCACTGTGCCCAGCTATTAAGCTATTTTTCAATACAGAAATGGTCATTTATAATGTTTGTAACATGTTAAAAATCTGAAATCTGAAGTAGAGGCTGTACTTAGTTAAAATTTGAGCTAAAATTTCAAATCAAACAAAGGTCATTTAGAAAGCATTCTCATTATATTTCTCTCATTGAAAATCTTTCAAAAATAATTCAATGTTTTTGGAATTTCCATGTATTGGGTTCCGGTGACACTGAGGGTTTTTTTGTATGTGTTTTAATTGGTCATTTGTATTTCAACCAGAGCTGTTTGGGACCCAAATCTACCTGCAGAAGGAGGAGGAGAGGGTCTCAGGTTATTTCATAGACATTCTGGAGGGAGAGCAAGCACTTTCCTTCCCTCTAGTCCACATTCCCTCTGCTCCTCTCCATCCTACTGTCTCCCCTAGGGTCTGGTTTAGGCTCACAGAGTCTAACTCCTTCCCTAAAATAATTTATTTTAACCAGTGTCTTCTTCAATTAACATTGTAGGTGAGGCTCAGGCTAAGAAGACAAAGGAATCTTGGTCCTGGACCAAGGCTTTTCTTAGGCAGCCTCGCATTAAACAACAAGAGCAGAAGACAAGGGTGGCCATATCTCATTTTTTAAAATACCAGCATTAAGCAAAACAAATACCAAAATGTGAATACTGTTGTTTTGCTCCAATATGCAAACTACTGGATTGCCTCAGTCCTGTGAGGTTTACATTCTAATTTAAAGCAACACGTTGGTCCTGGTGCCCATTCACAGGTTTCTTTCTTAACCTGGAAAAGTAATTATTGCACCTCCCCTTTTCCCTCTAGAAAATGCTTCATTGCTGGTAAGTATCATTGAGTTGCATAGTATGTCAGGCATGGTCCCTAGCACTGATTTCATTTAATATAAATAGGCTCAACATGTGCGTGATGGAGGGTTAAATTATGTGGCGTAGCCTTTAAGTACTATAAATGTTCAACGAAAGATTGAGGCATGGTGGGCTTCATGGAAGACTTGGACTCAAATTCTCTCCACCAAGTGATCCAGAAGAATGTGCGTCTTCTCTTTTCTGCTTCTGTTCTTGGCTTTATTCTATGACATCTGGCTCTTTGTCACAAAACTTTAGAAATGGCTGTCTTAAAGTAAATTAAAACAATCTGCAATTCCAGAATTTTACACTCCATAACTTACCATCTCCCATACGAAACTGTCCTCACCCCTGTTGCTGAGCTTATGGCTCAAATCCAAGCAACCCTCGTCGGCTAAGCAACCCTCGTCGGCTTCATCCACTTCTCATCCACTGTTCTTACCCCGAGCCTGCCCAGTAACCTCTGCTTCTTTTGTGAATGTTGCTGCTGCTGCTTCTGCTTTTGCTGCTGCTTCTGCTTCTGCTTCTTTTTCTTCTTCTCCTCTTCCTCCCCCCTTCCCCCTCCCCTCCTCTTCCCCCTCCCCTCCTCTTCCCCCTCCCCTCCCCTTCCCCCTCCCCTCCCCTTCCCTCTTCTTCTTCTTTTCTTCTTCTTCCCTTCTTCTTCTCAAAATCTCCACATTTCCATCTAACTCTGTTTAATTTTGCCAATCCAATCATTCAAACCAACCCGACACAGCTAATTATGTCAGGAAAATGGTGGTGTTTCAGAATTTTGTTTTGGTGTGGTGGATTGGTTGTTTCTCTCACTTACTTTCTTACCCAGTTTCATTTGTGTGGTCCTGGCTGCCCCAGTAAATTTCAAGCTCTTCAAGAGCAGAAGCTGTGCTTTCTCTTTGCTCCGATGCTCCCCATAGTGCTCAATGCTGTGCACACAGTGGGCGCCACAGAGTTGTCGCTGACTGATGGATGTAATGAAAGCTCCAACAGCCTCATGAACCAATGGACCACAGAGTGGTGTAATCATGCTGCTGTTTGTCTCAACCTCCAAACTCTGGGCAAAAAGCCAAAGCCCACCCAAGATGTTGTAATGGTCTTATAATGACACAGTATTTGTTTACAAGCCTTCTTAAGAGAAAGTCAATTTGTAGCCTCTGAAGCCTTTAAGACACATTGTCTTATTAGCCCTCCTATTGTGGCTGGGGAGTGATATAACCCTCTATAGAAAAGGAGCAACAACAGAAGGAACAAATCCTGCTTTATATGTTTCTTAGTGATATTCACAAGACAATGAATAGAAAAATCTCTGGTCCCCCTATTATTTGAAGCTTTCTTTGATTTCCTGGGCCAGTGATGACTATCTCATTTTTAAAACCGTAGCATGTAAATTGGTCTTGGGTATTTACAGCAACAAATAAGCAATGCTGGCCAATGATAATGTCTGATGATTGTCAAGAAGTAAGTAGGAGATTCCTGTTCATTATCCCCTGAAGCAGAGTTCACAGGCGCCTTTTCCTTTTCATCTTTGCCTAAAATTGGATGGCAATTAGAAAGCAACAATGCCCATTCTTGGTCAGCAGCGACCTGCTGAGATGAAATAAGTGCATTCTCCTTCAAGTCTGTGTGGCCAGTTTTCCTCTTTTTACCCCTGGAAATGGATATTATCTACACTGAAACATGGGAAGTCTCAGTCATTGGATGCTGATGATATTAAGGCACTTAACTTGTTTTTTCAGATCTGATAGGTTTCCATGGAAATAACAGTTGGAAGCCAGCAACTGAGAAGTCAGAATTCTGTTTTTTCTCAGCTCTGACTGCTGACAGAGAGTCAGATTTTCAAACAAGCTGAAGAATCTAGGAATCTTTGATCTGGGACATCTACCATACTCCATTAAAATAAAAATCCCCATCATTCATTATTTTTGTGACCTTCTGTTAATCTTCATGATTGTCAACTAATATTTAGATCACCCCCATTGACTTAGGAATTGGCACGCAGTAAGGAAACAGCCATGGCCTATAGTCAGGATCCCTGGGTTCAAATATCACAAATTCCAGTGGCAGAAATATGGGCAAGTTATCTCGGCTCCCAAAGTCTCCATTTCTTCTTACATAAAAGATAAGTCGTCATTTTCAGGATCCATTGCACTAAACAAAAGAAAGCATGACAAGCATTTAGTGTAGGGTACACTGTCAGCGATCAATAAATATTCGTTGGACCTTAGAGGAGAGAATAAAAAGCAAAAAATAAAAATAAAAAAAAATTTGTTTCTGTTTCTGCCTGCATCTGTATTTATCAACATCTTCACCAAGCTGAGAAGCAACACATTCCTTTAATATCAGGTTATAACCCCTGACTCCAAATGAACTTCATGGCATACATTAGTTTCTTCTTGTTGCCATAACAAATAACCACAAACTTAGTGACTAAAAACTACACAAATTATTACCTCATTGTAGGTTAGACATTCAGTGCCTGGGTGGTTGGATTCTCTGCTCAGGATTTCACACGGGTTAAATCAAGGTGTCAGCAGGAGGTGCGGTTCAAATCCAAGGCTCAGGGTCCTCTGCAAGCTCACGGGTTGCTGGCAGAATTCACTTCCTTCTTATATTTTTCACATGGCCCCCTCTGTCTTTGAGCCCGCAATAGCACACAATTCCTTCTCATGCTTGGAATCTGAGACTTCCAATTGGAGCTGGGAGAAAATTGTTTTCAAGGGTTCATATAACTACAGATGGTCCAACTAGATAATTCAGCATAATTTCCTATCTAAGGTCAGCCGATTAGTCACTTCATTGCATCTGCAAAGTCTCTTTTGTCTTGTAGCATAGCATATGCAAAGGTATAACAATAGGGCATGAAGGTCACTGGGGCTAAAATTTGGCCAAGCACATGATGTATCATGTAGAATAGAAATGTATGTCACTCCTGCCGTGGTGGCGGGCGCCTGAATTCTCAGCTACTCCGGAGGCTGAGAATGGCGTGAACCCGGGAGGTGGAGCTTGCAGTGAGCCAAAATAGTGCCACTGCACTCCAGCCTAGGGGACAGAGCCAGACTCCGTCTCAAAACAAAAAAAAAAAAAAAAAAAAAAAAAAAAAAGAGAAATGTATGTCACTGCTCTTTACCTGTTACAAATAGGTATTGAAAAATGGTGGAAAGTAACTATAATCACCCAACTATCCAGGAACAGAACCAAAGTAACCCAATTTTCTTTTAAATGTTTCTGATAAACTTGTGATCGCCATGCCAAGCACTCTACATAGCACCCCTGAATGTTTCTCTTCAGGCATATTTTCAGTCTCAATGTCAGCCACCTGCTCTCTTATCAGTCACCTTTTAATTTGATTCAACAGCAAGAAAAATAAAATTCAGAAAATAAAAAAATTCTGTTATTTTTTAAAAATTTGATTATGTGACATTAAGAAAAAAACGCCAGCGCTTTGGGAGGCCAAAGTGGGAAGATCCCTCGAGGTCAGGAGTTCAAGACCAGCCTGGGCAACACAGCAACACCCCGTATCTACAAATTAAAAAATAAAAAAATTAGTCAGGTGTGGTGGTGCGCACCTATAGTCCTAGCTACTTGGGAGGCTGAGGACAGAGGATCACTTGAGCCCAAGAGTTTGAGGCTGCAGTGAGCTATAATCACACCACTGCACTCCAGCCTGGGTGACAGCGAGACCCCGTCTCTAAAAACATTAACAATAAAACAAAAAGTAAAAATAAAAAATCTAAAAGTAAAATACAGTTGTTTTCTCTTTGGAAAAACTCACAATGGAGATGGATTTCAATGGTGTGACTGGGTCCATGCCAGACCAGCTTCCCAAACCACTCTTCATAAAGGAGGCCTTCAGGCTAGGCGCAGTGACTCACGCTTATAATCCCGGCACTTTGGGAGGCCAAGGCGGGTGGATCACCTGAGGTCAGGAGTTCGAGACCAGGCTGGCCAACATGGTGAAACCCCATCTTTACTACACACACACACACACACACACACACACACGCACACACACACACAATTAGCCGGGTGTGGTGGCGGGTGCCCATAATCCCAGCTACTTGGGAGGCTGAGGCAGTAGAATCGCTCGAACCTGGGAGGCAGAGGTTGCAGTGAGCCAGTTTTGCACCACTGCACTCCATCCTGGGCAACAGAGAGAAACTGTGTCTCAAAAAGAAAAAAATGCCTTCAGAGAGTCACATGTTCTCTGGAATATTTTCCAAAAGTCATGGGGCTTGGGCCAATAAAGCTTCATTCTTGACTCTCCCATCCACAGAGAGCAGTGTATTACTTCTGTCCAGCCAATAAGAAGTCTGGGCATGAAGAAAGCCAATAAACAGATGAAAAAGAAAGATCTGGGCTCTAAATATGTCAAATCAAAGAGTCTCGGTATCTTGCTTAAACCTTGCCTAAATCAAGACAAAATAGACAGATGTATGCTAGGAGGTTTTCTGAAGTTTGGTCACATTTAATTATTCATGAGAAGGAAAAGAATGCCTCTATGCTTCTTGAGGATCATTGGTAGTTGAGGGGAGAGGGGAATTCCCAGAGATGTTACCAAAAAGGTTATAATCAAATATAAGCTTCCCAGAAAGGTTTACCTGATTTTGAACTACCATTTTCTCTACGTGGGTCAGTAAACAAGACCTAAATAGAAAATGTGACCTACTTTAGAGCAAATGGCTCCTCCGGTCCCAGCACTGAGTTTGAACACTGATAATTCTACAACTGAGCTATGTTGTTCCTTCAGGGGAAACTTCTGGGACTGTAAATCTGCTTGAGTGTGGCTTCCTGTGAAGGTGCATGTTACATCTCACCACTCAGAAGGCATCTCTATGCAAATGGACAAATGGCCATAATTCACTTCTTCAGCACTGCTCTATTCTCTTGGAAAACAGGCATCCCCAACCCCCCAAGAGCATTTGCATTTTGGTTGGTAATGTGGTCACTGGGAAATACTCCTGCTCACTTTACAAATATTGCACTGACTCGGGAACACCTACCTCTAGAGAAAAAGCCTCTTACTCGGGGTATTGACTGGACTTCCCCAGGAAGTCAGTCACCAAGGCTATAGTCTGACTTGTTCATCATTAATTCCCCATGGGAGAGAGATATCCAATAGGAAGCAAAGCTTGAATTTACAAAAGCATCCCTAGTGATATTCACGAATGTGGACACTGTATGAGCCAGGGTAGACTAACTGCTTCATAAACAACATCCTAAATCAGTGGAATGTCAAAAGAAACACAATATCTCATTTCTGTCATAGGCCAAAGCAGTTGTTTCTTGTCGAGTGGTTCTCCCGGCTGCCTCTCCTTCTATGGAGACTCAGGGACTCAGGCTCTATTTTGTCTTCATTATCCTCCAAATCCTCAAAGTTCTCGCCATTCAACTGGAAAATGGAGAAAAAGAAGGGCACTATGGTTCCCTTAGTGCACCAAGGTGCCCTGGAGTGCTACACTGAATTCACAAGGGTGTCATGCCGCGATATTTTAAAAATTTTCGAGAAACCCAGCAATACTCCACATCTGTTGAACAGTGCAAAAACTAATATCTCAAGGCCGTTCCCGATTTCATCATGAAATCATCTGACAATAATTTTGATAATGCTTTATCTTTTTGAATCTGGGTATTTAGCAACCACTGTAATAAAAAGCAAGTACTGCATTAAAATCAGTGCGCAACAGGAAATGAAGATAGTGGTGTCCAATGTGATTTACAGATTAAAGAAGTTATGCAATGCTTAAACAGGCGTATACATCCCATTAGGAAGTAATTGTGCTTATTTAAGAATGAAATAAAAATATCATTTGGCTTTTAATTCACATGTACTATTTTTTCAAAGCACAAAGTTATTAGGACATAAATATTTATTAAGTTGTTTGGACCTAACTACATTTTAATTGGAAATGTTAGGTGTTTCTTTGGCTGAGGAGTACAACAAAAAATTTACTAAGTCCCTGGGAGCACCATGAACCGAGAATAGAGGATTGTGCTGAGAAATAATTAAGGGCTATCTGCATAAATACTATAGTCACTTCCATTCACATTCCACTGGTCAGAATTTACTCAGATAGCTACATCCAACAGCAAAGAAATATGGGAAATGTAGTCCAGCTATGTGCCTAGGAGAAGAAGGAAAATAATTGGATTAAAAATGTGTCATTCTTGGCCAGGCACAGTGGCTCACACCTGTAATCCCAGCACTTTGGGAGGCCAAAGAGGGTGGATCACCTGAGGTCAGGAGATTGAGACCAGCCTGGCCAACATGATGAAACCCTGTCTCTACTGAAAATACAAAATTAGCTGGGTGTGGTGGCACACATCTGTAGTCCCAGCTACTCAGGAGACTGAGACAGGAGAATGGCTTGTACCTGGGAGGTGGAGGCTGCAGTGAGCCCAGATCACGCCACTGCACTTCAGCCTGGGCGAGACAGAGCAAGATTCTGTCTCCAAAAAAAAAGAGAAAAAAAAAGTGTCATTCTCTACTGCAGAAATGAACAAGCAGGGACACAAAATTGTCTTGTATTCACAGTTTAACTTGCACTGAAAAATAATGCAGCTTCCACTTTCAGTATCTCAAAGCATTCTCATCATCCCTTCTATTCTACAGCCCTTAGGCTCTACAAAGCACATACAAACCATGGCTTCATTACTTCTCATAACCTCATGAGCTGGGCAGAGCAAAGATTCCTCTCTTTACAGATTAAGAAATGAAGTGCAGACACTGAATTATTTTAAGTCGCCCAGATAGTGTAATGGTAACAGAAGTCAGACCCAAATCCAAGTTTTACACCACCTCGAGGGTTCTTTCTACTACAGTCAATGGCCAGGTCAGCGGGAATCCATTGCAAAGGTGTAGAGCTTGTATGACAGGAATATAATCTGTTTGGCAGCGGGATAGTAATACAAAGGAGGATTGTCAGACAAGCAGCCCCTGTTCTACAAGCAGAGGAAAATTATGTCCTAAAAGTGACAGTTCTTAGGACACGAATGACCATCATCCCAGGTGTAATCTTCAGCTCCTACTATACTGGGCAAACACAGAAGGTACCCGACCTCTGCCTCTCCCCAGCTGCTATGGTTTAAGTGTATCCCCCAAAGTTCTCGTGTTGAAAACTTAATCCCCAAGATGGCGGATTAGAAGCAGCTGCAGGTGTTGGCTCCCTGCGAGAAGAATGAAAAGGGCAAGTGAATCCTGAACCTCCAACTGAGGTATCCAGGTTCTCTCATTGGGGCTGACTAGGTGGTTGGCACAACCCACGGAGAGTGAAGAAAAGCAGGGTGGAATGACAGCGCACCTGGGAGCCTCATGGGGCAAGGGGAGCTCCCATCCCCAGCCCAGGTGGTAAGTAACTGTGCTTCCCCGCCCAGGAAGCCATGCTTCTTCCATGGATCTGTGAAACACACAGATCAAGAGATCTGCTCCTGAGCCCACATCACCAGGGCCCTGGGTCCCAAGCTCAGAGCTGCACAGGCCCTCAGCAGCCGCTTGGGTTGCAGCCAGCAGCAGCAGGCTGGAGACTGCCTAAAATGATCTCGTTTCCAGGGGAGGGGCGACCACCATCACTGTGGCTCCCGTTGGCCATCTTCCCCTGTGGGTGCCAGGGACACTGGGTGGTTTGGACTGGAAGGAATTCCCCACAGCACAGCAGAGTGGCTATGGCAGATCATAACCAGACTGCTTCTTTAGGTGGGACCTGGATCCATCCCTCCTCACCGGGCAGGGCCTCCCTATGGGAATTTCAGCAACTCCAACCAGGGGTTCACAGACAGAATTCTGTCTGTAATGATCTCCCTGATCTCCCTGAGACGGAGCCCCTAGAGGGAGAGATGGCCGTGGTCTCTGCAGTGCAGCAGACCTAGTCTTTCCTGCTGTCTCTGAAAAGTCCAGGCAGTCTGGACGAGGGGTATTCCCCCCAGAGCAATGCACCCACTATGCCAAGAGGCAGCCAGACTGCTTCGTTAAGAGGGTCTCTGATCCCATGCCTCCTGAATGGGTGAGACCTCCCAACAGGGGTGGCCAGATACTTTATACAGGAGTGTTCCCTCCGGCATCGGGGGATGGAACTCCCACAGGAAGGAGCAGGCTGCCATCTTTGCTGTTCTGCAGCATCCACTGGTGATACCTCTGAAACTAAACAATTGAAAAGGAGAGACTCCTCACTAACTCATTTTATGAGGCCAGCATCATCCATACCAAAACGTGGCAGAGATACGACAAAAAAAGAAAACTTCAGGCCAATATCCCTGATGAATACGGATGCAAAAATCCCCAATAAAATACTGGCAAACCGAATTCAGGAGCACATCAAAAAGGTTACCCACAATGATCAAGTTGGCTTCATCTCTGGGATTCAAGGTTGGTTCAACATATGCAAATCGATAAATGTGATTCATCACGTAAACAGAACCAAAGACAAAAACCACATGATTATCTCAACAGACACAGAAAAGGCCTTTGGTAAAATTTAACATCCCTTCATGATAAAAACTCTCAATAAACTAGATGTAGAAGGAACACACCTCAAAATAATAAGAGCCATTTATGACAAACCCACAACCAATATCATACTGAATGGGGCAAAAGCTGGAAGTATTCCCTTTGAAAACCAGCACAAGACAAGTATGCCCTCTCTCACCACTCCTATTCAACATAGCATTGGAAGTTACGGCCAGGGCAATCATGCAAGAGAAAGTAATAAATGGTATTCAGATAGGAAGAAAAGAAGTCAGATTGTCTTTGTTTGCAGATGATATGATCCTACATGTAGAAAACCCCATCATCTCAGCCCAAAAGCTTCTTAAGCTGATAAGCAACTTCAGCAAAGCTTCAGGATACAAAATCAACGTGCAAAAGTCACAAGAAGAGAGCCAAATCATGAATGAATTCCCATTCATAATTGCTACAAAAAGAATAAAATACCTAGGAATACAACTAACAAGGGAAGTGAAGGACATCTTCAAGGAGAATTATAAACCACTGCTCAAGGAAATTAGACAGTACACAAATGGAAAAACATTCCATGTTCATGGATAGGAAGAATAAATATTATAATTTAATAAGGTAATTTATAGATTCGATGCTGTTCACATTGAACAGCATTAACATTCTTCACAGAATTGGAAAAAACTATTTTAAAAATCATATGGAACCAAAAAAGAGCCCATATAGCCAAGGCAATCCTAAGCAAAAAGAACAAAGCTGTAGGTGTCATGCAACCTGACTTCAAACTATACTGTTTTGGTTACAGTAGCCAAAACAGCATGGTCCTTGTACAAAAGCAGACACATAGACTAATGAAACAGAATAGAGAACTCAGAAATAAGACTGCATACCTGCAACCATCTGATCTTCAACAAACCTGACAAAAGCAATGGAGAAAGGATTCCCTATTTAATACATGATGCTGGGAGAACTAGCTAGCCATATGCCGAAAATTGACACTGGACCCCTTCCTTACACCATATACACAAATTAACTGAAGATGGATTAAAAATTTAAATGTAAAACCCAAAACTATAAAAACCCTAGAAGAAAATCTAGGCAATACCATTCAGGACATAGGCACGGGCAAAGATTTCATGACATAAACGTCAAAAGCAATTGCAACAAAAGCAAAAATTGACAAATGCGATCTGATTAAATTAAAGAGTTTATGCACAGCAAAAGAAACTATCATCAAAGTGAACAGACAAGCTACACAATGGGAGAAAATTTTGCAATCTATCCATCTGAAAAAGGCCTAATATCCAGAATCCATAGGAACGTAAACAAATGTACAAGAAACAAACAAACAAACAAACAAAAAACATTAAAAAGAGGGCAAAGGACATGAACAGACACTTCCAAGAAGACATTTATACCACCAACAAACATGAAAAAAAGCTCAACATCACTGATCATTACATAAATGCAAATAAAAACCACAATGAGATACTATCTCTTGCCAGTCAGAATGGTGATTATCAAAAAGTCAAGAAACAACAGATGTTGGTGAGGCTGAGGAGAAATAGGAACATTTTTACACTGTTGGTGGGAATGTAAATTAGTTCAGTTATTTTGGAAGACAGTGTGATGATTCCTCAAAGACCTAGAACCAGAAATACCATTTGACTCATCAATCCCATTACTGGGTATCCCAAAGGAATACAAATCATTCTATTATAAAGATACATGCACACATATGTTCATTGCAGCACTATTCACAATAGCAAAGACATGGAATCAACTCAAATGGCCATCAATGATAGACTAGATAAAGAAAATGTGATCCATATGCATGACGGAATACTATGCAGCCATAAAAAGGAACGAGATCATGTCCTTTGCAGGGACGTGGATGGAGCTGGAAGCCATTATCCTTAGCAAACTAATGCAGGAACGGAAAACCAAGCACAGCATGTTCTCACTTATAAGTGGGAGCTGAACAATGAGGACACATGGACACAGGGAAGGGAACAAGATACACTGGAGCCTGTCGGGGAAGGCAGGGAGAGGGGGAGCATCAGGAAAAATAGCTCATGTATGCTGGGCTTAACGCCTAGGTGATGGGTTGATCTGTGCAGCAAACCACCATGGTACACATTTACCTATGTAATAGACCTGCGTATCCTGCACATGTACCCTGGACCTTAAAATATATTAAAAAATTTTTTAAATGAAAGAAAACTTAGTTCCCACTACAACGGTGTTGAGAGGTAGGACCTTTAAGAGGTAATGAGGTCATCAGGGCTCTGCCCTCATAAACTGATGAATGCTGTTATGGCAGGAATGGGTTAGTTATCACAGGAGTGGGTTACTAATAAAAGGATGAGCCCAACCCCCTTCCCTTCCCTTCTCTCTCTCTCTCTCTCTCTTTCTTTCGTGCTCTCTTGCCCTTCCACTGTCTCTCATGGGATGATACAGCAGAAGGTTCTCACCATAAACTTGGACTTCCCAGCCTCCAGAACCATGAGCTAAACAAATATTTGTTCCTTATAGGTTACCCTGTCTGTGGTACTTCATTATTGCAGCGCAAAATAGACTGAGACACCTGCCTTGTAACTTACATGGGCTTTGTACAATCAACTCTCAATCACAGTGACAATTGATTAGGAAAAAGACTATATCAGGCAAGAGAAATGCTATGGGGTCTTATCTACCCAATGAATTGCCTTAGGAGTTTGGCAAATTTATCTTGAGGGCTTTTTCCTAATATAATTGAGTGATAAAAGTATTCTCTCTCTTCTTTAAAGTCATAATAATTAATGAAAAGAAAGGAGAAAGGAGACCAGTCAAAAGCAGTCTTTTGGTGTTTGGAATTCACCAGTGATAACCCACAACATGAATAATTCTTATGTTGTCTGTATAAACATTTGTCCAACAGAGACAGCTGCTCAGCCTTGTAAAGTCTCTTCTGCTCCAGTAAACAAGAGGTTAAAAACCTGGAAGCACTGAACCCAAAGAAATTGAAGTCTATGGTTTTCCTACTCTGAATGGTGGGCATGTGGCGAGAGCTGACAGACTGGATGTAGTTGAGAAGGAATTCTCCTGCATGGTCAATTTTTATGTTATTGTATTTTCTGTTTACATTTATTTTCTTCTTCAAGCATCAAATGAAAGTCATTATAGTCAGAGATTTCATCACTGGGTGTGGGTTGGAGGCCAATTGACTTTCTGATATGTTCTTTTTTTTCAGCAGTCAGCTAAAATATGCTGGTTTGAGGGGTACGTGTAAGAAATGATTTGAGGCCAGGCTCTCAGAAGAAAACTGAGTTCACTTGTGTTCATCAATGATTTATAGCTGCTTGAATCAGAACTAGCTTCCCTGCAAAGCTATACTTAGAGCTAGGCCAATTGAGTCTGACAGGGGAGAATCTCAAATTATTGATGAAAGGACTAAGGACTACATTTGAGAAGTTTATTCTTTTGGTGTGGTTTCTGATGTGCATGCAACTGACTCACCCGGCACATTTAGCACCCTGCAGCTTTTTCTAGTCCCAAACACAAGCATTCTAGGTGGCTGTGTGGAGTACAACACAAAGAATTCCCAGTTGTCTTTCCTAACACTACAGAGAAATCTTTACATTTGTGATTTAAAGAAATCATTAAAGAAAATTTTTGCTTCTGTAGGATACCTTCACTGGGACTCAAGATGTGTTCCTAGTCTTTCTACTCATAAAGATTCCTGGGGAGTCAGAGAAACAGCAGCATGGTCTTTGTTTCGAAGTGTAGGAAGGAAAAAGTCCCAAAGTTTCAGCGATTTGTTTGAACTCATCTAGCTGGGGAGAGATGGTAATAAACTAGACTACTGAATTTTCAAGACCTCGAAAGACTTTCCCAACATATTAGAGCTTTGTCTGGCCCAACCTCACCCAGCCTTATTCACTCACCCACTCAGTTCTCAATGTAACAGTCTGCTAAGGCTGCCGTAACAAAATACCACAGACTGGGTGGCCTGAGCAACTGTTTTCTCATAGTTCTGGAAACCAGAAGTCCAAGATCAAGGTTTCAACAGTGTTGTTGTCTGGTGACGCCTCTCTTCCTGGCTTGCAGGGACCTCACATTGTCTTTTTCCCTCTGTCTACATTCCTGATGTTGTTTCTTCCCTCTCTTTCTCTCTCTTTTTTTTTTTTTTAAACATAGTCTCATCACTCTGTCACCCAGGCTGGAGTGCAGTGGCATGATCTGGGCTCACTGAAACAACTGTTTTCTGGGCTTAAGGCTAGATTCTCCCACCTAGCCTCCCAAGTAGCTGCAACTATAGGCTCGAGCCACCACACCCAGCTAAATTTTTGTATTTTTTGTAGAGATGGGTTTTCGTCATGTTGCCCAGGCTGGTCTCAAACTCCTGAGCTCAAGCAATCTGTCCACCTCGGCCTACCAAAGTGCTGGGATTGCAGACATAAGCCACCACACCTGCTGTCTATTCCTCTTAATATAATGATACCAGTCCTATCAGATTAGGAACCCATCCTATGACCTCATTTAACCTTAGTTATACCCCTAAAGGCTGTATCTCCAGATGCAGTCATGTTGGGGGTTTGGGATCCAACATATGAATTGGGGCCATGGTGAGAGACAATTTGGTCTAAAATCAATTCTTTTTGAGAACTACCCTTTATTATGGTAGGTGTGGTGCAAATGCCAGGTATGGCAAGAAATGTTTTATATGCGTTGTCTCGTTTAATCCTCACAGCAATATAAAGGGGTGGGTGAAGAGGAAACCCAAGCTTAGTGTAGAGAGTGATTGGAAGAGTGGCCAACTTGAGCTGTTTGACTCCAAAATCCACACTCCAAACCAGAATAAACAACTACTTAGTTTGTCAGGTGGAAATAGTAATTTTCAATGTCTTTTGTGTTGTGACGTCTTTTCTCCAATAACAGAACTTTAAAAAGTGACGTAAACAGATTTTAAGATTCAAAACTGCATTAAGTCAGCAATCATTTAGATATAATCAGATTAGAGCATTATACTGTGTCACAGATTCCAATAAAAGTACCCACAATTAACATGCTATTCACCTGGAGGCCCTGTGGCTGTTAAAGCAGAACTGTTGTTGCCCTGCTCAAGAGGCCAAGTTCACACATATTCCAGAAAGCACTGGATCTTCCTTGATATTGCCTTGTTGTTCTGCTGTACCTTGTTTCTCTTACATGGAGTAAATTGTGCCCTGCACAATCCATAGCTACACAACAGGCACAGCATGATGTTCTGAAGCCGTCCTTACAGGTTAACAAGAATTCTAGACAGAAATGGTTATAACTGAGCATTAATCAGGCTGCACTTTCACTCACTTCCTTGTAACTGAAAGTCACTAGATACTGACTACTTGCATCCCCATTGTTCCTATGGATAGGATTTCTGACCTTAGAATCATAGGTCTTTTGTTTAATAATTGCTTAAGATGTTGGCTGGGTGTGGTGGCTCACGCCTGTAATCCCAGCACTTTGGGAGGCCGAGGCGGGCAGATTGCCTGAGCTCAGGAGTTCAAGATGAGCCTGGGCAACACGGTGAAACCCCGTCTCTACTAAAAATACAAAAATTACCTGTGTGTTGTGGTGGGTGCCTATAGTTCCAGCTACTTGGGAGGCTGAGGCAGGAGAATCTCTTGAACCTGGGAGGTAGAGGTTGCAGTGAGCAGAGATTGTGCCACTGCACTCCAGCCTGGGCAACAGAGTGAGACTCCGTCTCCAAAAAAAATTGCTTAAGATGTTTTTGAGATCCTGAATTTCAGTGAAACAGCTGACACCAATCAGTTTGAAGACCCCCCACAGGGGAATGGGATCAGCATGAGAAGTCACTTTCTTCATCTCCCTGTCCCGTGACTTCATCCTGCTCTCTTTGACCAATCAACAATCTACACACTTTGACTGACTCCAAAACCCTTAAAAACCCTAGCCCCAAACTCCTCTGGAGATGGATTTGCAGTTCTTGCCTATCTGCTTGTTCTGCAATTAAACCTCTTTCTCTGCTGCCACTCGGTGTCTTAGAATATTGACTTGCTGTGTGCATTGGGCAACAAACCTATTACGATTACAGTTCCACTAACAGACATAGTTTTAATTACAACAAAACTGAGCTTTCCTTGATGAAATTTGACATCCCTCCTAAGAACATCTGAGCGTGCTGCCACAGATCAAACGAGAAACACTCGGGTAAGGTAGAACTGGAAGTGACCTGGTTGAGCCTTGCTCCTGGGTTTGCAATGCAAGCAACTCAGTGAAATGCCCATCGGCTTTCATTGTAAAAGAGCCCTCACCAAAGCAATGACCTCACCAAGCAAACAAAAAAAGCACAAATCCAGTATCTGAGTTTGCTTAGTGAAGAGAGATGATATATTTATTTATGATGTATGTCCTTCCTCCATGTGTAGGCTTATATCATGGGTATGTGCTGCTATGTTCACAGTATTCATACACCATGCTGACATGTATTTTAATGTGTTCTTTACATGTGACTTTTAGTTGTGAAAACCTCTTGGTCAACTCATGGAGAGGGTAAGAGGTGCCTTCATTTTTTGGCATCCTCCTTCCACCCCCTCATCCCAAGCATGATTTATAATTCGATGAACCCTATGAGTTTTACAGTGTTTCTGAGGACTGAATAATGTTTTTTAAGGCAGTACAGCACAGTGGGAAAAAGGTTTAAAGACAATATAGTCCTTCAAATTACGACTTTGAAATTATTGAGAACTGGGTGGCTTTGTGCAAGTGGGATCATTACAGAAATTTGAGGCAGTCAGTGACTGTCAGTGGAGTACTTCTCCAGAAGTATTGATTCCTGAGCAAGTGGATGAGTGAAGTGTGATGGGTTTTACCAGACCAAGATCTTGTGCATTGAGAGTGCTCTGTTACCATCTCTTCCCAAGTAGGTGAATTCAAGCAAATCACTGACTTTTCTTTTCTACATTCAGAAACAAGGACCATGCTGTTTTCCTGCCTCTCCAGGAATCTTGATGAGTGGAATGGATTACTAGTAAAACGTATTGAGTTCCTTTGAAGGTACATAGCACAATACCTGGCCATAATGCTCCCCGTAAATGATAGCAATGTCATTATTGTAATGATGGAAGGAGGCTATTCCTCGGTGAGAACATCTCTGGGTTTAGAGTGGGTCTCAGGGACAATGAAAAACATTTACTGAATGAAAAGTTCTGAGGAAAAGGAGCAAACATTTGGTGTTATTTTTGTATAAAGAAATGAGAGTTCACCAAGAACCCTTGGTTTGTCAGCAACGTTGTGGAATCCTTGATGTGTACTGAAGCTCTGGATTTAAGATGGTAGAAATATTTTAAAAAGTAAAGATCATGATGACTTTAGAACAGTTACCAAGCAACGTAAAACACTCCTAAATGGAGATTAGGTGGTCAATGCTGGGAGGTCAGTGGCTATTTATTCAACACATGTTTACTGAGCACCTACCCTGTATCAGAGAGTACTACATGACTGAGACACAGTGGTGACAAGGCACACATGGTTAGTGACCTTATTGACCTCAATGACCCAGAGCCAAGTGCATCATACAGAGAAATAAATAGATATCCTCAGTTTAGGATGATACCTGCTATGCTAGGATATAGAAGAGAATGCTGCAGAAGCACCTAGAAAATACAACTAACCTACTGGAAGTGGCAGGTTGCTGGGATTAAAAGACTTCCTGGGAAAGTAATTTCTAGGCTGTACCTGATAAATGAATAGTAGTTATCCAGGTAAACAAAGATGGAAGCACATTCTAGGACATTGGGACAGTATGCTTGGAGGTCCAGAGATAAGAGAACCAACTAAGGGACATTTGAAGAATTAAAAGACACTCAGTGGTTGAAATATGTCTACACAGAAACCTACTCATGAATGTTTATGGCACCTTTATTTGTAATCATCAGCAATTAAAAGGACTCAAGGTGTCCTTCAACAGGAGATGAATAAACACACTGTGGTACATCCACACACTGGTTATTATTCAGCAATAAAAAGAAACGAGCTACCAAGCCATGAATGGACGTAGAGGAACCATAAATGCATGTTACCAAGCAAGATGAGTGGTCTGAAAAGGCTGCATACTATATTATTTCAACCATATGACATTTCTGGAAAAGTCAAAACCGTAGAGTAAGTAGAAGATCAATAGCTATCAGGCAGGTGGGGAAGGAGGATGGAGGAAGCCATGCATAGATGGGGAATAGGGGATTTTTAGGGCAGTAAATCTATTCTGTACACTACTATCATGGTGGATACATGTCATGATACATTTGTCAAAACCCATAAAATGTACAACACAAACAGTGAAGCTTAATGTAAACTATGGGCTTTAATTAATAATAATGCATCAATATTGGCCTATCAATTGTAACAGATGTACCACACTAACGTGAGGTCTTAATAACAAAGAAAACTGGAGTGAGGGGTAGGAGATATATGGGAACTCTCTGTGTTCTCTGCTCAATTTTTCCATAAACTTACTCTAAAAATTAAAGTCTATTGATAAAGAAGAAAGACATTCCATATAGTTAAATCACTGACTGGCAGATAGGATGTTTGTTCTGGGGTGGAGGGGGTGGTGCTTGCTGGTTGAGAGTTTGATGAACAATGTCTGGAGAGGAGACTGGAGATTTAAACACTAGCTGGATTATGAAGAGTCTGTGAGTCATCAGACCCCATCATAAAAGTGATAGAGAAGCATTAGGGTGAACAGTGACAAAATCAGATATGCCTTTTTAAAGAGCAACTCTGATTGCAGGGCAGAGATTTTATTAAAAGGATAAAGGATGAGAGGCAGGGAGGGTGGCTGCTGTTGCAGTCCTCAATGAGACACGAAAGTGGCCAACCATAGAATCATGGCAACAAGGACACAGAGAAGGAGTGTGGTAAAGAGATGATTTAATCTGGAAGCAATTTACCTATTAGATGGTTGGATGTAGGAAGAGAGAAAGAAGGTTTTGAGCGTATCATAAAAACGTTTTTTAAAAACAATCCTAACGACCACGTGCCAACTATGAGAAGCGTGCTTGTCAGAAGCTTCTGGAGAGACAGCAAATGCAGGCGGGTTCCTCACCAGGACGTTTGGCCTCCTTGTAATTCACCGCCCACTCTGTCGGCCCCGTCTGTCCGTAGCAGCTGTAGGAGGGCCTTTCTACAAGCTCTGGTCATCAGCTGATAATTATTTTTCTAGTTTTTTTCATGAAACTTGAAGTATTTTGATAGATATCAACCAAGTGTTGAACAGGTCTCCTGGCGTGAAAAGATAGACAAAGCACTTAGAGCTTCCTCAGGGTATTTATGTCGTTGAATGCTCCTAGCTTTGAAAAAACTGTGGCAGTTGGAGAAAATATTAATAGTTCTGTCTTTCATAATATGAGAGACAGAAATAAGGGATCTGTGGTTATTTGTTTTTTAATAACAACATATACTGGTGCCTGTCTAATTATAAAAATAACTATGCAAAGTGAAAAAATGGAATATATGGAAAAACATCATGAAGAAATAACAAAGTATTGGTAATATTACTACTCAGAAATAAATGTCTTGATACTTAAGTTTTCAGGTTTTTTCTCTACAGATGTACTTTTTTTTTAAAGAAAACTTAGGTCATCATGCACATGTCGGTTTCTTTTTCTTACCTAAACAATTGCTTTATTAGGGTAGATTGAGTTTTGGGATAAGTGTCTATTACAAAGACACACAAGAATATAGTGGTTCCGATAAGATATAAGCTTTCTTCTCTCTCATGTAGGGAGAAGGAGGTCCTGGGCAGCTCTGCTCCTGCATTAGCCCAGAGACCCAGGTCTATACTGTCTTGCTCTACACTCCCAGGAGCGTGGCGCTGGTCCCTATGGTTGAAGCAGACCCAGCGGTACCACATGGTATCACACCAAAGAGAGAAGGAGACGAAGAGAAAATGGGAGGCAAGCAGCTTCCTTTTTTAAGCAAATGCCCTGGTAGTTGCTCCCTTCTTTTCTGCCCACTTGCCATTTGCCAAAATTTAACAACATGTTATAAATACACCTAGTTATAAAGGAGCCTGGGAAAAGTTGGTTACCCATTGCACAGCCATATATCTTGTAAAACCCCTGCATGAAAGAGCTTATTTCTAAATATAAGAGGAAAATAGATACTGAGGACATTTGTCAGCCTCTGCCTCAAGTCACCTGATCACTCAATGCGCCTTCCTAACCACATAGAGCATACTCCTTCTCCAAGGGAGGCAGAGTAGTAACTATCCAGTTACTACTCCCACTCAAAGTCCAAGATTTCTGGATGACATGAAGTCCTCTCCAGCAGGACTGAAGGTGGTGAGATCTGAGGACTTAGAGACTAATAAGCATGTTTCCTGGCACCTTCTCCATACTTAATGGTTCAATAATGGAGTCAAACAGGAAAGCAGTGATAAAAACTCCCATTTGAAAAAAAGGTGAATGGGAAACAGAGTCATTATGGTCCTAAAGAATAATGTAATCTTATTGGGAAGAAATTGTGACAAGTTTGAAATTGTGACAAGTCTCAGCCAATGCAGAAAATTCCTTGGTCAGTAGACACCCGTTCTCCCCCTCTGGCAGAAACTCCTTTGTCCACTGACCTCTTGGAGACTCTGCTTGTCCATTCACTTCTGTGGCCACAACTAAAGTGAGTGTGGGAAAACATGCCTTCCTCGGGGATGGACAACTTTCCTTTCCTGGGGGTTGCCTTAGGGATCAGAAAATTACAGCTTTTGCAGGCCAGGTTTGTGGTTTCTTTGATCCCATAATTCTTTCAAAATTCTTAGCAGTTTTCTGGACTGTTTGCTTTCAATCATTTCCATGAACATAGAAGGATAGCCAAAGGTCTTGTCTGCATAAATCTTAGGTTCCTGGACACTCATTTGTTTGCTCATCTCTGTCCTTGGACTATTTTCTTTCTAACTCAGTAGCAACTTTGAGGCCATCTGAAATAACAGGCTTGGGTGAGACAACAATATGTTTAATTGTATATTTGCTATTGGATTGGCTCCCATGGTTCCATGAAGGGGCCCTGGAGGAAGGCTCATAGACACAGTATTCTCTCTTTCTGTTTATGGTGCTGGAGCAGTCCAATTTTCCAGCTCCATGAAGCTTAAATTGCTGGACAGTCAATTCACACTGCAGTCCCAAGCACAGGAGACACCCTTATCAGAGTTGTATTTCCTTCCACCTCTACTTGCAAACTGACACATTCTTACCAAACTTTCTCTCTCTAAATCTCTCTCTACTAAAAGCAGCAAGGAGCAGCCAACAGAAACCAACATTCTGATTTTGTTTCACTGTTTCCCCCAGAGCTCCAGGCTTGGTAAATAGATAACCTGCCTTCCAAGTTACCATAGGGCCAGTTTTACCAAATGCTTTGCCGTGGTTTCAGAGAGGTCACCAGCTTTCCAGCCTGCAATATCTGTCTCCTTGCTGCCTATAACACAATAGTTACACAAGAATGATACAGTTTGCATTTTTATTTCCCCTGCAGGGTACTATTTCTGGTACCAATTTATGTTTAGCCATGATTCAGGCTAACCTACTGTTACACAAGGCCCCAAAACACAGTATTGGAAGATAGATTGATTTTGTTCTCTCACAAAATAAGGAGTTGCGGATGTGAAAGCATCTCTGTTTATGAGGCCAGGCTGGAACTCAGGTCTCTGTGGTCTTGTGGCTTCTTCACCTGCTAGGGTACCAGCCTAGATGCTTTATTCAAGCTTGCCCACAAGTACTGCATCTGCATTCTGGCCCAGGGTGAGTGGATAGGAAGGAGAGGGCGAATTGCTTTCTTTGATGGATGTGACTCAAGTTACTCATGTCATTTCTGGTCACATCTCAATTTCAAGGCAGGCAGGGGAAACTGTGCCTTGCTAAAACTTGGTGGGAGTGGGGGTCTACTACTGAATGCAAGATGCATAAATGGATAGTAGGAGCAACTCTTCCACACTGTTGAATGATTAGTATTTCCCAATATCCTTAAATGATTTTACAAACAAAATTTTTATTTGCTGTAGGATATTTCATCACATTCCTCTGTCATTGAACATTGTTTCCCAATTTTGGCAGCAGTATATAATGCTTTAGTGAACATCTTTATTTCGCAGTTTTTCCATACATCTCTGGATCATTTACTTAGGAGAGACAGAGACTTAGAAATGGAAATGTTGTTTATAAACACTTTCAAGGAAGCCGAAATGGCTTATAGAATGATTGTAGCAATTTGTAATTCTGGCTGCTGTATGTAAATCTGCTCCCTCCTCACATAATCTCCAATACTTAATATTTTTATATTGTAAAACTCTTTAAAACCCAATTTAATACATCCTCAACTTTGTAAGTGCTTTACTGCAAGAAATAAAATCATCAACAACAAACTTATTTATTGGCCACGTACAACGATATTTCTCTAAAGAACCAAGATAATAGAATGATTTTTTAAAGGTTCTTCTCGCTTTAAGGAAATATTTGAGTGGTGGAGGGGGAGAAAAGAGCCAGCCCGAAGCATCCTAAACAAATTTTATGCTGCGTATATTTTTGTATGAAACTTGTTTTCTAATTAAAAAAATAAATACAGTCTCATTGTGAGAAATTTGGGGGGAAAAACAGAAAAACATAAAGAAAATTAGAATTATACTAATTAGACCAAACTAGAAAATCACCTTTTAATACTTTATTGTATCTCAACCTTATTCTTCCTTCTAAGTATTTTTTATAAACTTTGTTTTTTTGGTGTATATATTGTTTCATATCATTTCATTTTTACTTAAAAGCATACCTACACATTTTCCCATGATACTAAAAATCCTTCAAAAATCTAATTTTTAATAACTATATTATGTGGCTATAATAAAACTAACATTTATTAAACATTCATTAAATAAGAGCAATTGAATTTAATTGTCCCAAACACAATACAAGGTCAATAATATTATAGCCCACAGTGGCAGATTTTATTATTGTACCTAATTCTTCACCCTTTTGCATAGCCAGGAACCGATTCTCCCGTCCACTCTCCAGGGCACATCTAACAATGTTTGGAGATATTTTTGGTTGTTCCACCTGTGGGGGTGCTACTGACATCCAGTGTGTAAAGGGAGGTGGGAATGTGGCCAAACAACCTACCATGCACAGGACAGTCCTACAGTGAAGAACCCAAAAGGCCAATGGTGCCAAGGTGCTGTAGAATCATGCCTTTGACTGTGCAATTTTGTTTTTCACTTCTTGACTTGGGTTTGGCCAGTGTGACTTGCTTTCACCAATACAATGAGGTGGAAATTACAATGTGACATTGTCTTATGTGTTTTCACTTTTCACTCTTGTGGCTCTGCTAACACCATTTGAAGAACATGCTCTGTCTGTCCCACTAGGATAAGAGAAGAGGACAAGCGATGTGGAGCAGTGAGAAGCAAAGCTGCCCAGCCAAGTCCAGCATACATGCACCTGTGTGAGCTACAACAATGAACGATTGTTGTTTAAGGCCTCCGAGCTGTGGGGTAGTTTTTTATTTAGCAATAGGTAATTAATAATATATGGATGACAACACTAACTTATCCCTCAGGTCACAAAATTAGTAGTAAGTGAAAGAGCTGGCTTTCAAACTCAGACCTGGCTGACAGCAGAGCCCACTTTTAACCATTTGACCAGACTGTCTTTCTAATGCCATCACTTATATAACCATTCCTATGCGCCACACCTAAGTTGTTTTCTGTGCTTGGCAATTGCAAATAACACTTCAGCACACATCTTTTTATGTAGAGATTTATCACCAATTCTGATTCTTCTAGGATAGAATTTCTCTATGAAAGGACTTGGACTTTTTAAGGATCTTGATGCCTTTCAACTGAATAATTTTTAAAGGAGATTGGTATCATCCAATTCATTGTATTAATTAACAAAATTCCATTGCTTAATTAAGAGTTTAATTAATATTTCCTACAGCCAGTATTATAATTTTAGATAAAGTATGTAATGCATCAGAAATGGACTCTTAGGCAATGTTCACATAATTTAAAATGCATGAGGAACACTTATAGTCAGTTATGGAGTTTTATGCAAGATGCAGTTTATTCGTGCTTTTATATTACATATGTGTGTGTATATATATGTGTGTATATATATATGTGTGTATATATATATCTGGAGAAATGAAACCCACTTCTATAGCAATTCATTTTCAGGAGGCATTTTTAGGAATAAATCCAGTAAAAAAAAAAAAGGACCTGTCTAAACAAGATACTTCCTGAAGGTGAAGTTAGCAGCAATTGTGCAGCAGCAGAGTGTCAAAGCTGGCTGAAGGGTGATGGTTTTTAGAGGGTCTATGTCTAATAAAATGCATGTCTAAGAGTGACATGTGAATAATGTGACTTTGCCACTGTAAGCCTCGGTAAAAAACACAGATGGATGCAAATGTCTCCCCAAAGCCAGCATGTGACCCCAGTGAAGAAAGCGGGATTTATTTGTGTTGATTTTCACTTAGCATAACCACTTCAGTCTGCAGAACATCACTGTCAAACCCCTCCTCCCATGGGTGATGGTCAGCAAGAACCAGTACCACTAGGAAAGACCATTGCAGTTTCTCTAAAGGGAAGGCAGAGGAGACGGAATAGGTAGACCTGAGGCAAGAAACCGAACTGGGGTTTTACATGTTGAAATATGTGTTTTGATGTTGCCTTTAGACATCATCAGGGGCTGAGCCAGCACCATCTCCTCTGCCAAGCCCACTTGCCCGGGAGCGCCCAACTCTGCCACTTGGAGGACAGCACAAGTTTGAAGCCAGTGCCATCACACAGGGCCCTGCATGCAGAAGGCCCCCCACATTTGGCACTGGAGGTTCTTAGTAATTTTATATTTTAATTTGTGTTTTACAACTGAAGTCTGATGGAACAATGGAGTATGCTTAGGGGTCTTGGAGTGTCACCCACAGCTCATGCCTCTCCTCACTCCCCCTCCCCTCACAGCCAGTACAGCCCCCACCCAAAGTGATGACTCCCTCTCTCCCTCCCTCCTTCTCTTATTAAATATTTCTTGGCTCCGGCCGGGCGCGGTGGCTCACGCCTGTAATCCCAGCACTTTGGGAGGCCGAGGCGGGCGGATCACAAGGTCAGGAGATCGAGACCACGGTGAAACCCCGTCTCTACTAAAAATACAAAAAATTAGCCGGGCGCGGTTGTGGGCGCCTGTAGTCCCAGCCACTCGGGAGGCTGAGGCAGGAGAATGGCGTGAACCCGGGAGGCGGAGCTTGCAGTGAGCCGAGATCGCGCCACTGCACTCCAGCCTGGGCGACAGAGCGAGACTCCGTCTCAAAAAAAAAAAAAAATATTTCTTGGCTAGCCCCTAGTTACTGGTCAGTGTGTGGATACCATTACAGAAACATGAATAAGACACAAGTCCTACACTAGCGAGGGAGCAAATAGGGAACGGAATAATTACAACACAGCCCTCAAGCCCTGTGCCACAGGGGTCCAGAGGAGGGATTGGCTGACTTACGGCCATGAGAGTGAAGACAGCTTCATGTGGGCTGGGCACAATGGCTCCTGTCTGTAGTCCCTGCACTTTGGGAGACCTAGGATGGGAGGATCACTTGAGGCCAGAACTTAAAACCAGCCCGGGCAACATAGCAAGACCCCATCTCTACAAAGAAATGAAAAGTAAAATAAATTAACTAGGTGTGGTGGTGCATTCAGAGTTCGAGGTTATAGTGAGTTGATCCAGTCACTACACTCCAGTCTGAATGACAGAGTGATACCCTGTCTCAAAAAAAAAAAAAAAGAAACAAAAAAGGAAGGGAAGGGAAGGATAGGGGAGGGAAGGGGAAGGGAGGGGATGTTAAAGAGGGTATTTGAGTGTACCTCGAGGATGAAGAGCAGATAACCAGACAGAAAGGGGAAAGGCTGCCTGGATCAGAATGCACAATTACAGGTGTGGAAGGGCCTGCATGGTTAATGAGGCAGCAGGTGGTATTTTGATGAGACTGGGCCATAGCAGGGGACAGAGAGTTCAGGAAAAAAACTCACATAAAGAAGTTGATGCCAGTAGATGTTTTACACTTAATCTGTTGGCATGACAAGTGAGTGATAGGCCTGTAACTGTGTTTTAGAAAATTATCCTGCCGGATGCTATGGAGGAGAGCTGAGAGCCTCCTCAAGGTGAAAGTTGGCTAAGAAGAGCAGACTAGGGCTTGGCCACATCAACTTGCTGACACGAAATGGACTTGTTGAGTTGAAACATGTTTCTCAGTCATCCTAATGACCAATTTCTGCAGTCATTTGTGCCAGCTGTGCAGCTGATCCAAAGCAGTTGTCAAGTCATCTAGGAACCCAAAATCGTTATCAATCTCATGTTTTGAGCAGCCAAGTAAATTTGGAAAAACAAGCCTCAATTAGGCTCCATCAGGCCCGAAAGGGCTAATGTTAAAGGAATAGAACATTTTCATCCCAGATCCTCAGTGTATTGGCTAGAACAGAGAATGTTAAGGGAATTTTTGATTCCAGAAAAATAGACATGTGCTGGAAATTCAGCCCCAAAGCATTACATGAAAGCCAAGTAAGCATGGGGGTGGGGGTGGTTCAGATGAGGGTCGCACAGCTGTGAGTGCAGGACTGCTCAATGGGGTTTTCCTGCAGAGAAATCTTCCAATTTGTGTTCTGTATGCAAAAGTGGCATAAAAGTCCTTATCAATATGCTTCTCCATCAGCTAAGCATATAGCTCCCTCTGCTCTCCTTTGAATTCCACCCAGAGGCTGGTTTATGAGAATTGCCAAATCTATTCTTTTCACCGCAGGGGGCCCCTCAAAGACACTGGTCAAGCCTAGGCCAGTTGTGCTTCTTATTACTAAACAGCCATAAAGGAAAGCAACATCTTAAGTGCAAGGGAAAAGGTAGCCCTCTGTGTATTTCAGGGTAGGCTCAATTAGGCTGCGTCAACAAGCAACTCCAAATTCAAAAAACCAAGAGAAGATTCATCGCTCACATTCCATGTCCACTGGGATCAGTGAGAGGCTCTGCCTTACTTCATGCTCACTCCAGGACCCAGGATGTTGGGAGCTATGCCATATGGAAAGCTACCCATTTTGGTAGCAAAGGGAAGAGACCACTAGAAGTTTTTGCACCAGGAATTAAATGCTCTGGCCCAGATGTGACACATGGCACCAAGCCTACAACCCATGCTCACCAAGCCTACAACCCGTGCTCTAGAACCAGCGTTCTGACCTCATCCAGTTGCAGGGTGGTGTCGACGTGTAATCTGCCTGTGTATTGGAAAGGAAAAGAGAACTGAATGTAAATGAAGACGAGTAGTTGCTACCAAAAGCAGAAGTAGGCATCCACTGAGCTGAGCTCCTGGGGAGAGCATCTCATTGTGTAGTGTAGGAAAAGAAGCAGGCTGTGGAGGGGCTGATTCCCACAGGCCTCAGGTGCGACGGCTCTATGGTGTGACCTGCCCCTTTCAGACCTCACTCTCAGTTTCCACGGGAGCATACCCCCTGCGCTTTGCCAAACAAATGAAGGCAAGTTACACTACTGATGTTCAAAGACAGCCATTCTGAAGGGTAATGTTTCTGTTGACTTCATTTTTGACTGTTAGGGAGCATGGAGAACTGCTCCCTGGTGTGACAGGGAGGATCTGGAAAGACACTGTGAAGTTGCTGTTGGGCCTCAGCCCAGTACCCCTAGTTCCATACCCTCTTCTCTGCTCTACCTTTGCTGGGGCTCCTTTCCCCTCTTCAATTGCCCAGTGGCTTTATATTCTTTCATTTTACTTCTCACCCATCCCAATTAAGTTCTACTTTCCACTCTTTCTCTCTCCAGTCCTTCACCTGCTTAACTCCTACCCAAACTTTAGGAAGATTGACTCAGCTGTTATCTCCTCCTGGAAGCCCTCTCTGAACTTTCTGGGATGGACACGGTGCCTCTCTTTTGTGTTCCAAAAGCCTAAGGGGCATCCAGCAGTACCCCCTTTTCTGTGGTTTCAGTTACCCCGGCCTGAAAACAGATGAGTACAGTACAATAAGATATTTTGAGAGACAGAGAGAGAGAGACCACACTTATTTAACTTTCATTACAGTGTACTGGGCATAACTGTTCTATTTTATTATTAGTTATCATTGTTAATCTCTTACTGTGCCTAATTTATAAATTGAACTTTATCATATGCATGTATGTATAGGAGAAAAAACATAGAATATGTAGGGTTAGGTACTATCCACGGTTTCAGGCAACCAGTGAGGGTCTTGGACCGCATACCCCATGAATGAGGGGTCTACTGTATTTATATTATGACACTTTTCACCTTACAGGGAAATTTGCAGTCTCCTCCTCAAAGGTCCTAGAAGTCAGGAGGCCTGTCATTCATCCTTTTGTCCCCACTGCCTGGCACTAGCAGATGCTAAACAAATGAAGGCCTAAATTTCTGCGAAACTTCTTAGCCTAGGATAGTACCAACAAATGTCCTACGGAAATCCCTCATGCTCCTTTCCTGCAGACAGAAATTTCAAACACCCCAAGAGTTATGAGTTGCAAACATGCCAAAGCTTTGCGTCTTTGAGATTGGAGTATTAATCTCTAATACCTAGAAAGAGCACCAGGCAGACAACAGGTACCTGAACCAGGAAGACCATTTCCATCCTGAGACTTGGAAGTTTGCTGAGCTTTCCTAACATTTTTTCTTCCATCACAGTCCCTTGTTCTGGCATCAACTCATTATGGAAAGGGGAGAAGGGAAGTGAAAAGGAGAATGGAAAACCTGGGACCACTGCCAAAAAAATCTTAGACCACAGTGGGATCACACATAAAGAGAAGGAAGGTGCCAGCTTTCAGAAGAATTGATCTGTCCCGATTCAAGGCATGCAGCTCTTGCTAGAAGAGGGAAACCAGACAGAGCCCCCACCCATCTCCGTTCCCACATCACCAAACCCTGCTGGACTGACAGCTATTCCCTACTTGGGGTTTCTTCAGTCTCCTACTTGGCAAAGCTTCCATGGGTTCTTTTATTAGCTGAGGAAGCCACCATTACATTTTATATAAATCAGCAATAGGCCAGTTTATTGTTCCCAGGAGAGCAAAAATGACACTATTTGAAAGAAGAGGGACATGAAGAAAAAGAGTTAATTCTGATCTGCAAAAAGGACACATGTCAATTGTTCTGAAAAGCAGTACCTTTCTTGCTCTATGGTAAAAGAGAGTCTTGCAAATTGTCTGAACAGCTGGTAATGTGTTCCTCCTCTTCCTAATGAATTTATACTATATGAGCCTAATGACTTATGCTTGTCTTTGGAAGATGCATGTGTGGGTGTGTGGGTGTCTTATTTAGTGATTACTCACTGAAAAAGTAGTAGACTAAAAAAGGCTGTCTGCAACTCCCACTGTGATGGAATCTTCAAGGTGCCTGGAACTACAGTCCTATACTCTAGATCTCTCTGTGGGACTCAGAACGCAAAGAGCTTCCTAACTATGCTCCCGTCTCCACCATCAACGTCAAAGTCGTTGAAAGATCTGTAGGGCAAGAGACTACAAACTGTCTGCCTGCCATCTGTCCAAGTCGGGGATATGTTTGAAATCCAAACGGGTCACCAAGCATTGGGACACTTTGCTAGGAATTGGGAATTTAAGAGGTGGCATCTTGCCCCACACTTGGAACCCTCAGAACTTTCATAACTGGCACTACACGGGATTAAGAAGGGACCCTTGGCCCTAGGTCCATCCCTGGCCCCTCAGAAGTAGGAAGATATTACCTGGGGTGCTTTAGGAAATGTTCCCCTGCTCCTTAGAAAGTGATATAAAGGGATAGTTCCCTTCCTCCTCTGAACATTGCTGTAACTGATTTTGATGGCTGGAACCGCTGGGGCCATTTGGTTACCATCATAAGGGTGAAGCCAACACACAAAGGGGAAGAGAGCAAAGGCCATAATAAATGGAGCTGGAGCCCTGACATACCACACCGGTAGCTTGATCTACCACTGGGTTGCTTACCATCTGAGAAAACAAATTTCGTAATTATATTTCTTTAAGCCACTTTGAGTTAAGTTGTTTGTGACTTATATTAATAAATAAAAGCATAGTAAGTTATACTCCCCAAATACACATGGACACACACACAGAGACACACACAATCTATCTTCTTTAGACAGTCCTTGCTGTCAGAAATGCTATTCCTTAGTGAACCATCCCTTTCATTGGGGAATATTCTTTCTACTATATCTGGGAAATGTTCTTTTAAGTCTGTTTATTTTTATTTTATTTTATTTTATTGATTTCAATAGTTTTTGGGAAACAGGCGGTTTCTGGTTACATGGAAAAGATTTTTTGTGGTGATTTCTGAGATACTGGTGCACCCATCAACTGCGCAGTGTACTGCACCCAATGTGTAGCCTTTTATCCCTCACCTCCCCTCCCACCCTTCCCCCTTTGTCCCCAGAGTTCATTGTATCATTCTTATGCCTTTGCTTCCTCATTGCTTAGCTCCCACTTATAAATGAGAACATACAATATTTGGTTTTTCATTCCTAAGTTACTTCACTTAGAATAATGGCCTCCAGCTCCATCCAAGTTGCTGTGAATGCCATTATTTCATTCCTCTTTATGGTTGAGTAGTATTCCATGGTGTATATATGCCACATTTTCCCTATCCACTCCTTGGTTGATGGGCACTTAGATTTGTTTCGTATTTTTGCAATTGCAAATTGTGCTACTATACACATGCATGTGCAAATGTCTTTTCCATATAATGTGAGTCTTTATTTTTTTAAAGTTTGTTTTAAATTGTATTTGATAATATATTGAATCCTTACCAAATGTTAGACACTCTAGGCTGTGAAGAGTATAGGTTAAGAGACACAATGAAAAGATGGAGGTGGTCTTTAATGATTTGGATTTTTTTTAAATGAGGGAGAAGAATTGGAGAGGCCACCATCTTCTTGGACTCCCCTCATTTTCACCATGAGGCTCACTGCAGACGAATCAGCTCCACCAGGCAGAGAGGGAAGTACAGAAGTGCTCAGTGAAGAGGAAGAAGAAGATGGATTTGGCCCTGAGACCCTAATTCATTTCTACCTAGAGGACATTTTTATTTTGCCTGCAGCAAGGAGAAAGTGATCCATTGCAACTGTGATTCAAGGGTACTGCCTTCCTGCCTTCCTCCTTTCTCTTCTGATTTAGGAGAGAGAAAGGTTTGAAGAGACAAACTCATTCTCTAGAATGTAAAACCAGAGCTCAACAGGAGGAAAAAAAACTCATTACAAATGTCAGATCAAGGTAGAATTAATTTGAATATCTGGGTTACCATAGAGACCAGGGCATGAATTGACCCCACTGGCCCCTCAAGTTTTCCCAAAGATGATTTCTGGTTCAGAAGGTGGCACCAAATCCCTGCAAATGATTGCTGGTTCGGGGAGGGGATATGAAGGAGCCAGAGTGGGAAGGCAGCTCAGGAAAGCTGCGAGATGTTCATCGGGTCAAACTGTGTAACTAACTGGTCTTACTGACTTCGAGAATAGCACTCTATTCAATTCCTATTACATTTTATTCTTTATGATATGTTTGCACATTTATTGTTTTACTTGAACTCTCAACAACTCTGCAAGATAGATGATGTGGCTATTAATATTTCAATTTTATGAATAAAGAAGTAGAGTTACAGAAAGTTTAAGTGTCTTATCAAAGTTATGAAATGATTATTGAAGAGACAGGACGAGACCTCTTATCTCCCAACACCAAATTCATTCATCTTTTCACTCTGCCATACTTCACTGCCATGGGATTATATGTAAAGGCATTACACCTGAAAAAACCAACAGTGAAATATGGCCCCTTTGTCTCCATCCTAACCCCCTCCACTCACCTAATTCTATGTGGTTCCGGCAAGAAATTGGGATGAGAATTTGAAGGGCCCTTAAGTGCCCCATGACAAAAGCTGGGCTGCGGATGCCCACAATTGACAGAGGACACAGGTGAATTCATCAGTCATGTATTCAAGAGGCCTCTATGGTGCTCTTCTCTGCCCCCATTGTGCACTCAGCACCTTTGGGAACACAAGAGAAGCACAGAGAACACACTCCCCCTGTGCTGAAGCAGCTCACATGCCTCTAGGAAGATGAGATAAGACTCGGGAAACAATTAATGGGTGGTCCAAGACAAGAGATAACCAAGTCTTAGATTGTGTGATTAAAACATAAAGAACAATGGGAGTTCACAGAAGAAATAGATCACTGATGGATTCATGGAGAGGCGGGGCTAAGACAGAGATTTGAATGACGGTGGGAATCTGGCCAGGTGAGAAGTAGGAGGACAGTTCAGGTAGAAGAAACTATCGGTCACATTGTCTGTGACAGCCGAGTGAACAAAACAAAGCCCTGTGGTCTTACATTCAGATCCCGAACACACACACACACTCCAGATGTCACTTACCATTTATGAGTCTGTAAAATGGAATAATAACAGTTACAGCACAGAATAATAGTGAGGGTTAAAAGAGATTATGTATGAGGTCAGCTCCTAGCATAATGCTCAGCACAGAGGAGAGTCTCCATACTTTTTAGCTAACCTGAAGAGAAAAGGAGCATGTCCCGCTACTGCCCAATTCACAATTTTTAACCATGAGACATATGCTGTCATGGATCTTTGAAAAGAAACAAACCTAGGTATTTCTTAAGCATTGATCCTGGTTTCACACACACACACACACACACACACACACACACACACACACACAGCCGGGCATGGCATGGTGGCTCATGCCTATAATCCCAGCACTTTGGAAGGCCAAGGTGGGTGGATCACTTGAGGTCAGGAGTTCGAGACCAGCTGGCCAACATGGTGAAACCCAGTCTCTACTAAACATAACAAAAATTAGCCAGGCATGGTGAGGTAGGCACTTGTAGTCCCAGCTACTCCAGAGGCTGAGGCACGAGAAATTGCTTGAACCAGGGAAGCAGAGGTTGCAGTGAGCCGAGATCATGCCAATGCACTCCAGCCTGAGTGACAGAGCAAGACTCCATCTCAAAAAAAAACAAAACAAAGCAAAAAACACACAAAAATGCTTTAATAGACAATTGATAATTTTTGACAATTGGATCTAAAATAGTCTATAAATCCTTTTCAGTGATGAGAGGGAAGTTATTGTTTATGGAAAGACTGGTGACTGCAGTGCTACAAGGCCAAATTGAAAGGACCAGAGTGGCTGGTGCCTGAGGCACTGGAAATTTAAGAAGATGGGAATGGGGAGAGTATGTTTACTTCTCTATGCAGAAAGAAATACATTTTTGGCTCCTGGGGTCACCTGTAGGAGTCAAGCTCCTAAAGGGGAACTGTGGGGGAAAATAATAACCTCCATAAGTTCTTAGCTGGAATTGACCCCCACTACAAAAGACAGATTAACAAGAGAAAAATGAACAAGTGTATTAACATGTAGATATCATATGTAAGTGGCAGACACCCAGAGAAGGAGTAGTTCTCAAAGCGGTGGTTTGAATTCCAGCTTATATAACATGAACAAATAAGAGAGAATTTTTAGAGAAGTGACAAGATAAAGGTTAAAAAAAAAAAAGAATTTGAGTCTCTACAGGCAGCCACAGGGGGGGAAGGGAAATAAATGAAAGGTGAAGGCTAGTTAGTCCCATTTGTTAATGTAGATTCCTCTGCTATTATCTCCAGTCTGATGAGGATCTAAAGTTGTCTTCAGTGGCTAACCTTTGTTCTTCCTGGTAGAGTAGGGAGCGGGGCTGGATACATTTTGTTTTTGTAAATCTCTGCCCTGCTTTAAAGCAAATAGAGGGAGGGCAGAGCTTTCCTGCATCTGCTTCTTGACTGCCTTCAGCTCTTCATATTTTGGTTTGACATATTCTGATCTCCCACAACAGTTTCCTCGAACAAAGGGAGCTGCTCAGATATCAAGGGAGATTCTGATGGACTTCAGGAATCCTTTTACTGAGTGAGCTACGCAAGGTTGGGCCAGATTTGAACTGCTCAGGACAGCCAAAAGGAGCCTTCTTGCTTCCACCAGCAACACGGCAATACTCTTCTCTGTCCTTTCATATACATTGTTCTTCTCTGTCCTAAACAAACCTTCAACAGATATTTTAAAATATTTATTTATTTATTTATTTAAAGACAAGGTCTCACTCTGTCACCCAGGCTGGAGTGCAGTGGTGCAATCCTGGCTCATTGCAACCTTCGCCACACGGGTTCAAGCAATTCTCCCACCTCAGCCTCCTGAATAGCTGGGATTAAAGGCAAGTACCATCATGCCTGGCTAATTTTTTTATTTTTTTATTTTTTTTTATTTTTAGTAAAGATGGGATTTCATCATGTTGGCCAGGCTGGTCTCAAACTCCTCACCTCAAGTGATCTGCCTGGCTCTGCCTACCAAAGTTTTGAGATTACAGGCGTGAGCCACCGCGCCTAGTCTCAAAATAGTTATTTAAAGTAGACTACATTGGTCTGCCCCATGTGGTTCAGGACCTGCATTCTGATACATCCAGGACCTTGAATGACAGCAAAAATCTCCCTAAATCTCCTGTAAAAACAAAATTATGTCATAAGAATTGCTTGTCTTAATAACTGAAAGACTATAGGTATTAATATTAACAGTGCATAAAATTTCCAAAGGATTTTATTGTAAAGCACAAATGAGAAAGATTTTCTAAACCCTATTTGCTTGTTTTTCTCCCTTTAGCCAGCTCTCACTAACAAGAAATCTGAATTCTTGTAGCGCTCTTGGGCCAGAATCTTAACGCTCTTTTCAGGCCAGGAGATGCTCTACAGACATTGTAGTTTGTAGAGCTGGATGTTATGGGCCAATATCTGAGGCTTACTTAGGAATTCCTTGGTTTAAAATGCCAAGGTTTCTATTTTAAAGACTTTCTCACAAACCCTTATTATATCACACGAAACAATGTACGGCTGACTTTGAATTCCTTTCAACAATTCATTAAACACGCATGCACACACACATACACACACACACTCACACACACACACCCCTGATTAAACAGCCACGCCACAACGATACCATCTTTACCCGAGCAGCTTACATGCTACAGGGACATTTCAATTAATTTCTCTCTGTCTGCCGTGCTTACTCCCTTGTTGATGTCAGTAAACAGGGTGAACAAGCTGTCAAGTCATGTTTAAAAAATTAACTCTGAGCCTCTTGGGTTTGTTTAAGGCATTTACGAAAACATCCTCCTTTCATACTGCCCTGATTCCTCATCTTGTCTTCTGGAATCAGGAAGAAAGGTGAGAAGATGGGCAACAAGAGCAAAAACTCTGTCTCAAAAAAAAAAAAAAAAAAAAAAAGAAAGAAAGGTGAGAAGACAAGTGTTCGGAGGAAATAATGGGGTGTTGGATGCTAAACCTAGTTCCTGCAGGGTTTTCTAACCCCTAATTCTGAATACAATCTAAGTCAAACGCTGTAAACAATGAAGGGCAGCACGCTGGGGAGAAGTCACTTCCTCCCATTCTAAATAGTTGGCTGCTCACTCCTCTCTCCTCCGGCTGACATGCTTTTCCCAAGCCCCTAGTGTATTCTTTTTCAAAAAAGCACAGGCTGGCAGTCCTGAGCCTAGATTCATTTAGCGCCAAAAGCTGCAATCTCATTTCTCTATTGAAAAGATCAGTTTTAATGCTCTTTATTATTGAATTCAATGGCGATGTAACAACAGTCACGGAAATTTTGAAAAGAAGAAAACATCCGTAATCCCATCTCTCCAATACAGCAACATTCTCATGTTTGTCTCTCCCCTCTGGGATTTGTCTCCCTGCAGTCACCCTTTTAGAAATGTGCAGATCTAGGCATTTGCATCATTCTTTATTTTACTTATTGTTTTCCAGTCTCAGACTCTTCCTAGTAGGTTTCCCTGCCTCTCTCTGGGAGCCGGGGAAAGATCGCAGTGTGCCTGGCCCCATTAACAGTTAGGACTGGCACACAGTCCAGCGGAGGGTGTTGCAGGCTGAATGACCCCAGCCTGCATTTGGAGTGACCCTGAAAAAGGTATATTCACATCTTAAAGCCTAGAACCTGTGAAGATGGCCTTATTTAAGAAAAGGGTCATTGCAGATGTAATTAAGTGAAGGATCTTGAAATGAGAACATCCTGGATTAACAGGGCAGACCCTCAATCCAATGCCTAGTGCCCTTGTTACCAGTGATGAATCCGCACAGGCCTGCAGCAATCTCAATTCTTGCCTCCTCAGGAAGAATGTGACTGAGGGGCATAAGGCAGAAGGACAGACCAAGGCAAGTTTTAGAGCAGGAATGAAAGTTTATTAAAAGCTTTACCCCATTTCTACTGAAAAAATACAAAAAAATTAGCCAGGAGTGGTGGCGGGCACCTGTAGTCCCAGCTACCTGGGAGGCTGAGGCAGGAGAATGGTGTGAACCCAGGAGGCGGAGCTTGCCGAGATGCCCCACTGCACTCCAGCCTGGGTGACAGAGCGAGACTCCGTCTCAAAAAAAAAAAAAAAAATTGCTTTAGAGCAGGAGAGAAAGGAAGTAAAGTACACTTGGAGGAGGGCCAAGTGGGCAACTTGAGAGACTAAGTGCACAGTTTGACCTTTGACTTGGGGTTTTATACCTTGGCATACTTCTGGGATCTTGCATTCTTTCTCCCCTGATTCTTGGGGTGGGCTGTCCGCATGTGCAGGGGCACTGCCTGTACCCCCAGCCACCTGAGATCTGACCCACTTCTAGGGATTCTGCTAGTCTTCTTCCAGAGCTGAATTCCTCTTTCTGAGACATTGACCACACACTAAAATCGTTTCCATGTTAATTGCCCTTAGGCCTGAACCGATAGTCTCACCCTCAAGTTGCACACTTACCTCTTTTCCACGGACCAGACACTCGTCACTGCTTCTATGCTATTGACTTGTGCCTGAACTCAAGATAAGATACGGCTTTTGGAGCCTGTGCCACCTGTGTTGGTGATTTTGTAGAATAGAGGGAAGTAGCACCTGGGAGGGGCTGCATGTGCAGTGTGTTTACTAAAGCTGTGCGCATGCTCGCTTGATGAGTCATTCACTTACCTCTTGAGCGTTCCTAGAGGAAGGTCATATGCCTATTAAACTCCGCCATTTTGCCTCTTAGTGCGCATGTGTGAGCCCACGTGGTCAACTCTAAGGGAGCTTACTGGGCAGCTGCTGACCACCAGTTTCAGTTTTTTCTATCTATTGCGAGACTGCCCTTCCCTGGCGCCAGCTGCGACCAATTATTTTAGAGCGTTTGACAACCACCTGACCATCATCTGATGGTGGTCTGACATTCCTGGTTGGGGGTTGTTCTCCTGCACTACTCATGTCTGACTAGCTATCTACTGTAGCACCCTTATAAGAACCAATAACAGGCTGGGCACAGTAGCTCATGCCTATAATCCCAGGACTTTAGGAGGTCTAGGTGGGCAGATCACATGAGGCCAGGAGTTCAAGACCAGCCTGGCCAACATGGCAAAACCCCACCTCTACTAAAAATACAAAAATTAGCCAGGTGTAGTGGCGCATGCCTGTAATCCCAGCTACTCGGGTGGCTGAGGCTTGAATGAGAATCGCTTGAACCTGGGAGGAGGAGGCTGCAGTGAGCTGAGATCACGCCACTGCACTCCAACCTGGGTGACATAGTGAGACCCTATCAAAAAAAAAAAAAAAGCCAAAACAGAAAAAATACAGAGAGAAGGGGAGAAGGCCACGTGAAGACAGAAGCAGAGATTAAAGTGAAGCAGCCACAGAAACTCCTAGAGCTACCAGAAGCCTGAAGAGGCAAAGAGGGATTCTTCTCAGATCCTCCAAGAGGGAGCCTGATCCTGCCAATGCCTTGATTTCAGACTTCTGGCTCCAGAACTGCACGAGAATATATTTCTGTTGTTTTAGGCCACCAAATTTGTCATTATTGGTTACAGCAGCCCTAGCAAACTAATACAGAAGGTAATAGCCTCTCACAGTTTCCAGGACGAGATTTCATAGCTGCTTTCTGAATCTACCCTACAGGAGAGCCTGTCTTCCTATCTGGCCCATTCTACCCGGTGATCATGGGCACCTGGGGTTTCTTCCCACACCTACAGCTCCCTGGTGTCTTGACAGGGGGTACTTCCTGTACCCCAGTCACCTGAGATCTGACCCACTTCTAGGGATTCTGCTAGTCTTCTTCCAGAACTGAATCCCTGTTTCTGAGACCTTGACCACTCACTAAGATCGTTTCCATGTTAATTGCCCTTAGGCTTCAACCGACAGAGTCTCACCCCCAAGTTGCACACTTATCTCTTTCCCATGGATCAGACACTCGTCATTGCTCTATGCTATTGACTTGTGCCTGAACTCAAGATAAGATACGGCTTTTGGAGCCTGTGCCACCTGTGTTGGTGATTTTGTAGAACAGAGGGAAGTGGAAGGTGCTGCACCTGTCCTGCATCTGCTGCATGTATTTGACGCTATCTGGGGTCTTTTTTTCCCCTGCTGCTATAGATAACGTCTCTCTGAACCTTGGCTATTTAGGCAAACTTACACTAACTCTTATCCCCTATTTCATGACTTAATGCTTCATTTAGAAATTTTTTTAAAGTTTGGTTTATTATTGGGTTTCCCCTAGAGTTGTGTGTGGACTTTTCCCCTTTCATCTATTAGGGTTTAAGATGTTTTCCTTCTAAATTTGAACAAGCTACTTTATACCTGACCCAAATGTCCTCAGTGCAGCATGACAGTTAACTTTAGGTGTCAACTTAACTGGGCTGAGGGATGCCCAGATAGCTGGAAAAACATTATTTCTGGATGTGTGTGTGAAGGGCTTTCTAGAAGAGATTAGAATTGGAATCAGTGGACTGGCTGCAGAAGACTCACCCTCCACAGAGTGGGTGGGCATCACCCAATCCATTGAAGATCTGCATAGAACAAAATAGAGGAAGAGCTAACTTGCTCTCTCAACTTGAACTGGGATATTCATTTTCTCCTGCCCTTAGACATCAGCACTCCTGGTTCTCAGGCCTTCAGACTCAGACCTGGACTTACACCATCCTAGTTCCCAGGCATTTGGGTTTGAACTAGAACTATACCACTGGCTTTCCTGGGCCTCCAGCTTGCAGGAAGAGGACTTCCCAGCCTACACCAATACACTATGGTTCAGTATCTCTGGAGCACACTAACTAACACAAGAAGGCCTCCGTGCCCAGAGAAGGTTCAAGGGCCCTGCCTCAAGGCACCAGCGTCACCACACCTGAGGTCGGGCCATGGCCTTGTGCTTCTCTCTGCTCCTGCTTCTATAGCCTGCTGCATGCCGTATCTGGTAGTGCCAGTCAAACTCTGCCTTTCCACTGGCTCGCACCGGAATGCAACAATAACAGACTCATGAGGTTGCTGGCAACTTTACCAAAGACTTCAGAGTCACCAATATGGTTCTGTCCTCTTGGCTCACCTGTGCCTCCTGCCATCACCATATGATCGTCGTGTGGCCCCCTGGCATGCAGGCAGAGCACCATACTAAATTCCAGCCCTGCAAATCCCCCTGGGAAAAGCTCCGTCTAGCTGGTCCACCTTCCTCTGCACTCTGGAGCTCCAGGGAGTCACATTTTCTCATCTTATTCCGTATTTATTAAAGAGATGGACTCTTTCAAACCGGTTAAACTCTAACCCATGAGCAAAATCACACTCACCATTAGAAGGAAGAAGCAAGTACAAATCAGGTGGCAGTCACCTACAGAGCCGGGATGTCCTCGTGTAGGATGGGGGAATTGTGTGTGCGTGCATGTGTGTGTGTGCACGTAGGAAGGATCTTCTAAGGAGTGGAGGTAAAAAGGAGTGCATATGAGCCTTGTCCCAACCCCAAAATAATCTCTTGAAAACACACAGCCCACACCAGCACATTATAGTTATTCAAATGTCATCAAAATACGGTTTCACTCATATTTCAATGAAAGCAAACCCTCACTGAGTTAGGTGAGTTGAATAGCTCATTGCTTGTGCTTCTATTGTGGCATTTATTTCATTCTAGTTTGTTTATGGCTTGGCTTTTAAATATTTATTTCACCCCTGGACTCTAAGTTCCTTTTATCTATGCTGGGTTGAATAGCATTTCCCCAAAATTTATGTCCTTCTGAACCGGTGCAGACTTAATCAAGGTAAGATGAGTGGGCCCTAAATCCAGTCGCCGGTGTCCTCATAAGGAGGGAGAGATTTGGAGACACAGAGAACACACAAACGCAAAAAAACACACAAGGGGGAAGAACCACGTGAAGAGACATGGGAAAGAAGCCATGTGAAGACAGAGGCAGAGGCTGGAGCAATGCAGCTGCAAGGAAAAGAACACACAGGGCTGCCAGCAACCACCGTGAGCTGGAGAAGCAAGGAAGGATTCCTCCCGAGAGTCTTCAGTGGGGTATGGTCCCACTCACACCTTGCTTTTGGACTTCTAGCCTTCAGAACTGTGAGAAAATGTATTTCTGTTGTTTTAGGCCAGCCAGTTTGTGGTCATTTGTTATCTAGGCAGCTGTAGGGAATTAATACCGTATCTATTCTGGTATCACTCGCAACGCAGAGCATAGTACTTTGCTTAATGTAGGCCCTGCACAGCATCTAGAGATAAAAAAAAAAAACCATAAGCTTTGTACAAGGACGTAGCAAATGGGCTAGGAGGATGGTGACGGTGGCTCCTATTTGCTGAGCCCTGTCTTGCGCCAATCCTTATGACTCAGCTCAGACAGGATGACTCCTGCTTCACAAGCAGGAAACTGAATCTAAATGATGGTCACCTGCCCAGGGTACCAGGCAGTGGAGATCAGACTCCAGGCCTGGGTCTGGCTGACACCTAAATCTGCAATCCTTCTTTCAAAAGATGTTCACATCTCATGAGGCGTCTTGTTCCACCAACCTGAGGTTACTGAGATCACACTTCTGAGAAAATGAAGTGTCTGCAGGAAAAGGAAGAAACTGGCATTTGCCCAAGAGAGTGACATCCAGTGATTCTAGGACCCTCTTTAGGGAGAATGAAGTAACTATCAACCTTTTTAGAAAAACTCCTTGCCTCTGAAACCACCTCTGATCCCCTGGGTGCTGCTAATGGAGTAACTTCTAGCTCACTCCTTTGTCAACTGGAAGAGACACGTCTAAGAATTTTCAAAACAGAAGACTCTACAGGCTTTCTTTACAGACATTGAAAGCCAGTATCAATATGAATAATATTGTTATAACTTGTCCACATCTGATAATATCAAGAGACTACCACTAGAAACAGCCAGAGCACTGGTCAAGGTGCAATAATGACAAGCCCCTACAAAGGAAATCAGTCACCAAAGGAGAGGGGAGGTGATGATAGATGATTAGGAAATAAAAATTGTAAATTACAAGAATAGAAGAGTAGAAGTATCATAAAAGTGTTATTAATCAAAAGGATAGATTTCTGCTTTATCACAGAAATCTAACACTCACTGTGTATACGCTTTTTATTGTAGAAAGTGACACAAGGCTAAATCATAATAATGTGAATCAATAACTAATTAGCATTTATAAATGCAGCTACTGGGAAACATATTTCAATTTCATAGCAAGGAAGCTGAAGAATCGATTAACAAAGCCAAAAGTGAAGCAAGCACATGTTTGGCCAGGCTAAACGTAGAAGTGAAATCTGAGTCAAAGTTGTGCTCCCAAGATGTACGAGTATAACCTGATGGCACTAGCTCAAGCCAAACCAATAATCAGACCCAGAGGGAAAGGATAGGCATGAGGTGCCCAGCTTCCCCACAGAGTCACTCGGGAAATAGATCATCCTCTCCGGATAGTTTTTTTCTAGGATGGCCTAATGAAGATGAATAGAGAAAAGGAAATAGGCAAAGAGGGGGAAACAAGTATACTAAACAAGAATTGGTGCACATGTGGTGCTTTGAAAGGTGCGAGGGTGCCTGGTCTGGTGTAGTTGTAAGTCAATTCAAGAAGACAGATGGCTTCAAATTTGACACTCTTTCCATCCTTCAGATTTGGCATGTGCTAGGAATAAGATTGAAATGAAGTCATTAAAATGGGCAAACAATTGAGTTTGCCATCATATGTGTTGGTTTCCTGACATGATTTTGTCACACCTCAACACACTTAGCTGTCACTGAGTGTTGACATGACCTGGTTCCGTCTCTATTAGATGGAGCAGCCTCCTTATTCCCCAAGGCCCACCACAGACACGAAATGGTCATTCGCGGCAAGAGCCAGGCACTGGGGGGAACAGGAAAAGAAAAAAGGGAAGAGTTCAAACACACACAAAAGGGTAAAAGGGATGAGTGAGAAGAAAAACAGAAGTAAAAAAGTAGCATGTGAAGAGGAAAGTAGGGTATTGCATCCTGCATTTTAGACCCTACAACTCAGCTTGGTAAGCCTTGAGCATGACTAGAAAAGAGAAAAAGCCTTTTCCATACCTCCTGGCACATCCACTTGCTACCACTGCCTCCTTCAAGGCATAGGCCAGTTTATACTCACTTTTCCTTAAGTCATAGATTCATTCCAGCAAAGCTCTAAAACATCTCTGACCTACTATGGTGCTAATGTACATAAAATTCACATTACAGGCAGGCTCCATTATTGGGGTTTCCTTCTTCTTCTTCTTCTTTTTTTTTTTGAGACAGAATCTCATTCTGTTGCCCAGGCTGGAATGCAGTGGTGCAATCTTAGCTCACTGTAATTTCCACCTCCCGGGTTCAAGCAATTCTGCCTCAGCCTGCCGAGTAGCTGGGATTACAGACGCCCGCCACTACACCCAGCTAATGTTTTGTATTTTCAGTAGAGACGGGGTTTCACCATGTTGACCAGGCTGGTCTGAAACTCCTGACCTCCTGATTCACCTGCCTCGGCATCCCAAAGTGCTGGGATTATAGGCGTGAGCCACCGCGCCCGGCCTGAGGTCTTCAAAAGAGCTGTCCCTTGGCTTTGCAGGCTCTCTACCATGTTAGTTCTCCAGTTTGGCTGGTGCCACCGTGTCTTACCTCACTAGGTCCTGGGGTGTTTTTTGTTTTTTGTTTTTTTCTTTCCTAGACCTTGGATTTTTAGCTCCTTTTTGAGAGACTGCACATTCAGTTACCTCTAAGTTAAAAATGGTAACGGATATTCTATATCCACTTTCAAAACTTTTTAAAACCCCTCTTCCTATCCAGTCTGATATCCTTTTCAGACTTTCTGTGACTCCCAAGATGGGTTCCATAGCCTTCTCTCTGTGCCCACAGCCCACGGTGTATGTCCACACCCTAGGGCTGACCACACACACCCTTGCTAGGCTGGCTCCCAACCAGAATGGAAACTTCTCAAGGGTAAGGAGAGTGCCATAGCATCCGCAGTGCCTGGTACAGCGCCTAGCACATAGCTGGTACTCAAGAAATAATACGGAACAAACAAATGGATGAATGTCAATCACCTTTGGAAATGACAGATTTGAAACTGTCCCTATAAACTTTATAAAATGTATCAGGGAAGCAAGGAGTGGGGAAAACAAAAATAAAGCAAGCTTGCAACACACTCAGCATCCATCACTAGGTCAGCTTGCTCTCCGACCCCTTCCTCACCGCTATTTGCCTATTGTCTCAGAATCATGTAGACTCTAAGATTATAGTTCCCTTTAAATACTCCAGAGATAACAGCTTGAACATCACAAAATGTGAAGTTTTCCCTTTGAGACATTCTTTCAGGTCCTGCATATCAGTAAAACTGCTGACGCCAGCTGGTCTGAAGAGGACCCCATGAGAAGCTCCCTCACCGAGGAATGCAGTTTCCACATCCTGATGATTTCATCCCTCTTACCCCAGCCAGTCAATGACCCCAATTTTCTAACCCCTCACCCTCCCTGATCTGCTTAAAAACCTCAGCCCAGAACTCCTCGGGGCAGATGAATCCGAGTCCCCTTCCATCCCCTTACTTGGTGCCCTGAGATCATTAAACTCTTTCTCTGCCGCAAATTCTGCTATCTCAGTGTACTTGGACTGTTACTGTGCAGTGGACACGTGAACCTGTGAGTCCCGTAACAGGATCGTATCATGAGAGCCAGGGTAGCTAATGAGGCACTCTACATAAGAAAACAGTGCCCATGGAGAGTGGAGAAACTCTCTGATTGCTTATCAAAATTCTTTTTTCCTTAAACTAAGGCTCAGCAACTGGGACATGCAACACAGAAGTCGTATTTTGTACCAACTGACCTTAGACGTACTGATGGTTTTTAAATAGTAGGTCTATTTTGGCCAATGATTGAGTTCCACCATTGTAGCTCTGCTGTGTGAATTTTACAGTTTCTTCTTTGTAACATCTGCTGTTTCTTCTCTCCTTCTATCCTGTCACAGTCATCTAAAAACATTTATCCATAAATGAAAAGTGCCTTAGATTCCGGTGTAATCTAAGCCTCCCAAGCTGCTCATTTTCTTATATCTCTCCCACATAAGTAGCCAGCCTGGGTCAGACAGCTTTCCTGTATAAATTTCCATGAGAACAAGAGTCCAGGACACTGTTAATTCTTCCTTACTTACCATAGTAAGGTATAAAATGTTCAGATGTTCCTCCAGGTCCGTTATTCTTTTGTGTGTGTGTGCATTTTCTTACTATTTTTAAAATTATACTTTAAGTTCTAGGGTACATGTGCACAACATGCACAGTTATTCTTTAAGACATTATGAACTTATACTAAGCACCGTATTTTTCTCACAATATCAACATCATATAAATTTTGGCTTTTTTGAGTGAAGAAGCCTCCATTTTCTATCTGGGTATATCCTTGCATACAAATTCCTTGCAAATTACTTTTCAAATTCCAAGGATCATTAATTTAATTGAATCTGCTTCTAATTTTTAATTAAATCTGCATTTCTCCCAGTAACCTTTAGAAAGAGATAGAAGCCACATTACCATATTGAAAATAATAGGATCACACAGCAAAAGAGACATGAAGGAGAAGTACAAAATCACAAGGCAGGTTTTCATATACATTTATTTTTGTACCAAAAAATTAACATTCAAAGGCAATGTTTTTATTGTACAGTATAAAATAACATTTACTAAGTTAAAATTGGATTTTTTGCTGATAAACCACTAATAACTTTTCTATTTTGAAAAAACAACAAATGTACAATTTGCAGCACTTGTAGAAAAACACCTGTTCAACAATTACATAAATACTCTTGACAGATTTCAGTAGCCCATTATGTATCCTTTTTGGCAATGTCAGCTTTCTAAAGTCAATCAGTTTCTAAATTTGAAAGGCACCTGGTGGCCAACATCCTGCTTATTATTCAAGGCATCCATTTTAATTTTTTTGCACAGGCTTGACAAGTCTGAAAAATCTATTAACTTAAAAGGAATGAAGAAATATACTGCATTTGATATTAGGAAACAACATTTTTTTTTTTCCCTCCTTAGCTGCAAGTTTTCCCCAGGGGATTTACAAAGTGCACCAGTTAAATATGTCTGTACATTTAAAACATTAAATATGTCAACAGCAAGACATTTTTAAATATTTTGAATCAAATACTATAGCACAAATATAATTTACAATACTTTGCAAAGAAAACATTACATCTGAAATATAACTTTAGATATTATATAAAAATACATATATTTTCTCTCCTCATTAGAAAAAGTATTTTTTGCAGGTTCCAGCATGATGTAACAATTCAAAAGAATTTACCCGTTCAGATGCTCCTTCAATTGTGCCAGATGACACCCTCTCCATTTCAGCTGCGTAGGGGCACATGACCAGGGACTAACCCCTCCCATAGCCCACATGCAGTTTCTCATAAGGTCAATCCGTAATTGCTCCAATCTGGTTTAATTCTAGGAATTCATTACAAAATTTAAAAACCATTGTGTAACACACCATGAGTCTAACATCTCCCACTGGCTGTAAATATGCGTGTTCTCTACAAGGTCAAGAGCATGGATACTGAGTCTTGAACCGCTGGGGCCATGCCTCTTAGTAGTCTCACACACCTATATACATCTTTCTTGGCTTGTTTAAAAAAATGTTTCCGAACATCCAGGAAATACATAACACTCCAAAAACTGGGGCTCAATCTATATCGCGAACTTTAAAAGCCCCAAAGTACGTTGCATCCTGATCCGGATCCAGTAGGGAGGGGTTGGAGACCTCGACGCTGATTTCCTCCCCAGACCGTAACTTAAAAAATCCACCAACGTTTATAGAATAAAAATGGAATTCAGAATTCCCTGACCAATATTTGGTGCTTCCTCCTTTCATCAGGGTATGAGAACTTGGGATTTTGATGCTGGTTTTAGTGACGTACACCATTAGCTGAAGATACTCTGTAGCTAGGTCTCCCGAAGTTTCATGATGTCGAAAGCAAATGTTGGCATACAGGTAATAAAAGCCATCCTGATTAACTATTAGTTTTCCATTGCTAAAAGTCATGTTGGAGATCTTGGCCCAACCCCGATCATGGTACCAAGAGGACAGACTCACTTTATGGGAACCTGTGGAGAAGAGAGGCATATGATTTAAAAGTCAGTCCTTAAAAGAGAAGGACGTCTTCACAATTCTATGAGGTTAGGGAGAAAAAAATAGCATAGCAGTCATTATTCCAAAGGGAGAGTAACTTCTTGGGATTTCCCTTCTAGAAGGGGGGAATACATTCAGATGTACTTGGTGCTTCTATTAGGCGTGGTAGAGGGTACGAAAACGAAAACCCATTTTTCCTGCCCTCAAGGCGCCTATAGTGCACCGGGCTAAGTACGATATGTGTTCACAACAGAAGTAAGGCATAAGTACCAATAGGCAAGGTTCAGTAACTCCTATGGGAGCTCAAAGGAGGGAGAGACAAGAACAACTTTCCACCCAGAAGGGTAAAGAATGCCTTTGTGGAGTTGCTGCTAAGTCTGAGAACTTAAGAGAAATGGGATTCAGCCACACAGACGAGAGCAGAAAGGTCATTCCAGGTTGAAGGGAGAGATTCGACAAAGGCAACTGAGACAGGAAAGCAAGAAACTAGGATAGGAAGACAATTTCCATATGTCACAAGTCTCAACCTTCTCTTCTAATTCATGAAGAGGGAAAGTAGGAGATGAAAAACTGGGTCACAGTAACTTTGGCTGAAAGGTCAGACATCTAAACTCAATTCTCCTAATCTATTTTCTTCACCTCCAGTAGCCCAAATGTCTCCCTCCTTGGCTTGCATAACTAAAAAGCTAACCCCAGAGAAGCTCAAAAAGAACATATTCTTAGCATTGCACTCCCTAGCTTAACAACTTCACACAATCCTTCTGACCAAAGGTCTGTAAAGCTTCTCCTGACTGACCAGAATTCTCATTTAGCCCTACTCACCCCTCAAATGAGGTGGCACCTGGTCCTCTTGCTACAGCTTCTGTGCAGTAAAACATTTCTAAAGAACCTTCTAAACCAGCAGTGTATCCAGTGCTTTTCATATTTCGGGTCCTTGGTGTATTTTCCTTGGTGTATTTCCTGGGTCATTAAAAATTGGCAATACCTCTATGGTAAACCCAATTAATCAAACATTTGTATTGATGTGGACAGTATTATTCAACTGGAAAAGCTGGTAACTAATAGTGGGAAAGTTGTAATACTGTGGAAAGTACAAAAATACATTTTTGCTCCAGAGGATTTTGTAAATACTTATACTAAACTAAGGTGGTCAACAGTTTGAAATCAGCAAAACAAAACAGAGTTGAGTCTCAGACTGGAGTTGAGAGAGTTCCTGCAGCCACGAGAAGTTCATCACTGCCTGTCACACCCACCCACAACTTAGTAGCTGAGATGCTGAGGGAGATAAATCAGCCCCCAGAGATGAAGACTTACAGTGGATTCCAGACATCCATCAAAACTGACAACTCTCTGGTTAGAGTGAATCCTTACGAGAGCCTCATAGAGAAAAAGAAACACATGGCTGGGCACGGTGGCTCACGCCTGTAATCCCAGCGCTTCGGGAGGCCGAGGCAGGTGGATCACGAGGTCAGGAGTTCAAGACCAGCCTGGTCAACATGGTGAAACCCCATCTCTACTAAAAATACAAAAAATTAGCTGGGTGTGGTGGCGGGCATCTGTAATCCCAGCTACTAGAGAGGCTGAGGCAAGAGAATTACTTGAATCCAGGAGGTAGAGGTTGCAGTGAGCCGAGATCGCACTATGGCACTCCAGCCTGGGAGACAGAGCAAGACTCTGTCTCAAAAAACAAACAAACAAACAAAACAAATGAAAAAAAGGAAACACACACTAGTTACATTCCCAGCCTAGTCTGGTTTGGGGGACCTTGAACATCTACATCCTTCTCTAGAGACCCACAAGTTAGAGAATGTTCTACTATTTTATCTCTAAAGAACTGGGAGCCTGGGATGTGATCTGGGAGCCTCAAAACTAGGCTGCAGGAACCAAATAGGTAGTTCTTTCAACACTTGGGAGAAAAATTGCAGCAAGGGCCATCCGATGGTGGGGCAACCCATCATGAGAAGACCAAGAATTCAACGGTTCCAATCCGTCTGTCCAGAAACACGGTATTTCCTGAACTCCACAACCTATCTGGAGCGGGGTCATCACAGGCCCTCTTGCCTCCTGGGCTCACCACAATAGACACACTTCTTTTTCATTGGAGGTCTTATTTCAGGTCATCCCAGATTAAAGCACCCCAGATACAAATACCATCATCTGGTCCCAAGTGAGTGAGCATGATCATCATGCCCCTCATGAACACTAGTAAAAGCAATTCCTTGAATCCATTGACAAAACCCATGAAATTCAAGATGCTTCCCATCTCAAGTTATCCCATGCTGCCCTCATTCTTATCCCACTCTTGTAGTCAATTCATTGTTCAATCAGTGATTTTTTCTTGTAGTTATCTCTTAACAGAAGAGAAGTCTACCCTCTCAATGGGTTGAATCAGCTAGCGTTAGAGCAAGACATGGCCTAGGAAGGCAAGGAAAGAATATGAAATAGAGAGGCGGGAGAAGACAGGAACCTTGACCGATTACCACTCCCATTGTTAGGTAAGTCATGTGGAAGAAGTGCCCTTATTTCCCACTAAACATCTCTCTATTTTTGTGCACCGACTTACTCATACATTCACTGGTTCATGCTTTTGATCAGTCACACAATATGTATGTGGTGCTTTCTAGGGACAGTCACTCCGTCCGTAATTAAGAATTATATCAACCAACTGTACCCTAATGACACTTACCACTAATAGTAGAGAAAATAGAAAATAAGCATATAAAAATGCATTTTCACTTCTGCATGCTGCATAGCACATGGCTGACATTCAGTTATATGCAACTGCCAAGTGAAAGCTGCAGGAATTCATGGCAAGCAGGAGAGTTCAGCTCAGGAAGGGGACAGAGAAGCCAGAGGACAGTGGGGCCTTGGGCCAGACTTGGATGGGCTGAGAAAAGGGAGGGTATTGTCAGTGAGGGAAACTGAGCAAAGAATGGAATATGCATGGCACGTATGGGTGAAAAGGACCAGAGCCAGTCAGTGTGAAGAGAGGACTCAGAAACAGACAACGCCAGGAAAACACATGAGAAAAGTAGGCAGTGATCACATGGCGGGCCTTGCATGGAAACCTGGATTTTCATGACTGAGGCACACCGACAACCTCTGACTCCAGCCTGCCAGCTTTCCCAGCCTCCCCTGCCCTACACTTCAGACCCTCCTGCTAAGTGCTGCAGGAGAGGTCTCTGCAAATATTTAGCCTGAGTATCCTCCTAAAGAAAGCCATGTATTCTGACCTCATGAACTACTTCCCAACGTATTTTCATCTAAGACATTTTGAAAATGCAAGTGGTATCAGTCCATATAAGGCAGAGCAGATTCTGATTTTACTTGTGTAAATAAGTATAAAACAGAGCCCCAAAATGAACATGCAAATTTAAAGCCACTTCCTCTGAAACCTCCAGTACTGGCCAAAACTGGGTAATAAATGGACTCAAGGAATTGTGGGTCCAGCCAGAGCCACAGATTCTATTTTCTTAAACAGAAGTATACACTAACTCATTTCACTCAGTCACAAACTCAGTAACTGTCAGAAAATAACCAGGAGTTTTGCCTTGTGTTTTCGGCAACGATTTGATGCTAGGTGCCTGCAGAGAGAGTTTGATAACTAAAACACGCTTGCTATTGCCAAACAGACTTTGGCACACAGTCTAATGCAATATTTATCATATGCCATTTAAAGGGAACAGAAAAGATACAAGATAATACATTAATAGCACACACAGCTGATGCATTCGTATTAATCAGATTGCCTTTGCTAACATGCAAAACAGTTTTCCACTCGGAGAAAATTAGTGTAACTCCATCACAAGACATGCATAGACACACAGAGAGAAAACACTGTTTATGAAACAAGTGTCTGGGACAGGAGAGGTCATTTGGAAAATCCTCTAAAAGCCAAAGAATTGGTTTCTCCCGTCTGTGTCTTTGGTCAGGAAAAAGCCCTCCCTTATCCATGCCGTAATAAAGTTTTCCAAATAATTCAGCAAAACTTGAACTTTCTTTCTTTAACTCCAAGAAAGACTTGCCTTAAATTATTTGCAGGAAAAAGGTGGAGTATGTATAATTACTTAATTAAACTCAAAAATAACAAGTCACACTCACAAGTGCTTACTTGGCTGTTTGTCCACACAAGAATGTTAGGACTCTACATCATTTCATCTTCATAGCTGCCCCTTGAGGCAGATGCCATCATTATCCCCATTTCAGACGTGATGAAGCTGAAGCGTAAGTGATTCCAATGAATTGTACAAGGTCACAGAGCCAGTACAATGGAGCCTCAAACCCAGGCAGTCAGATTTTAGCACCCCTGTTATTAGACGTTACATGAATCTACTTCTCACAGGAAAAGAGAAACATAAGGGCTTTGAATTCTTTCCCTCTGGCCAAGCCAACTGACCACAAATACCTTGTGGCCTGCTTATGTGATAATAGAAAGCATGGAAAGCACGGACTTAGCAATCCACGGGACGGGAATTCAACTTCTAATCCTACCATCATCATGAACTGGGAACAAATGACAAGCTATGTATCATTCGGTTTCCCTGTCTGCAAAATCTGCGTGATAATCCCTACCTTGCAGGATTGCAGTAAGGACGAGAGGTAACGAGGAAGGGAAAATGCCTGATTGACAGGTGGAAGAGTTCATCGGGTAGTCACAGACTCAGCCATCTCCTGCAGAGTGCCAGCGAGGACATTTCAAGATCTCCCTTTAAGATCTTCAAGTGTTCCATTAGTGGCATGATGATAACAAGAATGTTCAATCGTCACTCTATCATAACGTTCTTTGTTATATTTTTGATAGCTATCTAGCCCATGGCGAAGTAACCAGTGGGGGTTGTGTGATGGAATAACTGGTGTATTAGGGTAGCTGTAGGCAGAGAGCTCCAGGTTTCCTCATTTTCAAGATAATCAGGTCTCTAGTCCATTGAGCTAAACATTTACTCAGAGAAAATGATAAGCTCTTGGAGAAGGGGGAGGAGATCTCATTTTCTAGAGGGTTACTGTCTCTTAAGGAACTTAACAGGGATCTAAAGTGTCCTCCCTGGATGTCTGCAGGAGATAGCTGAGTATGTGACTACCTGATGAATTCATTCACCTCTGAGGTCAGCAGCAGGGCTGTGTCAACTTTAGCTTGGGAAAGTACAGATGAGCATAACAAAGGATGGTCCTTCCAGGTTACAGGCTCTCAGCTGACAGACACTTAAAATAAGCATCCATTCTGATGATCTGAAAATGAATGGGGTGATGATGTCCATTCTGACATTTTTGAGAATCACGGTTTCCGGGATGTGAGTCATCACCTGAGGATGAACGGTCTTTCCTTTGGCTTTGAAGTAAGGGCTCTCAAAAATTCAGTGACAGACTAAAAACAGGTTTCAGTATTGAAATGGGCTGATAAATGACTCTTAAAATATTTTTCAGGCTGGATGCAAATGGAGCTTACCAGTTGGGATGTCGGTGGCATTAATAGTGAGATGAGCAAAAGGCTGAGCTTCAAGCTTGCTCCTCTTGGCCAGATCTAACCATGAACCATCCACCATCGCTGGAGATGAGAGAAACCGTATTATTATAGCCGAAAGAGTAGTGACCCTGTGGCATTTCATACATACATATGGATCCATGCTCACCTTTCTCCGCTCTGATGTGCTGTGATCCAACGATATGTTGTAATTCCTGAAATAAAAAGGAAAAGTAATTTTATTTGTAAAATCATTCTTTCTGTAAAGCAATAAGAATTCAGGGCTGTTATATATGCAAAAATTCACCCTCTTTTCCTTCCAAAGGTGCCATAATAGCATTGGCAGTGAAATTCCTATGTGTACCAGGTGGCTATCAACGGCAGTTCACCCCAAAGAATTGGTGTTGACATGTTTGAGACCATACCCAACTTCAAACAAAATACTTTGGGCAGTAAGAGGAAATAAAAGATGATGTAGATTATAAACCATTGCATAATTAAACATAATTAAAAATCTGCAGCAGGTACACAAATGGAGATAAAGTTAACTAAGAAAATAACAATTACACAGAATATATGACCCTCTTAAATCTTCTGGAAGGCTCTTTTTATGTCTATTTCATTAGTGAATTTCTGTTATAATACTGAAGCTCAGCCCACAGGAAAGAGAAGGATGCTTAGCTCCCAGTGGTTAATTTTTTACTTTAAAGTTACAGTGTACTTAAAGCACTATATGGAAGTCTAAGAGCCTTTAGAGTACCAATAATTAACTTAAAATATTGCCACAAATAGAGGGTTAGAAGCACAAGCCAGAAAAAAGAAAAAACATAAAGAGTACAGGTAATTGCATATCTCAATTTGAATCCTGAGAATAAAAGATGAAATAGGTAACCACATAACCACCTGTATCGAGCCATTAGCTGACATTAAAATGTCACATCTTAGGGCAAGAGTAAGGTAGAGGGGATGAAAGCTCAGGCTTTCGCCTTGGTTCAAGTCCCTGCATAAACAGAGGATATTAACAGCACCCCATCACAGGGTGCTTGTGAAGACTAAAGGAGATAATGTGTGTAGGCACTTAGCATAGTGCCTGGTAAATTTAGATGTCTATTATATATCTATCATCCCAGCACTTTGGGAGACTGGGATGGGCAGACCACTTGAGGTCAGGAGTTCAAGATCAGCTGGGCCAACATGGTGGAACCCCGTCTCTACTAAAAATACAAAAATTAGCCAGGTGTGATAGTGGGTGCCTATAATCCCAGCTACTCAGGAGGCTGAGGCAGGGGAATTGCTTGAACCGGGAGGTGGGGCGGGGGGAGGTTGTAGTGAGCTGAAAGCGCACCACTGTAATCCAGCCTAGGTGACAGAGTGAGACTCCATCTCAAAACAAAAACAAAAAACAAAAGAGATATCTATTATATGGATACTGAAAAAAAAAAACAAAACACTCCAGAGAGATTCCTAATTTCCCCTATTACTGGAATAACTATTCTGGCTAACCATTCTCCCCACGATGTTTGAAAGACAGGCCACGCAGCTTAAGTTCTTTAACTGTCTAGAGAGGAGTGCTTTGAGATAGAGGATGGATAGACAGATAGATAGATAGATAGATAGATAGATAGATAGATAGATAGATAGATAGAGGCAATAACATAATTTCAATTGTTATTAGCTGGAAGGATTCTGGAGATAAGATAACATTTATTCTTCTTTCTGCTTCCAAACGTCTGAGAGAGAGACAAGAATCTACATTGTTTTTAATGACCATCGGAGGAGACAGCACAGCTGTCTTCACTGATCTGTTCTGAAGTTCTAAAGTCACAGTGTGGCTGACACTTCAAAAGAAACCCTAGGACTCACCCAAAGCCACCTTCTGCTTTTGCTTAGACCCAGGCACTGCACTGCACAGCTCTGGGAGCGCCGTGTGTAGGGCGGGTATTTAGGCACACGGTGGCCCCTTTTGGGTTGAGTGGCCCTTACCAGGCCTCGTTTTCTTCCCCACTCATGTCGACCTCCAGTTTTCCAAGATTTCCTCAAGACCTCAATGGTGCCCAATTTCTAGAATTTCCTGGTTTTGTCTCCCCTGCCTTCACGACAGACTTATACATAGTGTGTCTTTTTTTTTTTTTCTTTCTTTCTGCAGGTTTTTATTTTCTCCCTTAAGGCTATAGGAAAATCTCATTAGTAAGCTGCTCATGGTGCTCTACTACCTGCTGCAAATGTGAGTATAATTGTGCTGTCTTTCTCCCATCCGCAGTTTCCCAGCCATTGGGCCCCTTATCCTTCCAACGTTGCCACTTGTTTAGTGGCTTCCGGGCATTTTCTTGTTGCAGCAGGTGCAAGTGCAATGGAAGCGTCGAAGTGTGTGGAGGGATCTGACGTGCAACAGGGACGTGCCTTAATAGCGGTTTCTTCTTTCTACCCAGCTCTTGTCACGCAGGTGGATGGGTGGCCTTAGGGAATAGACCTTCCTCTGCTCATCTCTTCTTCACTTTGGTGCCAGCAGAGCTGGATATACAGCGTATCTTTAAACATTGTGTATATCTTTATATGGTTATATATACACAATATATCTTTACTCGATTACTGGCTCTTACAGATTGGAAGAGGAACCTTGGTGACAGAGTAATTCTGAGATTTAACGCTACCCCTCATTTTCCCTCTAGCTCTGATCTGCCTTTCCATCAGAGGAGAGACAGGGAAGGGGAGAAGGAAGCAGAACTAAGTCTGGCATATATCTACAAATACTTGTTCTGTGATTTTTCTATACAAACACACCTATAATCAAGAAAGCCAGGCAAGGCATGATGGCTCATGCCTGTAATCCTACTACTTTGAGAGGTCGAGGTGTGAGGATCGCTTGAGCCTAGGAGTTTGCGACCAGCCTGGGCAACATACGGAGACCCCCTCTCTATAAAAATCAGTTTTTAAAAATTAGCTGGGTGTGGCAACATGCACCTGTGCTCCTCAGGGGGCTGAGGCAGGAGGATTGCTTGAGCCCAGGAGGTAGAGGCTGAAGCGAACTGTGATGTGCCACTGCACTCCAGCCTGGGTGACAGAGCAACACCCAGTCTAAAAAAAAAAAAAAAAAAAAAAAAAGAAAAGAAAGAAAAAGAAAAACAGGAAAAGCGTCTTTGTCCTAGCTCAGTGGTCCTCAAACTTGAGCACGTATGCATTGCACCACCACCTCCTGGAGGGCATGTTAAAACAGGCTGCTGGGACCAGCCCGAGTTTGTGATCCTGTAGATTTGGGGTGGGGCCTGAGAATTTGCATTCAGCACCAGTGAGCTGACATTGCTGGCCTGGGGCCTCATCTAAGAATGACAATCCCTTTCACATCCTAAAAGAGTCACGGAGGCACAGACTGGAGATTTTCTGGAAGCTTGAGACCCAGGCCAAAGCAGCAGCAGATTCAAGCCACAGATTCAAGGGACAGGGAAAGTTTGTCCTCTTCTACCCGGGAATGAACTTTTCTTTCCCATTTAATCAGAAACTTCTAGGTCAGAGTTGCTACAGATCCATTTTGTTTCAAGAAAATTCAGTAACCAGCAGCACCTCTCAGATGCACTTTCAATATCTGCTTTAAAAAAAAAAAAAAGAAAAGAAAAGAAAAGAAAAAAAGGCTTCATGATCCAGGATGAATTAAAACTCTAGCTAGAGACCCATGAGGTAATGATGCTCTCATTTTATATCTTTTGGGTGTCGAAGGATTGCAATTCCCCTCAGAAACCTTATAGGTAAGTTTCAGAGTCAAAAAGAGAGCACATGACGTGTCTATAACCTCAAGGTACAAAGAAAGTATTCCCAGTGTCTGTATCTGCACCCCAGCTCTTTGAGCTCTAAAACCGTTGTTATTTATGTGCACATATGTCAATCATAAAAAATAACATTCTTCTAAGACTACACTTTTAGGCTGTCTTCTGGCCTTGAGATTGTAACCGAAGTTTTGTAGGTAGTACTTGATGCATTCCAGAAACACCTAGGCAGTTTAGAAGATACCCATACCCTGACCCCAACCTCAGCCAGGAAAACGAACCCAATTCGTCTGACAGTGACTTGGTAGTTTTTTAAAGATGCTCCCAGATGATACTAAGATGTAGCAGGTGCTGAGAAACGTTGTCACTAATTAAGTGTTCCCATGAATAGTTGTTTGGTGACATCTCAGTTAAGGGTTTACTGTAGTCTCACGACTTGCATATATATTCCACATATTGAAAATTTAATAACCTCTTACATTTGTAGACAGCAAAGTATTTTCCTTGTTACCATATTTTATTTTTATTAGAATCAGAGGCTGGAAAACCATAACTACTACTAACCTCACTTTTCAGACTAAGAAATAGAGGCAGAGAGACAATAAGGCTTCACCTAATAAAGCTGAGACTTGACTTTGGTCTCTGGATCTATACACCCATATCCTTTTACAAGGTATCATCATAAAACACACTCATGAAAGCTGGGACAAAATACCACTAGTCTGCCCAGGAATCCTTAGCGCGATTCCCTCCCTGAAGCAGTAACTCTGAAAAGGTGGCTCACCTTGACTGGCAGCGGGGGATCCTGGGATCTGACAAAAAGGAGCCGGGACATCAGAAAACATGATCTCAGAATTTCCAGGGGCTTCAGAAAACAACTGGCTCAGAACCGGCCAACCCAGGTTTATGGCTGATGAACCCCCAAGACTAAGACGTGCAGGACGTGGATAAGGGACATTGCATCTCCAAACATGACCCTCTCGAGTCCACTCCACAGAGCAGGAGCCATTCCGTGTTGCCATCTTCTCAAAGATCAGAGACTTTGCTACACACATGCCAAGCACAGACCTTTTGATGGCCCCCTAATATTTTTCATTTTCAGGATTATAGGAGTCCTTCTTAAGAACCCAAAACTTCACCCCAGTTGACAATCCCATTTATTTTCTAAGCTTTGCATTTACATTTCTTTTCATCCACATTAGTCCTCTACATCTGTCAGATTAATTAGAGTGTTTTAAAATTTCTATAGTTCTTTATTCCAAAATCTTATCATTCAGACGGCACTGCCGGTTTCTTTGAATTCAGAAAGTTCTGATAATCTAATTTTGGGAAAACACTACAAAAGAACATCCCGACTCCTTTCTTCTGAACAAATTATTCACATGAAAGAGATCTTTTAAAAAATGTATGTATGTTTTATCTTATTTTAAGCCAGCTGTAAATTAACAAAAACCAGTTAGTTAACACTCTGAATAAACATCCAACACAACCACATGTTACCCACGCCATCAGAATGCCTGTAGATTTGTGTAGAGAAGTGCAGGTAACTTCAGCAACAAACAGCCTGGAGCAGAAGCCAGAAACAGTTCCCAGGCTGAGGAAGCTGGGCAAAGGGCACCCTAAGTTCTTCTCTTGGCTAATGAGCACCATGTCCAGCTCCCCAGGAGGATTTGTGATCTACCTTCTCAGGATACAGCATATTCATCATCTGTTACATGCAAAGGGCAGAAAGAATTGCCCCGTGGTTTCTATAAGCAACCATGACAATTAGGATCATTACTTACAATAAGTTACCAAGAAAATTCACAGGAATGAATAAACTTATTCATGGTCACCCTGTAACAAGTAGGCCTTGCAACGAATTTATGCATTTTTAGATAAGAGCAATTTTAAACAAGTGAATTATGATAGCTTTACTTAACCCTTCAAAACAAGACAAAAAAAACAAAAAACAAAAAAAAAACTACCAGAGAGAGCAACCAAAGAAATCTCTGCCCATTCAAGGATAAAAGAAACCTTCTGACATACTGCCACCTAGTGGACATTGTCCCACATTGACAAGCCTGGGACATCGCCGCAGTCAGTCTTTGCAGATTTGAAACTCCAATGTCTAAAAACAATAGAGATGAGGACATTTCACAATATTTTTTTAAAATCTTCTCATTGTGGTATTTTTCTATTTAGACTGCATTAACTTTTCATCTTTGCTGTCAGAGTACATTTAAACAGACAGGAAAACAACCAATGTGATTTTTTTTTAAATTTCAACTTTTATTTGACTCATAAAAAAATGCTGGGATTACACAATTTCTTCTCCAGGAAACAAAGTACACAAAAGATCAATGTGATTGTGTAACTGTGGTCTCTAGTACTGCCTCTCCTGAACTCAGCATCCAAGAAGTGCAATTCTCAGGAGCCTGGCTGTGCAGACTTTGTCTCTGGTCCATTGAGATCAGCTTCCTTCAGATCTTTTAAACATCTTTTCAAACGTTTTAGGATATTTGCCAAACTTAAGGAGGAGGGAGATATCTCAGAGCTGGCTCAATCTCAACAAACTAGGGCCACTTAGGAGAGATGGTACTGTGTAAGAATAAATATAAACACGAGTATTTTCAACTCCTTTAAGTAGTTATGGGAATTTTGCTCCAGGCAATTTAAACATTTACAGCAAAGGATGTGCCTGCCCCTCTTTGTAAATTCAGCTGAATAACTGCCCTAAACAAGACTTTGATAACATTCCAATTCAGGAGAGAATGTTATTAAATTGTTTTTAAGATTGTTTGACTACAGTTTGTTTTTTTTTTGTTTTTTTTTTTTCCAACTTACAAAATAATATAAATAGGCCTGGAGGAGGGGCTCACACCTGTAATCCGAGCACTTTGGGAGGCCAAGGCAGAAGGATCAACCTCAGGCCAGGAGTTTGAGACCAGCCTGGCCAATACAGCAAAGCCTCATCTCTACTAAAAATATTTTTTAAATTAGCTGGGCATGGTGGCAGGCGCCAGTAATCCCAGCTACTCGGGAGGCTGAGGCTTGAGATCGCTTGAGCCCAGGAGGCAGAGGTTGCAGTGAGCTGAGATCACACTGCTGCACTCCAGCCTGGGCAATAGAGTGAGACTCCATCTCAAAAATAATAATAATAATAATAATATAAATAGATTTCAGCTCCAACTGAGAACATTCTCAGCTGCAAAGATATTCTGAAAAGGTCAATGACGTTGCTGGAGTCTGAGCTTATCAGACTGAAAATCTCACCTGTGCGTTGTGATGTGAATTGTGTGATCCATGTGGTACCTGTCAATCAGAGCATAGAAGAAGGAATTTGTACAGCCAGATGCTTTGGAAATCACTGGCACCAGCTCATAGCTGGGGTCTCAGGTGGCTGCCTCCCTCTGCAATACCAGCAGCAGCTGCAGAGGCATCTGGCTGGTTGAACAAGGATTTAACACCCCGTTTGCCAGATATAATACAGGGTTCATACACTTGTTAACATATGTAATGCATTCATTTTAACATCTTAATGATACCCTTCATATAATTCTTCTCCAACCTAGTTACAAGAATAGTGCATTCATCAGCCGAGTTAGCACATGAATGCCACACATGGGTTATTTCTGAAAATGAATAGCCAGTTTCCAATTCCTGCAGAGAAGTCCTGCAGATTTCCACCTTGTAAAGAGCTAGGAAATCCATTCCCTCCTCTCCAACCTGGGTACCACCGCCTTCCTTCAAGTTTTCATCACCTCTCATTAGGACTACCATAATAGCTTCCTACCCCCTCTTACTGTCTCCTGCCCTCCTCAAGCTGATCCACTGCGGTTAGAGAGTGCATCCTAAAGGATACATCCCTTCTTAAAATCCCCCAGGGGCTGCTTCTAGACTTCAGGTACAAGTCCACGTTCCTTACCAGGGCTTAGAAGGCCCTGCATAACTAGGCCTGTGTAATATTGTAATATAATAAGAAATACGCAATTTGTCTTCATCCCAGGTTCCTGGCACAGAGGTCCTGAAGCCTTTGGAATTTCCTGCATGACAGGTGTCATAGAAGCATCCTTTGTTATTCATAATCAGCCCCTTCCAACCTTACCTTAGTTTATGCTAATGATGTGACCCTTGGAGAATGGGTTCTGATTTCCGGAGGGACCAGTCATGTGATCAGAAGATCGGACCTTTCAGTCCTAGCCTGTATTAGTCTGTTTTCACACTGCTATAAAGAACTGGCCGAGACTGGGTAATTTATAAAGGAACGAGGTTTAATTGACTCACAGTTCCGCATGGCTGGGGAAGCCTCAGGAAACCTACAGTCATGGTGGAAGGCAAAGGAGAAGCAGACAAAGGAGAAGCAGATACCTTCATCACAGGGTGGCAGGACAGAGTGAGTGCAAGCAGGGGAAATGCCAGATGCTTAGAAAGCCATTAGATCTCATGAGACTCACTACCATGAGAACAGCATGGGGGAACCACCCCCCGTGATCCAATTACCTCTACCTGGTCCTGCCCTTGACACGTGGGGATTATAGGAATTACAATTTGAGGTAAGATGTGGGTGGAGACACAGAGCCAAATCATATCACACCCTTTGACTTCCTGACCTCCCGGTTGACGTTAACCACCAATGGCCAATGATTCAATAAATTATGTCTATGTAATGAAGCCTCTATAAAACCTCTCAACAATGGGCTTCAGCCAGGGTACCACTGCCTTCCTAGCAGGTGAACATGTCCAGGTGTTGAAGGAGTGGCATGCCCTGAGAGGCGTGGGTGCTCCATGACCCTCCCCATCCCCATACCTGGCCCTAAGCATCTCTTCCATTGGGTGGATCCTGATGGTATCCTTTATAATAACCCAGTCAGAGTAAGTCACGTGCTTGCCTGAGTTCTGTCAGCCATTCACGAATACTACCAAACCTGAGTAGGAGGTCATGGGAACCTCCAATTTGTAGCTGGCTGGTCCGAAATACAGGCAACAACCTGGCACTTGTGACCGGCATCTGAAGTGGGGCAGTCTTGTGGGGCTGAGGCTTTAACCTGCTGGGGCTGTGTTACCTCCCAAGAGTTAGTGTCATCAATGAATTGCAGAACGCCCAGTTAGTGTCTGAAGAGTTGGAGAACTGCTTCGTGTGAGGGCAAACTCCACAGAGTTGGTGTCAAGACGGGTTATGAGAGTGTAGAGAAAAACATTAATTTTTCACTTAGTCTGGTTACCACTGCCAAACCCCCTACTATTCCTCCCCTATATCCCCAAACCTCACCACCTGGAAGGGTGCTCTGGGATGCCATAGGTTCCAGCCACATGAAATTACTGTTAGTTCCACCTGCAAGAACCCCACCCTCCTGTACATGCAGACTTTTGCACACGCTGCTCCCTTGGAAAGATGCCTTAGCCAGTGTTTCATCAATATCTCATCCTTAATTGCAAAGCTCTTATCTCCATGGCATTCTTGGCTAACAAGGCACAGAAAGAGTAGCCGCCAGGTGTTGTGCAATAGCTAATGAGATAGGCTTTAGTATCGCTGCCTCAGCCTCTTGCTTTCCTCCCTCCCCTAAAGCTCACACTGACCTTGTAATCCACAGGATCTGGGGGAACACGTATATGCACCTGGATGGAGCTGGTGACCACAGGTTCCTTATGAAGAGTCCATAGTGCAAAAACACCCAAAGCAAGGAACTTTAAGAGCAGGATTCATTGAGTTCTCTGTTGCCTAAATACATGTTATAAAAGATCATGGTTGGTTGCCCTTCTCAGTCTAGGTTCCTTAGAGCAGAGCCCTATATGACACCAGGAAGGGAGAGGACAGGAGCACTGCGGGAGGTGAGAGCACAGGTCCTCACCCTCCCCGGAGACAGGGGGAAAATCATGAGGTGGACGAGGGGTCCAGTGGCCCAGCAGGCAGACAGGAGGAGAGAAGGCAGGTAGGGTATAAACCCCACTCATCCTGAAGGTAAAAGCCATCCTCATCTTAAATTTGTAACTTCACATTCTGACCCCTATAATTCTTTATTTTTAATATAAAAAGTACTGACTAATCAAATTCTCCCAAAGCCAAAGTCTTCTCAGCATGAATTCTACACACTCCGCACCACCACTACCACTGCACTCAGCCTCCTAATGCTCCAGCTCCTACTGAATCACCGGCCACCATCCCATGTCCATCTATGAAAATCCTCAGTGAAACACTTTACCAATATGTGAGTTGGCCTCCTCCCCAAACCCTACATACAGTCACTGGTGGATCATTTCTTCCAAAAGGAGTCTGCTAACTGGAAGAGACACGTTTTTGCAAACAGCTCATGTCCTCTACCTACCAAAGGGCTAAAGAATAGCGTGTCCTTGTTTTCATAAAGCAGACGGATGCTTTTCCTGGGAGTGCGATGGGTATGCTGGGAATAGAAAATTAGTTTTTATTGTTTAACCTTCATGGTTTAAATGAGGAAGCTTCTGCTACAGCTAAAGGTCCCCTTGGGTTTTCATAAAGTAGTCTTATGACAGCAATATTAGTCTCCATAAAGAGTCCAATTTTCAAATGTCTTACACTATACTATTGTTTAAAAAGTGTCATCTAAAAGTTTGGCAGAGTAACTGCAGTGTGGCATCTTGGACTAATTGTGCTATTTACCATGTCTCTGTTTTCCTCTGCCATTTGAAAAATAATGCCACCCTACCTTGGCAGTGCTTTCTACGTTGATAAAGCCTCATCTCTTCTGGGAAAGACTTTGCTCTCACAGACTTCTCTCTAAGAATGAGACGCAGAGGGGGTCAGAGGTACCAGGCCAGCTGCTTTAGATCCATGAGGCCAGGAAGCAAAGCGCCAAGGCTGCCAGTGAAGATGCACCCCCAACCCCAAGGTCCCTCACGTGTTCATGCTCCAAAGAGGAAAAGCGCTCTCCTCTCCAAGAAGCAGGAAAACACTGAGCTTGCGAGTGACCTCCAGCCCCTTAAGAATCCTGTGGATTGATCACATGGCTGGCTAGCTTCTGGCAATATTAAATAACTCGCCACCTGAGCTTGCAAGTGCACAGAGCGCACAGGTCACTTGCGTGTTCATTAAACTTGTTCTTTAAACTTTCATTGAGCACCAACTATGTGCTTGCCACTGGGGCTGGAAATATAGAAAGGAAACATCACACAGACCCTGTCCTTGGGAAGCTCACATTCAAGTGAACCAGCCCACCCCAGGTCCGTGTGGTTACTGCTGTTACTAGAAGCCCTGTGTGTGTCCAGGAGGGCCACCTAACCCCACAGGTGGGTGGGCGGGCATCCGTGGGCTCCTTCTCCAGGAAGTAATGCCTGAGTTGGATTTTAACAGACAATTACAAAACCGACTACACAAAGAAGGGCATGAAATGGCATACAAAGGACTATGCGCAAAGGCTCATCATTCATTTATTCATCCATTCAACAAAGTTTACTGATGGAGGCTAAGAGTCAGGCGTCCTGTGGGTTTCTGAGGACACTGTTCGCCGGACAGACATGCCCTCTGCCCTCTCTGCACTTGCTGATTACAGCAGAGAGGCGGAGAGGTGAAAGGGTACGGCTAGGTCAGGAGAATTCAGCACCATAGTGTGGTGAGATCGTGGAGTACAAGTTGCGATGGAGGGGATGACATGGAGCACTCAAGGTAACAAGCCTGATGAGGCAGGGGCTGGAACGAGGCTTTCCAGAATACAGAAGACTTTTTGTTAAACGTTCAGCAGCTCAGACTTCATCCCAACAACCACAGTGATCTACTGAAGGATGCTTTAAGCAGGAAAAGAAATGACCTGTTCAGATGTGCATTTTAGAAGTCCTTCGGCTATAGAAAGGATGGACCAGCGGCAGTGAGACCAGGATGGGGTGGCCAGGTGCAAGGACCCAGGAAAGAGAGGATGATGAACTCTGTACATGTGACCACCACAGTGAGCAGAGTAGAGACAATATTTGAAGGTTTCGTAAGTCGGTAGAATGCACAGGAGCCGGGAGAGGTGAAGAGTGGATGAGTAAAAGGATAAGACCATCTTCTGACTTCCAGTTTGGGGTGGTGGAGATAACGGTATTGTCATTTACCATGAAAGACTAGATGAAATAAGAAGCAGCCATGGGCACTGAGAAGAAGAGTTCTGAGTGCTTTCAAACTTTTTGATGCATATGAGCCTTCTGGTTTATCATTATAATGATTATTTTTACTGGTACTACAACTGCCACCACTGCCACTACCTAGTGTTCTTGAAGGGCAAAGACTGAGGACAGGTGTAGCAGCCTAGTGATGCGGAAGCTAAGTGAGAATGGAACTCCCTCACACCCTGAACTTGTAAAGGTTCGAGCAAGCGTTTGTTGTCTGGTTATCTCAGAAACAGACAGCTCTTGACAATTTCCGGGACCCACCTCTTCTATACCACAGGCTTCACCCTCCTTCTCAAATACAGTCACTTCATTCACCATGGCTTCCCTGTCCACCAGTGCCTCTCACCTCTTCCTAGGATGCTGTGAAGAAATCACAGAGTCTACCCCTGAACTACCAAATCAGAGTCCCCACTGATAGATCTGGAGGCCTTTTCTCTTCTCTTTTTAAAACAAGGGCCCCAACTGAATCTTAAGATCCAGCAGGTTTGGAAACACTGCTCTAAGGCACATCCTGCTCTTCAATTACACAGGCTGTACCTCTCCTGCCGCTGCTGGTAGAACAATCCAATCTATCCCTTGTCGTCATGCTCTCCAACCAAGGACCCTCAGTTTCATCCACTTCTGGAATGTTAGCCCAAGATCCCAGGCCACATAATGAAGGCTCCTCTTTCAGGCATGTCCTTCCAGCTCTCTGTTTCTTTGAAGATGCCATGCAGAATATCTTTTCTTCCATCCTGGGATACTTGTAGCATAAAGAAAAGCCCACCTCTGACATCACTCACCTGTTATTTTCCTCTTGCAAACCCTCCTGCTTCCTACCTTCTTCCCTGGGTCTCCCCTGAAGTTGAGTACAAAGCCAATAACTTATTGTTGAGCTAAAGGCAATAGATGGCCTTGGTTTTGTAGGAAAACTCTGTGGTCTTACTTCAGCTTTCCCATAAAGACAGTTTTTATAAACGCTAAATGTGATTGGGGTTGAATTGCAGTTTCCAAAACTATTATGGCAAACAGAGATGAAATCCTATTGGAAAACCACTACATGACTATGACTAACATCTTGACTTGGGAACATGAGTGCTCCAAAACCCAAGTACCCTTGTGGGTTTATGAGAAACTTTCTTCAGACACATACTCTTGTATACAAAGGCAAAGAGGCAATGAATGGGGTTTAATCCCTCCCCTCTTTTTTTAACTAATAGGCAAATGAGAAATAGTGGCATATACCAACTTCAATGATTACAATTACACAAGCAGTTACAATCAACCTAAATTTCAATTGATTTCTTATTTACTTTAGCTTAAAATAAGAATGGGCTCCTTTAATAATGAAGATTGCAATTCAAGGGGATCTGTTTCCCATATGTAGAAAACATAATCACTTAACTGATGAACTTGCTAGTTTTTAATTAACGCTCTTTTTAATCTACAAAACCTAGCAAAAGCTGTGCAGGTGACAATCCAGGTTTACTCAATAATCACAGATGCAATCTCTAAACAGACCTTTAAAACTTCCTCAAAAAGATGAATGCTGTTGAATCCACTTTCAAATTTCTCTCTCTCTCACAATCTAAATAATCCCAAAGTATTTTTACCTTTTGGAAATACAGTCTTGACCATTAACATTTTTAGTAGACTTATGTATTCTCAGAGTTAACTCTTGCTCATATGATAAGCCCACCTTCCTACCTAAATGGGGTCTAGTGAATGTCAGAGACTGTTCATTGTCCCCTCATCTCCTTCCACTCCTTTTTGCCTATTAGTTATAGGCAACTCCCTTCCTCAAGCTTTGTGGACAAATGGCTGCTCAGTTAGAGACTACCTTGTCCAGCCTCCCTTGCAGCAAGATGTGGTTTATGAGTAACTTCCAGCCGATACGACGCTGCTAGAAGTGATGTCTCTACTCCCAGGTACTGTTTTCAGTTTTCTTTTACCCTTCCCCTATCTAGAAATAACAGCAAATGGAGAAGCCAACTTGGAAACAGAGATGGAAGGTTCATGTTGAGGACAGAGGCGCATCCCTACTGGTCCTGGATGACTCATGTCTGGATTGTTATGTGAGAGAGAAAAAGCTTCTTAGTTAGTTCACAGAATGGATGGGTCTCTTTGTTACCCAGTTCAGACTATAGCAAATAACAGCGAGTACTTCACTGAGGATCAAAGTGCTACAAATCTTTGAGTATGTTAATCTTCATATTGGAGGATACTGTGAATTCTGAATTCTACATTATGAATTCTGAAGATGAGGCCAAATATGTACCTGATTCTCAGGGAATAAAAAAATAATTTCAGGTAAAAATGAATTGTTGAATAATTATGGCTCCCTGGTCTTACTTTCTGTTCTCCAGTTAAGTCTTTAGAGACTCAAAGACTTATACTCCAGGAAATGGTTGGTCGAGGATATGACAACAAGATAACTTATCGGCAGTCATTACAATACCATTGGCTTTTCATATTCTGGAGGGAAGTTAGAGAGTTTTATAAAATTCAACTCATATATGGAGCCAGAACCACGTTTTTAGTTCACATTTTAAGCCCCCCTCTACATAGCAGGCTATGCAGGGCAAAGAAGCCTGATGAAAATGTGACTGATGTGAGAGGGCCAGCTGGAGGTAACTTCTAGCTAAAATAAACCTGTGTTATTGTTCTACTGAAGCACTATTGCCTCAGGCTATCATATTCTCAATCATCAATTGTAGGACTGGTAAGACAGCATCGTATAAACGAGAACCAGGCTCATAACCTTCTGAATGGCTTTATGAGTTGGTTGATGTAAAATATTAGTTTACAGAGTTCAATAAGTTATTGATCATTTGTTCATGCTTTTCTCCGTTCATTCCTGAGAATAAATTAAGACTGATGTATTCAGATGTGTGTGAAATGGCTGTGGCCCTTGTCCTGATGGAGCTTGCAGCTTCACTCCATGATCTTCAAAAATGGCCGACTGTGCAGCTCCAACAGGGAAAGAAGTTTTCATGCTCTCAAACGTACATATTTATTTATTTAAATATTAAATAAAATCATGCCCGTATATTTGTACATTACAAAATATTTACTAAAGCACAGCTTTTAAAAGCTAATATTAAAAAATACATATACAGAAAGTCCCTATGCTTCTTTCCCACATCCCAGGAGACAATCTTGAATGCAGTGAACATCCCATTTTGGAGAAGAAAGTGATTTGTGCTATTTGTTTATCGACCTTTCTCCTGCACATTATTCTTTCAAATACCTCTGCAAGTAAGTTTCAGGAAGGTATCTGCAAACAGGTACCCGATGTGAAATGAACAAGCCAGCACACTAAAGTCAAGTGCAGTCACAGCTGGCTTTCCACCCAGTCTGGCCAGGGGTCTATGGTATGAGTGTCCTCTCTGCCATGCTGGGAGTCCTCGTTTGGATCTGAGCTCATTCCTTCCTCACCCCCCGGCTGGCAGAAGCAGGGAGGCTGCCAAAACTGGAAACAAGAATCACTTTATAAATCAGACACCATATTTGCACTAGTGTTTTCTTTATTGTCATAGACTGTTATGATAGACTTTATAAATTGTGGTTGGTAGGGTTGGATCACTAAGAGGCTTTCAGAGTTCTGTGCTAAAGGGGTTGGGGGAAGCCAAGAAAACCCAGCCACAAACAAAAATGGGGAAAAAAACAGCATTACAAGTCTGACCAAAGACATTCTGGGTAAACACCACTTTCGCACACATATAATGTGATATTGTGCTTATGTCTGGTATCTGTTACCACTGGAGGGGTTGATCTCTCAATAATGATTGCAGCCACACATGTAATTTTGTTTTAAGGGTTCACTCAATATCTGTATTAGAAATAAAACTAAGGTACAAACTGACTTAAGAATGCCTAATGCATCCATCCTATTTTTAGCATTGGCAAGAGAAATGAGAAATCTGATTATTTTGGCAAGATGTGTAGAATGTCACATTAACCGATAATCCTCATTGAAGGACAACACATTTGACAAATCATTATTTGAATAGAGTAAGGGAAGGGTAAATCCTTGGATATAGGGAAAGACATGGCAAGGTGCCGAGCACATTAAACGCACTTAATGAACATTGGTTGATTCTAATGATAAGGTATAAATAAGACTCGTCTCTTTCCTAAACATCTTGTCTTGGGGGAAGAAATGGCATCTTCTACCTTCAAACACACATTGGTATAACAGCTTTAATTTATAATTCTTTAAAAAGGATTACCTGTGTCTGATATTATTACCTATGCAAAAAGGCTAAGATCCTATAACAAAACAAAAGCAAATGTGAAATTGATGAAATAAAGTTCTACTCATCCTATGAGTCATAGTAACCTATCAGTATAATTAAGACTATGTGCCCTTAATAAGTGCAGCTGATTATTCTCGCCTGACCACCAATTTTCTCCTTATGGTTTGCCAAGTAGTGAATCTCTCATTATGAGTGTTACTCATTTGGAATGAGGCATCATGTCTCCAAAAGGATCCTAAACTAGTGAAAATTCAGCCATTATTGCTCAGTAACACCTTTATACACAAATTGCTTTTCATACTGCCTGAGTCACTTAGAAATCTCAAAGGAAGTGGGACGATGTTCTGATGAGGGAGGAGGTGGTAGAAAAGTTCACTGAAGCCACACTAAGTGTTAATGGACACTATTGCCAGTGAACAACAATTGGCTACCAAGTACTCTCTCAATCTGGGATTTATTTTTACTTAGGACAAGAGAAATTACTATAACTTTTAAAAAAGGATAAACAATATGTTTTTTAAGAATTCAGAAGATGTTCACTTATTTAAAGTAATGTTGTATTATATTAAATTATACACACACATACATTCACACACAGAGAGACACACAGTAAGCCATTTGTTCTCTTCCATGGATTTGTCTGCTATCCTTGGCCCAAGTTATACTGCAAAAATTATGATGACTGTGCATAGTTATGTCTTTACATTATCCAATCGTATTTTAAATGCCTCTGTAGTGGTTTCTAGTTTTATTCCTGTAAACCTTGTACATTTCTTGTTACGTTTATTTTTAGAGCATTTAAAAAATTATGAATGAAATCTTTCATTTATGTTTTCTAGTTATTTGAAATAAGGACAGCTAGTGATTATTACTTATTAATTTTTACAAACTGATTTATTTTATTCTGCTTGTAGCAATTCAGCTTCTTTTGAATTTTCCTAAGTATATAATCATATCACATGCAAATTCTGCCCTCTTTTCTCTCTATATATTTTCTTATTTCATTCTCTTGTGTAATTACATTAGCTGGCACCTTCAGACCGACATTAAATAATGTAAGGACAGTGGGCATCTTCGTCGTGTTCCTGACTTTAAGAAACATGCTCTTACGTTTAATCACTAGGTAACTTTTAGTTTGAGACATTCATAGTAACATCAGGAATCCATCCAGTTCTGTTTTCTAATGGATTTTAAACATCAGAAATAGTGCAAAATTTTGTCAATCACTTTTCAGGATCTATAAGATGATAATATATTTTTTTCCTTTAACCCGTTGGGATTGAACCATTCTTGCAGTCTCATAAATAATGTTAATCATCTTTTTCCTTCCTTCCTTCCTTCTTTCCTTCCTTCCTTTCTTTCTTTTCTTTTTTTTTTTTTTCGGGGTCTTGCTACGTCACCCAGGCTGCCAGGCTGGAGTGCACTGGTGCAACCGCAGCTCACTGCAGCATCTAGGTCCCAGGCCCAAGCTGTCCTCCCACTTCAGTCTCCTGAGTAGTTGGAACCACAGGCACAGGTTGCCATGCCCAGCTAATGTTTTTTTAACTTTTTGTAGAGATGGAGATCTCACTATGTTGACCAGCATGTTCTCAAACTCGTGGACTCACGTGATCCTCCCATCTGGGCCTCCCAAAGTGCTGGGATTACAAGTGTGAGCCACCACGCCTGCCCTCGTTCATAATATTATTTATTTTCAGAATTAACTTGGCTGATTTTCCATATTTATTCCTCCATAAGAAACTCAAAGGGTAACTTTCAAGAACCAGCACACCACTGAAATAAAAAGTTTATCTCGTCATTTTGAGGAGTTACGACATGGGTCAATCTAAACAGAACATTAGGACACAATCTTTTGCCTAATCAGAATTACCTTAATATGAAATGCCATTTTGAACTAGCAGACTGCCCCTAGTGCATGTCAATAGGTTGTTTATAGACAGATTACTCAGTATTTAAGAGATAAGCTTCACAAATGGGATAAAAAGCAAACGAATGAAAACAAAATGTAAAACAGAACAATAAAAATGAATAGATTAACAGAATTGCTGTTGCTATAGCTCAAAAATTATACTGTAAGATTAAGGATCACTGAGTTTAAACATATATATCTACTCTGCATAAAGTCAAGCACCTACACACTAATTATAAGGAAAAAGTAATTTTCATAAGCAATGTGTTTTCTTATAGACACATTAAACTAAGAGGTACTTCATGCATTCTACAATGCACAACTTTTAACATTTTGATAGCTCTGGAATTAAGATGCAACTAGAACCTATGATGATCATGTTTAAGTTTTTTAATCAACAGTTTCTTCTTTCTTAGTGATGCATGAAATAACAAAGTAGGCTGAAAATTGGTATCTTAGATTCAATAAAATACAGCAAATCTCAACTTTCAGGGTATTACAGACGTTTACCTTTGTTAGCTGGCTTTATAAAATAGCTATATCTTCCTACCTCTACCTCTGATGGTATTACAGACGTTCACCTTTGTTAGCTGGCTTTATAAAATAGCTCTATCTTCCTACCTCTACCTCTGATGGTATTACAGACGTTCACCTTTGTTAGCTGGCTTTATAAAATAGCTATATCTTCCTACCTCTACTTCTGATGGTGTTACAGACGTTCACCTTTGTTAGCTGGCTTTATAAAATAGCTATATCTTCCTACCTCTACTTCTGATGGTATTACAGACGTTCACCTTTGTTAGCTGGCTTTATAAAATAGCTATATCTTCCTACCTCTACTTCTGATGGTATTACAGACGTTCACCTTTGTTAGCTGGTTGTGCACAACAGCTACATCTTCCTACCTCTACCTCTGACACATGTCCTCTTTTTAAATAATTATATTACTACGTGTGGATTTCTAAAAAAATAAACTAAATTAAAATTAAATTTAGAGGTAAGGGCTTTGAGAACTTCAAGAGTTACTCTGGAATGACCAGAGACCCAGGGAGTTGCTAGATAGAGGCTGGGATGTGTAAATGGATGCATGCATGCATGCAGGTATGTAACGCACACACAGGTTTTCCACTGGGGTCACTGTTTGTGTTCTATCTGGGTTTTGGTGGAGTCAGTGAGTAAAATAATTCTCCGGCTGCAGAATTCTCAGGTGGTTTTGTCCAGGAAAGTAAAACTGGCAGTTATTACAGTGTCTCCCAACTGGTGCTGTCGGTGTAAGAGAAGTCATTGGTCTGCTCTGTCCCTAGCTCTTCTCTTGTCACTCAGCTCTCCCAGAAAATGAGAACACGGACACAGAATCTCCATCTCACATTGCTTCCTGCTCTCCCTACTTCACCGCAGATGACAGCAAAGGACCAAGAGTTACAACTGCTTCTCATCAGAGCCCTGGATCAACAGATGTGCGATAGGGGGTCCTGCCATTATGAAGCCAAACAGAAAGGAAACAGCTACCAGAAAGTTCTGTGAACTGAGCGGATGGTTTCTAAGTCAGGGAATTCAAACTAGCAAACTGACTCACAGACAGGCCACAGCCACCTTAGTCTCTCTTCCAAGCGGGAATTTAAATCCCTCCTCTTTAAAAGAAAAAAGAAAAGAAAGAAAAGAATATTTGCATGAATGTCCCTGGTTGCCATAATCAATCACTACCAACTTCAAAAGAATTCCGCTAATCTCTTTAAAGCATTCCCTGTAGCTCTTTTACAAATTATTAGAATAAAAAGAACAAAGTCAACAGCACTTAGCCAGTTTTAATTTTCAGTATTGGTAGAGTCAGCAAGGGCCCTTGACTTGTCAGCCTCAGTGTGGACTTACCTTTTGCACAGCTCCTTGAAAGGCCTGTTTAATTCTCCTACATGAATCAGGTATTAATTTTGTATCTTGACTCTCCAGAGTTGTGTCTTGAAAATCTGCATTTTCATGGAGTCTCAAAATTCTATAAATGCAGTGAGTGCTATCTTCTGATATTCTATTAGGATCCATCTGGGGAGGAGAAACAGTAAGGAGGTTAGAGTGCTTATCACTAATCATCCTGCTATTTAATGAAGTGTGACTTCAGAACAAAAAATTCATACTTGCAAGAGTCTTTATGTCCCCAACAATCAATAGTTAATACAATGACCCTCAAGATGTGAAAACATGACTTCTAATTCATTTGAATGAGTAGCTGACTGTCATCCACAGGACAAGGCACCGTTAGTCCTGCGGTGGGCTTTTAACAATGACAGAAGTGTATGTGCGTGATTCATGGGGGAAATTGTCAAATTGTCTGACAACATGAAAGTGTTCATAGAGGGGAGGGGCACCAAGGAAATCACATGTGATCACTGTAGGGAGAGGAAGCTTTTTGTCTTTAAATCAACTAGATGCAACATGCTAGCTGGGATTATGAGGCCCACTTTGAAATGCAAAGCATGAAGCCTACCTAAAACAGGTGAAATCAACATCATCTTGAACCACCATGTTTGCCTGGCCTTTTTTCCTTAATCAGCCAAAGAAGGGAGAGAAAAATCCATTTTTTACCTCTAAACAAAACTCGAAGTCAGACGTGTAATCTCTCTTTTTTGTTGACTCTCTCATCAGTGTTTCTCAAGCCGGAATGGTATACCTGTCAGGGGGTGTTCGGGAACGGGTGCAGGTGATATCTGGTGTCATCACATTAGGGTGGGGGGGCTGCATGAGCAGATATTAGAGATGTGTGCTGGAGGGATGCTAAGATTCCTGTCATGTAAGGAATTGTTCCACCCAAAATATACTCATTGAGTAATTAGCTGATTGCCTGTTAAGAATAGGTGTCCAGCATTAGAATATCTTTAATGACTACTCTTTAAAATTGTCAGCCTGCTCCTTCCAAGCCTTTGCAGCGGTTTCAATTGCCAAGTAAAGGGTGGCAATAATTAGCTATCACCTGTTTTAATAATGAGAATTTAATTTGTCCTCTTGGTTTGTTAAATATTCAAGGTACTTCATCTGTATTCTCTTATTAGCTGGCACAAACTAGGCGAAAAAGAAAAGCTACGTAAGTTTACAAAGCTCAGTCAAATTAATGACAAGTCTCTCTTTCTCTCTTTTAAAAAGTAATCGGAATGATGTGTTAGTTTATTAACCAACCGTTAGAAATAAACTAAAAAGAGCCTATCCATATCTGAGAATCTCAAAATGAAATGACAGCCTTTTTTTTTTTTTTTTTTTTTTTTGAGATGGAGTCTCACTCTGTCACCCAGGCTGAAGTGCAGTGGCACCATCTCGGCTCACTGCAAGCTCCATCTCCCGAGTTCACACCATTCTCCTGCCTCAGCCTCCCAAGTAGCTGGGACTACAGGCACCCGCCACCACGCCCAGTTAATTTTTTTGTATTTTTAGTAGAGATGGGGTTTCACCCTGTTAGCCAGGATGGTCTCAATCTCATGACCTCGTGATCCTCCTGCCTTGGCCTCCAAGGCAGATTACAGGCGTGAGCCACCGCGCCTGGCCAAAATGATAGCCTTTTAACAAATGTACACTCACTAATACAAATTTTATTCTTCCAGTCTTGCACATATAAGGACTATCTATAATCATCACGCAAGAGACACCACCGTGAAGCAAAACTGTGTACAATCTGTATTTATTTTTCCTATATTCTTTAGAATAATTAATACAAGTCATAATATGTGAATTTTTATACAAGGAAAGTTTTCAATCACACACTTGGCAAAAAAAGGCTTACTTATGCCAGTGTGTATCCCACAAGACCAGAAAAGCCTAGGCAACTGATATGAAGGGTCACTGGGTTTAGACCTCAGGAAAGAAGAATCATGCAAAGGCCTGAATTGACACACCACCAGAAAACTGCTGAGCCAAAGCAATAATGTGGCCTTAGTGGGGAAATGCCTGGGGACCCTAAACTTGGTTAATCTGGAGTCCTGCCAACAAGCTAAGAGCTGTCTAACAGAAGCAGCAGTCCCCTTTATTCTTTTTCTTTCTCTTTTTCTTTTCTTTTTTTTGGAGACAGGGTCTTGCTCTGTCACCCCCACCCAGGCTGGAGTGCAGTGGCATAATCATAGCTCACTTCAGCCTTGAAATCCGTGGGCTCAAGCAATCCTCCTTCCTCAGGCTTCCAAGTAGCTGCGACTACAGGTGCAGGCCACCATGCTTGGCTAATTGGCTAATTTCTTTCTTTCTTTTTTTTTTCTTGGTAGAGATGGCGTCTTGCTATGTTGCCCAGGCTTGTCTTGAACTCCTAGGCTTAAGCAATCCTCCCTCCTTGGCCTCCCAAAGTGCTGGGATTACAGGCATGAGCCACTGCGCCTGGCCCCTATATTCTTGATGCTCAGGGTAGTCCATTCAGTAGCATCGTGGGCTCACTGAGGGCTTGCTAGAAATGTAGAATTTCAGGCTTCACCCTGGCATACTGCCTGGGAATATGCATTTTAACTAGATCCCAGGTGATTCTTACACACATTACAGTTTAAGAAGTCATGCTTTAAAATATAGATTTTCTACTATTAAAACAATTCCAAAGTTCCCTGGATACCAATTTTAAAATTGTTTCACAAGTGACATCAATTAGTACAAAGATACTCCAACAGTTAATCACGGTTACTGATTTGATGCAAATAAGTACAATGCAAAGATTTTGTCCCCTTTCTGTTAAAAAAAATGCCCACATCCAGATCCCATCTCACTCCTATCCCAACCCTCACTGGCCAATTTCATCAACATCCCTAAGGGTAGGGTCCAATCATTGAACCTCTTCCCAAATACTTCAAATGTGCAATTGAGAACCACTGTTTTGGAAGGCAGCATTCGAGCTAAAATATGTATAAAACCCCATCCATTGTTTTTTCCCAAAAGAAATCAAGAATGCATGGCATAATTGCTTTTAATATACTCATTTATTTTGTTTACTCAAGGATCACACATTAGAAATTTATTTTTAACCCACAACCACATGTCTTTCTCATTCCAGTGCCCTTGCAGCTCTCCTTTCCTGAAAATGGATACTAGGAGAAGAGGGAGGAGGAGAGGTTCAGGGTGCAAGGCCAGCCACACACACAGGTAAATGAGGGTCTCTAAGCTGAAGGAACTGCAGAGCAGGGAGGGAGCCAGACGGATGCTGGACCCTCAGCAAATGCCCACAAACTGACTGAACGAATGTATCACCTACCCAACAACTTATCTATTGGCACACATTAGTCTGGTTGGAGGACTGCATGACTGAAAAAGTATACTCTTTTAACTACTAATCTGATAATCTGCATATTACAATCAGAAACAGACATATCTGTAGTGTTGCAAATTATTAGAAAAGACTTTGCAGTAAATTAGACATACAAGGCACTGGGCTAGATGCTACGAATAAGGTGGTAGGCCGGGCACGGTGGCTCAAGCCTGTAATCCCAGCACTTTGGGAGGCCGAGACGGGCGGATCACGAGGTCAGGAGATCGAGACCATCCTGGCAAACACAGTGAAACCCTGTCTCTACTAAAAAAAATACAAAAAACTAGCCGGGCGAGGTGGCGGGCACCTGTAGTCCCAGCTACTTGGGAGGCTGAGGCAGGAGAATGGCGTAAACCCGGGAGGCGGAGCTTGCAGTGAGCTGAGATCCAGCCACAGCACTCCAGCCTGGGCGACAGAGCAAGACTCCATCTCAACAACAACAACAAAAAAAATAAGGTGGTGTGCAAAGCAAGCAGTCCCTGTCTTTATGGAACTTACACGTCATTGAGGAACGCAGAAATTCAACCAAAAGTCACAGTAAACTGAGTAGCAAATGAATTCATTGTACTTAGACATGTCTAAAAACATGAAGTGAATCTTGAATATCTTACTTAAAATGGACTGTTAAAATGCATTTGTCAGATAACGTGGTGCCTATGAAATAAACTGCCTCATTTTCTTTTAACTTCCTTGAAACTTAATCATTTGTAGGGTTAAATGAGGCAGGATGCTTGACGTTTGTGCTACTTCGTTATCTGTGTTTTCAAACAGGCAGTGCATACCTCTACATCAGATTTTCAGTAGTGACTGCTGTCCTAGCTAACAAACAACTAGGGAGGTTGGTTTGTGCATATTGGGGGATCGAGGGAAGAAGTTAAAAGAGCACAAGATCTTGAGTTTTCTGAAAAGCTTATCTTTATAGCTAAACCCTAAGCTTTGAATATGGTTATACGGATGTTAAAGACACACACACACACACACACACACACACACACACACACAGAGCAACTTTTTGAAAGGGTTTTTTTTTTCTTTGTAAACCAAAGTATGAATACTATGTGGTAAATATATAGCAGAAGCCACACACTATTTTCTCTTTGGCTGGGTGGTGGGGGAAAAGCCAAGCTACACTGGATCAAGTAGATATATATTTTTTAACATCGAGGCACACGCAATCTGCAAACATTTAGGAGGCTGATTCAATTTTATCTATTCACACATTTAAGAAAACAAAACTTTTTAAATAGCCACTGTAATTTTTACACTATTCTGGGCATTCTTCTAAATGCATTTAAAAACTCAAACTGCTTTTCCTTGAGGATTTGTATACCTTCTTTTCTCCACCTTTAAACAAAAACAATAAAACTAATTCCTCATTTTTAACTGTAAACTACAAACATGTTACTAGATACTTTGTTCTCATTCAAATGCATTTAGAAACCCCAAATAGTTGATTCACAACTTTAGTGGGAATCATAAAACTACTATGATTTATTTGGTACCAAGTTCCAATCCAAAAGAGCCGACATAAGTGAAAATGTTAAATCAGCGGCAGGTCATATGGAGACTATTCTCTTAGCTAGGACTTTCAAAGAAGGTATCTAACACATATAAAACGGGAAAGAATTACAGAGTGAACCCCAATGCACCCATCAGCGCTTCAGCTATTACCAATGTATGGCAAATCTTTTTTCATCTGTAAGCAACCAGAAATTATTTTGAAACAAATTCCAGACACCATAGCAGTTTTATCTGTAACTATTTCAGAATGTATCTCAAAATGATTAGGACTCCTTTGGGTAACAATTGTAGACACAATAGCCAGTAAAATGCATCCAGATCTAGCGGTATATTCATATGAACACATTGTTCCTAATATTTTTTCTTTACTGAAGGAGATGACCTTTTTAAAATGCAGTACAAAATTGGGTTCAGAGTAATGGCTAAATTATTTTGCACAAGTCAAAGGAACCGAATCTTCATGGTATTTAAGAAAACCGTACCCAGAAGTCTGATGATATTAACTTCTCCAAAGGAATATTTTCTGGCTAGACTTACTAACTCACATGTTTACTTTGAAAAAGAGTTCTGAGTGTTTCACTATTTATCCATACAACATCAAGACTGCTAAATGATGATGGGAGATCACTGAAAGCCCCGACTCCTCAGCCCGCGGGGACCACCGAGAATTCCTAGGGAAAAGCTGAACAACTCTAACAAGAGCCCAGCAGGTCACTCTTTCCTACATAGCCATGCCACCGATTTCCACAGCTCCTGCCAAGTCAAGCTGTTCATGGTTCCTAGAACTCCTTCATTTCTGACTGCTCTTTCAACATTGGACACTCTTCACTGTTATGGCAATGAAAATGCCATATCCCTAAGGTGTTAGAAAAGATAGACAGTGGAGAACTAGTGCCTCTTTGATCCCTTTTCTGAATGTTGCTCTTTTGTTTGACTAAGAATTTTAATGGTTTTATTAGGCCCCTCGGCTCCATGCCCATAGTAAGTGGACACTGTGTGTTGAATAAATGATTCTTAATTCATTCCATGGCATGTGATGGTGCCATGCACAATGCTGGCATTCCATGCACAAGCACTAAATGGGATGATTATTAACAAAATGCTGGATGGGAAAATGGGTAAACCATTCTTATTGCAACACACTCCAATGAAAGAAAGACGTTTAGTCACTTTCACATAGATTTGTGTTATCTGTGTTGCAAGTAAATCACTCAAAAGTTGTCTTTTTAGAAAAAAACTCTCAATGGGTAGATTATATTTAATGCAGATTTTCTTAAGTGTGGCTCATTGCATTTCTACTTTTAGTAGGTAATCACACTAGTTCCAGAAAATGCAAACTAGCGGATAATGAATTCTTAACAAAAAGCCTATGATTAAAAGTAATGGAGTTCGAGACATTGGCACATGTCAAAAAACCATACAATCCAAGCAATGCCATGTTTTGATGCATCCCGTTTGGTTTAGTAATCACCTTTGAATCTGAAAACGAATGTAGTCCAAACCCAACTTTCTTTTCCCATAAAAAAAAAATGCACAGTCAGCCCCCCACTTCCTCTGAGAAAGAGTTCACAGCACCAGACAAGAATATTTGAATGAATCCAACCAACTGCACTGCAATTTCCAAGAAAACACAAGAGCATAAACCACCAGAAAGCATAATATTACAAATTTACCCCTTCCTTCCTACTATCTCCCTGCAGTTCCTAGCCGTCGTGCAAAAAACCTCTTCATCTTTTCGAAGGTTGGTTATTTGCTAGACTGTAGTAACACCGTGCCATCACACACACCTCGCTTCCTTCCTCCGCCCACCTCCCTGACAGGCACGTGGGGCTGTCCTTCTTCCTTCACCCCCACAGGACAGCGCCACAGCCGCAGAGCCCCATGCCGAGCCCGCGCCTCTCTGGTCGCGCCGTGTCATTCTGCCCACCCACTGGGCGACCTGGGCACGAGCACCGCGACCTCCCGCTCTGCGCAGCCCTCCAGCCCTGGGGCCCCAGCACACCTGCAGAGCAGCCAGGCGCAGGCACCGAAATCCGCCGGGTGGTGGGTGGGAAGAGAAAGGTAGATGCCCAAGTGAAGGCGCTAAATTTTTTTCCTACATGAACAGAAGTTGATTCTTAACTTCAAGTGAGAAATGACAGGGAGAAAAAGCATGCAATCACTACCAGAAGAGGTGAGAGGCCAGTGTTGTTTCCCAGCCTGGGGACGAGGTGAGATTCAAACCCATCGTCTGGCCAGGGGAGCCTGCTCTCGGCGCACCGCGGAGCTGGGGTGCGTGCGCGGAGAGAGAGCAGAGTGCGCCCGACAGCCCCGCGCCAAGTTGTCCCCAAACTCGACACTCCCTCTCTCAGAGTCACTTTCCCCCTCCTGAATATGCAAGCTCTGGGGAGCCCAGCCCCGCGGCCGGACTCAGTTTTCAAGTGCAGGGGAAGGAGAAGGGCGCTCCCGGCCGCGCGCCCATGGCAATGTGGCCACTCACCTGCGCTCTGAAGTAGAGGAACAGGGCGACGCTGCAGACGACCTGGCCCAGCCCCAGCCCAAGGAGGGCCACGAACATGGAGCGGGAGGCGGCGGGGGGCTGATGCGGCGCAGGCGGCGGCGGGGTGTGCAGGGGGCCCTCGTGCGGGGCTCCGGGGCCGCCGCCCATCTCCTCCGAGCCACGCAGGTACTTGGTGTAGTCTCTGCTGGCGCGGCGCATGGCGCTCGGCCCTCTGGCTCCGGCGTTCTCCTCCCTCTCCTGCTCCCTCCCCTTCTTGTCTGCGGCCAACTCCGGAGGCTGCGGCGGAGCCTCGACGTGGGGCGCCGACTTGGAGCCCGGCTTTGGCTCCTGGGGCGCGCGGGCAAGCGGGCAGGGCGCCCGGCAGCCCCAACTCTTATAAACCGCTTGGAGAGCGCTGGCCTCGGGAGCCAATCAGCCCCAGGCGAGGCTGCCTCTTCCACTCCCACCTCTGGCTCGCCTTCCTTCCTTTCGCCCTCCCTCTCTCTCAATCACTGTCACTGAAGGGCCTCCTTCGTGGGGGCCCTCCGAGGAGGAGGCTGGGGGCGACTCCAGTGGTTCCAGACTCCGCCTGCCATTCTCAGCTGTCTTTCTGGAGGTCCAAGAGATGGCCTAAGGAAGACGCAGAGGAGACCTTTGCTAAAGGATAAGGATTGCACCTCAGACATTCCTCCTGCAGTTCACATCCTGGAGTCTCGGTTTCCTCCCTAGGATTTAGAAAGTTGAATTTGATGGTCTCTGAAGACCCTTCCTGTCCAACCTCGTCCCCCAAAGTGCTTCCAAATAAAGTTTCTCAAAGTATTTTCGAAGACTTCGAAAATTCCAGAATCCCCTTCCCATATCCCTATTTCTGCATCTTGAACGTGATACTGAGTGAGGCAGGTCTTGAATGTGGCAGTAGAGAGCCTATAGACACTAACTCTGACTTTATAAAGGTGAAAACGGTGCAGAGAAAAGGGTAAAGGGGTGTGTAGCCAGAAGCAAGCATCCGAGGAGGGCTCACCCAACCGTCAGGAAAGAGATGTAACACGAAGCTGATAATATAGTTAAATGTTAGTTTCATTGCTAAAGAAACCTTGCTAGGGCTTTTTAAAAACCTCTATTCAGAACTGTGGCCCTTAGTGAGAAAACAAAAATATTAACATTGCTCACAAAATTCTGATACTTCAGAAGTAGGTTGCTGACCAATTTAAACACCCATGAAACTTAGGATGTTTCCACTTTTTTATTAATACTGTCATCCCACAGTATCCATGGGTTCCACATCTGTGGGTTCAGTGAGCCATGGATCAAAAATATTTGGAAAAAAAAAAAAAAAAGGATGGCTGTGTCTGGACTAAACGTGTAGACTTTTTTTCTTGTGATCATTTCCTAAATGATTCACAACTAGTTACATAGCATTTACATTGTAGTAAGTATTATAAAAATCTACAGATAATTTCAAGTATATGGGAGGATGTCTGTGGGTTAAAAGCAAATACTATGCCATGATATGTTAAGAAACTTGAACATCCATGGATTTTGGTATTTGCGGGCAGGGGTTTGGTGGTGTCCTGGAACCAGCCTTCCATGGATATCAAGGGACTACTATGCCTTTTTATTTTGCATCCTCTTTCTGCCTAATTCGCTAATGAGTACTTCTCTAGGCAACATTTGTGACAAATGACAGGTCTCCGAGTTATTAAAGCATGTGTTCTAAATTGAACACTTAGACCTCAGTAAATGTTAAAGAAGAGTGACCAGGTTGGATTTTTTTTTAAAGTCACCCATACAAAGAAAATGATCTATTCAAATTCAAAAATGCCTTTAGCATTTATATGTGTATCTAGCTTGGTGGAGAAGGGACAAAAAATTTTCAAACTCAAACATACAAACAATTGATGTTAATCTTCTACTACTTGTAGTCTTTGGCCTCTTCCTAGTTTTTGTTTGTTAACTTTGGGAAGTAGGTTTATTGTCTTCTTCTTCTCTTCCTCCTCCTCCTCTTTTTCCTCATTCTCTCCTCCCTCCTTGACTCAGGAAATAATTCCGTATTTCTTCTTTCTTATAAATATTTATTGGGATCAAAGATTTTAAAAATGTGTTATAACAGCTAAACCCACAATGACTTTACTATAGTGTCTTCCATTCTTTTTAATGGGTTTTTATACAATGTTTTATACATCTTTTTAATTCCTTGACATCTTGATCCTCAGGTTGCAAGAAAGTCCCTCAAATCATGTTCAGGTGTGCTTGACCCAGGAGCTTCATATATGGGACCATATGTTACATTCCTACAGAGTTCTTCATATGACATTTCTACTAGCACTCCAAAAATGTCATCCTACTATATTCTGGCTTCCATAGACTGTATTAGATACTCCACTGTCAGTCTACCTGCTGCTCTTTCACAGGTAATGTATTTTTCTTGCCCATGTATTTACTTATTCCTTTGTCAACATTCACTCTCCAATTAATAGGTAAACTCCATATGTTCAAGGACTCCTGCTGTATTATTCACCTCTATAACATTCACCATTTCCTAAAATGTTGTTGCCTGCTATAGTAGGTGCACAGTAAATACTTGCTGAATAAAATTTGAGCAAAAGAATCTTCAAAGCCTCTGCCAGTCTCCCAGTCTAAGCCACACTACATCTTATCTGAATGAATCACACTAGCCTTCTGAAGAATTCTGTGCATACTGATCAGGATTTTCTTCTAAAAAAAAAAAAAGTATATGTCATTTCCATACCTGCAATTCTTTAATGGCTTCTAAGAGTTGTTGGTATAAAGTCGAAACTCTGGAAATTAGAAACTGTCAATAGGCCAGGCGCAGTGGCTCACTCCTATAATCCCAATGCTTTGGGTGGCCGAGGCATAGGATCACTGGAGCCCAGGAGTTTGAGAATAGCCTGGGGAACACAGGGAGACTCTATCTTTACAAAAAATGAACAAATTAGCCAGGCATTTTGGTGCACATCTGTGGTCCCAGTTACTCAGTAGGCTGAGACAGGTGGATCGCTTGAGCCTAGGAGGTCAAAGCTGCAGTGATCCACGATCATGCCACTGCACTCCAGCCTGGGAGACAGAGCAAGATTCTGTCTCAAAAATTAAAAAAAAAAAAAGATAAAAAAAAAATCTAATGTTCCTTCACAAGTTGGCTCAAGACTCCTTTTCTATATCAGCTTCAAATGCTTACCCTTAACTGGAGTACTCCTCTCTCCAACTCCTACACCTGGAGGACTCTCCCACTTGTCTTTCCTTACTCAGCTCAAATGTTGCTTCTCTAGAAGTCTTTCTCAGGTCTCCTAACCCAGGTGGCTCCCTCTGTTTTATGCTCCCATGGCACCCTTAAATTCTCCTGTCATGTCACTCACGCATTTCTTCATTTTATTCTACAGATATGTCAGAGAGAACCCCTATATGCCAGCACTGGGCTGGATCCTAGAAACGTGGTGATCAAGATAGAACATGGGGCTTACACCCTAGTGGGGAAAAAAAAGAGATTCAACAAATCATCACACAAATCACTAACAAAACCGTGATTAGTACTTTGAAGGCAAAGTGCAAGTCCAATGAGAATCTTATAATGATACTAGGGTCTTTAGACTGGAGATTAAAAATGTTAGATTTAACATTTAAATGTATACAATTAGGTCTTTAGACCCTAGTATTATTACAAGACTCTCACTGTACTTGGACTTTGCAAGTACAATGCAAATGTGGGGAGTCAGAGAAAGCTCTTAGGCAAAGATAATGATTTGAACTACTCCCAGAGTAACCACCACCCAGAGAGAAAGTGGCCAGAAGCTATCCTAAGCTGAGAGTGATTGTATTATTAACATGTCTTCCCAATTGCATGTCTGTCTTATTTATCATACATTCATTAATATATTTATTTTAACAATATATTAATCAATTCTTTATCAAAATTATAAAATAGTTAATGTGAACAAAATAGTTAAATAAAATAGTTAAGTGAAAGCCTTGTAAGCTAATAGGTATTAAGAGATGCAAAGACCCCAGAACATAATTGAAGATTCAAAGTTTATGTCAATACTCCACTATAAATAACACAATGTTTAGATCAACATTTCTCAAACTCTATTTCCTACTACCTTAGTGTATTAACATAGAATTCTTTTGGACTCATGTGAAAATGGATTGGTTCATGTTATTGAAAACTAGGGCTAAGTCTAGCTTCAGGAATGGCTGGATACAAGTCTGAATTAAGTGCCTTTCCCTTGAGCCAGGGAATTAAGTTAACCCCATGTGAACCTAATGTCATGGACTGAGAGGAGGCAGAGATATTTGTCAAAGGAAAATTAAAGTGCAGCTATGAGAAGGATGAGGAATTGCCGCACTGCTGGGCAGGTACAAATACTAGCTGTTCATGATCAGTCATTTGCTAGGTCAGCAATTTTCAAACTTTTTACATTCTTCAAAATTATTGAGAACAACAAAGAGCTTTTATTTGTGTGAGTTATATTTATAAATATTCGGTGTAATCAAAATCCAAGCAGAAAATTTTACCATATTAGCATGTTAACATAATGTTAATATAATTTTATAACTGACTCATAATACTTTTATAAAATTATTTTATTTTAAAAAACAGATTTTCAAAAAATAAGTAGGGAGAAACGTGTCACTGTTTTACATTTTTTCACATCTCTGCTATTGGCCTGATAGAGTCACATTCAGTCCTGCACTCACTCTGCTACAATATTGTACATCATGCAGCCTCTAGAAAACTTCACTGTATGAATGAAAATGAAAAAGGAAGTCATTCATTATTATCATGACACACTTTTCACTTTGCTGAACTCCAGAGAGGATCCAGCTTCTAGAGGTCACCTAAATTCCTTGGTTCCTTCATCTCCAAACCTCATTACTCCAGTCTCTGACCTCTGATTCTGTCCTCACAACTTCTCTCTGACTCTAATATCTCCCTCTTTTTTTTTTTAATTTTTATTTTTTTGAGACAGAATCTCACTCTGTCACCCAGGCCGGAGTGCAGTGGCAAGATCTCGGCTCACTGCAAGCTCCGCCTCTGGGGTTCACACCATTCTCCTGCCTCAGCCTCCTGAGTAGCTGGGATTACAGGTGCCCGCCACCAGGCCCGCCTAATTTTTTGTATTTTTAGTAGAGACAGGGTTTCACTGTGTTAGCCAGGATGGTCTCCATCTCCTGACCTCACAATCCACCCACCTCAGCCTCACAAAGTGCTGGGATTACAGGCGTGAGCCACAGCGCCTGGTTAATATCTTCCTCTTATATTAAGAACCCTTGTGATTACATTGGGCCCTCCCAGACTATCCAGGATCATCTCTGCATCTCCAGATCCTTAACTTGATTACATATGCAAAGTCCATTTTGCGATGTAAGGTAACATATTCAGAGAGTCTGGGACTTAGGATATGGATTCCTTGGTGGCGGAGGGCATTAATCAACCTACTGCAGTGTGGGAAAGCCATCCCACTTTTGCTGGCCCCTGGGTTCCTTACCATCCCTTGTTAATGTGCTTAACCCTGACCGCGACTCTTCAAATTAAAATCTTTTCAGTTAAATCCTTTGGATTTGCCACCTATTTCCTGCCAGGACCCTGTATAATATATTTGCTAAATCTGAAGCCAGTTACAACTAATTTATAAGTGTGGGTATTACAAAATATATATGCAGCCCCTCATGCTAATAACAATTTTTAAAATGTATATAATCATAAGTAATAAGTATGTGAAAATATCTTACCCTGGAAATGGGGTCAGCCTGAGCAACTTTATGAAACTGGTGGGCTTTGTCTTTGGTACTTACCATCTGTCCTTTGATCACTCTTCTTTTCTCTCTGTTCCCGCCTCTTCTGATTTCAGGTCTGGGCTCATAGGCTGCCCACTGAAAACCCAGTGAAACCTCTCACATAGGACTGGCCTCCCTAATAATCTAATCCAGCTTACCCATTACCCTTTACAAGCAACTTGGTCTTATTACATTCCCTTCAGCTAACAAATTAACTAATAAGTGATAACAAATTAACATTGACTGTGTCCATGGGCAATTGAATTAAAATTTTATATTGGCAGTCTTCTGGAAATGTACTACCTTACCCTTGTTACCTTAAATCACACAATTTATAAATTTAGAAAGGTGAGTTTTATTTCCTAAGAATGGAATTACAACTTGCAGGCAGGAAGGGCAGCCTGTCACTGGAAAAAACCTAAAGCAAGCCCTTCAACAGAGGGAAGAGTAACACAGGAATTTAAGCTGAAGGGGTTGGCAAAGTATACATAGTCAACAGGACATAGGAAGAGCTATGAATATTCATGAAAGGGCGTGAGCATGCATGACAGGCAAACATGCATGTTACCTGCGTCGCAAGTTCCATTGGGATGGAGATTTAACATTTAAATGTATACAATTAGTTGAAGAAGGGACAGGAAGGCGCTCAAATGTGCATCCTTTTAACCAGCCAGAACCAGTCCATGGTTGGTGGTCTCTTATCAGGAGAAAATTACAGAAATCAGTCTCTTGTCCAATCAAAGCTGTCACTGTGGCTTGTGTAACAGGTGGGGGCTCAGTTATTCAGTGTCTGATGCTGGGGAGCTGTAACTGCTTCAACATCATTGATCTCAAAGCCAGTGTTGTTTAGCTGCTGGAGAAAGAGGGAGAAGAAACCCTGTGGGAATTAGAACACAGTTAAGTGCAAAGTGTGCGACTTAACCCTTGCCTGGCATGGCCATAGGTCTTGTTTACAATTTGGTATCTTATTGCCATAAACAGTCTATTCTGTCACTCTTATGATCTCTGTTTTAACATTAATGCTGTCAGCTGTTGTGTCTAAACAGCAAAGGAAGGGAATATAATGAGGCGTCTGACCTACCATCCCATCATGGTCGGGAACTCAGGTGGGTCTTTTTATTATTTTAAGGTTTCTCTGAGGTCCCCTTGGCCAAACAGGGCCTATTCGGTTGCTTGGAGGCTTAGGATTTTATGTTTAGCTCTCACCCCTAAAGGAGTGCATTTTTAATGGTAAATTATCAGACATCACGGAAAACTGTATGGGAGGTGAGAGAGGAAAAAAATCTTGGTCATGTAGAAAGGAAGTAAACCTGTCCATAACTGTTTATCTCTTCTATGCACAATGCTAGAAATATTTAGAGTCATTTTATCTCTTACTTACTAGAAAGCAACTCTGTATGATAGGTTTTTAATTCATTAATATTATCTCAGACTTATTCCTAAAATAAAATTAATCTAAAGTATTACAGCTTTTAAATAAACTTTTGGGAAATACAAAAATTAATTAGAAAGATTGTCGCTGTTTCTGAAAACATAATTAAATAATATCAAAGGGTCTTATTGTATTCATTTCCTAAATGTTGCCAGAATCTGTCTGAGTTTTCCTCAGAAAATAATTTTTTAATAATTTCTTCTTTGAAACCCTTATTTTTACCATATTAGGTCTTCCATAGTACATTGTTTAACTTGCTGTTTCATTTTATTTATGTATTTATTTATTTATTTATTTTTGAGACGGAGTCTTTTCTGTCACCCAGGCTGGAGTGCAGTGGCGTGATCTCGGCTCACTGCAACATCTGCCTCCTGGTTTCAAGCAATTCTCCTGCCTCAGCCACCTGAGTAGCTGGGATTACAGGCATGTACCACCATGCCCGGCTAATTTTTGTATTTTTAGTAGAGATGGAGTTTCGCTCTGTTGCCCAGGCTGGTCTTGAACTCCTTACCTCAAGTATCTGTTTACCTCGGCCTCACGAAGTGCTGAGATTCCAGGCATGAGCCTCCGTGCCTGGCCTTTATTTATGTTTTCATCCTGAGTATGTTCCTTCATTTGATCTAGATCTATGTTCAATTTTTCAGCAGTTTCTGTCCTATTACTAAGGTGATCTGTTGGATTTTAAAGTCCAAAATTAAATTTTATTTCAAGAAATCCTTTTTTCTCTTCAATTGGTCTTTCACAATAGCTTCTTGTACCTCCTCAATAATTCTCCTTACAATCATTTATAAATTCACCTGTTTCTTTACCAAACCTTCTCGGTCAACAAGCTGCTGAGTTTATTTGATTCAAGTCCCTCTTGCAAGCTCCTGAGACCCTTTGGGTGATACCTGACCTTTCTTTTCCTACCAGTGTCCAATGGTGTCGGTCCCCATTGCTTCTGGTATGTCAGATTATTAGAAGGGTCTTAGGCAATGGTAGACATCCATGAAGTGAGGGGTAAGGAAGGTGCTTCCTCACCAGGATGGCAGCTTAAGAAGGACTGGGGCTCTCTCAGGGCTGGAAATTTCAAGTAGATTCCATATGTCTCTCGGGATGCATAGGGATCACCTGGCCAAGTGATTATAGTCTCTCAATAAGCTATGGGATTGATTCTCTTTTCAGACTTCCCCAAATCTACTAATACTTAGGTCTGCTCATTGTTGTAAATAATTTTGTCCAGAAGTTGGCCTGTGCTCTTCTGTTCCTATACTGTCTCCTTAGGTCCTAAAGCCTCAGGTAGACTTCGCATCCCCACATACTGTCTGTGTTATTGAGATGGGAGTGGGAGGGTGTCAAGGAACAAGCCTATGCTGCCATATTCCCAGAGTGCTTGTTCCCTTCTTCTTGTCTGTAAACGAGCCTCTCATCATTTCCTGCCTAAGTACTAAAATGGCTTCCCTTTCATCCTTCCAGCAGTCTCCTCTCACTTAAACCCATCTTCCAGATTGATCTATTTTTCATGAACAACTGTATGTATAACTTCCCCTCTTGAAACCACTCAGCAGCCTACCAACACTTAAGATAAAGTCCAGGCTCTTTACAAACTCTTCCTTAATTTTTTTCCCATCTCTGTCTTTAGCCTTAACATTCATCACTGCCTTGCACTTAAATTTCTAGTTTTAAAACATAAAGAATAACTTGTAGTTTTCTTGTATGTCATACTATTCATTTCAAACCTCTATTTCTTTGTTCATGCTAATAATGTAGTCATTCAACAAACATGTACTGCATACCAACCATGAGGCTGGTACTCTGGTAGGCATGAAATATAATGCTGAATAAAATAGATAATTGTCATGCCTACAAAGCTCACACTCTAAGGCAAATGTTGTAGAAATATTGAAAGAATAGAACCTAATAGATGCAAAGAGAAAATAAAGCATATTATTTCCTCCCTTCAGTGAGAGTTTAGTTTAAAACCATTCAGTAAACTGCTTTATTTATTACATGGAAGATCTCAGCAGACCACGGCATTACCATAACAATAACAACTAGACAAAGCCACCCAGATACACTACAAAAAATATATATTTTTTTCTTTAGTGTGTGTGTATATATATATATATATATATTTAAAGTTATCGATGAGCTGATAATGCAAAAAGAAAAAATCTAAAGGGACGGAATTTCACATGAACATTATTTTCTAGGTAAGAAAGATTAATGGTCCCTTTCCTCCCTGGGAACATAGGTCAAGCATAAACACAGATAGGTGTAGTGTTGAGTTTGCTGTAGGCAGGGAGATTTTACTGGAGCTAATGTAACAGATTAAAATCTACAAATGCCCAACTATTTTCTCCAATTACTGGTCTTCTTCTCCCACAGACTTTTTGTTGAGTACTGGGCAAAGTGGCTGGGGAACTGGGTTGGGAAGGTAGAGAGAGATCTTCCAGTGTATGAGAGAACCTTGCCAGAAAAAGAGAACAAAATAAGAACACAAAAAAAAATCCTTCAGGATATTTGAAACAAGAGTTGCACTGAAACTACTTAAAGCTACAACCCAGCTCAGTTTCTGATTGGATTGAAGTCCTCACCTTAGCTTCAAAATAATATCTACATTAGTTCTTTTATATACAGTGCTTGGTATACAATTTTCAAAATCACATGACGTGACAAGAAGCTGAAATGCATGGTTCATAATGAAGAGGGAAAACATATCCAATTAAAAACAGACCAACAGATGACCCAAATATTGGAAATAGTAGGCAATATATATATAGTTGTTTTTGAAACGAAGTTTCACTCTTGTTGCTTAGGTTGAAGTGCAATGGTGCCATCTCGGCTTACCACAACCTTCACCTTCTGGGTTCAAGCAATTCTCCTGCCTCAGCCTCCCGAGTAGGTGGGATTGTAGGCATGTGCCACCATGCCTGGCTATTTTGTATTTTTAGTAGAGATGAGGTTTCTCCATTATTGGTCAGGCTGGTCTCGAACTCCTGACCTTAGGTGGTCCACCTGCCTCGGCCTCCCAAAGTGCTGGGATTACAGGTGTGAGCCACTGCACCCAGCCTACAATAATTTTTAACAATTCTTATACATGCAGTGAAGAAAACAGAGGCAAAGGTAAACAAAATGGATGAAGAGAGAGAATTGCAACAAAGAAATGGTATGTTTTTAAAAATAAGCATGTGGATAGTCTAGAACAAAAAAATAAAATATCTAAAATTAAGAATTAACTAGACTCAATAACAGACTGGATAACAAAAAAAATTAGTGAATTCAAAGCCAATTCAATAGAAAACTTCTAAAACAGAGGAAAAATAATTAGAAAGTGAAACAGCAGAAAACATGAGAAATATGTAGGACATTATGAAATGATCTAACATATGTATAACTGGAGTTTCAGAAGGTCAGGAAAAAAATGCAACAGAAGGAACATAGAAGTATATTGTGGTGAGAACTTTCCAAACTGATTAAAGACATTAACTCATTGACTTAAAATGTCAGAAAATCACAAAGTGGGTATGTACAAAGAAATCTACACCTAGCCACACCATAATCAAACTGCTAAAACCCAAAGACAAAGAAAAAAACCTTAAAACTAACAAGTAGTCCATATTTTTTCCCTCTGGCTGGAAATCTCAGGTAGGTTTCATAATTTCTTTGTTCTTTTTTTTTTTTTTGAGATGGAGTTTTTGCTCTGTTGCCTAGGCTGGAGTGCAATGGCACGATCTCAGCTCACGACGATCTCAGCTCACTGCAACCTCTGCTTCCTGGGTTCAAGCCTCAGTCACCCAAGTAGCTGGTCTGACACGTGTCCACCACCACACCCGGCTAATTTTTGTATTTGTATTTTTAGTAGAGACAAGGTTTTACCATGTTGGCAAGGCTGGTCTCAAACTCTTGACCTAAAGTAATCCACCAATCTCAGTCTCCTAAAGTGCTGGTGAGCCACCACATCCAGCCTAATTTCTTTGTTCTTACTTAAATAATAAAAAGTCCTCTGGTCACTTTTAGTCCTGAGAACACACTCATTTCAAAAATTAAAAGAAGAGGTCCAAGTTAATAATAAAAGCTTTGATTCAATTTCAAGTTAAATCTTCTTCCCTCCCTCAATTCAGAACTTTCAGTCTGGAAACTTTACTATGGGAAGGGGAGCCTGCTGTGGGTGGGATGGAGCTGGAGGGGTCTTATTTGACTAGTAAATTTATAACCTGGGTTGGTGCTCTCTGAGCTTGGTAAAATGTTCAGAGTGAATTATTTCATTCATGGGACTCTTTCGTGTTTTCTTAACGATTTTCCCACTGGAAACATCTGACTGAAAGTCCCTCTCCCTAGCTGACTGTTTACAATTCTCCCCTCAATTTCTGCAACTAATAGTACCTCTCATTCTTTTTTTCTGGCTACAGCCTGCCTCTGGCTAGAAACCTTCTTGGATGGGGTCCCTTTAAAAATGATCCTCAGACTATCCCCTTCCTGGTTGCGCACGTCACATCCCTGGTACACATTCTGCCTTGTTGTCAGCGAAAACACAGTTTGTTTTCACTGCGTGCAGCTTGGTCTTAGCTCTGCCACCAGAGAGGCAGCCTCAGCCACACCATTTGCTTTCAGTCTTCTTAGATGTGAGACAAATCCCAGGCTCTTTGTTACCTGAAACTTCACAACAAATATCAACCTCTCCAACTGCTTGTCTCAAAGCCCCTCTCACAGATTCTCTAAACAAACTATGGCTTGATTACTTCAACCTCAATGATGTATATCCTTAACTTGGTTTCCAGATTCCTTCTCTACAAGTATCTTTCTTTGAAATATGGGAGTTTTTGCCACCTAGGATTTAGTTTCCATTTTAACATGCTGATCCACAAGCAAACAGGCGCTCACCATAAAGTGTAATTAGTAAGTAAAATGTGTCCTGGGAGCACATGAGAGAAGTTCTTAACCTAGACTTGGGAGTCCAGAAAAGACTTTTTGGAGGAAGCCATATTTAAGATGAGGCTTGTGGGATGAGTCAGTTATCCAAGCAAAGTGGGAAGACACACATATAAAAGCCAAGAAGAAAACAGGATGTATTCAAGGAACTGAAAGAAGTTTCGTGTAGCTTGATCAGAGTGGAAGGAAGAATAGTGAAAAATGAGACTAGAAAACAAGCAGGGATTGAGTCACAAAGCTTTTGTCACTCACAATAAAAATTTGAATTTTATTCGGGAGCAATGGAGAGTCATTGAAAGTTTTTTTTCGCAGGAAAGTGACATGTCTGTTGTGTAATTTAGAATGTGCTTTGACTGCAATGTGGAGAATAGGTTTGAGGGAGGGTGGTAGAAAGAGACGGGCAGAGCAAGTCTGGACTCAGAGAGCCGGTCACTAGACCACGGGCCACATCCAGGCCAGGACTGAGCATGCTGGTGGCAGAAGGGGTGGAGAGAGGCAATGGGTCTCAGAGGCACTTAGGAGTGGAGTCCTTCCAAGTGGAGTCCATCGAGTTTGGTGACTGACTGGCCATGGCAAGGTGAGGAAGAGGAAGGAGTCAAAGATGCCACACAGGTTTCTGTCTTTGGCAACTGAATTGGTGCCACTTGCTGAAATGAAACTGTCTGGAGGAAGAGCAGGTTAGCCAAGCTCCACTTCACACTCATAGTATCTGAGATGCTGGTGAGGCCTTTCCTGCTTCTGTTTGTTTCATTGACAACCCTCTTCAACCTTCAAACCTCAGCCCAGAGGATATCTCCTTCCTGCTGTTCCCAAATTCCCAGAATTTTCTAAGAGACCTTCCTCTCTTGCTCCTCACTCACCTTTATTTTTTATTTGTTTTATTTTACCTTTTTGAGACATTACCCAGGCTGGAATGCAGTGGTACAATCTTGGCTCACTTCAACATCCACCTCCCAGGCTCAAGCAATTCTTGTGCCTCAGCCTCATAAGTAGCTGAGACTACAGGCGTGTGCCACCATGCCTGGCTAATTTTTGTATTTTTAGTAGAGACGGAGTTTCAGCATGTTGGCCAGGCTGGTCTTGAACTCCTGGCCTCAAGCAATCTGCCCAACTTGGCCTCCCAAATTGCTGGAATTATAGATGTGAGCCGGCCTATCATTCACCTTATCCTATCACTTTCCTCATTACAGTGACTTTAACTACATGAGTGTCTTCTCTAGTAGATTATAAAAGCCTTGAAGATACAGAATCTGTATTATTCATCATTTGCACTCTCATCACCTAGCAAAATGCCTGCACGTAGTAGGCTCTTTATTAGTGTTGTTGAATACAGTGGATCCTCCTGAATCTGAAAATATCGAAGCAGTAATACAGATGCAAACATGGATACGGTAAGATGTTTCTGAACAAACACATATCAGACATACCCACTGGGGCAGACATCATCACAACAATACACATGTATCACATGCAAACAAGGTACTGCCAGCCTTCTAGGAAAGGCAGAAGAAAAAGAGTAAAAACTGAGATATCCAGATGGAGCTTTGTTAAGAAGGATTGAATGCCTGGACCAATGTCATATCAGCTCTGTCTGAGTGGAGATCTTACGTATCTCTCTGTTATAACAAGCTCCCTCTCATGAAACTGTACACAGGTTTTACCAAAGTCACCCCCTGCAAAATAAGAGAATAGAAATAAGTGATTGTCTTACACATGAATATATTTATGCTCCATTACAGAATGAAAGCTTTAGAAATCTATCCTAAGCCAAAGTGGCTAAAAAGAGGGACTCTGAGCCCACATGTCCTGTGATTCATTCCAGGATCTGCCACTTACTGGCTGGTTGATATTTCTGTGCCTTAGTTTCATCATTTGAAAGACAAAACACTCAATGGGAGTGGTTACAGGGTCCCAGTGCTGGTACACTTAAGTGGTGCAATGGTCTGATTCAGTACTTATGGGGTTAAGTATAATATGAATCAATCTATACCAGATCCTTAGAACAGTGCTTAATATATGCATGTTGTTGTTCTCACCATTCTTCTTTTTACTATTATGATTTTGTTGTTGTTGTTACAATGACTACTACACAGCATCATTATTCAGCCCGTCAGATTTCCATCAACATCAGTCAGCCCCGTAAGTAGGAGGAAAGGCACCGAGGAAAAGCACTGTCACAAAGTCCGTGCACTTTCCTTTGTGGCAGCATAATGAATCTTGAGTAATCATTCTGACTCTTATCTTTGAAAATAAATCCAGTGTATATGCAAAGAGAGAAAAATCGAAGCACAGGCTAGACATCCCCTATAGTAAAGGACAGCCACTGGCTGTTAGAAATGATAGGTGAAAGCTGGGGAGGAGCCAGAAGAATCCCACAGGAAACAAGGAGCACACAATAGGACAGCTGCAGGCTCGCCCAGCAGGGGCCCCTCAGCAGGGCGATGGTCCCATTCAGGCCCATGGTGCCGACCATGGCAAGACCTTGAGGAAAAGTCGGAGTACATCAGCATACCCTGTTTACTCAAGTAGAGGCATTCTATGAAAATATGGTCAGGCGTGGTAGCTCATGCCTGTAATCCCAGCACTTTGAGAGGCTGAGGTAGGTGGATCACTTGAGGTCAGGAGTTCGAGACCAGCCTTGCTAACATGGTGAAATTCTGTCTGTATTGAAAATACAAAAAGTGGCCCAGTGTGGTGGTGTATGCCTGTAATCCCAGCTACTTGGGAGGCTGAGGCAGGAGAATCACATGAACCCAGGAGGCAGAGGCTGCAGTGAGCCAAAATGTGCCATTACAGTCCAGCCTGGGTGACAGAGCAAGACACCGTCTCAAAAAAAAAAAAAAAAAAAAGAAAAAAGAAAAAAAAACAGAAAGAAAGGAAAAGAAAAGAAAAAAAAAGAAAGATAATATTTAAGTATTTCTACTGTGATTGGTTATAATTCTCTCAAGATGTGTGTTATAAAAGGTAAGATTAATCTTTTATCTAGAACATTTACTTATTTTTCGATTGTAAAATTTTTCTGAGAAAAAAATTATTGAGAAATACATAAGGTCATTGTTCATAGTAAGTCATCTGTTAGCATGTTAATATGCCTAAACTCTTTTATGTTATTATTATTAACATACTTAAGGACACCACAGGACAAGTGGGCAGACTGCATAACCTCATTTTATTGTGGACATTTACACCTACATTTGACATTTACCCTTTCTATACACAATGTTTATGGAAATTGTATGACTCATCTCTAAAGGCATTTATAAGAATATAAAATTTCTTAATATTTTCAAAGAAAAATTAGCATTTCTAAGAACCATGTACTGAATTATACTAACCATCTTGGAGTACAAAAGTTCAGATAAAATCTACTGCCTTTGAAGGTAAATGTCTATTGTTGGAATTTACAAGCCCAACATGGACAGAGGCTTGGTGGGGAAGTTGTAGAGTGGATTAATCATTGGGTGGGTAGCTAATCTCAGTAATCTTTAAGGTTATTTCCAGTCCTGACATATAAACTAGCAGTCTTAACTGGCCCTTCCAGGTGTCATAAACTGCAGTTTGCAAAATGTTTTGAAATAAAAAATATTCTATATGAGTCCATATTTATTGTTCATTATCTGTATTCACTAGAACATTCTGCAATGATGAGAATGTTCTCTATCTGTACTGTCCAATATGGCAGCCATTAGCCATGTGTGGCTATGGACACCTGAAATGTGGCTGCCACAATGGAGAGCTCAGATCTATATCCACTTTTTAGAATCTCTTATTTACTTTTGCTTATGAGCATTTTCCATTTAAAGCATTATATTTCAAATAAGTGCCTGGCTCAGTGTAACTCTCAGTGAATATTATACAACTTTTTTTAATTCCTTGAATCTTTGGATTCAAAGTCAAACATTTAATTCACTCAATCTTATAGGCTGCTTTTAAATATAGTAGCAGTTTCTTATTTCATTCTCATTGTGTCAGAAGTCCAAGGATAATAAAAGTTCAAGAACTTCATGAACCAGCTCAGCACATGAACTCAGAGATTAGTCAACAACTTAAACAAACAAGGCTGGCCAGCTGGTCTCTGCTCTATTTTACCACAGTCTGGGGCAGAAAAAGGCATTTAGGAAAGGACTCGAGAGTGTTTCCCTCTCCTCATCACCCATTCCCCTCCCCCAATCCATCAGTTTAACCTGCACAACTTTTGGCTGATGATAAAGGAGATGGCAGTTGGCCCTAGGGACCCCACCAGTCACACCAAAACTGTGCCCCATGGAGCCTGGGGCTTGTAGGGCCCCATCCCAGTGAGACACAGCATGGCTCCCTGTGTCCCAGATCTTCCTATTAGTCTGGCTGGGCCTCCTCACCTTAGACCTGCAGTCACAGATGACTACAACTGCATGGCTTCTCACTTTTCTGTTATTTAATGTCCAAGGAGGGCAGTTTGGCAACACCAAGAAGAGTTTAGACAAATAAACATGATCAGGACACACCACAATGAATGGGCTCCACCACATAGCCAGACTACCCAGCTTCATGGTTTCAGACTGTTTGGATTCACCATAGAATTTTGCTTTTTCTGCAATTGCTCCATTTAGAAGGACAGCAGGTCCAACTAGGCTGGCATTGAGTACATGGTTCATTCAGTACTTGCTGTAAGAGCGAAGTCTTGCATGCAATGTTTGCTGGCTGAGTTTTACCACTGCTGTCCTACTGGTGAAAAGGATTGAAGACCTCAGACCTATAGGCACTAAAGATTAGAAGATACTCCTACGTCAGAGTTTACAATAGTCTGAAATAAATGGGCTTTGTCAATGGGCTGAATTTTGCACCTCTTCCCCCTAGCCCCCACAAAAAACCCCTCCTGTGTTGAAGTCCTAGCCCTCAGTACCCCAGAATGTGACATATTTGGAGACAGGGTCATTAGAGAGGTATTTAAGTTAAAATGAGGTAATTAGGTTGGGATCTAATCTGATGACTGTCCTGATACAAAGAGAAAATCTGAATACAGCCACATACAGAGGGAAGACAGTGTGAAGACACAGGGAAATGACAGCCATTCACAAGTCAAGAGGAGCCCCTGGAACAGATCATTCCCCAATGGCTTTAAGGATAAGCCAACTCTGTCAATACCTTGACTTTAGACTTGTGGTCTCCAAGACTGTGAGAACATAAGTTTCTGTTGTTTAAGCTACCCGGTCCCTGGTACTTTGTTACAGCAGCCCTAGCAAACAAATACAGACTTTTTCTCATTCCATCTCCGTGAAGCCACAGACTTCTTAGTAGGGATAGGACCTCTTTGCTTGGGATCCTCTTTTACTGTCTTGAATAAAGAGCCAGGAGGAACACAGGGAACTTCTCTGACCTAGGTTGGAGCTATTTTTCCTTCCTGGACTCCTTCGTCCTAAATGTCACAAATAAGTTGTGTCAATTTACTTGATACTCCTCTCCCTTTTCTTTCTTCTCTCCCATTTCCCAGAATGAATTAGTCCAGGAAAGAGCTCCAGGATCCAGTCTGCCCCCAGGGGGGCCAGGGAAGCTCTGAAGGATTCCCCAAGTCCAAGTCAATTCGTTCAAGGTTGGCCCTAGGAAAACCCAGGCTGCCATGAATAGTAACTCTTATCAGATTCTTCTAGTCCCAGTAGTAGTTTTGTCAGGATCTCTGGGAACAAAGTAACTGCTCCATAAAATATTTTTTTTCTGTGTACTGCCCCCAAATAATCAAACTTATTGATGAAATGAAAGGTGTATTGCCTTTCATTTTACTTGAAAGATGAGATGTGTTTATTGCCCATCACAAGTAGGTGATTCCTTTTACCATTCAGGATGGCCATATTACAGCCATTCTATTAGACAGTTAGTCATATTTGGAGAACCCCAAAGGCTACTGAAGACCACAGAGGACTCTTCTGCCTTGTTCTGATGCCTACCCTGGTCTGGATCTATATCCCTGAGAAAAATGGACCTCACGGTTCAAGAACAAGGGTCAGAGCCAAGCTTAGGCTGCTTCTGGTTTTGTCAACTAAAACTATCATTTACTTCATTAGCATGACTCATGCACCAGTACAATACAACATACAGGAAACAGTGGGGAGAAGTAAATCAACCCCACCACTCAGGGTTCCACCATCTGTAATGGGGGTTATACCGAAAGGGGACCTGAATGGAGGAAGGTGATGACAAGGAGGGAACTTATTAAGGAAGGTGAAAAGTAGGAAACTTACTAAGAGAGGGCATTATAATAAATATCCTGGGACAGGTGTTTGAGCCTCCTCACTGGCAAAGCATTTGTCAAAAAAAAAAAAAAGAAAGAAAGAAAAACATGGCCCAGCAAGACAGTGACCCATTTCTGGCTGCAGCACTAAGCCGACCTTCCTGGGTCACCATCATTTAACAGGTGTTTAGAACACAAGAGGTGTCCTGTGGTCCAGGGTTGCCCAGCCCTCACATTCATTAACCTTTCAGGGAGAAAAATTGGCTTTCTTTCTCCATAACTCTCAAGGAAGAAGCAGCCACATATTTTACCTGAGGAGCTCATTTCAAGTACAGTATTAAATACTTTCTGATTTTCCATCAATAAGTTTTTCTTTATAGTTAGCCAAACTCCATCATGCTATAATCTTAATGTTTTTATAATTTTAATTTAATACAATGTTATATTTAATGTAAGTATAACATAAAATTTTACTTTAATGTGAAATCAGTGTATATCTATGAAAAAATATAAAAATATTAAGAAGAAAGTAATAATTATTCATAATCACTTACTGGTGAAAATCAATGTTAATAACTGAGTATATGATACCTGTGTATATTTATGTAAATGTATGCACATGTGTGTCTTGCTTTTATTTGATGTTATAAGTATTTCTCAGTAAGTTATCTCATAAGTATTTCTCAATAAGTTATCTCAATATCATCAACAAATATATTTTATCATCAATAAATAGAATCTTCATAAGTAAGAGTTTGACTCTGTTTTTGGTTGTCATATTTCTTTTAACATCCACAGTTATTTGGTGGCACTAAGAATAAATTACTAAACTTTTTATTCTAAATCTCAAATTATGAGAAAGGTAGATGGCCTCATCCTATCTCTAAAACCCACCCAATCCCCAACGCTCCTGGGGGTTAGAGTCAAAACTAGAAAGAATTAGGGTTCCAGAGACCAGCAAGAATTAAACACATTACTCTTTTTTTTTTTTTTTTTTTTGACTTAGAAATTCAGTGGTTTGTTCTTTAGGGACAGAAAACATTCACGGTATCAAAAGAGCCACAACAAAATGTCCTACTACCCACTTTAATAGCTGTACCCCATAATTTTCTCAGCCATTGCCCATTGTTGGACATTAAACTTGTTTCCCACTTTTGGCTCGCATATGTAACAATGTGATGAATTTTACTGGGTATGGATCTTTCACTGATTTCCATATGTTATCCTTAGGCTATATTCCTTGAAGAATTACTCGATGAAAAGGTAAAATCGTAAGGCTCTTGATTCCTATGTTAAGCTATAATTTATAGTCTTGCAGCCAACACAATCTTCAAAAGAATGTAAACTTTTATCATCTTAAAGTGGGCCATTCAACTTCCTCCTCAGCAGATCCAGTAACTTCAGTTTCTTTAAACTTTTAACTTCTCCCCAAGGAGAGATGGGATTCCAGGATCTCAAGGAATTACAATCAATCCTGGATGGAGAAGGCTGCATGTGATAAGACTCCACAAATAGGAGGGAAGAGCGTTCGGAGTCCATTTTCGCAGGAAATCACAGACGCCTGGACATGCTGTTCTCAAATGTATCTTCTTCCCAGCTCTTGAAGGGCCACTGTCCCTGCTTCCACCACAGAAAAGGGAAAACAGATGCAACGACCATGTTGATAAAACCCCAAGCCAGCATGATTGTTCTGGCAAACACAAATGTAGATGCAAAGGCTCAATATATTTTAAATCAAGATCATTCCAATTGATATGTATTTAGTCTATTTGTAGACATTTCAACAAATAGGCGGGAAGAGTCTGATAGTGCCAGGCACTGTGGTGATGCTAGGTGTGCAGTAGCCAACAGCATAGGCACGGCTTCTACCCACGTGGAATTTAGTTTCTGTGGGTAAGTGAGTATGTACAAGAAGTGCCATGATGCAGTCAGCGGGGGAAGCCTTCCTGCCCAGCTGGAAAGCCTGTGGACGACACAATGCAATCTGACCTTTCTATCATCAGCCTAACCAGCCCCACTCCCATGCCCTCCCACACCTTCAGAAGAGAAACCTTTGTGCATTTCTTTTACTTCTCTACACTTCACATGTTATTGAGGAGCACTGAGACAGAGCACAACCAAAGAGGCAAAGCACTGGGTTGCACTGAGACACCAAACCTGAAAACAGGAGAGGAGACAGCCCTTGCTGACCCCTTTCAGCCCCCACATTCGATGTGTCCACAAAGGTAGACAGTAAACAGGAAAACTCACCACCACCCTCACTGTGACCTACTATCTTGGAGGCCAGACTGGCAAATTTCCTATGCAAATAAAGCCTCTTTGCTGGATGTCTAAGGCAGGTTTTATTTGCAGAGCAACTGACCAAATCCTGAGGTTCTGATGAGAACCCAGACCTTCCCGGACCTCTCTGCAGCACCCCGGGTCATCCTGAGCGTGTCTGCTCATAGTGCTAGTCTGTCCAGGGGTGTTTGCCATCTGCTTCTTTGTATGTCTGTTTGTCTTCTCTCCAAATCTTTAGCAATTCAACAATAAACACCAGAAACCTAACTCTACTCAAAACATTCACGAAGGCGCTGCAACCATGCTTAATGGCATTGAAGCGAAGGAAGTGGGGCTGGGGGAAACAGGGTGTTGGTGGGTGTTCCCAGTTCCTATGGTCACAGTCTTAGCCACAGCCTTGAAACACACAGTATCGGGTTCTCAGCTAGCCCCCTTGGCGGGGAGAGCTGGGAGTTTCTGACCTCCTTTGGGGTTAAGGCTGCTGGTCTCAGTCTGTGCGTAAGCGAGTGGTCACAGTCCTTAATTGCAAAGGGGAAGTGGTCAGAAAACACACTCTGTGCTGGCAAGATTGATAACTTGTAAGATACTTTGGAAGAATGCCAGAAAGTAACACTGAGGTTGTCTATGAAACTAAATATACATACATCACTTACATGTTTGCTTATAATTTCCAACACGTTCTGAAAAGAAAAAGAAAGGAAGCAGAGGGAAAGGAATTAGAGGTAGAGTTCACAACAAAGCCAATAGAACTCTCTGCCATTCCCTTTTTTCAGTGAAGAGATCACTTTAAAATAGTAACATCTAACAAATCCAACAATTACTATGTCCAGGGTCCTAGTCAACGCATTTTACATGTATTGGCCAATTAATTTACATAACAGTTTTATACACCAGTCCTTTGTTTAAAATAAATAAATGCCCCCAGTTTATGGATAACGAAACTGAAGTCCAGAAAGTTAAGTCACATATCGGATCCCTAAGATCTAGTAAGTACTGGAGCCGGGATTCGTTCCCAGGCAAATGACTCCAGGTTAAGACTAAACAATTACACCCAGCTGTCATTTAGGGCTGAACAATTTCTATCAAATTCAAAATGAATTATCACATGGCAAAGGGACATAGGATTTGGATCATGCTGCTAATGAAGCTGTTGTTATCACGATCAAGACACAAGGCTCAAGAGCAGTTTTAAACTGGACAGTGAGGCTCAGTGAGGCCCATAAGCTGGGAAGTATATTGCTTTGGTGCTACTTTCACATTTCTTAAGAAGAAAGCAATCTAGAGAAATGCAGTAAACTTTGACCATATGAAGTTCCCAATTTGATCTTGAATATTGTTTCTGTTTGGGGACACCATGCTATCCGAGCTGTCATTTTGTTACCTGACCGAAGGTAAAGGAGTTATTGCCAGGGCATGCTGTAATATTCCTCCTGGAGTTCAAAGTAGTTAAGTCTAGAAACAAAATAAAACCTTATAAGCTAGCAGGCAGTGAAACTGAGACCACAAAGCACACTTGGTGATCATATGCCCACACTTTGTCTTCCAGGAAAAACATGAGAAAGAGTGATTCTGTCTTTATGAGCTGGCTCTGCTTAAAATGAAAGTGAAGGGTGAGGCTCCCAGTCTCCACTTTTCATCTCTGAAGGCTGGTGAACTTTCTGGAGACTGCTTGGAAGCCTTCATTGGGGTGACCTAGATAGTGCATTAAGTCCAACAACAGTTCATGGAGTATCCACTGTATGAAGAAGGCCATGCTAAATACTGTGCAGGACACAAAAATTGAAAAGACAAAGGCTGAGCCTTCCAAGAGCTCATGGGGCTAAGAGTCATAACTGTGTGCATTGGAAATCTGGCTGGGAAACAGGTCCTGAGACTTTGAGTTAGAGGGGAAATAACTCAAATGAAGAGATGGGAGAAATGTCTGGGGATTGTGAGGTTTGAACTGGACTGTGCAAGTGGTAGAATGTCTTCAGATGAAAAACGAAAAGGAAGAAGTTTAAGCTCAAGAAAATATCTAGAGCCAGAGGCGAGGTGTGAGAAATACATGGTGAATCCTGGACTAACAGGGGTAGGCCAGCACGGCTGTGAGCCCAGAATGGGTCTGAGTGTGTGCATGCCTTCCCTTGTGCACATGTGGGGAGAAAAGGCATGGATATTCTAGCAAAGACTGACAACAAAGGCCTAGCCAATGCTGTATAAGGAGGTCTCGAATGCTGGATAAAGGACTAACAACTTTATTCTGCATGTCAAGGACATGGATGGCCATCTAAGTCTTTGAGCATTGAATGACATGATCAGAGATATAGTTTAAGGAGACTTTAAATGCCTTAAAAAGTGCACCCTAGTCATAGGTCATAGGGACCCTAATCATCAGATCCAGAGGCTGACCTGGACAATAGCATCCCTGAAGTCTGTTTCTGGTGCTGAGCCAGTGTGGGTCTTCAGATTGTAGGACAAATGTACATGGTCAATTTGGCCCTGGCTTCTCTGTTGGGAATAATAATATAACTGATATTTTACCAACAATGTAACATGGCAGACAACCGGTTACTGTGCGATATTGAAAATGTATAGGAACCATGCACCTCACACAGATGGACTCATCCATTTTCATGGAGCATGAAGCCTAGGAAGAGATTTCATTCCAACTCAGTCAGGAATGCAGAGAGTGGTGTCAAGTTGAGCACACGCTCCAGACTCAGACACCTAGGTTCTTGTGTCAGTTCATAACTTTAGTAGATTAGTTTACTTAGGCTGCTGTAACAAAGTGCTACAACCTAGGTGGCTTAAACAACATAAACTTACTGTCTTATAGTTCTGGAAGCTAGAAGTCTGAGAGTTCCTTCCTAGTTAGTCCAGAAGCTAGAAGAAACCCCCTGTCAGCAGGGAAGTTTCATCTGAGGGCTGTGAGGGAAGGAACTGTTCCAGGCCTCTCTTCTTGGCTTATAGATGACCATCTTAACGTTAATTATTCCTGCATGCCTGTGTCCAAATTTTCCCTTCTTATAAGGACACCAGTTAACTGGATTAGGGCCTACCCCAATGACCCCATTTTAACTTGATTACCTCTGTAAAAACCCTATCTTCAAATATAGTCATATCCTTGGGTGCTAGGAGTTAGGACTCTAATATATGAGTTTTAAGGAGACACAACGCAACACATAACACTCAGTTTCCTTATCAGTGAGATGAGGCTAGTACTATTACCCACCTATTGTATGTGTTATCAGAAATAAGTGGCTCAAGCTTGTGAATTGCTTAGAACAGTGCTTGGCACACAGTAAGCCTGCAGCAAATAATAGCTACTGTTACACAAATTGACAGAGGAACGTAGAGCGTTCTCCATCCGGCCCCTCTGTCCTGACAGCTCCTATGCCTTGCTCCCAGGCGAAAGTCAGGCTGATTGACAAGTAAGCAAACCATCAAAATTCCGTCACCATTCCTGATGAAAGTGATCCCAGGGGCTAACTCACCTCTCACAGTTTTGAATGTAACTATTCTTCACCAAGCAAAGTTTCCTATTATAAAATGAAAAAAGGAAACAAGCCACACTTTCCTATTTTTCCCTTGGAGAATATCAACCTCACTGCACCTTTAAACAGAGACTGACAGCAGCCTGATTGATAAGCTTGTACCTCCAAAGCCAGTTAGGGTTGCAACATCCTGGCCCGCTCAGCCCTAGCATCCCTCAAGTGGAACGGAAGGAACCCCAACAGCCCTGGGAAACAGGCTGTTTAACTGGCAGTGCCGAGTCAGCAGCAAGCGTGCAAGGCTGGTTATTTGTGGACGGCACCAAAGAGTGGCTATTATTTTAAAAGAAATTCTCATAGAAAGAATGCTGGATTTAAAACAAATAAATGGGCTCATGGAAGCAGAATAAAACTGTAACGTAAGTGAAATGCTGAGCATTAGACCGTGTCCATCCACACTCGGGAAAACAGCTGTCAGAAGGTCCAAGCTTTCCGTTCTTTCAGAATTCACGTGATAATTGTGATAAAACAGAGTGTTTCTGAAATACTAGTTGGTATCATTGACAATGCCTACTTTGTAAAGCATGAAATGTAGCTTTCATTGGGAATGCCCATATTACTGGCTCTAACAATGGGTGAAATGAACATGCATGTTTTGTTGATTTTTTTTTCATATTTTAACATCTCTGAAATCAAAATATGTATTAAAATTATTGTGAGAAACACCATTGTGGCCTGGCATGGTGACTCATGCCTGTGGTCCCATGTACCACCATGCCTTGTAAGTGGGAAGAATCCCTCGAGCCGGGAGTCTGAAGCCAGCCTGGGCAACACAGTGAGACCCCCATTTCTAAAAAAATAAAAATAAATACAACAATATGTACTGTAGAACCTCATTTTTTTTTTCTAAAAAAAAGAAACAGCATTTGTGCCACAGTTTAATTGGCTGCGTGCTGTGGTTTTTTCAGGGCGTATACAATAAGTCTGCAGTTAACAAGCAATACTGATGCAGATTTGATGCAGATTCAATGAAATACGGGAGCAACTCTAAGTGCATTTGAATTTCTTCTGGGAATAGAAACATGACTTGTTTCTTGTTCTTTATATCTCCCTAAATCTCCTAGATGTGTGGCATGAGTAAGAACATCTTCAAGTGGCAAATGTTACAAAAAAAAAAAAAAAAGGACAACAAGGTTAGTGTTCTGACTGATGTTAAATTGCAAATTAGCAGCAAGTGGTTCAGACTCAAAAAATCAGTGGAGTGGTTCTATTAGATCATGAGTAGCCACGGAATTGCTTGTGTATGTGTGTTTTGTAATGTGACTTTGTAGCTTTAGCACCATGACATAGCCTGGGAATTAGAAAAGAGATAGAAGCAGGGAGTGGCAAATATAAGCCTGAGTGGCAGGCAGTTGTCGAGGCCCTGAACCTCAGAGGAGAATCAGAAGCCAGTCTTTTTATTGTGTAATATACTGTCCTTACCCAGCTTGTTAGCTTTGTCACCACATTTGAGCTGCAAAAAGTGGACCATGCATTTTCTGTTCCTTACATCTTATAGGGCAGGGCATCCAATCAGTGCTTAATGGACATCTCCCTTTCTTAAGAAAGTGTTTATAACATATTCCTTTGATGATGTCTACTATATACTAGTGGAGAAGAGAAAACAAAGATGGGTAAACTTCCATCCCCAAGCACCAGGAAAATTCTTCCAACAGGACTAAGGCTTCCAGTGTCATGGAAGGTCAAAAGAGAAACTGAATTTGTTCATACAAACTGGGAACTAATCACTCCTGTAGGTTTCACTAGTCTAGACTACCATGTTTTCAGTAGCATGGTTTTTGTCCCTGTCTAACAGAACTTTCCAACAATGTTAGACAGATGTGTGCCTAATTAAGGTCAAAAAAAAAGCAAAAATATTTTGAAACAGAGAAAGGATTAAATAGACTCACTGCATCACTCAAGGAAACTCAGATTTTATGTTCTTTCGTCTCCAGCTGTGAACAATGGAAATAATAGCAATTCCTTAAGAAGCAATCCCTTTAAGAAGGTGTCTTAAAGACAGCCTGGGAAAGATAACTGAATAAGGAATATTATGAAAGAAAATAATGTAAGCTCACCTGTTGCCACTCTCCCTCATTTTCTACATTTTCTCTTACTTCCCGTCTACATGGGAGGTTTCCCAGCCATCTCCATGTTGTGTTTACTTTCCACACATACAGAAGATAAACAGATATTTTCTGAGAACATTAAATGCTAAGCACTCTGCTGGGCTCTAGGAATACGGGGTTGAACAAAACAGATGCAGTCTCTGCAATCATGGAGTTTAAGCCAGTTACTAGGACAACAGCTAAATCCCCCATCTAGCTCCTCTGTGAATTTCTCAGTGAGTATTTCTCCTTGAGTTTGCAAAGCAAACAAGAATGTGGCCCCAGGAGTTTACACTAGAAATCCAAGTAAAAGGGAATTTCCAGTGGAGAAGAACACCTCTTCCATCTATGCCTGGGGCCTTGAATTTTCTCTCTGCATCCCACAGGTGTCATTGGGATGCAATAATGGATGTGAAAAGTGTCATATAACCTATAGAAATCTGTAATAAATTCCCATTATTGTTTCTGCAGTATGATTATGAGCTCTACATTCCCATCACTGTCTCGTCAAGACTGGAAAAGCTCAAGGCTTCATTACTCCTTGGTGTATAACACGTTCTGAAGCATTTATATGGAAATAAATAGTGAATTTCAACAGCCTGCAGGGGCTGAGATGGAGGGTAGACAAAATGGAAACAAGGAGAGTTTGTTTAAAGTGGAGCTGTCGGCGGAAATAGGCTTCAGTGAACATGAGGTGTGAGTTCTTAAATCAGTAGCAATCTATTGAATGATGCACATCTGTACTGACACGTTTACATCCTGTAAATGCCATGTGTTGTCTCGAGCAATGTGATTTGCAATGAGGAGGAATGACCAGGAGAAGTGGTCTATTATTTTATATGTCATTACAGACTTGGGATAGAACCACAAACCAGAAACTGAGGAGCCAGACAAGTTCACGACCCATCAGAAATACCACTATCAGCCGTTACCATTAACTGGTTTTTTTTCTTGCCTACTGTGAAAAGTTCTGCTAAAGTACAGTTTGTCTGAAAAAAAAAAAAAATCATGAATTAGATTTTACTTAACTGCCACCATCTGATTTTTAAAAAATCACCAATTATGCATGCTAGGGCCCTGAGCAGCACTGCTGTGGCTGAGATGTGATTGGAAGGTTTAGGACTGCCTATCCTTTGAACTAAAGACTGGGACTTTTTTTCTTACCTTGGAGGGATCCACAAAGAGAGCTTCCAGCACATCTTGCCAGCAGCTTTCATTCAAAAGACCGTAATGAAAAGTCCTTCAGCCAGGCGCGGTGGCTCCTGCCTGTAATCCCAGCACTTTGGGAGGCCCAGACGGGCAGATCACAAGGTCGGGAGTTCGAGACCAGCCTGACCAACAAGGTGAAACCCCGTCTCTACTAAAAATACAAAAATTAGCCAGGCATGGTGATGGACACCTGTAATCCCAGCTACTCGGAAGGTTGAGGCAGGAGAATCGCTTGAACCTGGGAGGCGGAGGTTGTAGTGAGCCGAGATTGTGACACTATACTCCAGACTGGGCAACGGAGCGAGAGGTCATCAAAAAAAAAAAAAAAAAGAAAGAAAGAAAGAAAAAGAAGGAAACAAAGAAAAGTCCTTCAAAAGATTTCTTCTCCACAGAAAAGTGGAGGGGCTGGGGAACAGCTTACAGTTGGTAGAGAAGGAAAGGCTGGTTGAATGATCAATAACTGAAAAAATGGATGTCATATTTTAGAGAGCCCTGGGTGGCCACGTATCCATAAAAACTGAAGAGAAAAGGAAAGAAGGAAAGAAGATGAAGAGAAGGAGGGAGGAAGTCAGTTAATACTAGCCTTCTACATCTTACAACCCAGAGGAGATAGACGTTAATTACATAATTACCCACTAGTGTAAAACCATGACTGTGACAAGTGCTACAAAGGAGCCCTCCGTGATGATACCAGTGCATTTAGCAGGCGGAGCCTGATTCTTTCTGTGTGGTCAGAGAACTCTCTCCCTAGGAAGTGATGCTTGAGCTGACAGATGAACACCAGAAGCACGTATCACTACAAGTGGGACAAAGTCTCAGATAGAGGAATGGCATGTGCACAGGCCATGTGGCTGGATGGATCACAGCACACTGGAAGAATGAAAGTGGAGCAAGGTTGTTGGGGCCCAAAAGACAAGGGAGTAATGGGAGGAGAGGAGGACGCAGAGCGGCTTGACCACACAGGGCCATGCCAGGCAGCAGAGGACTCTGTCTTCATCTTAAGAAAATAGGAAGGCCCAAAGGGCTTTAAGCACAAGACAGACATGTTTTAAAAGATCACGGTGGCTTCAGTGTGGAGAATAGGTTTTCAGAGGGTGCCTTAATGCATTTAGTGTTGCCATGAAGCAATATCTGAGGCTGGGGAATTTATAGAGAAAAAAGGTTTCTTTGGCTCAAGATTCTGTTGTCTAGAAAAGTTCAAGATTGGGCATCTGCACCCGGAGGACCACTCATGGACAGGACATAAGCTTGAGTCAAGCGTCTGGATGCAGATGCTTCCACTCATGACAGAAAGTTATGGGAGCCAGCGTGTGCAGAGATCACATTGGAAGAGAGGAAGCAAGCGTTGGGGGTGGGGGGAAATTCCAGGCTTTTTTTTTTTTTTTAACAACCAGTTTTCATGGGAACTAATAAGAATAAGAGCTCACTCATACCCACTCCACAGAAGGCGTTAACCTACTCATGAGGGGTTCACTTCCCCGACTCAAACACCTCCCATTAGGCCCCACCTCCAACACTGGGGATCAACTTTCAACATGAGATTTAGGGAGACAAACATCCAAACTATAGCACAGGGGGGAATATAGGAGACCCATTAGGAGGCAGCAGTTGTCCAGGCTAAAGAGGCCTAAAACTTAGACTGCTCCAAACTCAGTGTTGGAGACAGAGCACAGAAGATAGATTTGAGAGGTGTTTAGGATATTTTATGTATACATATATAATTAAGAGATGTAGTGATTATTGTAATGGACCAGTCTATTCACTGCTATCCTGACTCAGTGGGAGACTTTAAGCTAGTTTAGTCTAGACCAGTGGTTCCCAGCTGGGGCAATTTTTCCTTCCCGGGGGACATTTGGTGATGTCTGGAAACATTTGGGGTTGTTATAACTAGGGTGATGGTGCTGCTGATAGAGTATCTAGTAGATAGAGTTCAGAGATGTTACTAAACATCCTACAGTGCACAGGTCAGCCCCCCACAAACAATCATCCAGCTTAAAATATCAATATTGCCAGAGTCTAGCAACCCTAGTCTAGACTCATCTTGTCACTGCACAGGTCCCCACCTTCACATCAGCCTTATGAGTAACTGAGTCACAGAATGGAAATTGTCCACAAGACAGCAGCAAGAATGACCAGTCAGTGGCTACTCATCATCTGCCAAGCTCTCAGCTCTTGCCAAGGAAGTGCCTTGCTACAGATGGTGGCATTCCGCACTGTCCTCCCTCGTCTGCTCCCCTACCTCACTCCGTGCATCTGTCGCAAAGTCCATGAGAGCTGGGAAGACTTGCATCCTCTCTCATGCGTCTGCATCCAGATGCTTGACCCTCACTTACATCCTGTCCAATGTTTGTAGTCTCTGTTACTCCTCTGACAGTGGGTGACTAATGAGTGACTGTGTCTTCCAGCTTGGGGAAGAAGAGGCCTTCAGGATATAAGTACAGGGATTTTTGGAGTGTTGAGGTTGGAGAGAAATTTACTAATTAGTACTTTGTATAATTATCCCAACATATTATTTCTAATGAAACAACAGTTCACCTTCCTTTGCTGGCTCTACTTCGCTTCCTTCACTTGGCAATATCTTATGCCAGCCCTTGGAATCACGAGGAAGACCCGATCCCAAATCCCTGGTCCTTCTATGCTTTTCTTGTTGGGTGCCTCCTTTGCCTCTACGTCAGCTGATGCTCCCCTTCTCCCGCCTCCTCCCAGGAAAGTGAGCTCTCAACCAGCTCTCACAAAGGGTCACATTTTCTCCCAAAAGGTGAGTCATAGTCCCAGGCAGTAAACTTTTCTTAAAATTTCTGCCATTGTTCTTCTGTTGCAGACTTCCTTCCTCATTGTCATAGAGAATACTGCCTGGATGCTCTGTTTCTATTGCAAGATATGGAATCACAACCTCTGCTTCTTGCAATTTATGGTATCCATGATCTCACGAGGCAGACAAAACATCAGAAAAAAGAACAGGCGAGTGAGTGTGAATGGATGAGAATAAGTGATTGTCAAAACAGTCACAATAAAAAAGAAATATAGTAACTATGTTCTATCAATGAATACAAATTTTCAAGATTTTCATGCAGAGAAAAAAAATGCCCCCTAATAGTGGTCTGCATTGTAGAAACCAAAACCATTTGGTATTTTATCACATTTCAGGTGGAGCTCATTTCTTTTCCAAAGTCCACCTTGCCTTCCGTTATCATTGTCCTCTCATTTCTGAAAGGATGCAATATTACTACCCTTGTAAGAACCATGATGACTCTGGAGGATTTATTGATGACAGTCTTTCACATGAATAGCTAAAAAAGAAAAAGACTTTGACTTTAGACTGATTGATTTTTCTGCCCTAATGTAATGGGTAGAAGATTGGCTTTCTTCCAGGAAGTTTCAGAGAAAAATTTGATTTTGTTTCCTTTCAGACTCTTAAGGAAACAATGATTCATGTTTACCTTGCTGTTATGTTTATGATGAATAGGTGAATTATACCAACACTCAAAGCAGATACACAGAGCAACACAAAGGCTATTTTTATTTATATGTGATTCCCAAACATTAACCCAGACTAAAAGAAATGTGTGTGGTATGCACCAATAGCTAAAGTTATTTCTGCGTGTACCATGCACAGCTTCAAGGGAGAAGGAAATAAATCCAAATAGGAACCAGCCCAGGGCCATCTCATGAATAGACCACTGCTTATATGAAGTGATTTCAAAGTCACTAGGAAGCACCCCTCCACTCTTAACTGGCTCTCTGATGGTGTTCAGAAATGTTAACATCACTCAGTTTTTAAAGCTGAGACCTTATTAAAATGCAAATGTCAACCAAAGAAAATAAGACATTTAGCCATGTTAAGTATTAATGCTGTATTAGTCAGGGGACTCCAGAGAAACAGAACCAATAGGATGTGTGTGTGTGTGTGTGTGTGTGTATGAAGGTTCCTTTATAAAATTGGTTTATGTAATTGTGGGAACTGGCAAGTCAGAAATTCACAGGGCACACAAGCAGGCTAGGAATTCCAGCAGGAGTTGGCCATGTAGTCTTGAGTCAAAAGACAGTCTGGAGGCAGAATTTCCTTCCTTCTTCCTCCCCTTCTGTGGGAGAACCTCAGTCTTTTCTCTCAAGGCCTTCAACTGATTGAATGAGGCCCACCCATGTATGGAGCAGATCACTCAAAGCAGATCACTTTACTGAGTGATCTGCTTTACTCAAAGTATACTGATTTAACTGTTAATCCCATCTGAAAAATACTTTCACAGCAACATCTAAACCAGTGTTTCACCAAACAACTGGAAACCATAACCTGGCCAAGTTGACACACAAGATTAACGATCACAAAACACCTTGGCTTAAATTAGTTTATTATGTTTATTTGTCAGTTTCCTGAGAGGTCAGTACTTGGGAAAGGCTAATTTTCACAAGGTATAAAAGAAGGGAAGGGTAAAAAGAACAACAGAACAGGAATCCCTGACATCAGGAAGCACAAGTCAAACACTGCTACAGGGAGTCCAAGACCAGGAAGGTGGCAGGGAGGGCACGAGGTGCAGACAATTTGTCTGTGGGAAAGGGGAGGCCAGGGATTCTAAAAGAAGTTCCCCCAAAAGTTGAAGGATGAGGAGGAATATGAAACATAGTTAGCCTAGAGCCTCTAAACTCATCTCTAGAGGCCCTTGGGCAATTCTCGAACTAGACCTTTGTTGAACCTTCATCTGTATTGAGGATTCACACAAGAAACAGCAAGAACAGTAACATTTATTGATGGGCAAACACCATGTGCCACAAACTATTTTAATATCTTTATATATTTAATCTTCCCAAGATGAAATGAAAGTGGTTCTACTATTGTCTCCATTTTACAAATTAAAGAACTGACACCTAGGGAAATTAAGCAACTTCTCTAGACATACAACTGGAAATTAGCATAGCTGGGATTTGAACCTATACAACTTGCCATCAAAGCTTGTACTCATGAACACTATTCCATCATTTCTGAAACTGCTATTGAAGATATTATCTAAGCTGTTCTGTGCTCCTTGTGTTAGGACATACACACACAATATGTTCCTTTTAGTACCAGGAAAAAGATTGTATCTCCCAAGGACCTGGTTTATTTAGAAATATCAGATAATGTAACCTATTTGGTTTTCTCCTTCTGCATAGTTTGTAATTTTCTTTTTCAATTTCAATAGTCTCAGTTTATGAATGTTTATTTTTCAGGTTACCTCAAACTCTATTGTAAGTAGGAGGGATACAAATTCTAAAATATGTGTAGCTTTATATACATTATATTATTGCTTAAAATACTCAAATAGCAATGGCCAGTGAGAAATTTCATGTTCTTAAAAAAAAGTCCTGTTATCTGAGAAAACAAAGTAATAAAAGTGATTTCTCTGACAGCAACACTTGAGGCTTAAATAAAACCCACCAAGCTTTCAAGAACTCACATTCCAAGATTAAGTAGGTGTAGATAGGAAGAATCCACTGGGAATTCCAGACTTTGGAAGAACCTGCTCCCTCTCCAGCACCTAGAGGAGCCAGACTTCCCTTATTAGCTCTGTAGGGGTCTAGTTAGAAAATATTAACCAGCACCCACAGTTTTTTGTGGGGGAAAAAGAGATTCAGAAAGATGCAGAGTCTTACCCCTCTAAAGCTAGAACAATGCCCAGAAATAGGCTAAGGGAAAATACACATCTGCAGTTGTCTTCAGTGTCTTGCCAAAGTAATAAGTCCACTCATGGGGGCTCATCCCAGTTCTGCTTCTGATCTTGCTCTGTTTCTGCTGCTTCTCCAACCCTAATTTCCCTTGCTATTCAAGCCTGATCTGTGCTATTCACTCCCTGGACTTGATTTTTGTGTAAAGAGCCTCCACGTCCTGTCAGGGCGTCCATCTGATAGCAAACCCATGGCCTCACTTCGGCCAATAAATCTGTCCACCCTCACTACTGCCTCCCTGACTTTTTTGGCCAACATCCTACCTTATCTCAGCTCCAGCCCACTGTGACTTGACCCACTGATACCACAGCAAAAACACTGCCCTTCTCCCAGCCCTTCATAGTGGGAGGGCAGTTCCCACACTGTCCATGGTACAGGAAAGAAGATCATGGACACAAATCTGATCTATCACCTAATACCCCATGACCAGGGCTTTCAGAACCACCACACTGAGGCCGTAGGGTCTCAGCCCTGGTTTCTTTCTATAAGTACCTGAGTCAAGTGTGACGGGACTCAGCAGTGCTCAGCTATTTCCTAGCCTGGGTTGAAGTGTACATGGATCTGCAGAGAGGTACCTGTTTCCTTAATACTGGGTAAGCTTTTATATGAAACCGCTGCCAAAGGGGCACATGCCTATGTGCTCTCAACCAGTAAGAGTAGGAAACAGCAGAAAACACCAGGTCAGAAAGCACTAAGACAAAGGGTATGAGACAATCTGGAAAATCCAGAGAAATTCACTAGGTTATACTTCACAAACCACAGACAGTCTAAACAATAAAAATCCAGCCACGTGGTGGTACTTGCAGTGGACTAAAGAATACGTGAGATGCAGAAGTCTCAGAGGCTTTCAGTGACCACTGGAAACCAATGTTTTCAATGACTGGTTGACGACTCCTTCAAGACTTCGATCCATTTTTCTTCATAGTCCTTGGAATCAAGGACTATCAAATAGAGAGTACACATGGTAATAAGATAGTGGCACCAGATTCAGCCCTTACATCTTTTTGGGTTTTGGGTCCAGCCAAAGATACTGAGTCCACTTTCCCATCTACTCAAATAGTCATTCTGGAATTCAGTGTCATTGGCCCCTAGTTGGCCTTATTTGGGTCCTGTACCCATCCCTGAACAAATCCCAGGGGCTGTGGGATGGAATGCAATGACTGGCTTAGCCCAACTTCACCCTGGACTATAGGGAAAAGTCGACTTCTCTGGAACCACACGTAGAATAGTGAGGGAGGTGTGGGTCTAATAGAATCAGAGTGCTGTAATCACAAGAAGAGAGAGTGGATGCTGGGTGGGAAAAACAGCAAAAGTCAACCTGAGATCTGTAGGGCCTCCTTAGAACCAGGCCTTGGTTTCTGCCACAGTAACTTCTGTGTTCCTACTCTAGCCTCAGCTCCAATGTGCCTCATTCTCTTATCAGGTCTTAACTCTTGTTTCTGAGCAACCCACAATCCATATGATGCTGCTGGCCCTGCCAGTGGGTCCGCCTTGGTCAGTCTCTGCCTATTGAACTCCAGTTCCACTGAACCCTTACTGAGCCCATGTGCCAAGTCCAGCTGAAGCCTGCTATATGGTATCTCCAATCTGATATTCCTGACTCCACCTGCTACCGGTCGTATGAAAAGCAGGCTGAACCTGATACTTCTGTGATTCAGTCCACGAGAGACAAATCTGCAAACATGCTGACCAAAGAGATACCTGGCTTCGGATAATGGCAGATATTTCTTTAGGGCTGCTGCACCCCAGGGGAAGAAGGAAGATAATCAGGTGACAGCTACAAGAAAACAGCATTCCATTTAACTAAAGCTCTTTCCGATAACAGTTGACTGCAAGCCTGTTTATAGTGTATAAACACCTGATATTTACATGTGTGTGCATGTGTACACATGCATGTGATGTATATGGGAGCATGGAAGAGGGCTTGGGGAAAACGTGCTTCCTGCAACTCTTTTTTTCCAGTTCCATATTAAGAGTTAAGCTCTCCAGTGTAATCTCCTGCCACCTCTAATGAGAAAGTGGAAGATGGTTCTGAGTTTGTTTGGCTGGGGTCTGACTTAGCTCTAGTGTGTCCATCACAGTCCCTGAGTGGTTACTCTAGTGTACTGCTCTGGTGTTTAAGTAATATACCATAATATATATACGGGTGACTTGAAGAGATCTAATGCCTTGCAATGGAGGCCTGGCTTATGCCAGGAGAAAATCTAAGTAATAGCAGAGCAACTTTTGTCTGATGCAAAAAGGAGGCTTTTATTACCCATCCCTATACGGAGCCCCAGAACTCAAGAATTCATACCAAAAAGTGTACTGAGGACGTATGGCATACTCAGCACCCACTTAGGGCCTAGAGCTGAAGTGCAGAAGAAGAAAAAAGAGCTAGAAATGAGAATAGCAAAGTCTAGGGCCACGGCATGGTAAGAGAAAGGGACAGCCAGAAAATTGTTTGTTTTAAGCAAAAGTGTTATCCTTTTGAAATTATTTCCTATATTTATCTTCTAAGAGCAGAATCCACACTAAATAACCATAAGTCCAACTGAGTTCTGAGAAATAATACATTCTCAGACTTGTCTGAGGTAAGGTTTGCATGGCTGTATGTTTTTCTTGGTTTTATTTGCATGAGAAAAAAAAAAAAAAGAATAGAAAAAAAGGCTTCCCAAGCACAGCTGTAAGACTTTAGCTTCAACAAGCTATTAAAATTACTTGTCAGTTCAAAGGGTGGATTTTTATTTTTCATGTGCATATCTTTTACAAAAAGGTAGCCTCATAATTTTCTTTTATATTTAAATTATTTTGTAGATTTTCAGTCTCTCATTTTGTATAAGCATGAGTAAAGGGGAAAGAAAGCCAAGGGTTTTTTTCTTCATTCCTTAAATAAAAACTACTAAAATTTATCACTTCAGACATGATTCTTTAGGTAGACTGGCTGCAGTAAAGATGGCTTTCAAATAACAGCTAACCATTTTTCTGTCTGTTTTATTTGTTTACATTCCTCATCCAATAAATGATTTAAATCATTTTCCACTTCCTCATTTACTATCAATTGTTGTTTTCTCTGAGTAAGAAAGTTGTTTGTCACAAGGATGTAATACTGGTAAACATTTTAAACAGCTTTATTTATTAAAGTAGAATTACACATTGTTGAATGGAATGCCGTACTTGGAAAGTATTGACTTGACCCCTCACATGTCTAACTCTGGAGGCAGTGAGTGTCCTCTGAAGTGGAAGAGTGATCTTCCATGGGGAAGTGAAAGTTCGTGTTTCATTTGAAGATGTGTTTGCTGATAACTTGCTTCCCAAGAGCATAAAATTGGCTAGAAAGCAAAACTAGTTGCAACACAATATTTGGAGAAAATTTTGAACTGTAACAAATTTCCCCACTCTAATCATAATAATTTGTAGAACAGAAACTGTGGTCTATGAAGAGTCTATTTGAAAAAATTAGGGCATTAAAAAAAAAAACTCCTCTTGATTAATGGATACATAAAGGTAAACAGAAGAAATAAGACTTGGTATTTGAATAGATCTGTAAAGGGACTATAGTTAACATTAAGCTATCATACATTTCAGACAAGTTAGAAAAGAACAATTAAAATGCTCCTAGCATAAAGAAAAGATAAATATTTAAGTTGATGGATATCCCAATTGCCCTGATTTGATTATACACATATGTCAATTTATCACATGTATCCTGAAAATATGTATTTTATTACATATCAATAAAAATATAGATAAATAAGTAAATAAAAATAACTCCTCATCACTCCCTGCCAAGTCTCATGGAGCCGAGTTTAGACCCATAAACATTGCATGACATTTTAATGAGTTGATATCCAGCTTTCCAATCCAATGCATGAGACCATTGAAATCAAAGGGAAGTCTTTGCTCTGTTGGATTCTTGTATGGAAATCAACAGTACCATGACCTCTTGGCTGTTTGAACCTTCAGGAAAATGACAGGACATATATTCAAAACAAAAAACTTCTGGTGATTATACAGGATATCTAAGTGCCTGCCAGTTTTGAGCTTTCCAAGTTTTATCCTGTAAACCTAGTTCAAGGATTTCAATCACCATTTAGCAGACTTGTCAAGAGTAGTATTGGCAATGATAGATTTTGCCTCTGAATACTTTGCTAATGAAAAGCAGCTTGACCTCAATGTAAGGCTTTGTGTTCATTTTGAATAATCATTATTATATTTTATAAAATAAAGTTCTTTGATATTCATGTCTAGTATTTTAACAGATTAATTCAATGCATTTTTTTCCCTCTAAATAACATGATGTGGTAGGAAGCATGTTGACTTTACCAAGAAGAGGGAGATGGGTTGAAATGTGGTGTCATAATGTAAGAGCTGGGGAAAAGAGTAGCCAAGTTATAAACCACCTATCCCCCAACACTAGATGTTTCTCTTCTACGTGATGACAGAAAGTCACTTGACTTAGATTGTTGAAGGTTAAAATGAGGTGATACATGAAAAGTATCTATTAATTTTTGTCACATAACAGCTACTTGATAAATATTATTTCTCTTCTCAATTATTTTTTGGTTCCAATGAGTCCTATGCCCATAAGTTAGACAGCTGTGCACTTAGGTTTTGTCTGCAAATGCTCACCAGTCTTTGAGAGTCCTCCCAACACAAGATGACTACACATGTTAGTGCATCTGCAATGGGACTCCTCTTACCACTCATATTTACTCACTTGTTCAGTGGGCACCTGCTGGGCATCCACTTGCTACAACCGTCTGCATGGGGATACTAAGGTGAAGAACACCCAGGGCCAGCACTCAATGAGTCAATTACCTCCTTAGGAAGATGGGTCAGAAAACCAACAATTACCCCACAGAGCCATATGTTCTCTCTAGAAGGTTTATCCAGATTTTTTCTACATCTGCCCACATTTGATGGAAGAGAAAAAGAGCTCCTAATGACAGTGGAGGGGAGAGAAAAGTCCAAGAATACTTCAGCTCAATCTAAACCTACCAGAAATGTCAGCTAGGCAAGAGGTGAACAGGAAGAGACACAGGCAAGAGTGTTCTGGGTGGAAGAAGAGATTGTCTCTTTTTTGTAACAGAAAATTCAACACACACTATAATAGTCTTGTACTTAGACTGACCATAGATAAAGATGAAGGAGCTATTTGAGCATCTGTTGTGGCCAAGGTAGTCTGCTAAAAGGGTGGAAAGACTGAATTAGTTCTTTCAGGACCTTCAGGAAGCTTGTAAGCCAGCTGGAAGAGTGAGAAACACACATGTGGCAAATAACCATGGAAGGCTGGAATTGCCAGCGCTATCCAGGATTGATAAGTGCTGCACAGTGATTTATTAAATTGATATTACATAAGGAATGCCCCCCAACAAGG